>NW_027555514.1:133194747-133794747 GCF_003287225.1 Phascolarctos cinereus
TTGGCAGACATGGCCTCCTTTGTCCCCTTAGGAAAAAGTGTTTGGAAAGCAGGGTGATGGTCTATATGGTGATCTGGTCAGTATGGTGATGCAAGAGGTCTTAAAGGTAGCAGGGGCCAATCAGGTCCCTAGGAGAGAGCTGTTACCTTTTAGGGAAAGTTAATCTCTATTTCAGGGGGGTATAAGTTAAATTCATGTTATTTGGTAACCCTGGTAGATATTCATCCTGTCACACTTGGGAAGACTTGTAAGTAATGATGCTGAGAAAAGTAAGTAGAAGCCGAAGAACAATATACCCAATTACTTAAAATCATGTAAACAACAAGACCAAAGAAAGACAGCAGAAACTCAGATTAAATGCAATGTGCAATCTTAATCCCTAAAACAGATGGTAAAGGATACCCCTTTTCTCTCATTAGAGCTTAGTATCTTCCCTGCACTGTTGGCCTCCCCAAAAGTGGCCCTGGGGATGTTCTTCCTCAGGCAATAAAATCGAGGGTGCAATTTTAGTTAGCCTTTGTAAAAATTGCTTGTTACGGCCCTATTGGCCAGCGGACTTGATTTTGGTTCCTGAAAAAATTCTAGATCAAATTAATAACATTACATATTGTTATCTTAGCAAGGGAAGCAGCTATTATTATGACCCAGCATGGTCTAAACAAGATCAGGTCACTTGAGGGTAATCTCATTTCCTTTTATTGACAGGGTTATTTGATCTGGGGATTGCTGCAGGCACAGTTGACCTAGAGTTCAGCAAAGCATTTAATAAAGTTTCTTATGCTATCATTGTGGTTGAGGTGCAGAGATGTCGGCTAGATCCATGACTCTATAATTATGTGGATTCAGGCCTTGTTAAATGACTGGGCCTAAAGAGTAGTCATCAATGTCAGCTTGGAATATGCCAACTTGGAGAAGGTTTTCCTTGGCTCTGCTCTATTCATCATTTTTATCCACAGCTTGAATTAAGGTACAGATGAAATGGTTATTAACATTGTAGTTAATACAAAGCTGAGAGGGATAGCTGATACTGGATGATAGAGGCAGGAATCAAAAAGCTCTTGATATACTACGAAAATGGGCCAAATACAATAAGATGAAATCTAATAGAAGTAAATGTAAAGTCCAGCAATTGGACCAAAAAAATCAATTTCTCACGTACATCACGAGAGAGGTATAACTAAGTAATAGTTCCTGTGAAAAGAATCTGGTAGTGTAAGTGGTCTATTGAAAGCTTAATATCAATAACTACCTATGGCCTCTTTAATAAAATAAAAATCCTAGCATCTGAGGCTCTGCAGTCTGACTCCAACTTATACATATCTTTTCAGAAGTCTAGCAAAAATGAATGACTTTCCACCCCTAGTTCTTGTCCAGCCTTGTTCATGCTGCTCCCCATGGCTAGAATGGCTTCTAGACTTACCCTTCTTTGTTCCCCTTACTCCAATCAACTCTGTTGACATCCCCTCTTGCTTCAAGGTTCAGTTCAGATTTTGCCTTCTCCAGGTAACTTTTTCTAATACTCCTGCATTGCCCCCAGTTTAATTGATCAACATCCCTCTATTAAGTGTATTCTAGGAATATACGTATAAAAGTGAATCCTTGTTCTTGAAGTGCTTGCATTAGATAAAAATTCACTCTACCTCCTCAGATTTCTCATAACATTTTGCCTGGGGCTCCTCTTCACATTTGACTCATTCTTATTTGTATCATATTTATTTTTGCACTTGTCCTTCTCTGAATTAGATTACAGGCTCATAAAGAACAGGGGCTGTGTTGTATTTAACCATATTTTCAGTGCCTAGCACAATGTCTTGTACCTACATAGTAGGTGCTTAATGAATGTCTTGAATTAAATTATTGAATAAAACTGTAAATTATATTATGGATTAAACAAATGTGATAGAAAATGGCAATAATTACTGATCAATCCTCCTACCCTCTCTTTTTTGATTTGGTTAGAAAGTTTTATTACCCTGTAACCCTCCTTTACCAAAGAGATGGTGACCATTTGGGATTTAAGAAGTCGTCTGATTTTTACATAAAACACCCATACTTTGGGGAAACTCTCTCTTTTGCAAGGTTTAGATAGCATATAGAAGATAGATATGATCATTCTATTGAAGGGAAGCTAAGTGGCACAGTGAATAGACTGCCAGGCCTGGAGTCAGGAAGTCCTGAGTTCAAATCTGGCCTAAGACACTTCCCAGCTGTGTGACCTTGGGCAAATCACTTAGCCCTGTTTACCTCGGTTTCCTCATCTTTAAAGTGAGCTGGAGAAGGAAATGGCAAACCACTCCAGTGTCTTTTCCAAGAAAACCCCAAATGGGGTCGTAAAGAAAATGACATGAGTGAAAATGACTAAATAACAACAAAAAATTTCAATTGAATTTTCTCAAATCTCAAGAGTATCATAAATGCTATTAAGGTGATAATTTCAAAGTTTTTTCTAATTGTCCAAAGAAAAGTACTATAAAAGTATATATTTGTATATATATATAATTATATATGTATATACTTATATATAATATATATAATTTATATATAATTATATAATATATAAAAATATATATGTATGTGTGTGTATATACATATATATATATAATATATATATAAAAGCCCTAAGCCTCATTTCATAATTAAATAAATGGACATACAAATGTATAGCTTTTATGGTGTTATAATTTAAAATTCTTTTAGAAATAAGAAAGCTGTGGTTTGACCTATCACATATATAAAAGTAGCATAATATAAAAATAACAGTATCTGACATTTCCATAGCATTTTGGGGTTTACAAAAAACTTTCCCCACTATAAATCTGACATGATATTATTGTCTCTTCTGTAGGGTTTCAGAGGCCACATATTTGCAGCTGGATTGAGTAGTTGTTAAATGTGTCTTATGTTTCTTTGGTAACTATGACTTACTATCCAAACCATTCTGCCCATCGAGAAGGATGATATATTCCAAGAAACTGAACTCTTTGTTATTAAAATACAACTATGTAACAAGTCCCTATGTGATACTAAGAAAAAAAATCATCCTTTATATCAAATGTTTAAATTTTTTTTTAAAAATTACATTCAAAATCTGAGCAGTTGTTTTCTAAACACTTCTTTTAAACAAGTCTTTTCATTTAGAATCATAAAATTTTCCAATTCTAATGACTCTTATAGACCATCTAGCTCAATTACTTCATTTTACATATAAAGAAACTAATATCTATAAAGGTTAAGTGATTTACATAGTAAAGAGCTGGGTCTAAAACCCAGCACTACTAATGAGCAGCCCAGGATGTATTCCTCCTATATTCTCTTAGATACATATGACAACTAGGGCTAGTAATATGGGTTGTCTCATAATCAGTTCATGATTTGTCTCCCCACTTCTCTCTCCTCCTCTCCCTTACCTCTTCTCTCCTCCTTTTCTCCTTCGTTTTCTCTTCCTCCCTTCTTCCTTTTCCTTTCTTTCTTCTCCTCTTCCGCCTTCCTCCTCTTCTCTTATCTCTTCTCCTTTTCTTCTATTCTCCTTTCTCCTCTCCACCAAACCCCAGGGTCTCAAATTATCTAAAGAAAGCGTATTTCACACAAAGAAGGGAGTTCGTTGCTATTTTCTACTGTCTTTTAGAGCTACCAGTTGACATTTGCTGACTGAACCCACATTGACTTATTACCAATAGAAACGTTCCCACCAGTTGTTCTTAACCAAAAATGCAGGAAAACACAGAAACAGATCTTGAACAACAATTGTGGTGCTGTGGGGGGGAAAGCTGAAATCATAGGACCCAGAAGAGGGAAGAAACCATAGGAACTTGCTACCTGTGTGACCTTGGGCAAATCATAACATTCTGGGCTTCAGTCTCCCTTTTGTAAGATGAAGAAGTGGCACTAGATGACCTCTATGGTATTTCCAGCTCTAGATTAATGATCCTCTGATCAACTGCCCTTGATGTTGTTTCTACCAGTCATTAAACCATTCTTAAGGTCATTGGGAGGTTCCCTGGACATAGTACAAACTATGGACATAGCACTGTAAAGTATGCATTGTAGTTTGTAAGTTAATACTTCATTTGATCCTTGCAATAACAGTGGGAGGTATATGCTATTATTATACCCATTTTACAGATGAGGAAACTGAGTCAAACAGAGTTTAAGTAACTTCTCCTGGGTCACATAGCTAGTGTCCAAAGTCAGATTTGAACCCAGTTCTCCCTAATTCCATGTTCAGCAGTCTACTGAGTCATCTAGCTGCCCATTATATTAATATTCGGAATGAAAATGGCTATTTAGGACTGCTACAAGCTGTTTTATCTACTTAAAAGTATTCTCTTTTAATATGTTTTATTATGTTTATGAAGGTAACAGAAACTTTAATACATTTTCTGTATCAAATGATAAAACAAAAATATCCCTATAGGTTTGGGTCTCAAATGTAGTCAAATTATAAACTGGACCATAAAATACAAATACGGTATATACAGATGAAATAGTAATATACATGAATAAAGCAGGTGGCCATAAAATATGATTAGCGTAGTTGAAAGGAAAGGCCTTCGTAACTCGCAAGTGGCAAACTCATTAGTGGGTTATAGGGGTTTCCACATGAGTGAAGAAATCATGTATAATGGTTGCTCATTACATACCCTATTTATTCCTAGGGTGTCTTTGGAGAAGCTTGTTTTTTTCCATTAAATTTAGGCCTGTAGAAGGAAAGACATGAGAAAGAGAAAACCAAATACTGACTTAAATATTATATTTTCATAAGTTAAAAATTTCTATTTCCTAAGAGTCAAAACATTCCAGAGTAGGACCCATTAATGGGCATGCTGTTAGCATGATAAAACTAATTAATATGATCTTTTTATCAAAGAAAGCAAAGATCTTTGGGAAGCAAATTTCATGTTTTGTTGTTGTTTTTAAAGATTCAATACTTCCCCACTTTCTTTTATAGACCACAGTAACGGTGCAAATCCATGAAATGTTCTCCCTATTTGTGGGGCCAGGGATGGGTGTGACAGGTATTTTAGTGTTTCTAAATATCAGCTTCAGGAAACTGGGGCCACCCACAGCTAACAAATGCGTTCTGACAGTGTGGCTGCCTCTGAGAATTAGTGGTGGTGTTCCCAAATTACACATATGCTCAACTCGTTTTTTCTTACTCGCATCATTTTTGCAGCAAATTATTTTGGAGATTGAAACCATACTGGCTTTCTCTGATTCTAAAAACTGTACATGTTAACATCATATTGTCTTTCTTTCAGAACAGTCTGTACCCTGAAACCTAGCCAGTTTGCTGAGGCCAACCGTGGTGTAGTAGAAAGAATGCTATCTTTTAAGTCAGCTCTGTCACTTACTACTTACCTGACTGTGGTGGTGGAGGGGCAATGCTAAGACTAGCACCTCCTTGGCTCAGGTTCAATGTTGGGACAAAATGAGGTACCATAAGCCATTGGCCATCGGACAAACAAAGGAGGTTTACTTTGCCCTAACCCAGCAAGGCTATGCAACAAGGATATAGTGGAATTTTGGTTCTCCAGACCTGGCCTCGTTCATCTCCATCTGGAAACACTTCTGGTTGATAGTCATCAGGGCATGGAGACTCGTGTGGTCTGGGGTACCTAGCACATCTCAGAGACTGGGGCTCCACTGGCTGGGACTTTTTATGCCCCTTGATGACAAGGAAGCTGAATCAGGGAAGGTGAGGCCATCAGACCCTGAGGCTGTTTTGTGTTCTTTCAGGTAAAGGCTTGCCATGTTGTGGGTGGGAAGAAGGAAGTTGTATCAGAAAAGCACTAGACTAGTCCTGCCACACATGGGCAAATCAAAACTCTTTGAGCCTCATTTTTCTCATCTGAAAAATAAGAAGTTTGGACTAAACAATCTCCAAGGCATTTCCAGCTCTAAATTCTATTAAAAAAAGATTCTATAGATTTTTACAGAAAAGAATCACTGCGTAATTATGAAAAATATAATACATTTAAGCAACTATAGCTTAAAGGAGCAGCTAGGTGGCACAGTAAATAGAGAGTGCTAAGCTGGGAGTCAGACCTGAGTTCAAATCTGCCTGACATTTAACTAGCGATGTGACCCTGAGCAAGTCACTTAACCGCTCTTTGACTTGGTTTCCTCAACTGTAAATGATAATAATAATAGCACCTACCTCCTAGGGTTGTTGTGAGGATCAAGTGGATAATATTTGTAAAGCACTTAGCATGGTCTGTGGCATAAAGTAGGCACTAAATAAACGCTCCTTCCTTAATGTACACATGCATAAACATATACAAATATATGTTTAAAATGTTGGTTGAAAGTTTATATAGTACCATCCTGACTACAATGCTAGATTAAAGGATTATTTTTTTCAAATTTGGCCATGATATATAGTGTCCAGAACCGTCACAGTATAGTAATCACTAGTTTTCTAATTTAATTTTGTGCTAGTTAAAATAATATAAATGCTCTCTAGTGGTATATAATTAAGGAGTAGAGAAGTATTAGGCTGAGAGAATCCAAAGTGAAGTGGTAAGTTGTCACAACATTTAGTAAATTACATTAGCAGAGACCAGAGTTGTCAAACGTACATCTTGCAGGCCACATGCAGTCTACCACACTCCTGAATATGGCCTCAATCAGATTAAAATGTAATTGAGAAATATTTAATAAAATAAGTAAAAATACTATAAAATATAGATAATATTACATTTAAAAACCAAGTCAATATGTGACCCACCATGATCCTTATGTATGGTTTAGTGGTGCCTGTTTCTATTCGAGTTTGATACCTCTAACATAAAGTATCAGTTTAAACAGTACAGACCAAAATATCTGATTGTTTCTCCGGAGCAGTTTTTTCTCTTGAATCATCCAGTTGGGATGCCATGCCTTACACTTTGTCTAGCTAACAAAATGCAAAGTGGATATTTGTTTATTAAATTTTAATATCAAAATATTGTCTTTGGGGCCCAAGTTACCAGTTTCATTGACTATTTATTAATTAGCAAGCTTATTAAAAACAAGTCTCTTCTTCATATTGTAATCAATTCAACAAATGTTTATTAAGTGACTACTAATTATACGACACTAGAAATGCAAAGCCCAAATAAGGTACAAGTCTTGTCCAAAAGGAGTTTATAAGTAGTAGGATAAGGCATGCATTTGCAAAGCCCTCTCAGGTTGTGTTCCCACAAGGGCTATTATTACTACTCTTGGGTCCTAGTGACCCTATGGGTGGCAATCTCCTAAACAATGGTTCACAAGCCTGTGTCCTCTCTCTTAATAATCAGCCAGTAGATTCAGCTGTTTAGCAAATGCGTGTACTCAAAAGGCCTAAGAAGAAAAGTAGTTAAAAAGCATTTCCCTCACCACCAGGGGAACTGTCTCCCACCAATATACCCAGAGACCAGAAGAGGTAGAAGAACGGGCACAAAAAAGTACCATGGTAGTAATAACACATATGCATTCAAGGCGACTCACAGTTCTGAAACTAAGGTAACTCATAACTTTAAAATCAATCAATAAATGTCTATCAAGCACTAACCTATCACATACCAGGGCACTGTGCTAAGTGATAGGGATACAAAATGAGGCAAAAAACAGTCCCTGACCTCAAGGAGCTTACAATCTATAAGAGAACTGCAGGGCTTCAAGGCAACTCACAACTCTGGAACTACAGCAGCTAGATGGGCCAATATGCTAGTGGTCTGGGTTGAACAGGTCACATGGTAGCTGTTATAGTTCCTCACTAGGACATTCTGCTGCCGGACTGAGCTGGGGAGGTCATTCAGTGACTGAGCTGGCTACTGACTAGGATCCAGTACTGCTGAGATGGGCTAGGGGGCCACTACCCAGTGGCTGCTAGATGGGATTGGGCAGGTAGCTTTGTCACTGGACAGCTGCTGCGGGCTCAGATGCTGACCTCTTTCTTTGATGCAGAATCTTTGCTGAATCTTCTGTTCTCCTGGGCTTACTCTTCCACAGGCAGGTGCAGTCATATTCCACCTTCAACCACTGGCTAAGCTGGGTGGTACCATGCTCTATTCACCATGTTCTTTTTAGTTGGAGTGGTACAAAGCTCTTTCAGTTAGGGTAACAACTCTCAGTTTAGGGTTGCTAAAGCTTCTTCATTTCATCTCCCTCAGAGCAATAGCTGTGAGGTTGTTTACCAACTCAACAGGAAGAAATAGAAGAAGGCTTACCTATTTTATTAGCTCAAAAGTCCCTTCCCTCATTAAGCCTCTCCATGTTGTCTTTGATTTGATTACTTTCACATAAGCCATTTGCACTTTCCATATTCCTTTGGGAATCTTATGTAGATGAATGACAAAGAACAAAGGTATAAATGCAGTCTACATTCTGAACGCACTTTTATTGACTTATAGGCCTCTTCAAATGCCATTCAATCATCCCACCCTTTCTAGGGTAGGGAATATCTATTTTGCATCTGATGACTTCCTTTTTGTACCTTTCAGTGACTGACTTTTAGCTCTGAAGACCTTCAGCTTTTGCTGAGGTCTCACTGGAAGCCTTCTCTTACATATGTAAATAGTTATAATACAAGGTTTAACAAAACACAAGTTAAAATGGCAACATGGTATAGAGTGCTGAGTTTAAAGTCCAGGAAGATCTGGGTCAAATCTTGCTTCTGACACTTTCTAACCAAGTCACCTCAGCTGCATGTTCTTCAAGACTTGTCCTCCTAGTCACGGATGGGTTATGATCTCTATTTAGTGGTCTTTACTACAGTTGAAATAACCAGTCCTGAAGTGTCTTTTCTGAACAGATTAAGGACACAGGAGATGTCAAACAGAATTGTATGAGAGACTCAGGGAAGAAAGGTTTATATCTAGCTGAGAACCTCAAAGGAGGCTTCATGGGAGAAGAGGTACCTGATTTGGACCTTGAAGAAGAAGGAAGAAATGGGGAAAGGAAACAAATTGTAGGCTTAGGACAGAATGTGTGTAAAGCTCTGGGGACTGGAGAGGGCAGGACTATATCTGGTAAAAATGAGTTGACCAGCATAGGATCACAGATTTGGAAGTGGAAGGAACCTTAGAAGCCGTCTGGTTCAGCTCTCATGTTACAGATGAAGAAACTGAGGTCAACAAAGGTTAAATGTCTTGCCCAAGACTGGAGTATACAGTGCATGAAAGAGGTATTATAAAATAAGATAAGGCAGGAGGAGCATAACTGAATTTGAGGCTAAGGAATTCATATTTTATTTTAGTGGGTACTAAAGGTCCTTGAATAGAGGAATGATTGTACATTCTAAACACATTCTACATAAGGAACTGAGAGGCAGGGTGATATAGTATAATAAAGCTTTGGAGCAGGAGTCTGAAGACCTGGGTTCAGGTCCTGAGCTCTGCCCTTACCACATGTATGACCTTGCACAGGTTGCTCAGAATTATAGGATGATAGATTTAGAACTGGAAGACATCTTATGGATCATTGAGATAATTTTACAAATAAGTCCTAGAGAGGTTGAGTGACTTAACCAAGGTCGTGCAAAATGTAATGTCATCTAGCCTCAGTTTCCTCATTTGTAAAAGAATGATACAATGATGCTTGCATTCTCAACCCGGGGGATTTTGGTGAGGATCATATGGCTTGTGTATGTTTAACTACTTAAATGTTTAACAATTTAAAATGCTAGATCAATGTAAATTCTGCATGTAATCAAGTGTAAGTTCCAGTAAAATAGAATAAACTAAGAGACCCATTAATCCCAGATAATTTCATGGAGACTCTGTGTCCAGGACAAGAAATACTGCTATTAGTCTTGAGAATAAAGCTTAAAAATGCTCACATTGCTCTCCCTGACATTCCAAAAGTTAAATGATATAAACTTTAAAAAAAACTGAATCTGATTATCTTAATCATTCAGTAAAGTGTTAATGCTAGTAATAGCATCATAAGGTCAGTGAATGGACAATGATTTTATTCCAGTGATATAATGATCTCAGTTTAGTATATTGTACTGTCACTTGATATCTCACTGTCTAAAATGAAACTCATTATCTGCCCCACCTAAACCTGTCCCTCTTCCAACTCTCCCTTTTCTGCTTATGGCACCACTATCAAGTTATCTTGGCTCAGAAATCTCAGTGTAACGTTTGACTCTTCCCTTTTCCTTAACCCCTCTGATCCAATATATTGCTAAATTCTCTTAATTTTATTTCCAGAACATCCCTCCCTCTGCCCTCTTCCCTCCATTGACACAGCCACTACCCTAATTCAGGCCCTCATCAACTTTTACCTGGTTTATTGCAAGAATCTCCTAAAAGCTTTGTTTCCAGTCTTTACTCTCTCCAATCCATCCTTCCCACACCTGCCAAAGTAATCTTGTTCAGGCATGGATCCAACCATGTCATCAGTCGTCTCAAAAACCACTAGTGGCTCCCTGTTGTTTGCAAGGAAAAATGTAAATTCCTTGGTCTGGCATTCACGGTCCTCTGTAATCAGGATCCAAAACACCTTTTTCAGCCTCGTTTCACATTATTCTTCTTTCCAAATTCTGCATTGCGCCAAAACTGCACTCTTCCTCCCACTTCTCTAAATATTTTCCATTTAAAACAGATGTCATTACATGGTTTACTTTTACATCACCAAAATTTCCCATATATCCACCCTTCCTTCTCCCAGAGGACCATCTCTTAAAACAAAGATTTTTTAAGAGAAAGAAGAGAAAAAGAGATTCAGGAACACTGATTATTACATGGAAAAATCTGACAATTCTTGCAATGTCCCATACCTGGGGGGAATCCTTTTCTTGCTTCTGCAAAGGAGTTAGAGAAGGTATCTTCTCATAACTCTTCTTTGGGACTAACCTCGTTCTTCGTAATTTTGCTGCATTCATTTCTGATTGTTTTGTGGTTGTCCTTTTATTTGCAATGTTGTTGCCATCGTGTGGTGTAGAACATACTGTTTTTTCACTACTTGTTTCACTCTGCATCAGTTCATATAAGTCTTTCCATGCTTCTCTGAATTCATTATGGGTGTTGTTCCATATAGTACAGCAATAGCTCATTATAACCATGTACCACGATTTGTTTGGCCATTCCCTAAGTGATGAACATCTACTTCCAGTTCTATGCTACCACAAAAAGTGCTGCTATAAATATTCTATTGTAAATAGAACCTTTCTTCTTGTCAGTGACTTCTTTGGGATATATGCCTAGCAGTGGAATCTCTGGGTCAAAGGGTGTGAACATTTTAGCCATTTTATTTGCATAATTCCAAATTGCTTTTCAGAATGGTTGAACTGACAGCTCCATTAACAATGCATTAATGTTCCTGTCTTTCTACAATTGCTCCAAAATTAGTTATTCCTATTTTTTTTGTCATCTTTGCCAATTTGCTGGGTATGAGGTAAAACCTCAGGGTTGTTTTGATTTGCATTTCTTGTATTATTAGTGATTTGGAGCAGTCTTTCATAGAGATGTTAATAGTTTTCAATTCTTCTTTCACTCTCACTCTATTCTAAAGTCTATGTAATCTGACTTCTGACCTCATCATTCAACTGAAACTGCTTTCCCAAAGTTATCAATGATCTCTTAATTGACAAATTCAGTGGCCTTTTTTCAATCCTCATCCTTCTTGACCTCTGCAGAATTTGATGCTGTTAATCACTTTCTCCTCTTAGATATTCTCTTCTTTATGGGTTCTCATGTTTTCTCTCCTGTTTCTCCAACCTGCCTGCTCCTTCTCAATCTCCTTTGCTACCTTTTCATTCATGCCATACCCATTAATTGTGGGTGTCCCCCAAGGCTCCATAACAGGACCTCTTTTGCTTTTGCTGTCTACTATCTCACTTGATGAGCTCATCAGCTACCATGGGTTCAGTTTTCATTTCAGTGCAAATGATTCCCAGATGCATACACACACACACAGACACACACACATATTCCTAACCTTTCTCCTGAGCTCCAGTCACACATCTCTAACTGTCATTTTGGCCATCTCAAACTGGATATTCCATAGGCATCTAAAACTCAACATGTCTAAAGCTGAATTAATTTTCTTCACATCTCTCTCCCACTGCCACCTTCCCTCTTCCCAAATTCCATATTGTTGTCCAGGGTAATGCCATCCTCCCAGTCACCCAGAATGACAACTTTAGTTCCTCCTCTACTCCTCACTCTCTTTCACTCTAAATATCTAATCCATTAGCAAATCTTGTCATTTCTACCTTCATAACATTACTTGTCTCCTCTCTACTAACTGCTACCTCAATCTTGGTCCTTGTCATCTCTCTCCTGGATTATCTCAATAGCCTACTGGTTTGTCTCCCTGCCTCAAATCTCCTTTTCCAATTCATCTTCCTCAGGATGGATTGCTACTTAGCTGCCAAAGTGATTTTTCTAAAGCACTGATCTGCCCATATCATCCCCACGCACATACTGCTACTCAATAAATTTCACTGGCTCCCTCTTACCTTTAGAATTAATTATAAACTCTTCTGTTTGGCATTTAAAGATCTTCATAGCACAGCCCCTTCTTACCTTTACAGTCTTATTACACATTCCTCCCCTCCACATATTCCATGATCTGATTACCTTAGTCTACCTCATACATAACATTGCACTTCCTGGGTCTGTGACTTTGCACTGGTTGGCCCCCATGCCTGGAATTCGCTTGTTTCTGATCTCTACTTCCTAGCTTTCCTGGCTTCCTTTAGAAGTCAGCTAAGATCCAGCCTTCTACAGGAAGCCTTTCTTGGGCCCCTAGATTTCCCTCTCAGATTAAATTCTATCTATTTTGTAGCTATCTTGTATTTATGTAGTTATTTACATGTTGTCTCTCTAATTGTAATGTAAGCTCCTTGAGGACAGGGACTATTTTGCCTTTCTTTGTATCGCCAGTGCTAAGCACAATGCCTGGAACATAGTAATTACTTAATAAATGCTTACTGACTGATATGTAATGTATTTGTAAGAAGATTTACCAAGACAAACTGGCAACATATTAAATGAATATATGATTTGAATGAACAGAAATGTGACTTTTTTTTTGCATTGCAGATCATTCTTAACACTTTTCCAAATAAGTGACAGAAACACTTTCATTAATCCAAAGGCTTTAGCTAATCAGTTAGTATTAATTTCAATAACTGATTTATAATTTTTAAATGGGGCAACTGGGCGGCATAGTCGATAGAGTATAGAGCCTCATCTTCCTGAGTTCAAATCTGGCTTTATTCACTTAGCAGCTGTGTGACCCTTGGCAAGTCACTTAATTCTGTATGCTTCAGTTTCCTCATTTGTAAAATGAACTGGAGAAGGAAGTGGCAAATCACTCCATTATTTCTGCCAAGAAAACCTCAAAAGGGGTCACAAAGAGTTGAACACAACTGAGACAACTGAACAAGAAGTTTAAAATAAAGCTAAAACCTATAGCTATTTCTCAGTCTTAGACATAAGACAGAAAAGACACAGTATTTAGAAAACTGGTAAGTTAATGACTAGATCTCATAGTAAGAGGGAGGAAAACACAGAAGTAATTGCAGAAAAAACCAAAGAAAACAAAAGGACCATATTAAAAAGATAAATTATTATTTCATTAAAGAAAATTACAACAAATAGACAACATACCAAAATTTATAGGATGCAGCCAAAGCAGTACTTAGGGGAAAATTTATATCTCTAATTGCTTACCTCAATAAAATAGATAAAAATCAGATCAATGAGTTGGGCATGTAACTAAAAAAACTAGAAAAATAACAAATTTAAAATTGCCAATTAAATACCTGCTTGGAAATCCTGAAAGTCAAAAGAGAGATTAATAAAATGGAAAGTAAGAAAACTATTGCATTAATAAATAAAACTAGAAGCTGGTTTTATAAAAAAAACAATAAAATATATAACCATTGGTTAATTTGATTTAAAAAAGGAAAGAAGAAACCAAATTACTAGTATCAAAAATGAAAGAAGAGAATTTACCACCAATGAAGAGGAAATTAAGACAAATGTTAGAAGCCCAATTATATGCCAATAAATTTGAAAATCTAAATGAAGCAGATAAATATCTGCAAAAATATAAATTGCCCAGAATAGAAGAAAAAATAAAATACTTAAATAACCCAATCTTAGAAAAAGAAATTGAGCAAGCCATCATTGGACTTCCTAAGAAAAAATCCCCAGGACTGGATGGATTCATGAGCAAATTCTATAAAACATTTAAAGAATAATTAATCCCAATATTATATAAACTATTTGGAAAAATACATGAAGGAGTCCTACCAAATTCAGATATATATACATAGATAGATAGATATAGATTATATCTATCTATATCTATATCTATATCTATATCTATATCTATATCTATATCTATATCTATATATATGTATATATGATGTTGATACCCAAACCAGGAAGAGCTAAAACAGAGAAAGAAAATTATAGACTAACTCCCTAATGAATATTGATGCAAAAATTTTTACAAAGAGATTATGGCAATATATCACAAGGATCATACACTATGATCAGGTGGAATTTGTACCAGGAATGCAGGGATGGTTTAATTTTAGGAAAATTATCAGCAACATTGACCATATCAATAACAGAACCAATAGAAATCATATGATTATCTCAAAAAAGGCAGAAAAAGTCTTTGAAAAAATACAGCACCCATTCTTATTAAAAACACTAAAGAACATAGGAATAAATGGAGCTTACCATGAAATGATAAGTAATATCTATCCAAAACCATCAGCAAGCATTATCTGTAATGGGGACAAGCTAGAAGCCTTCCCGGTACAATCAGGGGTGAAGCAAGGATGCTCACTATCACCTCTATTATTTAATGTTAGAAATGTTAGCTACAGCAATAAAAGAAGAAAATGAAATTGAAGAAATAAGAATAGGCAATGAGGAAACAAAACTATCACTCTTCGCATATGATGTTACACTTAGAAAATTCTAGGGAATCAACTAAAAAACTACTTGAAGCTATTAAGAACTTTAACAAAGTTTCAGGATACAAAATAAACCCACATAAATCATTAGTATTTCTATATATTACCAACAAAGTCCAACAACAAGAGATAGAAAGAGAAATTTCATTTTAAATAACAGTAGAAAATATAAAATATTTGGGAATCTACCTGCCAAGACAAACACAGAAACTATATGAACACAACTATAAAACACTTTTCACACAAATAAAGTCAGATGTAAACAATTGGAAAAATATTAATTGCTCATGGGTAGGCTGAGCCAATATCTAGAAATGATGATTCTACCTAAATTAATCTATTTATTCTGTGCCATAGCAATCAAACTACCAAAAAATCATTTTATAGAATTAGAAAAAATAATTAGAAAGTTCATCTGGAAAAACAAAAGCTCAAGGTTATCAAAGGAATCAGTGAAAAAAATGAGAAAGAAGGTAGTCTAGATATATGAGATCTAAAACTGTATCATAAAGCAGTAATTATCAAAGCAATCTGGCTAAGAAATAGAGTGGTGGATCAGTGGAATAGATTAGGTACAAATTACATTATAGTAAAGGACCATAGTGATCTAGTATATGGGAAACCCAAAGATCCAAGCTTTTGGAACAAACTCATTATTTGAGAAAAATTGCTGGGAAAACTGGAAAACAGTATGGTAGAAACTAGGTATAGACCAACATCTCACACCATATACCAAGATAAGGTCAAAATGGGTACATGACTTACATATAAAGAGTGACATGATAAGCAAATTAAGAGAGCATAGAATAATTTATCTGTCATATTTATGGATAAGGGAAAAACTTAGGACCAAAGAATACATAGATAGCATTAAAAATGTAAAATTGATAATTTTGATTATGTAAAATTAAAAAGTTTTTGCACAAACAACATGAATACAATCAAAATTATAAGGAATGCAGAAAATAGAGGGGAAGGGAATTTGCAACAAGTATCTATACTATAGACCTCATTTCTCAAATATATAGAAAACTGAGTCAAATTTATAAAAATACAAGTCATTCCCCAACTGATAAATGGTTAAAGGATATGAACAGGCAGTTTTCAGACAAAGAAATTAAAGCTATCTATAGTCATATGAAAAAAATGCTCTAAATCACTATTGATCAGAGAAATGCAAATTAAAACAATTCTGAGGTACTACTTCATACCTATTAGAGTGGTTAACATGACAAAAAAGGACAATGTTGGATGTTGGAAGGGATTTGGGAAAACTGGGACACTAATGCACTGTTAGTAGAGTTGTGAACTAATCCAACCATTATGGAGAACAATTTTGAACTATACCCAAAGGACTATAAAACTGTACATACCCTTTGATTCAGCAATACCACTGTTAGACCTATATCCCAAAGACATCCCAAAAAAGGGAAAAGGATCTATTTGTACAAAAAATATTTATAGCAGCAATTTTTGTGGTGGTTAAGAATTTGAAATCAAAGCGTTGCCCATTAATTAGGGAATGGCTAAACAAGGTGTGGTTTATGATTGTGACAGAATATTATTTTGCTATAAGAAATGACAAGCAGGATTTCAGAAAAACCTAGAAAGACTTACATGAATTGATGCAAAGTGAAATGAGCAGAACCTGGAAAACATTGTACATAGTAACAGCAATATTGTTTGATGAAGAACTGTGAATGACTTAGCTATTCTCAGCAATACAACCATCTAAGACAATCCCAAAGGACAAATGATGAAGCACACTATCTGCTCCAGAGAAAGAATTGATTGAATATAGAGTGGTGCATGCCATTTTTCACTTTCTTTCTTTCATTTTTTCTTTTATTCGAGTCTTCTACTACAAAATGACTAATATGGAAATATTTTATGTAAATGCACATGTATAACCTATATCTGATTGTTTACCATCTCAGGGAGGAGGGAAGGAAGGGAGGAATGGAAGGATAAATAAAATTGTCTAAAAAGTTGGAGAAAAAATAAATCTATCTAAAAGGTTACAACTTAAATTAAAAAATAAGAAAGATGAAAAAAAAGTCTTTTTCCTCAGAAAACTTAAGGAACTTAAGGAACCATATTATTCTTTATACTGTATGAAGGAATTAGAAATATAAATAAAGCTTTGATTCTGTCCTTATTAAAAAATAAAAAGATAAATTTTTCCTGTGACTTAAATGCCAAAGTAGAAACTGGTGGGAATCCTGGAAATTAGTAACTTCAAAAGATGCGTGGGCTCCACATTTCTTAAATAAAATCTGGGGATATTAAAAGGGCAAATTGGGAGGATGGGAGACTTTTTTTTTCCCTGAACTGTTTGCAAATGATTTCTCCACTAACTATAGTTCTCCCCACCTAGCAGGTGCTCAGAAAACAGTGATTAACCTGGACACAGGCACCTTTCCTCCCAATTCACTTGCTTTGTGTTCCTCCTAGGAACTGAAGGCAAAAAGCAGTGTCCTTCAAGGCAGCTG
Source organism: Phascolarctos cinereus (assembly GCF_003287225.1). Classification (NCBI taxonomy): domain Eukaryota; kingdom Metazoa; phylum Chordata; class Mammalia; order Diprotodontia; family Phascolarctidae; genus Phascolarctos; species Phascolarctos cinereus. The sequence goes on from NW_027555514.1 coordinate 133,212,151, forward strand.
AGACTTTAATGAGGGTGAGTCATAGCACTTAGGGAAGCAAACCTATTTATTTTTATTACACAACACTTTTAACTGGGCCCATTTTAAAAAGGCCAAATGACAGACAGAGGCCAAGATTAGATGCCTCTTTGGTAGACTAAGCGAGCATGCTCCTGACAGAGTAAAGATTTAGAAGAGTGTGCAGTCTTCTTTTACAGCTCATAATAGCCAACAATTGAGGGGGCAGGTGGAGGGTAGGGAGGGTTGGTGAGAGAGAACCAATAATACCCAAAATAACCTCCCTAAAAGAGTTTCTTAAACACACACACACACACACACACACACACACACACACACACACAAAAAAAAAAGGTCACTGTAACTTCTCTTGAGACTAAAATACGTGACATAGCCTTTTGTACTGTTAAGCTTTTCAGTTAGCTGAAATAGAAAAGAAGGAAAAGGGGGAGAGGGAATGAGCATTTGGGGGATAATGCAGCTACTGTATTTGGGAGGGGCCATGTACCATGTTACTCTTTACTCTTTCCTAAACTGGACAGTTAAATGGTGTGCTATTTCTCAATGACAACTTCAATATGATGGGCTTAGAGGTGAAAGGAATTATGCCTCTTTTCTCTAATTCACTTTCTATTATAGTGGCAAGTTTAATGCCTATTAAGCTAAATTCCATACATCAGAGAGAAACTCGCTTGAACTACCACCAAAAAAGAAAAAAACAATCCAAAATTCCCCACCATACTCCAACCCTCACAGTAAAATATCAAGTGACAGTCCCCTAAATTGGCTGCATTACCTCACTGGAACAAAATCATTGGTCCATTCCCTGAGGTTATGATACTGTTTCTAGCATCTTCTAAAAATGTCTGCCCTTTCTATAATTAACCCTTTCCAAGGCATGGCAGGCATGCTTTTAAACCAAGAAACAATAGTATCCCAGAGGGTCCTGCCTTCCCTTTGATCAAGTCCTTCTTGTCTGAAAAGCTGGTAGTTTGAGACCAAGATAAATGATTAGCTTTGTGGGGCAAATTAACTCTTTATAGAGCCAGGGATTATACTTAGTATATCTAAATTCCCAGCACTTTTCTAGGGCTTAATGAATGCTTATTGATAGATTGATAGTATATTAATTAAGTTTGTGAGGGAGGGTGAATGTTTTTGTTCACGCAAAGTAGAATTGAATTTTCCAGCTATTTTGTATGAATCAAAGAGGATTACGCGGTACTTTTTAAGGTGACTCCTAGAAATCTATCATCATTGTACCTGAGTGTATGGCTAGATACAGAATTTGGACATTACTAAAGCTAGCTATGAAATCAAAGAAACAGCTGTCCACATTTCTCAATTTCACTTTCTCACCTCCCATTCATTCCTCAACTCCTTGCAATCTGGCTCCTGTCCAAGACCACTCCATTGAAGTTGCCCTCTCCAAGGGCATCAATGATCTCTGTATTGCAGTATCCAACAGTCTTTTCTCATGCCTCTTATTTCTTGGCAGCCCTCGACACTGTTAACCAATTCTCAGGTTTTCATTACATTACTGTATGCTGATTTTTCTCCTACTTGCTATCTGATCCTTCTATCTGCATCCTTGGGTTCTGCATTTATTTCCTTTCCCTTTTCATTAGAGCATTTCAGAGATCTGTTCTGGTACTTTTTAAATTCTTAGCTCCCATATTTTTGATTATCAGTTCTATACAGATAATACCAGAATCCACCTATCTAACCCTTATCTCTCTGTGTTATCCTCAACTTTTCACTCTTATTTCCTTTAGTAATCCAATCAGCTGCCAAATTTTGTGGCTTCTATGCCCATATCATCTCTCTCCTTTGCCCTGTTCACTTCACTCATACCACAATTCTCCAAAGTTAGACCTTGAGTAGTATAAAGATTCCTAACTGGCCTCCACACAGCTGCCAATGTGTTATTCCTAAAGCACAATTCTGGCCATGTCACTCCCTGGCTCAAGAAGCTTGAAAGGCTCTCTCTTCATTCAAGGATAAGATACAAATTCCTCTCCTGTCCATTAAAGCCCTTTGCCATCTGCCTTCAGCTTATATATTCCTAAGCATCTCTGTACTATGCAAAATAAAAATCACATAGTTTATGGAGGAAATTGGGTCAGGGGCACAATGCTCAAAACTTTCTTAAGTGATAACATTAAAAAAAAAAGATAGGAACCTAACCAAAACAGTAGCATAGTTTTATGCATGTAAAAGGGTTAAGAAATGCATAAATGTTAAAACAAATAATGGCAAAATAAATAATGGCAAAGTCCATGGCCTGTGGCTGCTGTCCATCTGTCCCCTGCTCCCTATTTCCCACGGTCCAGGTTGGCAAAGTTTTAAGCAAATCAGGCAGGCAGCAATTCAGGGTCTGAGCTATAGGAAGTCATGGAAGAAAATAGGAGGGCAGAGGTGAGGACCAGCCATCATCCACATCTCCTACTGCAGCAGCAGATATACAGTAAATGTCACTTTACCTTGAAGAAGACCAAAAGTTTATTTATGGAAGTAGGTGTCAGAAGGGTTGTAGCTCATGAGTTATTGTGAATTGGTACAGTTTTCTGCTTTCTCAATGTTTCTTGATGAAATCTCTAATAAGCAAACAAAAAATTCAAGTTATATCGATCTCATTAGAACAAATTCACATTTTCAAAAAAAGCATCACAGCAGAACTGACTTATATACAGCCTGGCTATTCAACTTGTGCTATGTGTTCCAGTCAAACTGTTCTATTTGCTGTTCACAGTCTCATTGTATAGCCTTTGCATCGGCTGACCCTTCTCCACAACCTGTTGTTTCCTCTCCTCAACTTGACCTCTTGGGACTCCCATTCCCATTAGCTCTCATCAAGACTCAGCTCAAATTTGATTTCCTATACCAGATCCTTTATGATCTCCTACTTCTTAGCTGTCCCCACACAATAATTTTTTTTCAATTAATTTGTATATATATTTTGTACTTGTTTGTTTGTTTGTTTTTATATTCAATCCCAACTCCATCTTCCCATTAGAATGTAAGCATCTTAAGGTTTAATAGTGTCTCTTTTCTATCCTTCTACTCCAGAGTCCCGTGAAAGAGCTGGTACATAGTAGACAATTATTAAATGCTTATTGAATTTAATTAAATTGAAGCAAGAGTCTGACAATGGACCTACACATTTATGTTCATTGTAATGCGGACCTTTAAAAGTGAACTAATCTTTTAAAAAATATTTTTTCCTGTGAAAACATAGACATTAACAGTATTTAATACTACTTTTTATTTTAGCTTGAGAGTGAATCAAATTCACATTTCAGGGACAGGTTAAGGATAGCATTACATCTCTTCAGACTATGAGAGAGCCAACATCTTGAGGCCACTCTCTAAGACCATGAGTTAGTGGAGGGAGTTCCCATACCCATTCAAAACACAGGTCCCAGAAAATAGAGGCTCTGAATGGAAGAAGTCCTTGGGCCATCAAGGCAAGTTAATTCAACCACTAAAGTACGGTAGGGAAGTATAGGTTTACTCTCACTTTATGAAATTGATCTTATCCTAGTTAGCCCTTCTCCCCAATACTAGTATTTTATTATTTAACTGTAAAATAACTTTAGAGGATTTAAAATTTTATCTGATTGTGAAAGTTCCCAACCCTATAGTCTTCCCCTACTCAGTCCTGCCCCACCCTAACCTTCTTTGTCATTTGATTAACTATTTGCAAATGAACTCATAAACTTTAGTGGTTCCCTATCCCTCCAGGATCAAAAGTAAAATCCTTGGTTTGGCTGTTCAAAGACCTTCAAAGACCTTCCATAACCTGCTCTCCTTCCCAGTATTCTTATACCTTCCCCCCACCCCACCATATACATTCTCTCAGGTCAATAGCTGTGCCTTCTGCTATTCTATGAGCAGACATTCCATCACTCAACTCTGACTATTTTACATGGTGGCCCATGGAATGCCTCTTCATCTACCTCCTAGCTTCCCTGGCCTTCTTCAAGATTCAGCTAAAGTCCATCTTCAGTAAGAAGCTTCTTTAATTCTTCCTCTTAATTCTAATGCCTTCATCCATTGATTATTTCCTATTTTTTTCCCGAAGGTAGCTTGTTTGTACAATTATTTACATGTTGTCTCTCCCATTAGATTGTGAGTTCTTTGAGGCTCGGGACTGGGTTTTTTTTTTTTGACCTTTCTTTGTACAATGTTGTAGGCACTGAATAAGTGTTTTTGACAAATGCAGCAGAAGCTCCTCTCTTATGGGGAGAAAAATCCTCTGTAAAGTGAAGAGTCCCTGAGGATGGAAGCAATCTGAAGTAGTGAACTGAGTTCTGGGCCTGGTGTTAAAGAGATTAGGGATCAAATTCAGCCTTAGTAATTTATTAGTTGTGTGACCCTGGGCAAGCCATTTAACATCAAAATGCCTCAGGTAACTCTCTTGTGTTTCTTTATGAAAGTCACAGACCAGCTGTGATCTGACTCTGAAGAGGGAATTCCCAATATTCCTAGTCCCCATAAACAAAGAGAGCATTTATTAAGAACCTATTATGTAAGATCACCGATTCTTCATGTCTCCTAATGATAGGACATTCCTGGATCAGAATGAAGCAGGATATACCTTTGCCCACAGACTTTTTGTTGACTTTCCTTTTAAAACTAGTTAAAGGAATAGATTTATTGATTTGAAATGATTCATCTAGAGTGGCCATGATGATTCAAGGACAAAGTACAGTGCAGAAGATAAGAGGGTTCTGAGCTTTATCCAGAATAGAACATACCCTTCATCCTCCCACCCTCCACCCCTAGGTCACACATAAATAACGATCAGGTATAAACATATGTTTATATACATTAGGGTAGACTAATAATGCTGACGCAAACAATAACAACAGCTAGCATTTATGTAATGTTTTACTTGTGTTTTTTTCATTTCATTCTCACAATAACCCTCTGCTGAAGATGCTATTAGGCATCTAGGGAGCACAGTAGATAAAATACTAGACCTAGAATCAGAAGACATGATCTAATCCAGCCTCAGACACTAGCTGTGTGATCCTGGACAAGTCACTTCACCTAAGTCTGCCTCAGTTTCCTCTTCTCTAAAATGAGGATGATAATGGTATCTGCCTCTCAGGGTTGTTATGAGGTTCAAATGAGATATTAGTAAAGTGCTTTACAAACCTAAAATTATTATGTAAATGCCAACTATTATGACAGTCCCCATTTTATATATCAGGATGTTGAGGCTGAAAGAGGTTAAATGAAATTAACCTATTAAAAGTTAAATGTTGAAGCTGAAAGAAGTTAAATGGAGGTTAAATGCCCATGGCCCACAACTAGTAAGGGTGTGAGACAAAATTTGAAGTTAGCTCCCCCAGACTCCCAAGTTTTTTGCTTCATGCACTCAATATATCAATTAGCTGCCTCAAAATGGTCATTAGTTTTAGTGCTTTTCATTTATTTAAAAATCATCCATTTCTGAATCACAAATATAACCATTAACTGCCGATACAGACTTTAACAGCAAATATGTTCCTGCATCCCCAAAATAAATAGATGGAGAAAACTATCTAGTAAACAATGGCACAGGCAGCCAGGTGGTGAAGTGGATAGATAGAGCACTGGGATGAAGTCAGAAAGACCTGAGCTTAAATCTGGCCTAAGACACCTTGGACAAGTCACTTAATTCTGTTTGCTTCAGTTTCCTCATCTGTAAAATGAGCTAGAGAAGGAAAAGGCAAACCACTCCAGTATCTTTGCCAAGAAAACCTCAAATGGGGTCAAAAGAGTTGGACATGACTGAAAAATCACTACCTTCAAAGACTGATATTAATTGCTTATTTCATACTATCAAGGAGATATATATTCAGTAACTGATATTGAGGCTGTAATCACCAGTGATTGATATTGAGGGAATATGCTGGAATGGGGGCTTGAGCTAAGAGCATTAGAAAAATCACTCCCCTAGAATCCTCAGGGGGATATGTCAACCTTTTAGTAGCAATGTGGGTTGGGAGAGTAAATCTAGATCTTTTAACCACTATAATAATAATAGTTCACATTTATCTAACCTTCTCAGGTTTGCAAAGTACATCCACACATCACAACCCCTATACATTGCTCTAGTTAAAAAGCTTCATCACCCGCTGATCAATCTTTGGGTCATAAATCTCTATGGACTTAGATAAGTTGATGCTCAGAAATTAGAGAAGGTCCATTCCCACCCAGGGCCTACTAAGAATCTTTCCCTTGGGGTAGGATGTAAATGAACTTGCCATTCAATACCACCACTTTCTAGAACTAGGGTCATCTCTATGCCACAAAGAAGCACTGCAGTTGGCCTTAATGGAAGCATATACAATGCCTGCCAACATTTTGGGTGCAGAGTATGTACTTGAAAGGAGCTAAATCAGATAAGCTCTGAACTTATTTTGTCGGAGGTAAAAAGCACTTCCATGTGGGAAAAAATTCCACATGGTAGATAGCTTATGTCTAGAACCTGTGGCTCAGCTTTCCAGAGAAATCTAAATGGCTTTTTAAAAACCTTTCTACCTTATTCAAATATTCTTGACCTGCCTTTTATTTGGGTATTTCCTAACTTAGGTGAATTATAATGTATTAAGTTAATTTGTTAAGAACTCTGGTATTGAAGAGTAGAGACTTTACTTGGATTAGACACATCCCACCAGAACCATGGAGTCTCTCATATTTAATTAGAACTAGGAAAGTTATTATGTATAGACAATTCATAAAAACTTAAAAAAATCCTAAGTACTGTTCAAAGATTCAAAAATATCCAAAACAAGGTTCATATTAAGACTTGGAAAAAGTTTCATTTTGGTTCTGGTCACTGGATATAGCCAGATCTGGTACAGTATTTGCCTTGAAAACTATAGAACAAACAAAAGCTGTAGACTCTGTTCATTCATAATTTAAGATAATTGGACCTGTTCTTGGCTAAAGTTAACTGTGTTCCGTCAATGGAGAAAAGATTTGCCAACCAAATTAATAAACAAAGTATGGGGCATATTTATTGTTCTTATAGGAAAAACTATTTGTAAAGAGCTTAGTACACTACATGCAGATAGGAAAAACTAATTATAAATGACCCTAACCTATTTATTAAACAAGATCCAGTAAGAAACTTAATTTAAAAATACTTTGCTAGCAGTAATTCAAGTTATGGTAGGTAATTGAAAATAACACAACTGCATTTCTCAGAAAGTCCATGATTAAAACATTTCATGGATTACCATGGTGTAGGATTTCCTCCTACTTTCCCCCTCCCTCCTTTCTAGCCTCCCCCTGCCCCCCATTAATCTATGTCAGTGAGGACTTCATATATAGACTATGGAAGTTTGGTTCTACAAACAAGAGGGACTTGGTCCAAGAAGTTAGACTTCAAAGCATTGTTACTTCAGTGACCTACTTTTAAAGAAAGGTTAACCTACAGTAAGGATGCAGAACTAAATTAAATTCCTGTTAAATTCCAATATTTTTCCCCTCATACTGAGTTGTCTGATTTGGGCCCTGCAGGGTACAGAGTTACCTTGCTTGGTGAACTGAATAATTATTTATAGATTCCCTGAACATTAAGCTTACCCCTTATCTAACTTTACACAGGCTGTCTAGTTAGTGACTCTTGGAGAGACACCCTACTGAAAAATGTGGTCCCACATGGTAGGTCACAGCCCAGCTGCCCCCTTTTCCATTCTGCATTGATGGTTTGAAAATACCAGGACAATGGCTACACGCCACATTGATTTTATAATCCCTAATCTAATGTCTCTACAGGGGGCTCTAATTCCATATAACATGCATAAAACAAAGAGATAAATGTTAGTTATTATTAAAAATGGAGGTTTCAAGGACCCATTGTAAAGCTTTGCACATACAGATGGAATTCTAAAACTAGGTTATAGGGGAAAAAAAGTAATTTCTTGATGAAGCATTAATGATAAATAACAAGCCTTCAAAAAGCTAAAATACACAGCTCTTAGTGGCACTTCCATTCTGAGCATTTTATAAATATGAACTAATGGAATGCAAATTATATTTCTCATAGGGTAAAATGCAGTCATCCTACAATGAAACTGATTCATCATCCATTAATTGAGTGAGATCTTGAAGTACTTAAAAGCAACAGGTCTTTGTTTTGTTTTGGTTTTGAGGTAAATATTTCCTGGCTCACGTAGGTCATGAAGTTGACGGTGTGGTGTAGAGGGAACCACAATGGACATGGAGTCAGAAGACCTGGGTTTGAGTCCTGCCTTTGCCACTTAGTGTTTGTGTGACCTTGGGAAAGTCATTCTCTGAGCCATAGTTCCTGCATCTACAAAGTCTCACAGGGTTGTTACAAATAAGAAATTTCAGAAGCTGAAAATGAAGACTACTTTTAATTCTAAGCATGATAGTGAATCAAATTCACATGTCCTGTAGCTGCTGGTGGGTATCTAGGAAAGTCAGTGTGTGGTGCAAATCTGAAAGGATTGGTACCTCCTCCAAACCCAGATTGTTGGCCCTGTGATTTCACTGAGCAACCCACGGCACAAAGTCCACAGAGATGTGGCACCTGTCTTCTATAACTCGTTATAGAAATGCAAACTATTAGATTCACTTAAGTAACCTGAAGAATGAAATAAAAGAAAAACATGCCAGGGAAATGCAGTGGAAAGAGTAGCATTTTAGCTTCCACAAAATGGCCATCCCTCATCCAGGTGTGCTATGACTGGAAAGAAAGGAAAAAAAGAAGGAAAGTAACAGCGATACAACGTCACTGAAAGCCAATACAAGCATCCCTCTTTTCCAAGTCCTCAGGTTTTCCCATCATATCTGAAACAAATCTCCATTTGATGATGTAACATCCTACTGTAATGAAAAATCTGAATTAGCCAGGATTGTAAATGATATATTAACTGCTTTACATCACCAAGGTAGCACATGTATAAATCCTATATTTGCCAAAATATGATCTGGCACATAGGGAGAACACAAGCAAACCCCTGAAGATTCATTATGACTCCTAGACTGAAAGTAGGACCACACACAGTAGGCTTGCAGCTGACTTTGACAGAGCTCTAAGCCCTATTTATTTTACAGACTTTGACTTGAAAAATTTTAACCTTATTAAAAAATAATGGAAAAGACCTCATTTGATTTACATACAAAGTATAATGGCTGCTTAGCAACCCTTAAAACTTGCTCTTTCTTGTTTCACACAAGTCACCTGGCTGAGTTTTGTTCAAAAGAAAAAGTCACGTGTAATCATCTTTTTTTTTCTACTATGTTATGGAAATGCTTGTTTTATTTCAAAAAATAAAAATAAAATAAATACAATTTAAAGAAAAGAAGTGGTAAGATGGATAATGTAATACAACTGCATGTGGGATCTGAGGGCTCAGACAGTTCACGTTATTTCATAAAGTTTGTTTCTAAGATGAACAACTGTACTTTCCAAATCCTATTGAGAGAATGTATTTGACCTAGAGAAGCTAGTATCTACTTTTCAGGATTCTTCAAGCAACAAAGTCATGTAACATATTTTGCTAAAACATAAATATCAAAGTGTTGGTGAGTAAAGCAACAAGAGTCTCCCAGAATGAGAAGGCAGAGATGGGTTTGGAATCGCGATCTCTGGAGAGAGTGCCCACATTCCGGCATGATCACAGATCTATGTGAATATGAAAGCAAATGAGTACACATTCATTAAAGCCATAAAGTGACTGCAACAGTTTGAAGTTAATGAGAACAATAGGCACAGTGCAGAGGAGAGATTACCTGACTAGATGCCAGGAGACCAAGGTCCTGGCACCACTGCTAAGTGACTGTGTGACCTTAGATGTATCATTTTTCCTGATCTCAGTGGCCTCATTTGTTAGTTGGGAATACGACCTACCTCCAGGATTATTTTTTAGACTTAAAGAAAATAATAGGTGAAATGTTAAGGGGTTGTACAGATATGAGATAGTATTTCTATACAATTCATTTCAATAAACACCTACTAGGTCAGTCAGTTAAAACACATTTATTAAGCATTTACTATGTGCCAGGCACTGTGCTAAGTGCTAGGGATACAAAGAAAGGCAAAAAACAGCCCCTTTTCTCAAGAAGCTCACAGACTAGTAGGGGAGACAATGAGAAAAACAACTATATATAAACAAATTACAGGTGGGATAAATTTGAGATAACCAATAGAGGAAAGGAATTTACTTAAAGTGGAATCTCATAAAAGATGGAGATTTTTCAAGGACTGAAGGGAATCCGAGGAATCCAGGAGGAGCTGAGGAAGGATAGTACTCTAGGCATGGGGAACAGCCAGTTTCCCTGTAGAGGTGAGATGAAAACTTTTGTGTAAGGAACAATCATGAGGCGGGGGTCAGAGTATGTGAAAGGAGAGGAGGTGTAAGAAGATTGGAAATGTAAGAGTGGGGCATGTTGTAAAGGGCTTTGAATGCCAAACCTAGGACTTCATATTTGATCCTAGAGTTGATAGGGAGCCATTGGTGTTTACCGAATGGGATGGGGGTGGGAGAGGTGACATAGTGAGATCTGTCTGCACCTTAGTAAGATTAATTTGATAGCTGAGTAGAAGGCAGACTGGAGTGGGGAGAGACTGGTAAAATATCCTGCTGAAGGTAGCAATGGATCATTGATTATGAGCTAGAAGGACATTTACAGATCACTGAATTCAACCTACTCATTTTACATGTAAGGAAACTGAGGCGCAGAGAGGTTGGGATTAGTCCAGGGTTACAGAGCTAGTAAGTACCTAATGTGGAATTCAAACACAGTTTTTCTCAACTCAAGTCTAGTGATCTAATCACTATACTGTCTTTAAAATAGGCTATGGACAGGAACTGCTAAGTGGCACAATGCATAGAGTGCTAGGCCTCATCTTCCTGAATTCAAATCTGGCCATAGACAGTTACTGACTGTGTGACCTTGGGCAAGTCACTTAATCCTAGTTGCCTCAGTTTCCTCATCTGTAAAATGAGCTGGAGAAAGAAATGGCAAGCCACTCCAGTATCTCTGCCAAGAAAACCCCAAACAGAGTCACGAAAGATCAGACATCCAAGAAGGATCTTGATATGAGGATTCTTTCTACCAGCCCCACTTATAACTAGCCTTCCAGGAACTAAAAATAATAATAGCTAGCATTTATTTGCTTTGAGGTCTGTAAAATGCTTTACACATATTACTCATTTTATTCTCACAACAATCCTGGGACGTAGGTGCTATTATCATCCCCGTTTCACAGATGAGGAAACAAACCTGAAGCAGACTGAGGTTAAGTGACTTCCCAGGAGTCATACAGGTAATAATCATTATGAGTTTGGATTTGAACTCAAGTCTTCCTGAATGCAGGGCTGATAGATAGCTCAGTCAATAGAGTGCCAGGCCTGGAGTCAGGAAGACCCGAGTTCAAATTTGACTTCAGACACTTACTATGTGACCTTGGGCAAATCACTTAACCCTGTTTGCTCCAGTTCCTCATCCATAAAATGAGCTGGAGATCTGCAATGGCAAACTATTCCACTATATTTGCCAAGAAAACCCCAAATGGGATCACAAAGAGTAGGATGCTACTAAAATGACTAAATTTCCTCAATGCAGGTTCAGTGCTCTATTCACTATGGAACCTAACAATATCTCCGTAAGGATCTCACATACCCAGGGTTTCTCTTGGGCAAAAAACTTTCCTCTATCAATTGTTGCATAATTTCTTATCTTCTTTACTCTGCATTAAGACAACTACATTACCAGAAAGCAAAATAAATCAGTAATCGTTAAGCTTTAACCTTGGCACACTCTGTATCCTAGTAGAGTAGAAAAGGACAAAGGACTCCTAAAGTTGGGGCAGGGAGGAGGGAGAGAGAGAAAAAAGAAAGTACTAAGTTGAAAAAGATCAAAAGGTTAAACTTCGTGGGTTGCTTGGTTTATTTTCCTGAAGCAAAGTACAGCCATGGAGGCTTTTATATTGAAAGATTTCTGTAAATGTCCAACATATCTGCAGGAAGCCTCTCAGCCTCTTCTGCTTTTAAAGGCTAGAATCCCAAGTTTCAGAATCTGAAGCAATCTTTGAGTGCATTTGAGAAGCTCATTTTTCAGCTTTTACATTCTTCCCCGCACTACATGTATCAGAGAAGATAGCTTAATTTGGCTCAGCAGCCAGACTTGTCATCTTCCATCTTTCCGGGATGTATATAGTTACATTCTCATTCTCATTCTCATTCTCTCTCTCTCTCTCTCTCTCTCTCTCTCTCTCTCTCTCTCTCTCTCTCTCTCTCTCTCCCTCTGTCTCTCTGTCTCTGTCTCTGTCTCTCTGTTTGGGAAGTCAGAGTGACTTGTCCTGTTTTCATTAAATTGTAATGGAGGAAAACAACCTAGAAGACTTAAATTATCCCCTAAGTAAGGGGACCATCTTCTTACTTGGCAACCTCCTCTGCTTAACAGCCAGCTGTCTAAGATCAAGTGAAAAGGAATACCACAAGCAGGTTCTGCCGAATTCTGGATTTTTTTTTAATGTGTGTCCTTTTAAAATCTGCTTGTTAGGTTTGCTTTTCTTTGGAAATAATGGTAGATTTGAAAACTTACAAGTCTTACTTGTGAAGCACTCTAACTTAAGTACCCAAACCATAACCCATTATTATCTTTAGTACTAAGGACAAAGGTGAGATGTGTTTACCCTTGATTGTACAGGCCTTTTGAGAGAGTTTTGTTTTTTGAGAGATCCCTACACCAATAAAATCACAGGTCTTGAGCAGTACCTGATGGAGTGTGGTGGACTTGGAATCAGGAGAGGTTGTGTTCAAATCCTTTAGATATTTTCTAGCTGTAAGACTCTGGAGAAGTTACTTAACACTTCTCAGCCTCATTTCCCTCACTTGTAAAATGAGGGTGTTGTGAGAATAGAATGAGATACTATACATAAAGGGCTTTAAAAATCTTAAATTGCTGTATAAATGTGGGCTACTATCAGCTATTGTTATTATTTGGTGAACTGGGGAATGGCCTGACTTTTATGTCTTCAAACAAAATATATTTAATTGTTCTTTCCCTGATCTCCTACCAATACCCCTTTTTATAGGAATGAAAGGAGCTGCGGAGCATGGTCTCCAGATGACAGGATCAGGCCCAGGCTTGTTTCTCATTTCCATATACACATCAATCTCAAACCCAAATCTAGGAGGGCTAGGGGGATCCTCGGCAGTAGTGCTGTATACTTGTGCATTGAGGGAAGCCATTCTCCTTTTTCCTCCATCCTCCAGTTCAATGAATGTTCCATAGAAGAAATATCTGTACTTGAATATGGAGAGTGGCAAAGGTTACCATTGTTGTGTATCAGGATAATGCAAGATAGATATTATGGTGCAGAGGATAGCAAGCCTTCAATCAGGATGCTCTGGGTTCTGGTTTCAAATTCCATCTTTGACAATGACTGTGTAACTCTGATTAAGTTAACCTCTCCATACTCCTAGGTCACTTCCTAAGACTATAAATGGCAGCTCTCTAACGAAAGAGAGTTTCCTCCCCAGAAAACTTTTGTGATGAAATCATGGGTTCAGACCAGACCAAAACAAACAAATCAACAATTCAAAAAACTAGCAGCAATAACATTTTTTTTAAATCCAGAGGATTCATCTCCCATCTGAACAAAGACATTCCCATTTCAAGTTCATTTTCTAAAGCAAATATTAAAACTTTCAAGAACATTGTAACCTGTAAGTGAAGAACAATTAACCGCTTACTGAGTAGAATCAATATGGTATCTATTTGAGACTAATATTAGGGGTCAAAAAGGAGGCAATGTTTTTCCTCTAAGAAATAGATCTTTCCCTGGGAATTCAGTTTAAAGAATAGATACTAAAGCTATTCTTCAAGATGTAGTTAGTGTCAAGGCATTAAATAGGCAATTTATCTTTATGTTGGAGCATTCAGAGGGAAAAAAAAAGAAATTTTTCTTGGAAAACAAATGCCTCCCTACTAAGGAGGCAGTCAGAGTGTGCCGAAGAATCTGGATGAAGACATCTTTTCCTTGCCACTTATAATTATGCTTTAAGGTTAACTAGCACCTAATGTGATAGCATTAGAATTTATTTATTGAAATGATACAACTTTAAAATCTATTACCCGTACTTCAATATTCATGAACCATTTCCAAATTGAGCGCTGGACCTTTTAAATGGTAACCTTTCCCCCTCTACAGACCATTATATTCCAGTTGCTCATAAACTCACTAAGTAATTAGAAATCCAACCTGGGAGGAATGTAGGAAGAAGATGTTAAAAATAAGCACCAATTTCATATCAGTTGAACAATATCTGCCTCTCCTCCTTTTAAATATCTATTCCAGAAGGGGTGTGTGTGGAGTGGGTGAATTAACGGATTGAAACCAGATTTTATTAGAAAAGGAAAAAGAGAAATTACTTTGTATTAAAAGAACACAATAGTGAGCCCCAAAGACAGAAAACAGTCTTTTTAAATACTTGAAAAGTGCTCTGATTTTAAAATATTAGAAATGATCAAAATACAAATGTAATTGAGAGGCAGGAAAAGGGATAAAAGCAACAAAAAAAGCACCAGAGGGCAAGAAAAGTGAGACCTAAATTCATCCTGTACTTTCCTTGACTGTATTAATTTTTTAATGGCTTTTGTTTTGCTCTTTGGTGACTGGTGCATGTGCTAATGCTCTTGGACTGTGAATCTGCATTTTGGAGTTAATTTCATGATGATAGCACTATTCACAAGCATGTCTCCTCTGAATTGCCCTGAGTTTATTAATGCATAGAAAGGTGCATCTGTTTTTTCCTAATCACAGTTGTGAAATCAGTGACTCGAGATTATTGCTCATTTCCCTTTACAATGCCCTTTCGTGCTTTTCAAAAACTGTTCCAACCTATACCTGTTGAATTGTATTTTCAGCAGTAAGTGTGACAGCATAGTGGAAGCTTTGCATGTGTGCACATCAAAGCTGCTTTCTTTCCATGAAGAATTTGAGACAGACACAAAATGTTTTGGCTCATGTCACCTTAAAAAAATTATTACAAAATCATTAGAATATACATTTAGCACTGGAAAGAACCTCAGAAGCCATCTAATCTAACTTCTCATTTTACCTATTAGTGAAACAAAACCCAGAAAGGTTACATGATTTACCTAAGGCTTTGTTTAGTCATTTTTCAGTCCTCTCTGACTCTTTGTGACTATGTTTGGAGATTTCTTGGCAAAAATATTGGAGCAGTTTGCCATTTCCTTCTCCAGATCATTTTACAGATGAGGAAACTCAAGTAATAGAGGTTAAGTGACTTGCCCAGAGTCACACAGCTAGTGTTTGAGGCCAAATTTGAATTTGGGTCTTCCCGACTCCAACTCTGGCACTCTATCCACTGAGTCACCTACTGGCCCTACCTAATGTTACACATGTAGTATTCATCAGAGGTGGAATTTCAGCTCCTGTATCATATTAGTATAAAGTCATAAATCTGGTATTTATTTGTTACAATAGCATTTCACTTTTCTTCTTGTATCCCCAGTGCCTGGAAAGCATTAGGCACTTAATACTTATTGATCAATTGATATCTATGTAATTGGTCCTGAAGACAGAAAATTAAAGACCAAAGAGGATAGTTGATTTGTTGTTCCATTAAACCTAATCTTTTCCAAGGATCCTTCTATTGCTTCTTTGTTATCTCATACATTTTCCTACTCTCTTGTTTTTTGTCATGAGATCTCCTTAACTTAGATGTGCACTCATCCCTTTAAAATTATTGCAGTCCCTCAACATTTTGGGGAGTTGGGGATACAGGACCTCAAATAATGTGAAAAACTATGAATAATTCTAAAATTTTATTTTTAATAATTCTGATAATTTTTAACATACATACAAAACAAGTAAAAAACACACTGTACCCATAAAAAAGTTGTAGTCTCTATAGGAGAGAAGAAACCAGTATCTTGCACACAATGCAGTCTTTGCAGCCTGTGTAACTGCAGTCACTACTTCATGGATTTCCTTCTCCCATGTAAAGTCCTAGATATAACCATTACTGTGGGAGAAAATCATGTGACTGAGTTTGGTTGGTAGAGAGAGGAAGAGGAGGTGCTCCCAAGAGTACATAGCCTCTAGTTCTTTAGTTCACTGAAACTTTTAAGAAAATTTGACTGTTTATAAAAAATTTATGTATGTATACTTATGATAGCAAATGATAAAATAAATTGATAATGTATAATATTTATGCATTTATGACTTACTAAATTTTTTTCTTTATATGTGGGCCTTTTGTGATTTTCCCTGGTATGCGGCAAATCTCCAAAAATTCCCGTTTAATTATCAATGGCCAACCCAATGAATAACCAAAACCACAAATGTGAAACCTGTGAATGTTGAGGGATGATTGTATTTATTTTGTATATTAATAAAAATAGTTAACATTTAAATAGTATTTTAAAGATTTGTGAAGCATTTACATATATTATCTCATGTATGTAAGGTGCTGTGATCAGGGAACCCTTTTCAATTTGATGAGTTCTTCCATTCAGCTTGAGGAGATTGCAGATCATGGACCTTTGAATAGATTCATGGGTATTCTTGACCTAGGGTCCATGGATCTCCCAAAAGGTCTGTGTTTTTTGGATGGGAAAAAAATTACATCTTTATTTTCACTAGCCTTTGGTTTCCTTTGTAATCTTATATCTTTTGTTTATACATTTTAAAACATTGTCCTGAGGTGTCCATAGGTTTCACCAGACTGCTAAAGGACAACCAATCAATAATTCTACTATTAAGTGTCTACTATGTGCCAGGTACTATGCTGAGGGTCTGGGATACAAATATTGAAAAAAGACAAACAGTCCCTGCCCTTGAGAAGTTTACAATCTGATGTGGGAAGACAGCACTGAAAGTGGAGTGGAGACATGGAAGATAATAGCATGGGTAATGAAAATGTGGCTTGCCTGGGCAGTTTGGGAAAGAGTTCCCGCCTTCACCCTTCATTCATTCATCCAGGAGCAGAAGGTACTGATGTCCCCTCCCCACCTCCCACAAAAGGCTAAGAACAACTATCTCTGAAGCATCTGAAGGGCAGCTCCTCACTAGATGGAGAAGTGTACTGCCTCCTTGCCACTCAATTGCTGTCTAGTTGTCAGTGATTAAGACGAAAGGGGTCAAACTAAAAGGCTGTCCCAGCTCGGTGGGGATGAGAGTTATAAAAGTGAGCTGTGGCCTTTGTTCTTTCCAGTCAAGACTCCTTCTTCGTCTTTCCCCTTGCCTTCTTTCCCAGAGTGCAGCAGGTGGAGGAGGGGATGGGATTTCTCCCTCTTCCCTCTTGCCTCATTTTACCCCACAGTTGTGATGTCTTATAGCAGAAGTACATGTCAGCAACAGACGTGTTTGAGTTAGAAGTGAGAAGAGAGTTCAAGGATATTGCTCCTAAACTGAGAGGATTTTGAATTCTCTGGACAGTATGATCCTGAAATCTAGCTTTTAAACCAGAGATGGGAGATTTCCTTGGGAGTGATTGTATAGGTGATCCCAAATTTGAGAGTTGCTGATTTTAAGTATTTGGACACCAGCCTCCAAGAGGAAGAGGGCTTCCTCAACAGAACCTTTTTTGAAGAAGGAAGAAGACCCTCCTGGATGGTGCTGCCTCTAGAGGATGACCCCAAACGATGGGGAAAAGAAGGGTAGGTAGGGAAGAAGAGGAGCAAGCTCATCTTATCTTTGCATATCTGGTTATGTTACTGCCATAAGTGACTTGGCTTGGTCAGGTCTGAAGTAAATGGGAAGTACTGTTTCAGGATCACTTCCAAAGCATCATTACTTTCGGGGGGGAGTATAATGGGCTATATGTGTGCTTCACGTGTCTGTATTTGACCACAGGCTCCTGAGAATATATTTCATCATGCATTTTTCTGGTGGGTGACATAAAGGTTTTTCCATATCTGACACCCATATTGCACAATGAGTGCCTATGTGGGAGTTAGGGACCTTGTTATTTACTTTGGCAAAAACCTAGATATGAGAGATATAAGGTTTTTTTTTCAGATTTTCAGGAAATTTGGGGGTGAGGGAATAAGCTGAAGAGGAAGCAGAGGCCTTTGGGTCAGGCTGAAAGGACTGAACCCAGTCCATGTGAGCCCAGAGTTGCTTGGGGCACCCTGAGCCATCTGGAGGGAAGGGAATAAGCATTTATATAATACCTCTTTGATATCTTATTTATCTGTGTATACATTGCATCATCCTAATAGAATGTAAGTTTCTTGAGAACAAAGACTTCTTGTCTGTCCTTGTGGATATATGGGGTCCCAAAAGTCTTAGTGTAGTTTTAAGTATTAGTGGTTCATTTTTAGTCATTTTATATTGGTGTTGCATATATCTGGGAGTGTGCCGGTAAATGTTTAACAACTGACTCTCTGAAAAACAGAATATACTTTTAAGTTTATATGCATTCTTAATATTTTTTCCATTACTTTCTTAAATCTAGACAATCAGCTCTGTGTGTGTGTGTGTGTGTGTGTGTGTGTGTGTGTGTGTGTATGTGTGTGTGTGTATGGAAGAGAAAAGAGGAGAGGAGAAAAGAGAAGAGAGGAGAAAGATATGCAGCAGCTAGGTAGCCCAGTGGATAGAGCAATTGATTCTATGAGCAATGGGCCTGTAGTCGGGAAGACTCCTCTCCCTGAGTTCAAACTTGGCCTCAGACACTTACTAGTTGTGTGATCCTGGACAAGTCACTTGACCTCAGTTTCCTCACCTGTAAAATGAACTGAAGAAGGAAATGGCAAAATAATCCAGTACCTTTGCCAAGAAAACCCCTGAGTGGGGTCACAAAGAATTGGACATGACTGAACAAAAACACTAAATATCTATGTATGTGTGTATACACACACATGCATATATACATACATATTTATGCATGTATGTGCGTGCATTTATTTATTTATTTATTTGGTTTCCTTCATTAAAATGTAAACTCATTGGAACTAGGAATTATTTTGTCCTACTTGTATCAGGGTTGCTTGACACATAGTACATAATAAATACTTACTGCTCAATTGGTGCCTCTGTAGACTTGCTTGTCTTGTTCTCCCTTATCTGTTATGGCCCTCTTCCTGTCCTGCTTATCTAAATCCTTCACTTCCTCCTGAGGCTTTATCTGTAATTTCTGCCCTTCCTTCCATCACACCCTTCTTTGAACTCCTATCACCATTTAGATTTAATGCCAGCATAACAATGTATTGCTCTCTAATTGTTTCACCTGTTATCATTGTGTATGCATAGGGTGCACCCTTCTTTTATACCTTCACAGAACATGGTGTTGAGTACATGGTTATCACTCAATGAAAACACCACCACCACCACCACTACTGCTGCCGCTACTACTACTGCGACTCTACCACCACTACTACCACCACCAGATTTTTATGGTGTTTTATCCTTTACCCTTGAGAGGCAGAATGGTATAGTGCAGGGGTGGGGAACCTGCAGCCTCGAGGCCACATGTGGCCCTCTGAGTCCTCAAGTGTGGCCCTTTGACTGAATCCAAACTTCACAGAACAAATCCCTTTAAAAAAAGGATTTGTTCTGTAAAACTTGGAGTCAGTCAAAAGGCCACACCCAAGGACCTAGAAGGCCACATGTGGCCTTGAGGCTGCAGGCTCCCCCCCCCCCCTGCAATTCTTGCCCCAACTTCCTTCAAGTCTCAACTAAAATCTCATCTTGTACAAGAGGTCTTTCCCAACTTCCTTAATGTAGTACCTTCCTCCTTCTGATTATCTCCAATTTATCATATATATAGCTTTACACTCACTCAAGATAAATTACACATTTATTTATTTATATACAATAGTAATAACAATAACAGCTAACATTTAAGTAGATGCACTATGTACCAGGCACTTTATAATTATTATCATAATTATGGATCAGTTAGGTGGTGCAGGGGATAGAGCACTGGCCCCAGTCAGGAGGACCTGAGTTCAAATTAGGCCTCAGACACTTATTAACTGTGTGACCCTGGTCAAGTCACTTAATCTGGATTGCCTTTCCCCCTCCCAAATAATTAGGATCATAACTGATTTCCACAATATCTCTGGGAGATGAATGATATTTATTAGCCCCATTTTCCAGATGAGGGAACTGAGGCAAAGAGAGGTTAAGTGACTTTCCAGGGTTACACAGCTAATAAGTTATCTGAAGCCACATTTGAATTCAATTCTTCCCAACTCTAGACCCAGTGCTCTATCTACTGTGCTACCTAGCTATATATATGTGTGTGTATAACACACACACACATATATATATATATATACACACACACATCTGCATATATGTATACATGTGTATATATATGTATGTGTATATATATACATATATACATATATACACACATATATCTGCATATATGTATACGTGTATATATGTATGTGTGTATATATATATATACATACACACACACGTGTGTGTGTGTGTGTGTGTGTGTGTGTGTGTGTGTGTGTATGTATATATACACCCATATGTAGTTCTGGGTTTGCAGTTCCAGAGTAGATAGGAGTGCTTGTGTCTGGTTACAAGGGTGTAGAAGCCCTAGTCGCAATTCCAAGGCAGAGAGGAGCACTTGTGTTTGTGGCTGCAGGGAAGCAGATCATACCACCTTGGAAAGACCAAAAACATGCAGAACCCCAGAACTACCTCTGAAAACAGCAGCACAGAAAAAGCTGAAGCTTGCCATACTACCTCCCCACCCCCATGTGAACACAGTCCGACTTTAACATAAAGTGCAAAGTCAAGAAATAGGGTAGAAGAAGAGCAAACAACAACAAGAACAACAAAAGAACTTTACTATAAAAAAACTACCACGTTGTCAGGGAAGACCAAGACACAAACTCAGAAGAAGACAACATTATGAAAACACTTGCAAGCAAAGCCTCAACGAAAAATGCTAATTGAATCAAAACTCAACAAAAATTCCTGGAACAATTAAAGAAAGAGATAAGAGTAGCAGAGGAAAATTTGGGAAAAGAAATGAGAGTGATGTAAAAAAATGAAAAGAGAATTAATAGCTTGGTAAAATAGCACTGTAAAAACCAGAATTAATTTAATGGTAAAACAGGCACAAAAAGTCACTGAAGGAAAGAACTTTAAAAAAAAAAGATAGGCTTCTTAAAAAGCAGAAATGACCAAATGCAAAAAGAGGTATAAAAGCTCACTGAAGAAAATAATTCCTTAAAAATTAGAATGGGGGAATTGGAAGCTAATGATGCCATGAGACATCAAGAAACAATAAAACAAAGTCAAAAGAACAAAAGAAAAAGAAGAAAATGTGTAATACCTCATAGGAAAATCAATTGATCTGGAAAATAGATTGAGGAGAGATAATTCAAGAATTATTGGACTCCTGAAAGTCATAATTAACAAAAAGAGCCTAGACATCATATTTCAAAGAAATTTCCAAGGAAAACTACCCAGAGTTTCTAGAACCAGAAGGTAACATAGAAACTGAAATAACTAACTGCTTACCTCCTGAAAGCGATCCCAAAGTGAAAACTCCCAGGAATATCATAGTCAAATTCTGGAGCTCCCATGTCAAGGAGAAAATATTGTAAGCAGCCAGAAAGGAACAATTCAAATATCATGGAGCCACAATCAGGATCAAACAAGATTTAGCAGCTTCTATATTAAAGGAGCAGAGGGCTTAAAATATGATATCATAGAAAACAAAGGAGTTAGAATACAATCAAGAATAACCTATCCGGCAAAAGTGAGCATAATCCTTCCTGGGAAAAGATAGATATTTAACAAAATAGAGGACTTCCAAACATTCCTGATGAAAAGCTCAGAGCTGAACAGAAATACTGACATTCAAACAAAAGGCTCAAGATAAGAATAAAAAAAATGTAACTCTGAAAGAGAAAACATAAGAGACTCAGTAAAGTTAAACTGTTTACATTCCTATATGGGAAGCTGTTACACTTAATTCCTAAAGACTTTATCATTATTACAGCAGTTAAAAGGGGTCTTAGACAGAGGGCATGGATATGTATTGATTATGTTGGGATGATCTCAAAAAATAAATGAAGGGATAACAAAGAGGAATGCATTGAGAGGAGAAAAGGAGAGGTAGAATGGGGAAAATTATGTCACATAAAGTAGGTGTGCAAGGAAGAGCTTTTACAGTAGAGGGGGAAATGATTAGGGGGGTGGAACCTCACTCTCATCAAAATTGATTCAAAGAAGGAAGTATGTACACACACACACACACACACACACACACACACACACACACACTCAGTTGGGTATAGAAATCTATCTTACCCAAGATGGAAATAGAAGGGAAAGAAAATAAAAGAAAGATGGAAGGTGATAAAAGGGAGGTCAGATTAAGGGAGGCAGTGGACAGAATCAAAACTGACTTTTAAGGAGAGACAGGATAAAAAGAGAGAGAGAAGGCTAAACAGAAGAAAATAGAATGAAGGTAAATACAGTTATTATTCATAACTGTGAATGTAGATGAAATAAGCCCACTCAAAAAATGGAAGCAGATAGAAGAATCGATTAGAAACCAGAATCTAACAATATTCTGTTTTCAAGATCTATACCTGAAACAGAAAGTCACACATACAAAGTTAAAATAAGGGGCTGGAGCAGAATCTATCATGCTTCAGTTGAAGTAAAAAAGACAGAGGTAGCAATCATGATCTCAGACA
This sequence comes from Phascolarctos cinereus, assembly GCF_003287225.1. Classification (NCBI taxonomy): domain Eukaryota; kingdom Metazoa; phylum Chordata; class Mammalia; order Diprotodontia; family Phascolarctidae; genus Phascolarctos; species Phascolarctos cinereus. The sequence goes on from NW_027555514.1 coordinate 133,234,831, forward strand.
AAGCAAAAGCAAATATAGCCTAATTTAAAGACATAATCAGGGAAACTACATTTTGAAAAAAGGTACTATAGACAATGATGTAATATAAAGAAAGTTTTTCTGATAAAGGTCTCTTTTCTCAAATATCCAGGGAACTGAGTCAAACATAAAAATAAGAGCCATTTCCCAATTGATAGATTGTCAAGGGATATGAACAGGCAGTTTTCAGAAGAAAAAAATCAAAGCTACCTATGGTCATGTAAATAAAATGCTCTAAATCACTATTAATTAAAGAAAGGCAAATTAAAACAACTCTTAGGTACTACCTCACAAATGCTGGAGGGGATGAGGGGAAATAGCTACACAAACGTACTCCTGGTAGAGTTGTGAGCTGATATAACCATTCTGGAGAAAAATTTGGAGCAATTTATACCCCAAAGAGCTATAAAACTGCTCATACCCTTTGACCTAGTTATTCCCACACTAGGTCTGAATTCCAAAGAGATCATAGAAAAAGGAAAAGGACCTATATGTACTAAAATATTTACAGCAATTATTTTTGTGGTGGCAAAGAATTGGAAACTGAGAGGGGATACTCATCCATTGAGGAATGGCTGAACAATCTACGACACATGATTACGATGGAGTACTACTGTGCTATAAGAAATGACAAGGGAGATGGTTTCAGAAAAACATGGGAAGATCTATATGAACTGATGCAAAGTGAAGTGAGCAGAACCAGGAGAACACTGTAATATTGTAATGATGATCAATTGGAAAAGGCTTAGCTACTCCGATCAATACAATGATCCAAAACAATTCCAAAAGACTCATGATGAAAAATGCTATCTGCCTCCAGAGAAAGAACTGATGACCTGCAAGTGCAAACTGAAGTATAGTTTTCTTGCTTACTTTATTATTCTTGCTTTTTCGTGATATGGCTAACGTGAAAATAGAATTTGCAAGATTTCACATGCATAATTTATATATTGCTTACTTTTTCAGTGGGTAGGGAAGAGGCAGTAGGGACAGAAAGAATTTAAACTCAAAATTTTTAAAAAGGAATATTTAAAATAAATAAATATTGTTTTAAAAAGCAAAAAAAAATGTAGCTACAATAAGAATATGGGATGAGGGTAAGGGGTAACCTGTGAACAATCCACATTCTCCACTACAATCTCTTCAGTGTCAGGAGGATTCAAAGATGTCCCTCAGTGTGTTGGATATATTTCTTATAATGAACTTATGAGAAGACAGGAATAGAAGCTGCATAGGATGGATAAACATGGGTTGCGACCTCCATCATTGGAGAGGATGTCACACTGATGAGATCACAGAACTATTTGTGTATTCTTAATATATCTGTGGTAAGGTAGAAAATGAAAACATTATTATCTCTATTTTACAGAAGAGGTTAAATGATTTGTCCATGGTCACATAGCAAATTAATTTCAGAGCTGGTACTTGAACCCAATCTATGTCCTTGGTCTCCAAGTTTACTATTCTTTCCACTCTACCACAGAAGTTGACTGATGGGCTGATAGACTTATTTGGAAGAGGAAAAAAAATTCTCTCACCTTTTTAATCTTCGAGGAGTATTAAGAGCAGCGATAGGACAAAGGATATTAAAAGCACATTTTGATTGGCTCCTTGACCTCTTAATTTGATAGTTTTACATCTTAAAGAATTCTTTTCACAAAATCAAGCACATTAATGATGATAGATGAGCTGAGTTTTAATTTTATTGTTTCATGAAGTGGTCTGATTTTAAAGCCTTTGCATTACTAAGGAATAAAACAGAACTGATTTCTCAGCTTTAAAATGCCACTAGATTCTATTCTGGGAGGGATGCAAATAAGGACCTAGTCTGAGCATTCTAAAATAAAAGTGTTCTTCCTAGTACACGGAAGGCATGAGGCACCTTTTTCTCCCACAATCAACCCAAATGTTTCACCACTTAAAACAGATTTTCTTCTGCTGGGGGAACAATTCTGTTCATAGCAGTTTTTGGAATAACGATCAACCCTCTTCATAATGACAGAAGTTTGAGCTTTAAAAAAAAATAAAATAAATAATTAAAAAGCAGAATGGAGAGCTGACTGATTGGAACAGCACCAAATTTTTATTTTCAATGGCATTTGTAGCAGCAAGAAGTGATCCAATTTGTGTCACTCTAGGAACTCGGATCGCCAAACGCAAAGCTTAACCCACCAAATTAAAAATAAAGGCAGGAGAAATGTCATTAGTTTGCTAAATAAATGGAAGGGGGTGGTGAAAGGAATTTTGGAACTAAACAGGGAGCCTCAGTGTAACTGTGAAAAGAAAACTGTCTAATCAAGAGAAAAATCAACTGAAAACAAAGAGAAAGGAAACAATAAAATCTAACTTTTTCAAAGAAAAAAGCAGAGGAAGAGAAAATTGAAGGAGACATTCAATAAAAATGAAGATTCAATTAGCAAAAGAAAGGGAAAGGAGAGAAATCCAAGAGCGATTCTCAGGGAAGGGAAAGGATGTGGATAGTAATCTATAAATAGCCTTTTATTTTATAAATCCTTCACGTTATGTATAGAATACATTGTGAGTCTCTCTTGCTTAATGCGTACTGTCTAACAGCACAGGCCTTTTAAGGCAATGTGCAGTAGGAAGCACAAAGAACTAGGTCTGAAAAATGAGTTGGGCTCCTCTCTTTCAACAACTAAAAAAAATTGATGAGGTGAGAATCTGAGAACACCCCCCCAAAAAAAAACTGTCAAGAGGGCAGAGAAGGGATAAGTCTGGGAAGTCTGCAAACTATTTAGGAAAAGATTATCCCTTTCTCTTTCTCCTGGTCTATCAGCTGGGGGTGGGAGAACTGAAATGTTAAAGGAACAGAAACATGAAACTTTGTTGTTGGGTCAAGGTGCCGGGAAGGTCAGTCATCGTGTCCCCCCTCACCCCAGATGGGGTTATCTAATGTTTCTGAGGCGTCAATAAAAATCAGGGTCATTGTATGGTCTAACCCTAGGTATAGTGGAGAGAGATACCCTGAGACAGAAAAGTTAAATGTAACAATATATTAGCATTTTTCCTCCAGCCTCAAAAAGACTCAGGGGAAATCCTGGTGAAATTTAAAGGAGAGGAACTGTTACTTGCATCCTGGGAAAGAGCTTTGAGGTCATTTTCAAAACAGGAGATTCTGTGACTCTTCCCTAAATAATATCAATACCTACTTTACCTGGGTGGCATGTTGGTTAGCAAGGCTATAACCAATTCCATTCTATTTTTCTTTCATCATTTCTCCTTTAGTTGGACTCATATGCTGTCATAGGGTAGGGACTAACAGTCAGAAGGAGTGGTTGATGAAGACTGCAGAATTTCACAGAATCACAAATGTTATCTGCAGAAGGGACACCTAATTCAGTACCAGATCTTTTGCTTTGCTCTGAAAGCAAGCATGCTTTCACTAAATCTTTATTCTTGAGAAGCTTGCCTTAAACTCCCTACAAACTCTCTGTGGGGTAGGTTGTAGCAGCAAACATTTGCCTGCAGCAAAACTTCAACATGATGTGGCCTGGGAAGACATTTCCTTATGAGCCATTGAGGCTTCAGGACTTAAAAAAATTAAAATATACTATGAGGCATAAGAGACAGGAAGTGGTTTATTTACACTGACATTGGACTATGTTTATTTTCTCCTCATAACAAGTACATTAGTAGATGCATTTGCATTGTGCCATGCCTAGAAAGCACCCTCTACCTCAGTCTCTCTCTCTTTAAAAGGCAGCTCAAGTAGCATTGCCTGAAGAAAAGTGGAGGACCAGTTTGCTTAAATGCTGCCTCAGAATGCAAGTACAATTCATATTCCCTAAAGGCTTTTCCTGAAAAAACAAAACAAAGAAAATAAAACAACAAAAACAATAAAACAAAAACAAAACTTTTAAAAAAACTCAGAAAGGAAACATGTTCTTTTAGTTTCAAAGGGACTGAAAGCACAGCTCAATTACAGTAAATCCAGAGAATTTGAATTAAGAGAAGCTCCTCTCTGGGGGTGTGCTAGAGCCTGCTCTAAACTGATTCTTAAATTGCGTGGTCATTTATACATCTGAAATTGGCAGACACTACAAATCAGAGCTTGATTTATTGCTTTATTGATTGTCTAGACTTAAGAAAGTCATGGAGAAAAATATCAAGAATGTAGATTAAACTCAAAAGTGTGTGGTGTGTACCTTTCCCCCCTAAGAGCTGCTTGTTAAACATTTACCAGCATGCCTCCAGTTCCCTTCTCTAGGCAAAACAATAGGCCAGTTTGTTATTATCTGCTTATCATTATGCCATTAATCACAGGATATAGAGTTCTAAGGACTACAGAGATTATCTATTCTACTCCATCTGGACAGCTAAATTTAATTTATTTTATAAATGAGGAATGAAGATTAACTTTCTTACCATCATAGAGGAAAGTAGCCACACATCCAGGATTCAAATTTAGGTTTTTTTGACAACAAATGCAGTATTCTTTCTTATATGAATCCCCAAAGTGAAGATTACCTGTCGTGGTGGGGAACCTGCAGCACTGAGGCCATATGTGGCTTTTTAGGTCATAAGGTATGGCCCTTTGACTGAATCCAAACTTCACAGAACAAATCTCCTTAAAAGAATTTGTTCTGTAAAACATGGACTCAAATTGAGGGGATACCCATCAGTTGGGGAGTGGCTGAACAAGTTGTGGTATATGAATGTAATGGAATACTATTGTGCTATAAGAAATGATGAGGAAGTAGACTTCAGAAAAACCTGGAAAGACTTGTATAGACTGACGCTGAGTGAATTGAGCAGAACCAGGAAAACATTGTACACAGTAATAGCCACAATGTGTGATGACTAACTTTGACAGACTCATCTCTTCTTAGCAATGCAAGGATCCAAGACAACTCCAAAGGACTCATGATGGAAAATGCTGTCCACATCCAGAAAAAGAACTATGGAGTCTGAATGCAAATTGAAGCGTATTATTTGATCTTGCTTTTTTGTTTGTCTGTTTCTTCTTTCTTGCGGTTTCTTTCATTGGTTCTAATTCTTCTTTACAAAGTGACTGACGTGAAAATAGGTTCAGTATGAATGTATACGTAGAGCCTATATCAAATTGCATGCCATCTTGGAAGGGGGTGGAGAGATGGCGAGAAAATTTGAAACTCAAAATCTTGTGGAAGTGAATGTTAAAACTCAAAAGTAAATAAATAAAAACATTGTACTCAGTTAAAAGGCTATACCCAAGGACCTAGAAGGCCACATGCGGCCTGGAGGCCACAGGTTCTCCACTCCTGGACTCCCTTCCCTGAGCTTCTCCTAGAATCACAGATCAAGAAGCTGGGACTTAAGATGTCATCAAGGCCAAGATCCTTATTTTATTGATGAAGCCCAGAAGGAGTGATAGAGACAGAATTCAAGTTCACCTCTCACTTTCATCCAGCACTCTTTGCACTGCACTGTGGTTTTTAACTACGGTAATGACTGTAGAACAAATATAGGAGGGATGTGTGAAATTTAAAAAATTTGAGATATATGATTTCTAGGTAATTAGTCATTTTATTAATAATGCCAGCACCAGTGACATTCTCGAATGCCAAAGACCATCATGGCAGCAAGCTCAAGGCTTATATTCCTGAGGATGGCAACCAACTCTAACAACTATTGAGAGAATGAATATTACAAGGTGGGGCTGAGAGTGACTTCTTGTCAAAGAGAGACTCTTCCTCTACTCAGACACCCCCCCCACCCCTGCCCCCAGTCTTGGACAATCTATTCAAAGATATCCCCGCCCAAACCGGAGTAAATGGCTTCTCTACCTGGGGGGCAGGGTCTGAACAAAATTGTTAAGAAAGTTAATCCAATTTCATTATCAGCACTTTTGAACTTTTGAAAGAGGACTTCAAAAAGAGGGGGAACTCTGGATCTCCCCAAATCACTGGTGATTCATAATCATTTCTCTTAGATACATACAAATGGGAATATCATCTAAAAAGCAGAGCATTTAGGCACATCTCTGGGAATAAGTGTCCAACCTTTGATCCCAACCTCCTTTATACACAGGAAAGAATGTGTTGAGGAGATTGATCCTAAAGACTCCAAATTCCCTTTGAATCAGTGGTTTACACACTAAAGGAGATGAAAAGACTATTGAGTGACAAAGAGAAATATAGGTCTTGTTGACTCTCTCATTTGATATTCTTGACCTTTCACTTTAAAGGAAGTGTCCAGATGACTATTTGTTGGGAGAAATTACAGGGAATATTCATGTCTCATGTTGGCCCAGAACTAGGGAATATACTTTTCAACTCTCATTTTCTATGATCTTAATTCTAAATACCCACTAAAATCCCCTCCAACTCTAGCATTTGTAGATTCACGGGAAGGCAATACATATAACTTAGCCAGAAGAGAAGCAGTGTTTTCTATTGGAGAGAAAGTTAGCCTTAGACTGGGAAGACCAAGATCTGCCTTTGCCACCCCAAGTTGGTGACATGACCCTGGTATCATTTTGAGGCCCCAGGCAATTCTCTAAGGCTCCATTGTGGATAGGATGCCAAACTGCTTCGGTAGAGGGAAGTTTTTCTCAGGGATCTTCCTAATGCCAATCAATCAACTGATCAATAACAAGTCTTTTAAAATAATCAGCCCAATGAACATATCAGGTACTTACTAGCTCCAGGCACAGTCATATTAACCAAAAATTAGCACTTTTTAATGTATTCCTCTATAAAAGTATTGTGTGGGACAGTGACCCTAACCCAAATTAAACTCAGAGACTTCTCAAGGTGGAAAGCAAAGGTTACCTTTATTACAGTCTTGAGAGATAACTGCCTGCTCCTTTGACACACGTGTAAAGAGAGAGACAGTGTAAGAGGGGCTGCCTTATAAAAGCAAATCTCCACTCACCACTATCCCTTAACTCCTTAACTGGGGGTGGGCTTACATTCTAACTGGGAGGTGGGGCTAACATTCCAGGTGAGAAATTCAAAGACAAGGAAAGAGGCGGGAAGCCAAGGGCAAACAGCTCAGGTTGGGGGGTGGGGCAGGGCTTATTCTTTCTGTTAAGTGCTTAAAAACAGGGTCTGAGTGGGGGAGGATTTTGAAAATAATAATCAAGAATTATTGACCTTTTGAGGAGGCTTCACTTCTGAGAGTTCATCTCTCACAGTATGTTCTGGGTGCTGTTTTGTTTTTATTTTTCCTCTCTGTCTATGGTCAGTATTTTCTCTGTATATTTCTGAGGGATTTTGTAAATCACTTATTGCATGTTGTCCTTGAATTTCTGAGTATATTGCTGTTTGTGATGTTGCATATATACATTGCTTTATGCAGTTTACATTATTTCCATGTTTGTTATTCTATTTTCTCCATACATAACTATCCCATGAGCAGGGCTTGTCAAGATAAAACTGGGAACAGGAAAAGTTTTTTCCTCAGTACCCTCTCATTAGCCTTAAAGGAATTTCTTTAGAACTTTCCTGTCCCTTAGACCTACCCAAGAGCCTCAGTGGGTGTATCATGCCTCCAAGGCCTTGTATAGTCAGAAGTTAGAAAGTTAATCCTTGTAAGGTTTTATCCCCGATAAAATTAATCCCTGTTAATAGTTTAAGGTATAATTCCTTTTTAGGAATATGTGTATTTTAATTTAATGCTTTAGAAGACCAAAAAGCCTTTTAATCTCCAAGGCATGAATTTATATTAGTGCAATTTAGATATTGATAACCTATTGTGATAGGACCAGCCTGATGCAGCTTCTCTCCCCCTACACAACCTAATTAGCTTCAACTTCTACTCTGGGGGCATGAAAGTTCCTAGTTATATAGAGGCAGGACCTCACAGACATAGGGGGGTATCTGAGAGCACTTCAGTGGTGTTGCTGTTCAGTTGTTTCTGTCATGTCTGACTCTTTGTGACCCCATTTGGTTTGTTTGTTTGTTTTGTTTTAAAGATACTGGAGTGGTTTGCCATTTCCTTCTCGGCATCATTTTCCAGATAAGGAAATTGATAAAGTATTAAGTGACTTGCCCAAGGTCACAGAGCTAGTAAGTATTTGAAGCCAGATTGGAACTCCCAAAGATGAGTCTTCCTGACTCCAGGTCCTCTACCCACTGCACCACCCTTGAGAAGTCATGCTTTGATTTCAGGGGGGACATCCAGGGGAGCTAAGGTCCACTGTATCCTTGTTGCATATTCATGCTGTGATAGGGCAAAATAAACCTCCTCCAAAACATTCAGTGACTTACAAATGTCTCATTTAATTCCGACATCATAGCTGAACTAATTGGGCACTGGCTCTTAAGCAGCACCTACAACATGTGGCATACTCTTGGCAGATTGGGATGGGATAGGGTCATGATTCAGGGTTCATGGGGAAGAAAGCCCTGCAAATATGGAAGAGTAGGGTTGCCTGATCAGATGGTGGGACATTCCTTTTCTCCTTGTTGCCAGAGTACTCCTGATCACATATGGAGAGTCCTCTCCGTAGGACTGGCAGCAAGTTCCTGCTCATGTGGGTGGATGAGCTCAGTCAGTGCTGGAGGAAACTGGGAGGGTAAAGAAGGCACCAAGACAAGCATTCCTTAGTTGTGGTTGATTGTGCTGCAAGGCAGCTAGACTCAAAGTAAATTGGGCCTGTGCATTCAGCAGCTGGAGACAGAGCTCTTGGCTTTTAGGAACTGTTCGATGAAGCCAAGGAGGGGCAGCTAATGGAACTCCTGGCCCCAAGCAAGTGAAGAGGTCTCTCCCGTGTGGAGACTAAGGGCCCCAGCCTGTGGTGTCTAACCCAAAGAGGTTCCTGCTGAGATAGGAGCCCTGAGATAGGAGACCAGATTTGAGGCCGAGATTGGAGACCTCCCAGGGATGGTTAGATAGCCCTACATTTATCCTATCCCTGCTTCCGCAAAGGTTTTGGTGACTTCTCTGCCTGAGGAGTCCCTGGAGCAATGGCTCCTGAAGGCATGGTCTTTTGGAATTAGTGTTGAAAGGCTCCCTGCTTTGGAAGACCTTCTTTTACAGCACTTACTATATTTGCTAAAGCTTCCAGAATTAGTTTGTTCTTTATCTCTTTTTAGGTGGTTGAGATGGAAAGTTATTCACGTCTGGTCTTATAAAGATGAATTCACCTTGCAGCCAGCTCTAAGATGGAGATCTTCAAGGGAGGGGATGGAATTCCTTAAAAGAAAAGGGTTTGATAAATTGGATTTATTCCCTACTATCCATTTTCCACCTCTCAGGCCAAGGTCTACCACACCCTCAATCCACAGTAGTCTCTGGAGCAATTAGATTCTTGGTGCAGTCCCACTTCAATGGCTTCACCCTTTAGCTATGGGTCTTCCCCACAATACAACCCTACAGGTGAAGGCTGATCAATTGGTGAAATATGAGCACTAGGTTGGAACAGTTGTGGCTTGCAAAAATGCCAGGGTCAGTGCAAATAGACACTTTCAGAATAGGAGTAGAAGTCACAGAGCCCACCAGTTCCTTGCTAGGTGGGCAGAGGGAGATAACACCACACCCAGGAGGGAGGTTTGGGTATGCTCCTGAAACATGGAGTTAATAAGAAATTAATTGATAGCCATCCCTTGGGGGTGCTTATGAACCATAGAAAGAAATTAAACAGGAGGGTTCTCGTAGCCTTTCAGACCCACCCAAAGCTGAGGTATCCTGTAAAACCCCTGCTCCATTTATATCATTCAGGACAGGCTACTGTAGGCCTTGGAGGGAAGGGGTGATATGGGCTCAGTATTCGTACAGGTCCTTTCAGCAACCTCTTAGGCATGGGACCTTAGGTAGGGCCAAATGGAGACCCACAGAGTTAGTTATCCCATGTAGTTAACATCATATAGTATCAGGTCTCTAGCAGAGTAAAAGATATTTCTTCTCTAGCGATCAAGATGAAGGAAGCTGGAGTAATTATGGCAGATCCCCTTAAAACAACCCTGTGTTATCTGTGAGGTAGAGGATGGTACCTGGCAATTTACAGTGAACTTCAGAGAACTTAACAAAGTCCTTATGCCTATTATCTCTATAGCTGTTGTGGATCTTATCAATATTGTAAATTAGATAGCCCAAACCCAGGGCAAGCAATATGGGACTACCAAACTTGCTAATGAGCAGCTACAGTAGCTCAATGGTAACAGTCCTGGAGTCTGGAAGACCTGAGTTCAAATCTGTCCTCAGTCTCTTCCCTGAGCAAATCCCTTAACCCTGTTTGCCTCAGTTCCTCATCTGTAAAATAAGCTGGGAAAGGAAATGTATCTTGGCCAAGAAAACCCCAAATGGAGTCACTAAGAGACAGACACAAATGAAAAATGACTAAATAACAAAAACTTGCCAGTGTGTTTTTCCTCAAATAGAAAGGGATTCCTGACGGCAGCATACTGATTTAGAAAACCACAAATTAACAATATTGATGTTGTGTGGTAGTATCGTTTATTTTATTAAACATTTCCCAAGTACATTTTAATCTGGATTAGACTGCATTAGGAATTTTGCTTCCTGGTAACAAGTTTGACACCTGTGTGCTAAACAAATAGGTCGGAGCTAGTATAAGAACAGTAAAGGTTGAGGAGTAATCCTGTGCCATTCTGAACATCTGGATGGTGATACCATGTTATCTTGGGCACAGGATCATTTGATCCCTCTCACTAAGGACAAGAGAGATATTTTTGATCCAAGGGCCCCAGTTACTGGTAGGAGATGCTAGAGAATGCATGGTATGAAGTATACTTGGGATTTACTTAAATGTCTTATGCTGATGAGTGAGAATAAGCTACAACATATAACCAATAAGGAACTCCAAAAGAAAAATGGAGCAAAAATGTCATCAAGGAATTGTATAATAGGAAGAGAAGGTGTCTTGGTCATGTGGCAAGAGGAAAGGATGACAAATGACAGCCTGTGCTCCATTGGTACCTTTATGATGTCAAGAGAAAGCAAGGAAGATTTCCATATGTTGGATGGAATGCCTATGGTCAACTTCTGTGAAGACATGAACAAGAGTCACATAGGATGGGTAAGCATGGATAAGTTGAGATCTGAATCACTGGAGGGGACCTTATCATTCCTAAAGTGATGAGATTATAAATCCATTTGAGTGTTTAAGTATGAACATAATTTTCTGGATTTATTCTAAGTGAATTGTTTCCAGAAAGACTTCAGGAAAAAACAAAACAAAACAAAACAAAAGGAAAAAAACAACTAAATTCTAAGTATTATGTTTCCTAATCAGCACTCAAAGGACCATCATTTTAGACTTAAAAGAGAACTCATAGACCATCTAATTCAACATTCTAAGTTTCCAGACAAGAAAATTGAGGAAAAGTGAAGTGATTTGTCCAAAGCCACATGGCAGAGCTGGGATTTGAACCCAGGTCCTTGGACTTCAAATCCAGCACCCTTTCTTATGCTGGGCTGATTCTTCTTCATGCAAATGATGGGTAGCCATTTCCTTATTTGTTGTTTTATTTTTCTGCATCTCCTATCTACATAAGTTGTCTTGTCTCAGCATCTTGGACAACTCACTTGTTCTTTTTATTGTTGTTACCGTTGCAAATGTATTGATTCTATGAAACAGGAAAAACAGACAAATAAAAACTTCTTGGCCTGAAGTTAGGAAGACCTGAGTTCAAATCCAGCCTCAGACATTTACCAGCTATGTGACTCTTGGGCAAGTCACTTAACCTGTTTGTCTCAGTTTCCTCAACTATAAAATGGGGATAATAATATCCCTTACCTCCCAGAGTTGTCATAAGGATCAAATGAAATAATATCTGTGAAAAGTGCTTAGCACAGTCCCTGGAACACAGTAGGTGCTATACAAGTGCTTATTCCCTTCCCTTCCCTTTCCCTTCTCTTGGCTAATAAGGAAGACATGTACATATATTTAAGCTCTTTAAAGTCAGATAAACTTTTCTATTTTTCATTGTATACCCAGGCTTAGCATAATGCCTGGTACATAGTAAACATTTAAGAAAATATTGTTGATTGATTGATTCTTTTCTTTTTCTTTGTTTGTTCTACCCCTTATTTTGTCATTGTGACTAGCAGCAAAAATCCACAAAAAAACATAAAGAGATTGTGGATTTGTTCAAAGGCTGGAAAAGAATGAGCTAGGAGCAAAAGAAGAAACCAAGAAGCACTGAAAAGGACAGCAGTTGGGTCAAGAAACTGGATTCACGAAGAAAAGAAGAGGTCTGAGTGATCAAGGAGTCAGATATTGGCTAGAGAAAAAGAAAGTTCCTATGATTGACATAAACTGTCATCTGGGGTTAGCAGAGACAGACAGAGAGATAAAAACAGACAGAGCACTATGTTTGAGACATTGTGCTAAGCACTGGGGATACAAATTTAAGCAAACAAGATAGATCCTCCCTTCAAGAGGCTTAGATTCTAATGAAGGTGACCACCCATGGGAGTAGCTGGAAAGGTGAGTGGGTGGACAGCTGAGTTATATGGTGGTATGGCCAGGCAGTGGTATGGAGGCTTAGTTCAGGGCAAGATAAGGCAAAAGACCATTTATAAGAGCTAGCTAGCACTCAGTTCCAATGGCCTCTACCTCCTGTCTCATTCCAGAGATCCCAGCTCCAGATTCATATTGGATGAAGGATCTCCTGGCACTCTCCTCACTACCCTGCTGGAACCTCTGCTGAAGACCAAGGGAACCACCATGAGTGACTTAGAGCGAGGGGAGTTAAATTCCTTATGTGTCGAAATGCAGAGATTGGACTAAGTGAACTCTGGGGTCCCTTCTATTCAGTCAGAACTAGTATAAATAAATGAGTCTACAAATAGGCATATAAATATAAGGTATATAAATCCAACAGCCTAATGCACATCTCAAACTGAATGTTCCATAGATATCTTAAACTCAGCATATCCAGAATGAACTCATTAGCTTCCCTTACAAACTCTTTCCTCTTCCTAATTTCCCTAATACTTGTCAAACCTCCCAGTCACCTAGACTCTCAACCTAGGTGTCATCCTCAACTCCTCAGACTCTCTCACCTCCATATCCAATCAGGGACCAAATCCTCTTGGCTCTGTCTTCATAACATCTCTAGTATATGCCCCATTCTCTACTCTGACTCAGCTACCAACCTGATACAGTCCCTCATCCCCTCACCCTATACCACTGGGTGGTTCTCCTGCCTCAAGTCTCTCTCCAATCCAGTCTATCCACTACTTAACTATGAAAATGATCTTCCTAGAGTACAGGATGGGTAGGTAGCATTGTGGATAGAATTCTGGGCCTGTAGTTAGCAAATTTCACCTTCTTGAGTTCAAATCTGGCCTCAGACACTGACTAGCTGTGTGACCCTGGACAAGTCACTTGACTTTGTTTGCCTCAGTTCCTCATTTGTAAAATGAGCTGGAGAAGGAAATGGCAAACTACTCTAGTATCTTTGCCATGAAAATCCCAAATGAAATCATGAAGAATTGGACAGAACTGAACAACAGCAAAGTATAGGTCTAATCACAGTACTCCCCTAAGTTCAGTTATTTAAATACAAAATCCTATTTAGCTTTTAGAGCCTTTTATAACCTGGCCCCTTACTACCTCTCCAGTCTTCTTATACCTTACTCCCCCCCTCACTACTCTTAAACCAATGCCACTGATTTCCTTGGGGTTTGTCTCACAAGACACTCCATCTCCTGATTTCATGCATTTTCTCTGGCTGTCCCCCTTGCCTTGAATTCTCCCCCTCCTCATTTCCATCTTCTGGCTTCCCTTGCTTCCTTCAGGAACCAGCTAAATCCCACCTTCTGTAAGAAGCCTTTTCTAATCATGCTTAATGCTAGTGCATCCCCTCTAAAATTACCTTCAGTTTACCCTGTATATATCTTGTTTATACACTGTTGGTTTTGTATGTTGTCTTCCCAATTAGACTGTGAGTACTTTGACAGCAGACTACAGATCATTTTTTTTGTCTTTATTTTTGTGCCCAACAGTAAACACTTGTTGATTTGACTTGACTAGGCTGGGTTAGAAATACCATCCCAGAGAACACTTCTCATCCTATTAGCAACTTAGGAACATCATAGTATAATGGAGTCAGCTTCCTTCCCTTTGAGACCAAAGCCCTGGTGAAATACCTTTCTTCTCTATTCCCCCCTCACTTGCCCCAGTACTAAAATTGTTAGTTACAACTCTGTTTCAAGCTCTAAAATCTATGATTTTATAAACAGGAGATTATAAGATCATGGGGAAAGGAAGTTCTACATCTGGTAAAGATATATTCCTGGCACCCCAAGTTGGAACTCTGAATGAATTCAAAATAAGAATGAAACAAACATTTGTGGCCTGGCCTAGGAACCAAACCACAAAACTACTTTTATGAGAAAATGCGTTTTGAATTCCAAATAACTGACTTACAAACATACCTCTGGAACACAACCTATTTGTAAGTTGAGGACTGCATATTAGATTTTATGCATTTCCTTGTTTCTTCTATTCAATTGTTATTCCTTGTCTTGTATCAGGAAGCATGGTATAAGGAGGAAAAAAAAAGAAAGAAAAAAATTCTTAGTATTTAAGTTTGTATACCAAGAGAAGAGGTTCTGAAAATTAAATTGGAAGGAGAAATTAGAAGTCTATTATACTTTAGAACATTTATACTATAACATTTCAGTGTTATAACCAGAGTAATAACCAGGACTATGTGATCCGGGTTTTGTCCCAGAGCACTAAAATTTACAGACAGCTAATTGTATTCATACTCCTTCAGTTTGGAAGCAACTGAGCTAAGTACCTAGTTAGAAAAAATAGTTAAAGTAGGAAGCTACTACATAGTACTTCTCTCCTTGGAACATCTCACTATTTCTGGGGTTACCCCTGAATATACCTCTGAAATGCCTGCTCCCTCCTCCCATTGGGAAGTTCCTCCTGAGGCCTACATTATGTGAAGGAGCCTGGTCATCCAGGCCCAATTCCCCTCCCTTCCCTATTCTTTCCAGAAGTCAAAACTAAGACTATCCATTTAGCTTTCTAGCTCCCTTTTGGGTATTGCCTTCTCCTGTTTGAATGTAAGCTCCCTGAAGGCAGGGAAGGTCTTTCTTTTTGTTTTATATCCCTAGTACTTAGCATAGTGCTTGGCACTAATAAATGCTTGTCTCCTTCCTTCCTTCCTTCCTTCCTTCCTTCCTTCCTTCCTTCCTTCCTTCCTTCCTTCCTTCCTTCCTTCCTTCTATCTATCTATCTATCTATCTATCTATCTATCTATCTATCTATCTATCTCTATATATCATATTTATATGTATACCATATTCATATGTTTGCATATTTACATTTATATACATTTACCTAGAGAAACACATATTTCATATAATGTGTATATATTGATACCCAAATATATGCATATATTTGTATTCTATACATAGATAAATTAATCTACTAAAGTTTAGAGCTGCACTAAGACCTTTGGGCCACCCTGTATATGTAAAATACTTTGCCAACTTTAAAGGACTATAGAAATGTCATTCATTGTTGTTGTCATTATTTTTATTCTTATTCCTTGTGCTAGCAATTAAGGGGAAGAAGTGTGGGCTAGATGCTGGATTTGGCATTGGAGGACCTGGTTTGCAAAGCTGGCTCTATTCCATATGCCCAAGTATCCTTGAACAAGTTACTTAATGTCTCTAGGTCTCATTTTCCACCATCATAAAATGAAAGAGTTAGACTAGCTGATTTCTAAAGTCTCTTTTAGCTCTTAATACATGAAATATTGTACTTCTGTCAAAAGCACTTCTTGACACTCAGTTTTAGAGGTGTCACAACAATCTAATGGCAAAAGTCCATGGAAGAAAATGGATTATTGCCAACTTTTTTTCATCTTCCTACTAATCATCAATGTTAATATGAATACTACTGTACTGTGCCAATTTATGTTCTTTCATGATAAAGATAAAAAAATTGCAAAGGGTTTTTACAGGTGAAACCAATTTAAATTATGATGTGTTACTGAGTAGAATTTATTTATTTATTGAGTAGAATGATATTTATTGAGTTATTTATTGAGTAGAATTATATTACCCACTTAAGAGATAATATAATAATACAACAAACATTTATTAAGCACCTACTCTGCACCAGGAACAGAAAGAGTCACGTATAGAATTAGGAAGACCTGGCTTCAAGTCATGTCACTGACATATTAGTTGTGTGACCATAGATGCAGCTCACTTACTCTCTCAGTGTTCCAGCCAACTTTCTTTTCTTTTCTTTTCTTTTTTTTTTTAGGCAATTGGGGTTAAGTGACTTGCCCAGGGTCACACAGCTAGTAAGTGTCAAGTGTTTGGTCTGAGGTCGGATTTGAACTCAGGTCCTCCTGACTTCAGGGCCGGTGCTCTATCCACTGTGCCACCTAGCTGCCTCCAGCCAACTTTCTAAGACTCTAAGTTATAGATAAGTTGCTGAGCTGTATTGACGAGGGGAGTTTCCACACTGAGAATTCACAATACTGATAAAATTATAGGTCTGGACTCTGTACCTCCATCTGTTCCTCACTTCCAAATGTCAAGCTAATTGAGAATCTCTTTTCTGAAAAAGATTCTAGTCTCAATTAGAATAGTTATCATAGAAAGCGTATATGTGAGTGTATGTATGCATGTACGTGGGGGCACATACACATACATATATCCCACAGACAACAGAACCCATAAACTAGGTTCTGCTATGTGTATGTGTTACGATTTATACTGTATATGTTTAATATTTGACACTATTTCTAGAGCATGAGAGTCACTCACTGGAATAAGACCAAGGACAAAGAACAGAGAGATAATCTGCCTGATCATTTACTTGGTCAAGGGAAGTCTTTGTGGCAGATAAGATTTCAAGATTAACTACAAGACATGGTTTCTGACACTTATTCTGATGACTTCTATCAAGGACTATGTAAAATACTAAGAGGAAAGGTTAAGAAACAGAAGTCTGGGTAGGAGTATACTGTTAGGATGTTTAAAAGCACACAGAAGACAAAACCAGCATGTACCAGTGGGTCCAGCTAAATTCAGGTCACCACGAACGGCATGAAACCATCCTGGCCGCTTCACCAAAGGGTGTGAAACTTACGGTATGTACCACCAACCATGTCCATGAACATAGAACTTCAAATCATTTCCTTGAATAACATTAAAAACCCGGGGCTTTCTCTCTCATTAACCTGAAGATGTTGGACTATGTAATTGTGTAAAAAGATGAGGCTAACTCAGAACAGCCTCCCCGCCCCCTTGATTTCAGGACAGGACAAATGGGTTGTAGGTGAGTAGATCACTTATGGAATAAGTGAGGCTCAATCATGTTATCTCTGCTGCAGTTTTCTTTTTAATCAAGTCTTACCATTTCTGCCACACAGACCTTCAGTTAGAATCACTTAAAATAATATTTCTCTAACTATGAGAAACCTCAGCACTTGCTGACAGTGAGATGGAAAGAGTTACATTTTGTTGCATTGTAAAAAAATAAAAAATGTGTCTTTTTCCTGAATGCAAGTGATTTTATTAAAGGTGAACCCTATGACATGTCCTTTAAAGATTCGAGGACAGAAAGTCATGCCATTTGCTTCCTATTTTAATAGTTCTACTAAAGATCATTTTCCAAACTCCGTATCAAGAAGGGGGCAGGGATGGGGGGGGCAGGGTGCACTGGTGTAGAATGGAAAATTAAGTTCTCATTCATTAGTGTATCCCAAAACTGGAATTCTGTTTCATGTAAAAACTACTGGACCATAACTGGGCTTATAAATACTGACAAGAAAAAATTAGTAAGATGAGTCAGAATCGAACAGGTTATCCAGTTTATCAATCTTTTAGGAATGATCTCTCTCTTCTCTCTCCTCTCTTTGCCTCTTTCTTCCTTCCTTCCTTCCTTCCTTCCTTCCTCCTTCCTTCCTTCCTTCCTTCCTTTCTTTCTTTCTTTCTTTCTTTCTTTCTTTCTTTCTTTCTTTCTTTCTTTCTTTCTTTCTTTCTTTCTTTCTTTCTTTCTTTCTTTCTTTCTTTCTTTTTCTTTTCTTCTCCTCCTCCTCTCTGTCTCCCCTATTTTCCCCTACCCCTCTCCTCTCTCTTCACTTTCCCTCATTTCTCTCTGTCTCATTCACTTCTCTGCATTTTGTGAGCTGGGGGAAGAAAAGAATTATATCCAAAATAGGGTGGATAATTATAGTACTGTGAATTTGTTTGTATACACTGCCTTATCGCTGGGAACTCTGCAATGGCTTAGAGAGTAGACAACTAAAAAATACCTCACAAAAGAAGGGATGTATGGGCTGTTAATAATTAATAGCAAACTGTGCAAATGGAGCACTTCTGTCCTAGAGCTTCTTAAGTAAGGTCATGGTACAATAAGGGCGGTAGGCTGGATAAGCGTTAGTGGTATTTGCATATGTCAGAACAGACTGTGAATACTAACAGTACAAACACTTCACATCTGCTTTTGTTTACTCCCATGCTAGCACTAAAAAGTACAAAAGTACTTGTTAATTGCTCAGTTACAAACTGACTGTTGACGTCTCCTCCACAGAGCTTTTCATAAATACGGGCTGCTGTAAATAAACTGCTAATGACTTTGCTTATTCCAGCCATCCTTTTAAGGAAGTCTACAACATATACAGAGATTAATGATTCCCCCCATTTAGCAGTGTGTCTTGTTACTAGGTCTGTATGGAGGCAGTATCAATTAAGTAGCAATTATCGGCAAAGTGGGGGGTGGGTGGGAAAGGAGTGAAGATATAAATAAGTAATGTGTATGATGTGAGAATCACTGAAAACAACTGGAGTTGTACTCTGAGGCAAGGGCACCGACTAGTGAACAAATTTTCTCCATCTGCTCCTTTACCTAAAAACCGTGACTTCCCTACTAGCCTAGGAGTCTCCCCCTCCCCCTCCCCCATGATTATTATTATTTTTTTTTTGCTGGGGTATTTCATATTCAAGGAGGAAATATTTATAAAAGGGCATAGGAACTAGAAGAAAAATTACTTGCCTGAAAATCATTGTAAAACAGCTTAAGAAGAAGAGATGTGTGCCTTAAATTTCTATTTACTGGGAAGACTTAGCTAAGGAAGATCAGGTTTTCTCTTTGTATGTGGCAATACGGCAAAAGGGGTTAGCTTCGAATCCTGAGGGCAGCCAAGTATTTATGTCAAGCAGTGGCCTTTATCAGCACTTCATAAGACTTAGGGAGTTATTTTATCGTGCACCTGGAAACATACACATCTTTCTATAAAAGTAAATTTCTCTCTGTCCAGCTGGTGACCAGCTTAGGTAGTGAAGCATGAAAAAATGATAGCATTTGTAACTGTTAGCTTAGGTGAAGTAAATGCATATTCTGTTTTTATTTATCCCAGTAATGACTTCTGTGGCTTTTAAACAACTATAGGTACTTTCAGTTCAAGGATGGAAGATTCCCTATCAGGTTAGAAAGACAATAAGAGCAGCAGTTTTAGCCCTGTGGCTCTGTGGAGGCAGGGCTTCTGGCAGAGGGAATAGTTGGCTCAGCCCCCATCCTGCCCCTCACTGTCTGCGGTCTGCGAGGAACAATTTAAATTTGCTGGTCACGCTAGGGATGGTAGGGACAACTGTAATAGGGCATGACCATGGGGTGTTGAGTCAGCATGAGAATTTAGACGATGTTCTGGAAGGAGCTTCTTCCTCTGGCCAGTGCCACTGAGGACTGGCGAGCACCACTGGCCTCAACTCAGGGCTGAGTTCTACTTCAGCAGCCCAGAAACTTTATGGTGTGTTTCCTCTGCCAACCCCTTCCTTATCCCAGACACAAAATTATTAGTTACACCTCTAATAGCAGGGGAAATGTGAGACAGGACACTTTTAGAGTTCTAAGAGAAGTAACTTCCACAATTTCCTTTGGTAGTTTGTCCAGTATTTAATCACCACCTCAGGCAACAAATTTTTCTTACATTTAACAGATTACTTCTTTGCTTCAGTTTAAGCTCCTTCTCTCTCTGTCTCTCTGTCTCTGTCTCTTTGTCTATCTCTCTCTCTGTCTCTCTCTTTGTCTCTCTCTGCTCTCTCTGTCTGTCTGTCTCTCTGTCTCTCTTTTGTCCTCTGATGAGATGCAAAGCAACTAGAAAGCAGTTCATAATAATATCTCCTTATACAAGTTTGATGACAATCATCGGGTTATTTTTCAATCTTTTTCTCTTCCATATTTAACAAGGCAGGGGTGTCTAGAAAGTTGTCTGAATGCTGAGAACTAGAAACCAGGAATCCTGGCATTACTTGGTTGGACGTTTCCCAAATAATAACTGGCATTTCTGTAATTGGTATTTTAAGGTTGGCATGTATGATCTCATTTGATCTCCAGATCAAACTTATGCAGTTAAATACTATAAGTATTATCACATTTTTATAGATGAGAAAACTGAGGCTCTGGGGTGAAATCATCATAGCCATATAACTCATAAATGACAGAGGTGGGATTTTAACCTAAGTCTGAGGTAAAAATTAGGTATGAGATTCCACGTCTAGCCTTCTTTCTACTGTGCCATGCTTGTGGCTGGCCATAAGGAAATAAATGATTTTGGAGAATTCAGCAGGACACATGAGAACTACTGAAAAAAGAAAAAAAAGCTACTGGAAAAGAAAAACAAAAAGTGGGTCAGCAGTGTGGCCTTCATAATATGAATAGCATACTCTGCATCGTGTCCATAAACTTTGCCAGATTAACTCTCTGGGGAAGTTATCTGCCAACCGTACATTTAGTAAGAGTTAAATGAATTGTCAATGATTACAGTCAACTCTTGAGTAACTGCTTTGGAAGAACCAGCTAAATTATGATTGCTTCAATTAGTGACTATTATGGCCCTCTCCATGATTGATATACACACACACACACACACACACACACACACACACACACACACACACATGCACGCACACATACACGTATTTATATATGTGTATGTGTGTGAGTGTATATGTTTGCTATGTAGGATTTTTTGTAATTTCTAGTGCCAAATTTCTTTCTGAATGTGAACTGATATTGATTTCTAGAAACTGTACACATTGTATATACCCATTTGTAATGGTGTGGTAGCCTGTCTTATAGATATGAAGTAATGAACAAAAAAGTCCTGAATGTGCACCCAGGTTATGTTTTAGAATCTGGAGACTGGGAGTCAGGAATTTTGAGGTAAACCAGAAATTAAAGCTATGAGTAAAATTAATTATATGTTTTTTTCTTTGTTTTTACCATAAAGCCCCTTATGAGCTCCTGGCTACCCATGCAGAAGGATGAGCCCTTACAGAGCAATTTACTGATAAATGTTTCATAGAGGCAAGTCAAGACAATGAGAATAGACCCATGAGTGTGCACTATTAACCATAAAGTGAACCAAATTCTCTCTACTTCTTTTTCCTGCTCCTTAACCCCTGCAACCAATTTTTGGTTTAATTTGAGTTTCCTGATCTGGGATCAAGGGTTACAGATTAGATCTTTCTTCTCCACAAATTTTCTTAGACCCTCGGGAAGCAAGGAAAACTGGTGAAAGGTTGCTGATACACATTAGAATATGGAAGTTTTTCTGTATGTAATAGAATCCTATTATAACTGGGCCACTGAGCTCAGTCTTTGTAAGCATGCATAGAGTGCCTCTGATGCAATTTTCCAAGTAGAAGAGGATAGAGAGTCTGCTTCCTAGAGAATTATGATGATATGCGATTTGGAGGAGTTTGGAGCACGTGCAGACACTCTGTAACTGGTTCTGATCTGCTGACTACATGCCGAAAAACATCTTTGTCTTGCTGGTACTGGAAGTGACTTCGAAAGGAATTAGTTTGGAAGAAGCTCACAATCTGAAGATTTGCAGGAGCCAAGATGGTGGAGTAAGCTGGAAATCGCTGTAACTCTCCCATACTCACCTTGAAACAACCACAAAATTGTGCCCCCAAACAAATCCTGGAACAGCAGAACCAGCAAAAAGATGGGATGAAACAATCTTTTAGACGAAGAAGCTTGGAAGATTGGCAAGAAAGGTCCATCTCACTTGAGTAAAAGGAGAGTGCATTCCAGGACAGGAAGTGTCCCAGTAAACAAGCAACAAGCCCCACCATCGGCAAACCAGCAGGAGATCCTAAGCCTCAGTGTAGGGGAGCAGGCAAACACCAGCACCAGGACCCCCTACATGCTTTAGCATAGCCAGGGGAACCAGCAGACTCCAGCTCCAAGAATTGCCATGTGCTTCAGTATAGCCCTGGGCAAACAGCCCTCTGCATGCTTCAGTGTAGCCTTGGGGAAACATGGAAACACCCCACCAGGCCTCAGCATATGTCAGACACCACTACTGAGACCCAAGCTCAGCACCAGGTAAGCTGCCAGACCCCTACAGTCTCCAGCATTGCCAGCCACCATTCACCTCACCACCTCAACACAGCATGAGACATGAGGGTCCCCTGTGGCCTTAGGGCAACACCAGGTAAACATCCAGGGCCTATAGCCACTGGTACAAGAAGCCTAAGACAGAGCCCCTTCCATCCTGGGAGCACAGCTCAAAGGAAAAAAGCAAAAAGCAAAAAGCAAAAAACAAAAACAAAACCAAAAAACAACAGAAAAAGAATCTGACCACAGAAAGTTACTATGGTGATAGGGAACACCAAGATACAAACTCAGAAGAGAACAACAATGTCAAAACACCTATGGACAAAAGCCCAAAGAAAAACAGGAAGCGGTCTCAAGCCCAGAAAGAATTCATGGAAAAGCTCAAAAAGGAGCTTAAAAATCATGAGAGATGTGGAAGAAAAAATGGGAAAAGAAATGAGAGTGATGCAAGAGAATTATGAAAAGAGTCAACAGCTTCGAAAACTGCTTAAAAAGTAAATGGGCCAAATGGAACAGGATATATAAAAATCCATTGAAGAAAAGAACTCCTTAAAGAGTACCCTTGGTCAAACGGAAAAAAAGTTCAAAATCTAATTGAGGAAAACAACACCTTAAAGGTTAGAATTGGGGAAGTGGAATCTAATGACTTTATGAGACATCAAGAATCAACCAAATTCAAAAGAGTGAAGAAGTGGAAGAAAATGTAAAATACCTCATGGGAAAAACAACTGACCTGGAAAATGGATCCAGGAGAGACCATATCAGAATCAACAGACTACCTGAAAGCCATAATCCAAAGGAGGACCTGGACAGCATCTTTCAAGAAGTTATCAAGGAAAACTACCCAGATATCCTGGAACCAGAGGGCAAAATAGGCATTAAAAGAATCCACTGATCACTTCAGGAAAGAGATTCTGCAAGTAAAATCTCCAGGAACATTATAGCCAAATTTCAAAACTATCAGGTCAAGGAAAAAATACTACAAGTGGCGAGAAAGAAACAATTCAGATATTGGGGAGTCATAATCAGGATTACACAGGACTTGGCAACTGCAACCTTAAGGATCAGAGGTCCTGGAACATGATATTCTAGAAGGCAAAGGAGCAAGGACTACAACTAAGAATCCCTCACCTGGCAAAAATTAAGCATAAGACATCAGGGGAAAAAAAAAACCTGTTATTCAATGAAACAGAAGGATTTCAAACTTTCATAAGGAGAAGACCAGAACTAAACCAAAAATTTGACCTCCATTATCAAGACCTGAGAAGCATAAACAGGTAAAAATGAAAAAGAAAACATGAGGGATTCAATAGAGCTAAAATAATTGTATCCCTACAGTTAGCACCAAGTGTCTGAGGCCATTTTTGAACTCAGGTCCTCTTGACTCCAGGGCCAGTGCGCTATCCACTGTGCCACCTAGCTGCCATGATACTTGTAATTCTTAAAAATTGTATCACTGATAGTACAGCTAGAAGGAATATACATAGACAGAGGGTATGAGTATAAGGTGAATTTGAGGGAATGATATAAAAAAAATTAAAGGATGAAAAAGAGGAGTACAGAGGGAAGGGAGAGGTAGAATGGGGTTAATTATTTCACTTGAAGAGGTGAGAAAGACCTATTATAGTGGAGGGGAAGATGGGAGGGTGGGTGATGGGCTTGGTTTGAACTTTACTCTCATCAGTATTGGCTCAAAGAGGGAAGCATATACACAATCAGCTGAATACATAAATCTATCTTACCTGACAGGGAAGTAGGAAGGGAGGAAATTCAAGTAAAGGGGGAATGGGGACTGACGAAGGGAGGGCAGATCAAGGGAGGTGGCAGACAGAAGCAAAACACTGGTGAGGAGGGAAAGGGTAAAAGGAGAGAGAGGACAGACAGGAGGAAGAAGAGGATGGAGGGAAATACACAGGTAGTAATAATAACTATAATGTGAATGGGATGAACTCTCCTGCAAAATGGAAGTGGATAGCCGAATGGATCAAAAACCAGAATCCTACAGTATGTTGTTTGGAAGAAACACACCTGAAGCAGAGAGATACACACAGAGTAAAAGTAAGGGGCTGGAGCAGAATCTATTGTGCTTCAGCTGAAGTAAAAAAAAAAAAAGAGCAGGGGTGACAATCCTGATCTCAGACAAAGTAAAGGCAAAAATGGGCCTAATTAAAGGCTATAAAAAACTTCATCTTGCTAAGGGGTACCATGGACAATGAAGCAATATCAATACTGAACATATATGGTCCAACAAGTACGGCATCCAGATTCTTAAAGGAGAGGTTAAGTGAATTACAGGAAAAAATAGACAGCAATACAATACTAGTGGAGGACCTCAACTGTCCCCTCTCAGGACTCAATAAATCCAACCAAAAACAAACAAGGAAGAAACTAAGGAGGCAAAAAGAACATTAGAAAAGTTAGAAATGACAGATCTTTGGCATGATTTAGACATAAAAGGTGACAGCCTATGCAAATTAGAAAAGCAAGGAATAGTCTATCTGTCAGATCCATGGGGAAGTGAAGAATTTCATGGCCAAACAAGAGAAAGAAAGCATTACAAAATGTAAAATAGTCAATTTTGATTATTTTAAATTAAAAAGCTTTTGTACAAATAAAACCAATGCAACCAAGATTAGAAGGAAAGCAGAAAGATGGGAAACAATCTTGACAGCAAGTGTCTCTGATAAAGGTCTCATTTCTCAAATATATAGAGAACAAGAATACAAGCCATTCCCCAACTGATAAATGGTCAAAGGATATGAGTAGGCAGTTTTCGGGTGAAGAAATCAAAGCTATCTATATGCATATGAAGTGCTCTAAATCACTTTTGATTAGAGAAATGTAAATTAAAACAACTTTAAGGTACCACCTTACACTTATCAGATGGGCTAATATGACAAAATAGGAAAATAATAAGTGCTGGAGACGAGGTAGGAACATTGGGACACTAATGCACTGTTGGTGAAATTGTGAACTGATCTGATCATTCTGGAGAGCAATTTGGAACTGTGCCCAAAGGGCAACCAAACTGTGTATATTCTTTGATCCAGCAGTACCACTACTAGGTCTGTATCCCAAAGAGATCATAAATGGACTCTGAATGTAATGTTTTTTTTTTCACTTACTTTATTCTTTCTATCTTTTTTTTGATCTGTTTCTTCTTTCACAACTGTGACTAATATGGAAATATTTTTATATGATAGCACATGTATAAACTGTATCAAACTGCCTACATTTTCAGAAGAGGGAAGGGGAGGGGAAGGAAAATTTGGACTTCCAAACCTTACGAATGCTAAAATTTTTCTTGACGTGTAACTGGAGAAAAAAATAAAATGCTATTAAAAAAGGCATTAGTTTTCCTTGGTCTCTTGTATTAGTGTGATTTGTTTTCAGATGACTTCCTGCTAGAATGTTTCTAGTGAGAGACAATTCTCTAAAAGGAGAATCCTTGGGCCCTCTTCTCACCTAAGGCAAACATATGGCCCCATGAAAACAAGCCTTGGTTTTTTGCTTAGGTTTTGCTCTTTTGTTTTATGTGGAAGACATTAAGTTGTGAGTTTTGAAGTGTCAGAACAAGGCGACACCTAAGGTCTAGTAGTTCTGGAATCTGGGAGTGGAGACTATACCAGGTTTTGTAGCTAGCACAGTATCACTGCACTGAAGAGAAAGGCTTGACCTTTAGGAATGACCTCAGCCCAGTGATGGCTGAGATGAAGAGTCATCAAGCAACAAAGGCACCTTCAGACATAACTCAGTGGAGCCAATGTTATGTAAAAAATTCATTAAGTCTGAGCCCACTCTCTCCAAGATACAGAGGGGACATATGGGAGAGTTCATGTCCAAGTTGTTGGGGAAATATTTGTATTTCTCTTCTTGCTTTATCTTTGGGGGAAAATATCCTTTTGTAAAAGTTAACTGAGGTGCAGTCATTAGTGGCTAACAGTGGAAGAGAGGCACTGCACCAGAAGCTGAAACTAACATTAGAGAAAGAAATCCCATACCTTAGGGATACCCCTAGAAGACTGATGGGCAATTGTAGATGCCCTGGCTCTAGATTAGTAAGGACAGAACGTACTTCTACATGTATAAGTAGGGAAAGCTGGAAAGTAATTTTTACTGCTATCTTCCTGAAGATCTGAGGAGTATGACAGCAGTTATGTTAGAGAATTCTGTTTTAATTCTTGTTTTTTCAGAGCATATTCATGAGTCTTGTGTGTGTTAAACATATCTTTTTAGGTGGAGAAAATAAATATAGCTTTTCTATACCTGATTCATATTGCGCAGTGAGTACATTTATCCTCAACCCTCCCCCAACCCACCCCCACACTTAAGGGAGCCCCTAGACATGAATCAAAACTAAAGTATAAGTACTTTACCTTGGGTTGTCAGGATAGGGAATGAAAAGAATAAAAGAGCATGAGAAAAAGAGTTTATTCTTCTTTTAGGTCACCATACTTTGTGACTAAGTCTAGTCACTGAATACCAGATTCTAGAGCAGAGAGACATGTTTGTGGAAGGGAAGATGGCCCATTGTCCCAGCCCCTTGAAATTAACATTTAAACCTTGGTAGATTTATTTACCCAGTATTAAATATCATCCAAGCCTGAGAGTGATTTTCAGTGTTTCCTCTCCAATTATCTGGTCATTTTCTATTCATTGAATCCTTTCATACCAAATTTTACTGACTTAATCCTACTTGGAAAAAAACAAAAACCAAACCAACCAAACAAAAAACCTCTGAGACACCTTTCTACTTAGCAAGAAATATAAAGAAAGGGCAGAAGGTAAAGAAATCTCTTCTTAAGGACCAGAGAAGCTAGGTAACATAGTGGATAGAGTGCTGAACCTGGAGTCTAGAAGACTCATCTTCCTGAGTTCAAATCTGGTCTTAGATGCTTATTAGTGTTGTGAGTCTGGGCAAGTCACTTAACCATTTGCCTTGGTTTCCTCATCTGTAAAATGAGCTTGAGACAGAAATGGTAAACCACTCCAGTGTCTTTGCCAAGATAACCCCAAATGGCATCACAAAGATTCCGTCAGTTGGGTCTGACTGAACAACAACAACAAAAAAGATGAGGGTCACGTAAATGTGTTTTTTTTCCCTCTCCTCATCTCTGATACCATCAATTCAAACAGCTAGACCTTCTGGACTATTTATTGCCTGTCTTGACCCCTGAGACTGGACTGGTTCTCCCTACTTTGATGAGCTTTTTGCTTCTCACCCTTTTTTTTTCCCTGGATGACAATAACCTTCTGACTCCCTGGCCCCTGCCATCATCTTAGATGAAAGGTGGTAAGAAAGTTGATTCACTGTGGACCCCAATTCAAACTCTAATCAGTACTAATCAATTTGACATGATAGGGGTAGGGATTATAATTCTGTGTATTTGGCCCCAGAGCTGTGAGCTACAGATGGTAAGATCACTTGTGTAATCATAGGAAGCCAGCTAGAGACCCTCCACCCTTGTTTTTCCTTGCCCAGTATGGCAGAGGTGACTCAACTACATGGAAAGTGCCCCCAAATTATTTCTGTACCTCTGGACCATTCTTTCTTGTCCAACATGAGCAGCTGTCCATCTTATAACCACCTGGTCAGTGGAGATATTCCTTGCTTCACCCAACTGATGATGCTGCTGAAAGATCATTTTGCTTATTTTAATCTATGCATCATATGTCAACCAATGGAATTATTCTATATTTGGTATAGCTGTTCTTGAATGTTTAGATATCTAACCCTGTAAAAACAGGGCCCTGGAAGGAGGAGGCATCTCAGATCATGAGGAAGATCTGAGGTCCACTTCATTAGAGGGCACCATGTACCCTTTAATGAAGTTTCATTGGCTCAGAGCTCTGCCTTAGACTGAGGATGATCTGTTTTCAAATCCTGTCTCAGATACTTCTAGCTGGGTTTCTGTAGGCAAGTCACTTAAATGCTCTCACCACCAGTTTTATCGTCTCTAAAATTGAGATAATAATAACACCTATATTGCAAGGTTGTTGTGAGGTTCAAATGAGATAACATACGTGAAGTAATAGGCAAACCTCAAAGTTATATATAAATGCCATGATGAAGGTTTTCCCCAAGAAACAATGAGCCTGAGCTGTGGCTGCTTTCATTGACACATATACTTTGATCTGAGTTCTTAGTAATGTGCATGTGCAAGCAGAGGCTTCTGGTTGACCTCTAGCCACCCCTCCACTGTCACAAAGGAGGAGGGACTGTGCTGAAGAGAACTGGTCACTGAGTAGGAAATGTCTCCCACTAATGATGGAGAGTCGCCTTTAAAGAGAAAGATACCTTCTATTCTCATTCTCTTCTTCCTGTCTTCTCCACATATTATCTGGGACTTCTACAACTCTCCCTTGAAAGTCTGTGTTGAGTAGAATGCTTTTCCTATTTGATATTCCTAGGGTTGATAGAGATCAACCGTGTTCGTTGTTTATGCCCATATGAAGAGAAGTGTCCATGGCTGTGTCAGCTTTAGGCACGCTCCATAGGGTGGGCTCCAAATTCATTCACCCCATCTGTCCTCCTACTATAGCTGTACAAAATATGCTATGGAGTATTTTATCATAATGACCAATCTTGTGGCCAGAGAATAAATGATGAAACACCCCCCCACACACACTTCTTAGAGGAGAGAAGGGGATATCTATGGGTTTGGAATGTTGTACACATTGCCATATATGGTTGCTAGATTGGCTGGTTTTGTTTAACTGTTTTTGCTGTTATGAGGGAAGGTGGGGGGAGGGCAGAGCCAAGATGGCAAAGAAAAGGCAGGGAATAGTCTGAGTTCTCTCAAAATCCCCTCCAAATAATCCCAGCTATCATTTCAAAACAAATTTTGGAATGGCAAAACCCACAAAACAATGGAGAGAAACAATTTTCCAGCCCAAGATAACTTGGAAGGGTGTCAAGAAGGGTCTATCACGCCAGAGTGAGAGTGGAACACAGGCTGCTCCAGCGCAGGCTGAACCCCAGCAAACCAGCAAAAGGCCTTGGGAGTGACTGAATCAACAGCTGTAGCAGCTGCTCCTGGCGAACTCAGCCCACAGACAGTAAGGGGGTCAGATAACTGGTCAGAAGGAAATTACAGGGGTCCCATTGCTGGTACATGATGTAAGACTCTGTTGCTATGCCCTTATTTGGATTTGGGTTGCATTTTTGAGTCACAGTCCTAGGATGAGAAAGGGCACTAGCAGACCAGAGCTTGTGGCCCCAGGGAAGCTGAATCCCTGGTCACAGTAGAAAAGAGTGCTTGTGGTCACTCACAGACCAGAGCACAGGCAAGGAGAGTAGTAAACATCTCTCTTCTTAGTTCATACTACCTTGGAAGAACAAAAAGCTTACAGACCTCCAGAACTAGCTGCACAAAAACCCTAAAGCTGGGACAGTAGCCCCCCTCTCCCAACCCAGGAGCAGGGCCCAACTTTAGTATAAAGTTAAAAGTCAAGAAATAAGCAGAAAAAAATGAGCAAACAATGACAACAATGCTTAGTTGGGTATAGAAACCTATTTTATCCCATAGGAAAGTAATAGAGGAAGACAATAGGATAAGTGGAAGGAGGATGAATCTGGGGAGGTGGTAGTTAGAAGCAAAACACTTTTGAGGATGAACTGGATGAAAGGAAAGAGAGAGTAGGATAAACAGGAGAAAATAGGATGGAGGGAAACACAATTAGTAATCATAACTGTAAAATAAATTCCAGCATGTTTGTTTGATAAAGGCCTCATTTGTGAGATATCTAGAGAACTGAGTGAAGTTTATAAAAATAAGAGCCATTCCTCAATTGATAAATGTTCAAAAGGATATGAACAGTTTTCAAACAAAGTTATCTACATACATCTATATCTATACATGATCTATCTATCTATATAGATGAAAAAATGCTCCAAACCATCATTGATTAGAAAAATGCAAATTAAAATAACTCTTAGGTACCACCTCATACCTATCAGATTAGTTAATTTGACAGAAAAGGAAAATAAAATGTTGAAGGGAATGTGGGAAAACTGAGACACTAATGCACTGTTGGTGGAGTTGTGAACTGATTTAGCTATTCTGTAGATCAATTTGGAACTATGCTCAAAGGGCTATAAAACTTTGACCTACTAATACCACTACAAGGTCGGTATCCCAAAAAGATTAAAAAAAAAGGAAAAGGACCTATATGTACAGAAATATTTATAGTCTTTTTTAGTGGTGACAAAGAATTGGAAATTGAGGTGATGTTTATCAATTGGGGAATGCTGAACAAATTGTGGTGTATGATTGTGATGGAATACTATTGTGCTATAAGAAATGACAACCAGGATGCTCTCAGGAAAACCTAGATAAACTTATATGAACCACTGCAAAGTGAAATGAGCAGAACCAGGAGAACATTGAACAGACTAACAGCAATATGGTATGATGATCAATAGTGAATGACTTAGCTATTTTCAGCAATACAATGATTCAAGACAATTCCTAAGGACTTATGATCAAAAACTGCTGTCCATCTCCAGAGAAAGAATTGATGGAGTCTGAATGCAGATTGAACCATACTTTTCAAAAATCTCTTCATTTTTCTTGCTTTTTTTCTGTTTTCTTTTACAACATGACTCATGGAAATATGTTTTGCATGACTACATGCACAACCTTTATCAAATTGCTTTCCTTCTCAATGGGGGGGGAATGGGAGGGAAGAAGAAAATTTAGGATGCAAAATTTTTAAAAATGAATGCTAAAATTATTTTTACATATAATTGGGGGAAAATATTATGTAAAAAATTAAGTTCATAAAGTTGATTTCTTTAAACAAATGAGGGAAGGTTCAATGGTGGGGAAGGGTGGTAATATCAGGAAATTACTGTTACAGAAATAAAACAGAAACTGTCAGATAATAAATTGAATTTTTACAAATATAAAACATTACTCTTGTCTCTGAAAACATTGTTAATTCCTGTCTTCTGTTCACTCTTGACTATGGTAAACCACACATTCTTGGCCTCTATAAATCTCCTGCTTTCCAGACCCTTGAATTAAATCATATTCTTATATCTTCTGCCCTCTGCCCCTTCTCATGCTCTGTCCCTTCCCCTGATCTATCCCTTCAAAGATCTGCCCATCTCAAACAGCAAGGTTATACTGTTGTCCACATTCTACCATGATACTGGCCTTTACTTTATTTTCTGTCAAATTAAAAAAAATCAAGTGGCAAGTATTTTTTTCATCAGTCCCTCTACCTACCAGTTCTCTACCAACTGAACCAACTAAAAAACACATTTTTAGAAAACGCAAAAAAATCTCCTTGATGTATATCTACATAGTATGGTAAAACAAATTCCTGCAGAAACCATGTCTAAAATTGTATAGTTTTTTTTTCTGGATTTTTAGTTCATTTTTCTGTCAGGCAGTGAGTGGTGTTTCATCTCCATTCCTTTGCACTCACAGTTTTCAAATTCAGTTTTCTCCATATAATCATTGTATAAATTGTTCTCCTAGTTCTGCTTATTACTTCTTTATCAGTTCATAAAAGTCTTCCCAGTTTCCTCTGAAGTTGTCCATTTCATCATTTCTTATGGTGCAATAAAATTCTATTACATCCATATAGCACAATTTGTTGAGCCATCTGATCAATAGGATACCCCCATAGTTTCTAATTTTTAGCTTTCATGAAAAGAGCTGCCATAAATACTTTTTGGACATATGGATCCTTATTTCTTTGGGTTCTTTGGGGTATAGGCTGAGTAGTATTTCAGTCATTTTTCAATTGTGTCCAACTTGTTGTGCCCCCATTCAAGGGTTTGTTTGTTTTTTGGCAAAGAAACTGGAGTGGTTTACCATTTGCTTCTCCAGCTCATTTTATAGAAGAGGAAACTGAGGCAAATAGTTAAGTGACTTGCCCAGGGACACACAGAGGCTGGATACAAACTCATGAAAATGAGTCTTCCTGATTCCAATCCCAGTGCTCTATTCACTGTGACACCTAGCTGCCCTAGAGGAGTAGTGTAGCTGAGTCAAAGCTTATATACAATTTGTTAACTTTCTAGGCATAGTTTCAAATTTCTTTCCATAATGACCAGATCTATTCACAGTGCCATCAACAATGTCCCAGTATACCAGTTTTCTCACACACCTTCCAATATTTGTCATTTTTCTGTTTCCAGTCTTATTGGTATGAGGTGGAGTCTTAAATGAGCTCTTTCCATTAATCTTGAAGATTTACCTTAATTGGAAAGAGTTAACCTTTGGAGCTGACATACAACTAAACAGGTACCACTTACTTTGAGTCTTCTGTCATTGGAGCATCACATTTCAGCTCTTGATTTGGGCGATGAGTTATATTTAGAGAGGTAGTTAGATAAACTAAAACGAAAACGAAAACAAATACTTATCTCTTCATGGATAGCAGTTATTCAGGGCAAATGCATGAGCTACATACAGGTATGTCTCCATTGCTGAGTGGAATTGAACTTGCAATTATACAGATTCAACTTCTCTTTCCTTTTAGCTTAGTTCTCTGAGCTTCACTGACCTTTTTAGGAGGTAAAGGATTTGCACGCCATAATTTTGCATTTCCTTAAAAGCTACATTATTCATTTTTATTTTAAGAGAAACTTTTCTGTACTCTGTTCCAAGAGGAAGAGACTAATCAATAAACTACATTTACAGAAGGAGAAAAAGAAGAGAAAAAGTAGCAAATGTTGATTGTATGCTATATTGTTAGGGCTAATTAAGGCCCCAAAGGTGACCAGCTGTGAGACAGAGAACGTTTAAATAGCTCACTTACAACTATATAGGTGAGCATCCCTGTTCTAGAATCCCCCTTTAGGATTCTGCCAAACATTTGAATATATAAACTTTGCACATTATCTTAAAAAAAACTTTGATGTGCCTGATGCAACTGCAAATATAAAGTTCCAGTTTGGAAAACTCTTGATCACCTCTCTTCCTCGTAGTGAAAAAAGAAATATGCATATTTTTAGAAGCAGCTAGATAGTGCAATGGATAGAGGTCTGGAGTCAGGAAGACTGGAGTTCAAATCTGGTCTCAAATCTGGGCATTAACTAGCTATGTGACTCAGGGTAAGTCACGTTAAGTCCTATTTTCCTCAGTTGCCTCTTTTGTAAATGGGGATAATATAAGCAGCATGCTGCTCCCAGGTCTGTTGTGAGGATCAAAAGAGATAATAATTGTAAAGTGCTTAGTACAGTGTGTGGCACAGAGTAAGCACTATATAAATGTTAATGATTACTATTATTATTAGAAAAAATAATACATTTGTAAATCTTTTACTTGCTTATCAATTTTATTGACATTTCTGAAAGGGCTTTATACTGTACAAGATAATAAATTTTTTCAAGGTCATATAGGCCTGGAAGGTATGCCAAAAGAACAGTCCCACAATTAAGGCCATGAGTGATCAAAATTTCCCAGGAAACTCATACAAGATCGCATTGGCTGAGAAGAGAACACCTCCCAGAATCTAAGCCATTCATCTCTTCATTTCCCACTGGCTGAAATCCTTTGGATTTCTCCATACATTCCCTTTCCTTCACTTCCCCTCTTCTGATTCTTTTTGTGTGTTGTCTTTCCCCCATTAGAATGTAAGTTTCTAGAGAGCAAGGACTTTTTATGTTTGTGCTCCCAGGACTTAGCTGAGTGCCCCAACATTAGCTTAATGTTGATTGACTGACTGATACCTTCACAACTCTCCATCAGTTACAATGACCCTCATTTAAAGGGGAATATAAAAAGTTGGAATCAAAGATAATATCTAAAGGGATCTATCCATTAAGGGCTTTGAGAAACACATTCTGTCCTTACAAAAGAACCTGATGAGAAAGAAAAATCGAAGAAATAAAAATAGCTTTATAGGGAGTTCTCTGATGAGGTTAGCTTGTAATAAGACCCATACAAAAGAAGGAAGCAATAGTATAGCCTGTGAAGAATATAAAAGTGATGTAGGCTTATAAGAAAAATGTCAAGTTCACCCCTAATTAACTAAATTTGAGGTCAATGCTAATAACAACTCAAAAAGGTTAGGAAAAAAAACGAGAAAGAGGGAAGGAAAGAAAAGAGGGAGAAAGGAAGGAAGGAAGGAAATCTCTTAGGTCCTCTGTTTAGAAAGGATTATGTAATATTAACAGATGGAGAGAGGAAAAAAGACTGAAACTTACTGTGTGATCTTGGGTTAATCACTCAACCTTGCTGGGCTTCAATTTCCTCAACTGTAAAATGATGTTAGACTAGATGGCTTCTAAGGGTCTGTGTGATTCTAGAGGTATGATCCTGTATTCTACTATTTAATTGCTATTTTTCTTCCATCTTTTTTTCAAGGAATATAGTCTTCGAACAGGAAAGGTTATAACAACAACAACAATAAAAGGAATTTTTCACATCTTGCCATCTGGTAGCGGGAGATAAACAGTGGTCAACCACAGGGGCCTGAGACCTGAGATGAGTCAGGTTCACGGTTAAGGTCACAGTGTGTTCCATTTTGGTATCTGGAAAGCTACCATCAGATGGGAGTTAGGATGCTGATGCTTTGGGAACACAGAGAAACAAATGCCAAGGCACAGCAAACTTGAGGCAAAATGAAAAAGTAGCCAGAAATGCAGATGAAGAGAAGCAGAGAAACAGGTAAAGAGCCAACAACCTGAACATAAAACTGGGGGCATAAACAGGGAGAGAAGAGAGATTTCCTCAAAACTGGGACACCCCTTTCTTAACTTATTTTTAATGGTGGGTTGGAGCATACTAGCTCCCTCTTCAAGGGCTAGCTAGCTAGATAGGACTCAGGAACTGTAGAGAATTGTAGCCCCATATAGGTGAAGACGAACAAGAGCACCCTCAGCTTCATCATTTGAGTTTGTGACCTGAGCTAGGTTGCTGAAATAATTTGCAGATGCGATCACTACACAGTTGCTGGAAATTTTGGAACACTCATGGATAGCTGAAGAGGTATTGGAAGACAGGAGGACAAATGTTCTGATTTTCAAAAGGCATGTGTGGTAGGGTCATGGAAAATGATTTTTATCAGTAATAGTTCCCTTCCAGCAATAACACTATTTTATGACTTGAATTAGTGCCATTTTGGATCTGTAGGGAGTAAGTAGAAAAAAAAAAGTTGTTCCATCTCTTTTACCTGTTTTACTTTTTATGATTGAGTAGCAAATGCTTATCTGAATGATTTTTTTTAATGGCAAATTAGCATCCATACTGAGAAAGGAAAAAGATTCTCCTCATTTTGTTCCCCTCTCCCTAAAAAAGTCCTTACATAACCAAATGATATTTATGGAAATATATTCTTTATAGCAACCAAGGTCTCAGCAAGGTTGGGGATGGAATGCTATAAATCTTCAAGCCTGCATTCTGAGTTAGGCCTCCATCAGTTGTCTGGGCTATGACCTGATGTGCCACACAAGAACATGAGATACAGCAACAAAATTTTCTGCTTTCCCTTTTTTTTTTTTTATAGGGGAAAGGTCTTATCTCTGGCATGTGTCAGCAAATTCACACCAGTTTTCCTCACTTCCCAGATTGTCCTGGCCCAGGCCTTACTGGTATCTTCTATTCATTATTAGAATGAAATGAGACATCTGTAGGTCTTTCAGCAGTTAATTAAAGTAGATTTATTTAGTTATAGCAGGATGGTACTCATCGAGGATATGCATGAAGGATACCACAAGTTGATGCAGGCAAGTGAAGCTCTCCCATCCCTGGGCTGTCCATGTTGGTCCATAGCCAAGTGCTGGAAAGCTCCTAGAGTTCCTCGTGTCTGTTTTGTATTCAGGTGACCAGAAAGTGATGTCAAATGTCTGTGTTTTTAGTCCCTTGAGTCAACTTGATATCAGGGAGTGTCTCAATACCTTTTAAGGATAAACTAGCCTAATTCACATAGGAGCGGAGTTTAGGATATTGTTCCTGCCATGGGTATTGTTACCTTTGATCTCAAATCTATACGTTAGGATTTCTTAACATTATAATTGATTGACAGCTGAAGCAGGAAGAAAAGGAAATTGGTAGAGGTTAACTACGGTTGATTATACAACCTATTTTCGTGGCGTTGACTAGACTCTATATCTGAGAATTTTCTAGAACCCAGGGAGGGTCCCACTCCTCCATAGAGAAAAGTATAGTTCATTTAATAAAGGAAGGAAGGAAATGTCAAAATATTTTTGAAGCACCCTGATTCCTAGAACTGAGAAGGCCCAGCTAGCTGGCTGTACCCTGAACTTGGCATAACAACAGTCCTTTGTGTTCTGGTTGATCTCACTCTCTGGCAAATTGCTTTGACCAGCAGCAGGTGTTCACTGCCCTGTTTCCCAGGGACCTGAAAGTCACCCATCACCTTCTTTGACTTGCTCACAGTCCACAACTGACTTGTAACAGCTAAATGAACTAAACCAGGTACTATACCCCACCGTGAGAAAATCAACTCAGAGACTGTTTTCACAGGACCCAGGAACACCTACATTGCCCATGCATGAGGCTGCTGTGGGAACAGCTAGTCAAGACCTAAGAATGATTATGTCATAGTCCAGCCTACCTATGTTTACAAGCACTGCCTGTACCCCAACATGCTAAGTTCCTCCTTCTTGGGGGTGGTGGTAAGAGTGGGGGGGGGAAGGGGAAAAGACTTCCACTTACAAGCATTTTCCTCACTCTGAAACAAATTGAATTGCTACTTAATTCCTGACACAACCATCTCTGGCCTGTTCTGTTTCCACTCTAGACATTCTTAGGTTAGAGACCTGTCCAGTATAGAATGCATTTAAAATTCTACTGACAACAACAAACATTTATTAAGTGCCAGCTATGTGACAGGCACTGTGTTAAGCACTTTAAAAATATCATCTCATTTGATCCCCACAACAAACTTGGGAAGTAGGTACTGTATTGTTGTATTAATATGATTTAGTGAGGTTCGGATTCGCTCCTATAAATGACACTCTCCAATGCACCAGAAAATAATAGGAAATAGATAATTTATTTAGAAGAAGCAAAGCACAGATAGTTTGAATTTGCATAGAAAGCATAAATAATAAGAACAATCAATAATATAGCACCGATCAAGAGAGTCGGTAATGGAAGAGAATACATCACCAATTCAAGGGAACCTCCAAAATCAATCAACGGCTGGGAGCCCCGTTGCAGCCAGTACAAACTTGAATTGTGTAAAGATTTTCCCGGGCGAAGCGTCCTTCCCACGGGTGAGGCTCAGCGGGCTTACAGGACGCAGTGTTTTTATATTGTTCTAAACAAAGAAGGCTTGGGGCCAAGAAGCCCTTTTTGATGCTTGCGCTATTCATGGTTTGTCCAATACACATCTGACCTTAGCCACGCTCCCATCCGCCTGAGGCTTGGTATTTTGTTTTTTAATAACATCACG
Organism: Phascolarctos cinereus; assembly: GCF_003287225.1. Classification (NCBI taxonomy): domain Eukaryota; kingdom Metazoa; phylum Chordata; class Mammalia; order Diprotodontia; family Phascolarctidae; genus Phascolarctos; species Phascolarctos cinereus. Next base: position 133,272,533 of record NW_027555514.1, read on the forward strand.
TCTCACAAGGAGAGGAGCCAACCCTCCATGTCAACGTGACCTAGGAATGGCTAGTTCCTGGAATGCTAGGCCAAGAACACTCAGGAGATATGGAACGGTCATGACCGAGATTTGAACTGAACCTATTTATTTGAGTGATCTTATTAATTTAAAGGGGAATTTCCAATTTCCATTTCAATTGTCCATACTTTATAATTAAGGAAACAGAAGTAGACAGAGGTTAAGTGACTATCCCAGGGTCATATGGCTAGCAAGTGTCAGAGGCTGGGTTTGAATTCATGTCTTCCTGAAACAAGGGCAGTGAGGTGGTTCAGAAGACAGAGCGCTAACCCTGGAGTGAAGATGACCCAAGTTCAAATCTGGCCTCAGACACTTACTAGCTGTGTGACCCTGAGCAAATCACTTAACCCTGATTGCCTCAAAAAAAAATCCCACAAACCATCAAATGGAAATGGATCCCTATAAAGTGTATGTTAACTTAGAAAACCACAAATTAACATTATCTATGTTACTGTTTGCTTCAGTTCCTTATTTGTAAAATGAGTTGGAGAAGGAAATGTCAAACTGCTCCAGTATCTTTGCCAAAAACAGAAAACAAACCAAATGGGTTCACAGAGAGTTAGGTACAATTGAAACAAGTCAACAACTTTCTGACTCCAAGCCCAGTGCTTTATCCACTGTGCCACCTTGGGCTTCATAACTTCGTCGCTGTCAAAAAAAAAAACCAAAACAGCTGTATTGTTAAGTTTATTCATGGTCTGAATTTCTGACTTAACACTCCTGGACCAGCCTCTGCATTCTGCTACATGCTCTAGATGTAGCAAACTGATTAACACTCACTCAGAGCTTTTGTTGAATCAATTAAATCAATCAGTGTAAGGATTTATTAAGTTCTTAGTTTTGCCACGGAGAAGGTGTCTTGCATATATGAAACGAATCAGCAGGGGACTAGGATGGGCCTACCATACTTATGTTGCCTCATGTTAGGGTCCTAGGTATCTCATAGTTTTCTGAATTGCATTATTCACAGTCTACTAAGGATCGATTTTCTAAAACACATCAGAAGGGCAGAAAGAGCAGTACACAAACCGTATCTTGGAAGAGCATCTCCAGTGTCATGCCTTCTACGATTAGGATTATTAGCCTGCTAAAATTTTCTCTATCATGTTACTTTTCTGCAAAAACTCAGTGGCTTCCCATCATCTATGAAACTTCATATAAACTTCTGACCCTGGATAGTTTGGACCTTTCTTTCCAGACCCTTCATGTACTACTTCCAAATTAGATCAATCTCTATCTCCTATTATTATCCTTCCCTCTTCCTAGCTTCATGCTATCTCCTATTCCTAGAATATCTACCCCCACCTTTGTTAAAGTCCCTCCTTTTCTTCTAGACCCAACTTAGGTATTACATGTACCATAAAGCCTTTTCTTCACTAACAGGGGAAAATGATCTCTTTCTCTTCAAATTTATCGTTGCCTGGACATATCTCTTACATTTATCTCAGCCCATCTTGTATCATAGTAATTTGTTTATATGTCTTTCTTTTCTCTTCAATTAAAACTCCTTCAGAATGAGGTCTGTGATTCACATATATTTGCAATAATGCCTTGTAGAAAGCCTAATTAAAGTTAGTTGAATGTCACTTGCTACTTGACTAAATTTGGATGACACTTTCTTACTTCATTTTCCTCATCATAAAATGAGAATTTTGGACTGAATGATCTTTTCAAAGTCCCTTGAAGCTCTAAAACTAATGATCATATAAATTACTGGATGAATGAAGCCAATGTATAATGTATATCCCCTAGAACTAGGAGAGGCCTTTCTCCAACACTACCCTTACCAAATTCATCATAATAATAGCTAATACTTATATAGTGCTTTAAGGTATGCAAAATGCTTTACAAATATTATCTCATTTTATCTTCACAACAACCCTGGTGGAGAGGAAAGGAGCAGTAGGTGCTACTATTAACCCCATTTTATAAATGAAAAGATTGAAGCAGGTTTGCTCCATACTTTTGGGAGCCAAGATGGCAGAGTAAACAGTAAATTGCTATAGCTCTCCCAAATACACCTCCAAATGACCATAAAATAGCACCCCAGGAAAATCCTGGAATAGTGGAAACAGTAAAAAAAAAATAGGGTAGAGTAGTCTTTCAGCTCAGGAGACTTGAAGGATTGATAAGAAAGGTTTGTCTCACTCAGGTAAAAGGGGAGCACAGTTCAGGACAAGAAGCATCCCAGCAAGCCAGCAGCAAACTCCACCTCAGCAAACCAGTGGGAGATCCTGAGTCCCAGTGCGGTGGAACAGTCAAACACCAACATCAGGTCCCATGTATGCCTTAGCCTAGTCATGGGTACTAGCAGACTCCAGCCCCAAGAACCACCACATGCTTTGGTGTAGCCGCAGGGAAACAGGCATCCTCCATGGGCTAGACCTCTCTGTGCCTCTGTGTGGCTCTAGGTAGGTGGGCATCCTCCAGCATGACAAGAAAGTAGGCTAGACTTCCATATGATTCAGCATAGCCTAGGGCAAACAGGCACCTTCCTACAAGCAGATCTCCACAGGTTTCAATGTAGCTTTGGAGAAATGAAGAAAAACCTCACTGGGCCTCAGCACATGCCAGAAAACACCACAGAAAACACCACTAGGTGTCTGGGATTCCAGCTCAGCGCCAGGTAAGCTGTTAGACCCACTATGGTCTTCAACAGCACCATCCACACTCCTTCCCCCCCTCCCCCACACAGCATCAGACACAAGGGTCTACTGTGGGTCTCAAGGTATCAGTAGCATAACACCAGGAAAATAGCCAGGGCCTGCAGCTATTAGCACAAGAAGCCTGAGAGAGAGTGCCTTTGACCCTGAGAGCAGAGATCAAATTTAAAAGAAAAGAAAAAGGCAAAAAAAAAAAGATAAGCAAAACCCAACAACAAAAAAAGAATCTGACCATAGACCATATTATGTGACAGGGAAGACCAATATGCAAACTCAGGACAACAGCATCAAGATACCTATGGGCAAAGTACCAAAGAAAAATGGGAAGTGGTCTCAAGCCCAGAAAGAACTCATGGAAGAACTCAAAAAGGAGCTTAAAAATCATATAAGAGAAATGAAAAAGAAATGAGAATGATGAAAAAAGAGTCAACAGCTTAGCAAATTTCTTAAAAAGTAAAACGGGCCAAATGGGAAAGGGCATATGCAAATCCACTGAAGAAAATAACTCCTTAAAGAGTACAATTGGCTAAATGGAAAAGAAAGTACAAAAGCTAATTGAGGAAAACAACACCTTAAACATTAAAATTGGGTAAGTGGAAGCTAATGATTCTATGAAGCATCAAGAATCAATCAAACAAAGTCAAAAGAATAAAAAAATGGAAGAAAATGTAAAACACCTCATGGGAAAAACAACTGACCTGGAAAATAGATCCAGGAGAGACAATATCAGAATCATTGGACTACCTGAAAGCCATAATCCAAAGGAGGACCAGGACAGCATCTCTCAAGAATTTATCGAGGAAAACTACCCAGATGTCCTAGAACCAGATGACAAAAGAGCCAGTGAAAAAAACCGTCTATCACCTCAGGAAATAGATCCCCAAATAAAAACTCCAAGCAACATTAGAGCCAAATTTCAGAACTATCAAGTCAAGGAAAAAATACTACAAGTGGCCAGAAAGAAACAATTCAAATATAGGAGAGTCATAATCAGGATTACATAGGACTTGGCAACTGCAACATTAAAGGATTGGAGATCATGAAACATGATATCCTGGAAGGCAAAGCAGCTAGGATTACTACTAAGAATCACCTACCCAGTAAAATTAAGCCTAATACATCAAGGAAAAAAATGCTAATTCAACAAAATAGAGAGATTTCAAACTTTCATAAGGAGAAGACCAGAACTAAACCAAAAATTTTACCTCCAATATCAAGACACAAGAGAAGCATAAACAGGGTAAAAGTAGAAAAGAAAACATAAGAGATTCAATTGAATTCAGTTGAACTAATTACATTCCTACATGGGAAGATGATACTTGTAATTCTTAAAAATTGTATCACCAATAGTACAACTAGAAGGAATGTGCATAGACAGAGGGTAGGGGTACAAGGTGAATTTCAAGAAATGATATAAAAATAGTTAAGGGATGAGAAAGAGGAGTACAATGGGTTTAGAAGAAAAGGAGAAGTAGAATTGGGTAAATTATTTCACTTGAAGAGGCACAAAAAGATCTATTACAGGAAGATGAGAAGGTGGGTGATGAGCATTGCTTGAAACTTACTCTCATTTGTACTGGCTCAGAAAGGGAAGCATATACACAATCAGTTGAATATAGATATCTATCTCACCTCTCAGAGAAGTAGGAGGGGAGGAGATTCATGTAACAGTGGGGTTGAGACTGACAGAAGGGAAGGCAGATCAGGGAAGCTGGTAGACAGAAGCAAAATACTGGTGAGGAAAAGGGTGAAAGGAGAGAGAAGACAGATAGGACAAAGAACAGGATGGAAGAAAATATACAGATAGTAATCATAGTTGTGAATATGAGTGGGATAAACTCTCCCATAAAATGGAAGTAGATAGCGGAGTGGATCAAAACCCAGAATCCTATAATATGTTGTTTACAAGAAATGCACTTGAAACAGAGAGACACACACAGAGTAAAGATAAAGGGATGGAGCAGAATCTATTGTGCTTCAGCTGAAGTAAAAAAAGCAGGTATAGTAATCCTGATCTCAGACTAAGCAAAAGCAAAAAAAAAAAAAAGAAAAAAGAAAGAAAGAAAGAGAAGAGAGAGAGAGATAAGGAAGGAAACTACATCTTGCTAAGGTATCATAGATAATGAAGCAATATCAATACTAAACACATATACACCAAGTGGTATAGCATCCAGATATTTTATATTTATGTTTTAAAATTTTTATTTATTTGTAATTTTCAACACTCACTTTTATAAGATTTTGAGTTTTTAATTTTCTCCCCCTCCTTCTCCTTCCCTCTCCCCAAGATGGTATGTAATCTGACATAGGCCATACATGTACAAACATATTAAGCATATTTCCAGGTTAGTCATGTTGTAAAGAAGAGTTAGAATCAAGGGGAAAAATACCAAGAAAGAAAAAAACAAAACAAAAAAAGGGAAAATAGCATAGCATCCAGATTCTTAAAGGAGAAGTTAAGTGAGTTATAAGGAGAAATAGACATATACTATACTAATGGAGGACCTAAACTGTCTCCTCTCAGAACTTGATAAATTCAACCAAAAAACAAATAAGAAACTAAGGAGGCAAATAGAATATTAGAATAGTCTTCCTGTCAGATCTATGGGGAGGGAAAGAATTCATGACCAAACAAGAGATATAGAGCATTACAAAATGTAAAATAGATAATTTTGATTATATTAAATTAAAAAATTTTTGTACAAACAAAACCAATACAATCAAGATTAGAAGAAAAGCAGAAATATGGGAAACAATCTTTACAGCAAGTGTTTCTGATAAAGGCCTCATTTCTCAAATATGTAGAGAATTGAGTCAAATTTATAAAAATACAAGGCATTGCCCAATTGATAAATGGTCAAAGGATATGGACAAGGAGTTTTCAGATGAAGAAATCAAAGCCATCTATAGGCATATGAAGAAATGCTGTAAAACACTTTTGATTAGAGAAATGCAAATTAAAACAACTCTGAGGTACCACCTTATACCTATCAGATTGACTAATATGACAAAAAAAGGAAAATGATAAATGTTGGAAAGGATGTGGAAAAAATTGAGACACTGATGCACTGCTGGTGGAGCTGTGAACTGATCCAATCATTCTGGAAAGCAATTTGAAACTATTCCCAAAGGGCTATAAAACTATGCATATCCTTTGACCCAGCAATACCACTTCTAGGTCTATATCACAAAGAGATCATAAAAAAGAAAAAAAGCCCTACATGTACAAAAATATATACAGTAGCCCTTTTCATGGTGATAAAATATTGGAAATTGAGAGGATGCCAATCAACTGGGGAATGGCTGAACAAGCTATGGTACATGAATGTAATGGAATACTATTGTGCAATAAGAAATGATGAACAGGCAGATTTCAGAAAGACCTGGAAAAACTTGTATGAACTGATACAAAGTGAAATGAGCAGAACCAGGAAAACATTATACACAGTATCAGCAACATTGTGTGATGATCAACTATGAATGACTCAGCTCTCCTCAGCAACATGATGATTCAAGATAAATACAAAGGACTCATGAAGGAAAATACTATCCATATCCAGATAAAGAACTAATTGATTCTGAATGTAGATTGAAGCATATTTTTTCACTTACTTTATTCTTTCTTATGTTTTTTAAATCTGTTTCTTCTTTCACAGCTGTGACAAATATGGAAATAATTTTTACATGAAAGTACATGTATAAACTATATCACATCACCTACCATTTTCAGAAAAGGGGACAGGAGCAGAGGGAAGGAGAAAACTTTGGCACTCGAATCTTGTAAAATGAATGGTAAAATTTTTCTTGACATGTAACTGGGAGAAAAAATAAAATACTATTTAAAAAAAGAGAGACTTGCCCAAAGTCATACAATTGGTGAGTGTCTGAGAATGGATATAAACTCAGATCCTCCTGAATCTAGGTCTATCTACTATGCCACTTAGCCATCAAGCTGCAAGGTTGAGAGAAGAAATCCTGGCAAGGAGTAGGATTAGTATTCAAGCCTATAGGCTTATTGATACCTCTGAACATAAAAAGGTAATAGTTCCAAACCATGGCCATTGTTATATAAGAGTGCAAACCCAAGGTGGTATTACCATCATAAAAGGCTTTTTGGGGTTAGGTTTCCCTAAATAGCCAGCTAAGTAACATTCTCTAACAATCATCTCCTGATTTTGTAATATTGTTTGCAGCCTGAAAACTATGCTTTTGTACCCCCTGTCTACTCAGTTTCAGTCACTCAGATTTTGGCATTCCTAAGAAACGCAATTTTTCCAAACTAAACTTGCTATGATCAAGATTTGGACCCTGTCCTTCTTTCCCCAGAAGGGCTACCCTTCTTCTAACCCAGTGATTGCCCAAATCATTTTAATCAACCAATTGAGGGGTGTATGACTCTAACAATTAGAGTGGTTCAGAAGTTGAGCAGGCTGCCCGTAAAGTAGTAAAGGTACCTATCACTAGAAGTGTTTTAGTGGAAGCTAGATGACCACTTTTATGGGATTTTGTCAAAAGGATCCATTTACTGGTCAGAGTTGAAATGAATGATCTCTGTTACTTTCCAACTCTGAGATTCTCTAATTTCATTTGTAAAAAAAAATTTTGGGGTCAGGGTTAGATTTGCCCCATGGTAGTCTTCCAACTCTTATTTGAATCCCTTATAATTTTAGAGGGAGTCACATTTTTGTGAATCTTTCATTTTGGCAATTGAGTTTATAGAATATCTTTTTTCAAGACAAAGGAATCTGCTCATGAGATTCTAGCACAGATCTGTACATACGCAGAAGACAACAAAATGAAGCATTAAGAAGCTATTAGGATCATCCACACCAGTAGCTGTGGTTACTAAGAGGGAATTTATCCTTGAGAATGATTTCAGGAAGATGGATTCAGTCATAGGCCATCCCCCTTTTTGAAAATTATATGTCGCAGATTTTTTATAGGGAATATAGAGAAGCAATACCTAATACATCTAATTAGATGTGTTTGTTCTTTCTTCAAATAACCATGTTTACTTTTCTTATTGTGTATTTAAGTTTAAAATAAATTAATAATCCATTTTTAAAAAAATCAGATAATATGCTGTAACTTTCTCTTGGTAGAATTTAAGCTCTTTGAGGCCAGGTCTGTTTTTTCCTAGTGCTAACATTTAGTAGGCCTTTACCAAAAGCTTGTTGGCTTTGATTGTTGATTTAGAATATTGTGCCTACTGTTGATTTGTAGCACTGGTTCTGATCCATAAAAGAATTACCGATTGAATGCAGAATCAAACAGGAGTTCCTTGAATACATCCCTCAGCCTTTACACAAAAGATCTGAAGGCTTATTTTGCTTAAGTCCTTATCATTGCCCACTCTGGCTATTCATCTACCTTCAGCAATTGAAGAAAGCATCTCACCTAAGATTTTCCAACAACTTTTATTGTCTTTCCTTAATCTGCAGTTATTGCATGTCTTGTCTGCAATGACTCAACACAAAACCAGAGTTTTGAGAATCAATTGTATAATAGAATTTGTCTGTGGTGATTACTAAAGGAAACATAATCAACTCCTAGATCAGGAGCAGTAAATAGAGTTGGCTTGCTGAATGGTAACTAGGCTTATAGAGGTTTGTCTCTCACCACTGAAGTGCTAATGTGCTGATAATTCTTTATCTTTAATGGAACTATGAGTAATAATCTTGCAAATTTCTATTTGTTCTTCTAAGATTTAACATTAGTTGGGCCCCTCTGACTAATATTCCAAAAGAGCCTCTATTTGTCGTGTGGATACTCTCTAACTTTAGCACTCTCTTAGTTCAGGTTTGATGTTAGGATGAAATGAGGCATTCATGAGTCATTGAACAAAAGAGGCTTACTCTGTTCAAACACATCAAGGTTACAGTGGCACTTCTTTGGATATGGCACCCTTCATCTCCATCTCTCTCTGGATCTAGAAAAGCCAACACATCATCAGGATATGGTGACTTTCATGGTTGTAGGCAACCACCAAATCTGAGAGGCACTGACTACATACAGCCAGGATCGTTTATGCCCCCAGGCTAGGAGGCTGCCTCAAGGAAGCTATGACCAGTCAGGTTGTATGGGAGGGGGAAGTTGAGGAAGTAAGAGAATTCAGGGACACTGAGTCAAGAATATACTGGTCCTATCACAAAAGATATAGTTAGCAACCAATCCATGCTTTTTCATTCTGTATGACTGTTGTTCATGACCTCTCAATATGTTAAGGAAGTTCTACTAGTTTAGAAGATATCAAAGTCAGGCTCCTAGGAATGTTGGTATGCTGGTAAATGTTTAACAACTGGCTCTCAAAATTAAAAAAAACTACTCATAACACACTTTTCAGTTTAAATGCATTATGAATGCAACCCTTAGTCAAGAGGCCAACTTTATGGGACTCTCTCATTATCAATGGAGACTAATTTTGTAATGCTCTCTGACTATGTGAGGAGAGGAGTTGAAAAGACTGGAAGAGAAGAGAAATGTAGGCTTTTTCTGGGTTCCAGTTTTGAGAGAGAAGATATATGATTCCAACCTCTCTTCAAGTAGCTAAAGGGAGAGAAAGACCAGGAAGACACTGACATGAGAGGAGTTGGCAGTGTCAACCATGTTTCTAACCCCAATGTGCTACTCTATAGACTTTGGAGAATTTCTTACTGGGTAAGATTAGGACCTCTCTCTCCTGGCTGAGCTGAGAGAGTTCTGTCATTCACAAAATGAAAGATCATTTAATCTATATTGTCTGGCATATATTCTCATATGTATATTTTCTCTGGTTTTGGCTGTCCAGTAATTTTTAAGAATGTAAAGTGGTCCTGAAACCAAAAAGCTTCAGAACAACCACCACTCTAGATCTCAGAAATATCTATGTAACAAAACAACGTGCAAGTTATTCATTTGTTACTTCTTAATCTTCCTGCCATTTTACTTTCATTAAAAGGCCTGATAAATCTGTATTGTCCAGCCCAAACCTCTCTTTTGAGCTCCACAGCTATTTTTCAGGTAAGCGTCCCACTACTATCTCAAATCCCATCTCACAAACTGAGCTCATGTTTTTTCTTAAATCTGGTCTCCTGACTTTATTAATTCTGTCTATGGTATTGCCATTCACACAGTCTCCCAATCTATAACTTAGTCTCTTTTTTCTTCCCTAGATTTTTGGTCAGAATGAATTAGAATTCTTATTTATTTACAAAGTGCTGTCAATTTTAACTCCCAAACTTCTCCTGAATTTGCTCCCTCCTCTCTATCGCCACTATTACAGTGCTAAAGCAAGCCTTAGTTATCCTCTGCCTATATTTTTCTTAGCAGGTATTCCCGTCTCCACTCTTTCCCTTTACAATCTAAACTTCATATTCAATCCTTTCTCTACACAAATGTCCAATTGCCAATAGCCACAAAAAATGGATTAGAACACATCATTTCCCTACTAAAAAAACAAACAAAAACTTCATTTAATATCTTATTTTCTATAAGAAAAAATACAAAATCCCCAGCATGCTATTTAAAGCCATCTACAATATTGGTGTGAAACTCAAGTGGAACTGGGGGGCAGCAAGGTGGTGCAGTGGATAGAGCAACAGCCCTGAAGTCTGGAGGACCTGAATTTAAATCTGGCCTTAGATAATTACTAGCCTTGTGACCCTGGGTGAGTCACTTAACCCTGATCGCCTCAAAAAAGAAATCCCACAAACCATCAAATGGAAATGGAACCTTATAAAGTGTATGTTAACTTAGAAAACTACAAATTAATATTATCTATGTTACATTGTATTTTTCTTTATTTTGTTAAATATTTCCCAATTACAATTTAATCTGGTTCTGACATCTCTGTTTACAGCTTGTACACTCTTATTTACCTTTCCAACCCTTATTTCCTATTACTTCCTTTTGTACATATGCCATTCTTGTTGAACTGCCTTGTTTCTTGAACATGAAATTCTCTCTGCCACTTTCATGTTTTTGTACAGGCAAAAGCCCTTCATGTTTGTACTACATGCCCTCTTCACCTCCCTCCATTTCTTAGAATCCTTGTCTTATTTCAAAGTACAATTCATACCTCCTAAATGAAGCCTTTCCTAATTTCCCCAGTTGATGGTGTTTTCTTCTTCTTGAATTTTTTTTGAAATTACTTGTATTTACTTACTTATGTATATATTCTATTTTTTTGCCTTCCACCCAACTCTGTCATGAAATGTAAACTCCTTGAGGGCAGGGACTATTTAATTTTTGTCTTTGTATTACAAGAAGCTAGAACAGTGCCTTGCCTTCATGAAACATGTAACCAACTCATGATCCAAGTTCTAGGTTCATCTGGACTAGTTTTAGTATTTGGGGCCACACCAAAAAAATCACTTACTCTTGAGATTGTTATGCCCTTGTCTAGACTTTACTCTGGGAAAGTGACCCCCTTACTATTTTATTGATGCCTTTTGTTTTCAAATCATATTTATTTATGAATATATACCACCTCCCTTCTCTACTCAGTAATTCTTCTCCTGTAACAAAGGTTTTAAAAGAAAAAACAAGAGTTCAGAAAAGGAAACCAACACATTGGTCACATAGAAGTGATGGGGGTGGGGCCCAAGCCAAGATCTTTGCCCCTTGCACCAAAGGGAATCTGACTCCCATTTGTCTGCCATCCCCAGCCCTCCATCTCCCTTTGAAAGCCTTAGCCTTACCTTTTAATCTTATTCAGATGCACCTTTGCCCTCCCTAAAAGAATTTGGCTCCCTTTTGTCTGTGGGCCCTTATCGACTCCCCTTATCTCCCTTTGAAAGTCCTAGCCCCACCCTTTGATCTTGTGCAGATACCTTTCAAACTTCTGCCTTCCTGTTCCCTCCATTAGCTATTCCCATTGTCTATTCAATCTCTCAGATCTTCCAATGGAAATTCTCACCTAGACCCCTCTCTGGCCACCCAAAGTTACTTCAGTGTATAAAAATCCCACCCTGGCCCCCATTCAGATGCTGAGAATTTCAGGCCTGCAAGGCTGAGCCTTTCTCATGCTGGCCTATGTGATTTATTACCGATAAACTTTTCCTCTGGCTGGAAGAAGATTTCAGTTGAATTCATTCAGACAGGGCCCGGTACTGCGATGTTGGGGTGTCCCCTAGCAGCACCCCAAAAGTCCTAGACCTCTTCATAAGAATGTATGAATTATTTTACATCCATAGATGCACTTCTGTCCAATGCAGGGAGCAAGGCACATTTTCTCATCTGTTCTCTATGGCCACATTTGGTCATATTACATAATGTTCAGTTTCATTTATTATTTCCCACTTACAGTCATTTGTGCTATAGTTAGTCATTGTTATTCTCTGACTTCCATTTACTTTACTTTGTGTCTATTAACTGAAATCTTCCTATCTTTCTCTAAATTCTTGATATATAGCCTTTCTTATTACAAAGCAACCTTCTATCACATTCAAATAAACCAATATGGTTCACCATGTTCCCAATTGATGGGCAGCTACTTTCCATTTCTTTCCTATCCCAAAAAGTGCTACTATGAAAAACTGGGATTATGTTGGATATTTCTTTGTCTTTGACCTCCATGGGGTATATGCCTAGCAGAATTATATCTAGGTATGGACATTTTAGTCACTTTTATTAACATAATCAAAAAGGTCTTTTAAACTCATTTTTGATCTTCTTTGTCCTTTGTTTGGCTAAGAAGCCTCACTCTAGCCATTGTTGTTAAAGATACTTCTATTCATTTTTTCTTGAATTTTGTTATGATGTAACCTTTTTATACTTAAATTGAGAATCTATTTAGAACTTTTTTTGGTATATGATACAAGATTCTCATCTAAATATAGTTTGGGGCAAACAGTTTTCCAGGTTTCACAGAGATTCTTATTGAGCAAGGTGTTCTTCCCCTAGTAGATTGCATTCTTGGATTTATCAAAGACAGGGCTTTGAGTATGATTTCCTCCCCCTCCCCCTAATTCTTACTTATCTATTCTGTTCCATTAATCTACATTTCTATTTTTAAACCAGTACCAAATAATTTTGAAGGCTACCGTTTTATAATATAGTTTGAGGTCTGAAAATGCTACTTCCTACCTGTTTCATGCTGTTTCTTGACATTCTAGTTTTTTTTCTTTCAAATGCACTTTGTTATTATTTTGTCTAGCTCTGTACAGTAATGCCTTGGTAGTCCAAATAAATCACTATAATAGCAGAGTGCAAATCTTAGGCTCGATGTGCCTCTATACTATGGCTTTAATTCTTCTTGATACTCCTCCTAATGCTGACAGCTACTTGTGCAATACTCTTCTCTCAATAGAAATGAAATGCTCAGGAAATTCCTCTCCTTTCGATAAAAAGTGAGATCCCTGAATTCTCAGACTTGGGGCTACTCATAAGGTAACTGATATCTTGGAAATCCTGCTTCTCTGACCAGAAGGCCAGATTCAGGGACTGTTGAACCTGCGGCTGCTAAAGTGGCAGCTCTCAGGAACTCTAACCATTTAACCTCATGGTTGCCATCTGGATGTTTTCCATGTTGCTGAGAACTTCTCCAAGACTGGGGCCAGAAAATGGACTTCTTCCATGAATTTTCCTTTTAGGACTTGTATACAATAACACATGTAACTCCCAGGTTTGCCTACTTCAAGTACACTATTATCACCTCATGGTGGGTGGAAGTGAGGGCACCTTGACTGGTTACACTTCTAGGATCTCTTTGGAAGAAAAGTAGACAAGAAATAGATAGTGGTTCTATCTCAGAACATGAAAGCCAAACAAACATTTTGGGGGCAACCCTTATCAGTGAAACTCATGTTCTAAGAGGTACCATATGCTTACTAAGGAATGAATAATTACAAGTCCCAAATAAAGGTGGAGTACTTTGTAAACTGTTAATCAGGATCTGCTCTGATTAACTCCTTACAAGTTCTTAAAAATATTTGCTGAGTTGAATTGAATGTTCCCCAGAATAAACGTTTTTTTTCACAAAAATCTGCTTTAATCACCCTCTGCTCAAAAATCTTCAAGTGACTCTCAACTGTTTTCCAAGCAAGGTCCAAGTACACTTTTCTAGGATTCAGGGCTTCATTATATGGCATTAACCTACCTTTCCAGCTTTATCCCTCATTATTTTTCCCCTCTAACCCTACGTTCCTGCCAAATGTGTCCAGAATTATGTTAAAATCCCTGCTCTGCTACTTACTACTTCTGTGACCGTGGGCAAGTCACTTACCCTTTCTGAGCATTAGTTTCTTGATTTGATAATTGAGTGAGTTAGACTAGATGACTTATAAGGTCTCTTCTGTTTCTAAGTCTGTAGTCCTATAAATTTTGGATGGGCTGTTTGCTCTGCCTTTTCTCAGCCTTTGCTAAAGCCCTTTCCTTTGCCAGCCCATAGAATGTCTCCTCTCCCTCTCTTTTACTGACCAAATTGTAACCATATCCTTGAGGAAACCTTCTTGGATGTCACTGATAGTTAATAATCTTCTCTCATGGATCTTCCATAGTACTCTTTTCTTTTTTTTGGTATCTCTAATGCTCTTAGAATGAAATGTTACATACTATTGTTATCTATGTTTGTCCTACTACTCTGTAAATCCAAAGAAAACAGAAACACAGGCTCTATTATACTGTTCTGCACATAATGCATTTTAATCAATGGGGAAGGGAAGGAGGGAGAGAAGGAAAGAAGGAAAAGAAAGGAGGGAAGAGAGAGAGGAAAGAAGGAACTCAGCTTATCTAATGACCTATTATATAATCTATTATCTAATTTTCTAATGAACTTTATTTAACCTCTGTGTCTCATTGCTACAGTGTTCTATACTATAGGAGTCAAACTCAAAGTAGGTCACAAGCGGCTGGAAAACTCCTGAGTGGGACTAGAACAAGATCAAAATGTAACTGAGAAATAGTTAACAAAATAAAAAAAAATACAGTGCCACACAGTAATGTTAATTTATGATTTTCTAAGTAAATATGCATCTGTGAGTATCTGTTTCTATTTGAGTTTGACACCACTGGTCTACATCATGATTTAGAATATTAGTGTTATTATTAGACTAGATATAAAAATCATCAGGATTCTTGTGTTTGGCACTAAAATGGAACGGGAAAAGACCTAGAATGAATATTATTGCTTTTTGAAGTCAAACAAATTCTTAGCTATCCTATTTTTTCTTTTTTTACAAAGTATAGGGAAACTAGAAAAGACTTTGGGCATAATATTGTTCAACCCTCTAAGAGATTTAGAACTAGAAAGGATCTTGAGGGTCATATGGTCCAACCTGTCCACTTTACAGATGAAGAAACTGAAGCGCAGTCAGATTGGATGATTTGTCAAAAGTCACACAGGTAGGAAATAGCAGAGTTGGTGTCTGAATGCAGGTCCTTTGACTCAGAATTCAGCCTTCTTTCCATTTTACGAAGCTTCCTTCTCGATAAGGGAATGATAATCTGATGCAGTTAATTTGCCCAACATCAAATAGAAAGTCTTTGGCAAAGCCAGGATTAGAACTCAAATTTCCATACTCCAAGTAAAAATAACATTTCCTACACATTATGATACCTTCTGTTTCATAAAAAAAAAGCACAGAATGGTGAATTTTTCAGAAAATGCCTGAGATCAACTGTGTGAAACTGATTGAGCGATACCTCTTAAGCCTTTGCTGAGAAAAGAAATGTGACGTATGTTGTAGTTCAGAGATACCTCTGGATTTGTGTGTGTTTATTTTATTTTGTTTTGTGTCCAATCTTTGTCCGATTCACTAGGTTTTTCCCCCTTGTCCATGCCTTCTCCTCCCATCTGCCTTTCCTCTTCTCTGGAACCCCCATAACGAGAAACTTGTATACTAGAAAACTTTCAAACTAGAAATTTCTAGTTTCCTAGGTGATTATCACCTCTCTTCCTGTGCCCTCAGAGATAGGAAACTAATCAGACTTACCTGAGCAGAATCCCTCCCATCCATCTCTGAGCCTCTTTAATTTCAGATCTTCCATCCCCCAAGTTCCCCCAGGATCTTCTAGGATAAGTAAGCATGATTCAAAATGGACCCCAGAGGTCCAGAAAGAGCTCAGTGTAATCATGTACTCATCAGAGCATTCCTCCATTAGACATTCATGGACTTCCTCTTCTCTCCATGATTTGTCTAAAAACCACCATGCCTAAGATCCACCAGCAACAGCCCCATTTGTATCCTTCCCCTGCCCCTTTCAGTCTGGTTTTTGAAACATTAGGTTAGTTTTAGTCCCAGTGCGAGGGGACTCATGGGCTGCTCTGGTTTGAAGAAGTCAGTCCTACCTTATGTACAGTGGCTCAGTGGGTGTCCTTGCTTCCTAATCACTTGAATACCTCCAGTTAAGCCTCCCCTTTCCGTCCTTCTCTGAAATACACTAATTGCAATGGTTTGATTGCTTTTAGCAGGGACTGCCTTCTCTAATTCTTCTGTAAGTCCCTTTAAGTTTTATCAGAGGGAAGACTCGGAGCATGAGATCAGAAAGAAATAGATGTGACTTAAAAAAAACCCCAACAACACTTTTTAACTTCTGCATGCAATCAGGTCCATAAATATAGAGAACTCAGGCATTAGACTGTAAACTAGGTGCTTTCTTTATGAATTTTGTCTGGAATAGATTACTTAAAATCATCACCTGCCAAGATGAAAGAAAAAAGGATGAACCCTATAGAATGCATGTCCTTGTGGGTCAGGGTTACTACTGATGAAATTCCTAGTACTTCAGCCTTTCTACATACACCATTATATGCATGCCAATGATGTCGCCATAAAAATTCAGAGTAGACATGACAGAACTGACAAAGATTCTGAGTACTGATATGGAACTTATCACTGATTGCTTCCTTAAGTGGCACTTAAAGTTGAGTACCAATAAATCAGAACTATCAATTTTTCTTGTGGACAGATCGCTTAATGTAGAATGACTGTCAGAACTGGAAATCACATTCTTCTCCCACAAATAGACCTTGGCTTATTTAGGAGTTACTGCACAGGCATGCCCCTTAAAGTATTGTATCCACTGACAGTTATTTTGCAATAATATCATTAAGAGATTATAACTAAGACCTGTCATAGTGTTGTGAGATCCCATGAAGTACCATTGTTTGTCTGGTAGCCTGAGGCATAAATCTGAGGGATGGTGATGGTTTGGACTAATGCAACAGCCGCTGCATCTGGTCTTTCTTCTCTCCAATCTATTCTTCACAAAGCTGCCAAAGCACATGTTTGACCAGATCATTCCTGTGTTGAAGAAGCTTCAGTGGCTCCCCATTACCTCTAAGATAGAGACTAACTTCTATGTTTGGCATTGAAAGCTCTCTGTTATTCTGGCTTTAGTCTAAGTTTCTATATTTTTAACACATCACGCTCCTTCATAAACTTCATACGTTAATTAAATCAGTCTGCTTGCTGTTCCTTGTATTTGACATTCCACCTCCCACTAGATTGAGACAGAGATCCCCCAGACCTGGAATATTCTCCCTCCTTACCTCAGCCTCTTGAAAACCTCAGCTCCCTCTAAGACAGTTCAAATTTTTCTTCCTTCAAGAGAGCTCCTCTGATTCTTCAAGTCACTGTCCCACCTATATCACTGTGTATTTATATTGTATATTGTATATCATGCATTTACTTACCTATGGACAAGGACTGTCCCAATTTGTATTTGTGTCTCTAGAACCTGGCACATAGTAGATGCCCAATAAATGCTTGTTGGTTGAATGACTGTTGATCAAAACCAGTACTTAAGCATTAACTATCCAACTGTGCTAGGAAGCCTTCCTAAAAGCCCAATTACTGGATTGTGCTGACTCAGTACAAGCCAGGGGTATAAAAGGATAAATTTATTTGATATATGAGGTTACAGTTGTTGAATACAGAGCAAGGATAGAAGTTGATTATCCTGGTTCTGGTTTTGATTCTGGTTCTAATTCAGTTGAGCAATGTTATCTTCCCTTACCTCTTCTTTTCTCCATAGAGAAGATGATTTGATGGTGGAAAATGGCACCATCATGGAGTGAAGAATATGACAGGTCTGAGAAGACATATTGTACTAAGTGGTCTTGATGGGGTGAGCTCAGATATCTTCCCCCGCCACCACCTTTACCCCAAAGGGAATCTGGCTCCCATTTGTCTACAGACCCCAGCTCCTTATCTCCCTTTGGAAGCCTTAGCCTCCACCTTTTGACCTTACTAAGATGCCTTCCAGCTCCTCCATTACAGGCCCCATAAAACACTTACACTTTCAGGTTCCTTATTGACTCCTCTTATCTCCCTTTAACAAAAGCCTTCCTGTACCCCCCATTAGCTATTCCCATTGTTTATTCAGACCTCCCCGATTAGAATCCTTACCTAGACCCTTTTCCCAGCCCCCTCCTCTGGCCACCCAAAGAGATTTTATTGTATTTAAGATTCACCCTGGCCCCCATTCAAATGCTGAGAATCTCTCATTCCTGCTCTTCCTTACAAGCCTCACCTGACCTATGAGATTTATCACTAATAAACTTTTCCTCTGGCTTGAAGAAGATTTGAGTTGAATTCATTCAGGCAGGCCCTGGTACTGTGATCTTGGGGTATCCCCCAATCTTGGGGTACCCCCAGCAGCACCCCAAAAGTCCTAGACCTCTTCAGTGTTATATGTCTGGGGGGCTACTAGATAGCATGCCACCAGTGCAGTCTCATGTTATGCATGAAACAAAGAAGCTCTTGTGCTCTAGTTGCCTACATGGCACGGGACTGTCTATCTGTATTCTCTAACTCCCAGAGGCTTGTTATACTATCACCTCTCTAGATTAGGTACTTTCTTTTTTTTTTTTTTTTTTTAATTCGGCTAGGCAATGGGGTTAAGTGACTTGCCCAGAGTCACACAGCTAATAAGTGTTATGTATCTGAGGTCAAATTTGAACTCAGGTCCTCCCGAATCCAGGGCCAGTGTGGTACTCTATCCACTGCACCACCTAGCTGCCCCAAGGTACTTCCTTTTTGAAATCCTAACTGCTTCCTCACACTTGCTTCCTCATTTCAAATGGGTTTAGAACTGGCTGTACTGCCCCCCTCTCCCACCCACAATCACCATGTTTTATTATGTATGCATAGACATTGTTATGGAATTAATCTTACCCTGTAATGTTGTTTCACCTAATGCTATGTTTTTATTTTGTTTTGTTTTTCTTAGTTGATTGACATTAAGTGGAAATGGCTACAATTGCTTCTTAAAAGTTTTAAGAAATATATGAATAGGAAAAAGGAAGAAAGCTAAGAGTAGGAAATGGAGGGCATGTCAAGTTCTTCTTTTGTTAACTTTACTTTGTTTTCTTCCTTTTGAATGTGCACAAATAGCTTTGGGGCTTTTCATATTCCACCTTTGCCCTTCTCACCTCTTAACATTCTCTATTCATTTCTTCTATTCTTCTACTGCCCAATGATTCCAACTTTGCAGAGATTTTTTTTTTTTTGGATTTTTTTTGGAGGGGGGGGAGGAAGAGGAAGAAGAGGATGTGACAGTATTATTCTATTTCCTTTGTGTCCAAAACTAAAATCTGAATGATTCATTGTTCTAAGATACTGAGTCACAAAAAGGTGTGTTACTTTTGCAGTGGGTTGGGCAGTCATGGCAGTAGTGTGCTGGTAAATGTTTAAGAACTGGCTCTCTCACTTTCCTAAGCCTAGAAATCAACAAAACCACAAATCAAGCTCCAATCTGTAGCATTCTCAGATTTCCAACAAGATACTGCTCATGCTGAAAATTTAACAATGGACTCAAGAGTTGATAAGAGGGGGTTCCTCCATACCACTGAAACATGGTGTCAGGGTTAATACACAAAAGCCCTGGATTTGAGTCAGAGGACTTGGCTTCAAATTCAAGCTCTGTTCTTTATTATTGGTTTGACCTTAGGGAAATCACTTCATTTTTATAGGCTTTGGTTTCTACATATGTTAAAGACAAACAAACCAAAATATGGACAGCCCTCCTCCCCAATAATTTGGAGTAGGTGATCTCCTCCAAAGGCCACCCAGATCTAAAGCCTACAAGCGTACCTTAGCAGAATACTGAGGTCCTGTATGATCTATACCAGGAGTATGCTAGAGCCTGCTTGAAAGACAGCTAATTGATTGTTAAATTTTCATTTATATCTTGGAAATTGGCAAATACTAAAAATCAGACATTGATTTATAGTTTTGTTCATTGTCTAGACTTAAGGAAGTGATAGAGAAAATATTAAAAATCCTAATTAACTTCAACTATATTGTACATATAGATTCGTTTTTCAAAGAGCCACAAGAATTTGTGACGAGCATTTAATAGCACAACTCTACGTATAGACACTACTTGATTTCTATGAACCAGCTGACAAACCGTTTATCTGAAAGATACCTCTTTGGATTAGGTGTTTAAATGTCCTTGGTGGGGAAGAGACAGTACAGAACTTCATCTTCTTGACCATAGCACCAGGCCATAGTGCTTTCAAGTTCTGTACATGTCTTTCTGGCTCCTGTCAGAAGCTAACCAATTTTGTGAAGGAAAGTATTACTCTCCCAGAAAAAACTAAATAAAACAAAAACAACTAGGGAGTAGAAGCAGAGAGAGAAAGAGAGAGATATGTGGGAGAAAAAGCCCTTGAATGGTGGCCCTAAATTGAGGTAGAATTTTTACCCTTGGTGTTGCAGGCATGAACAAGGAGAAAATTCCCCAAGATTTCGTTTTCCATGGTACTTTGGGTTGACAGGGCATTGATCATTGGGAAAATTTTATTAGATCACATTTCCCAGAAAGCCATGTGTCTGGCCACAGAATTGTAATGTGAGACAATCACTTTATGAGTGTTTTGAAAAGCACTGTTTGAAATTCAGGGAGTCATGTCCACAGGGAAGAGTAGCAATGAGGAGACAAATTTAGGGCTGCAATTAGTACCAGGAAGAAAAAAGAAATTGAATGGAGCAGTACTACTATAGCATCCCCTAACCCAGGAGTCCCAACAAAAGCCAAGTCAAAAGGCCTAATAGCTCTCTAGCCTGCCCTAAGACTTCATCTGTTTTATATCCTGTCCTGAGAGATTGCTTTTGAACTCCATAAAGCAGATGGCACTGAAATTTATACCCCTATAACTTCAAGTTCTAAAATGACTTCCACAAAATAATGCTTAAAAGTTAAATAGTAATAATAAATAATAGCAACAACACTTCACAAAATCACAAAACATAGTTTTGTTCAGTCGTTTTTCAGTTGCATCTATTTGTGGCCCCATTTGGTGTTTTCTGGGCAAAGATATTAGATTGGTTTGCCATTTTGGCAACTACCTACCCCAAAATATAGTTACCAAATGATTTGTCTAGTTATGAAGTGTGGGAAAAGCACTAGATTTGGAGTTGGATCCAGAGGATCTGAGTTCAAATCTTGGCTCTCTGACATACTGTTTGACCTTAGACAATCAATTACTTGACATTCATAAGTGCCAATTATATGCTTGGCATTGCAATAAGCACTAGGGACATAAAAGACAAATGGAGAAACAGTCCCTACTTTTTTTTTTTTAGGCAATTGGGGTTAAGTGACTTGCCCAGGGTCACACAGCTAGTAAGTGTCAAGTGGTCTGGGGCTGGATTTGAACTCAGGTCCTCCTGACTTCAGGGCCAGTGTTGTATCTACTGCACCACCTAGCTGCCCCTAATAGTCCCTACTTTCAAGGAGCTTACAGTCTAACATAAGAGCATCACAAACACATATAAATATATATGGAGAAAATACACACAAAAAAGTACAAGGTAGTATTGAGAGAGAAGTCAATAACAGTTGGATGGCACTTGAGCTGAGTATTAAAGGAAATCAGGGATTCTACCTCCCTCTGCAGGAAGCATTTCTTGATTACCCGTGCTGCTGGGGAATTCTACCTGATCTTTCTGGTTACCTTGTATCTATTTTGTCCATGTTTTGTTTATGTGCATGTTGATTCCCCATTCAGAATACCAGCATCTTGAAGGCAGACACTGTTTCCCTTTTCCACAGAACCTAGCCCATGGGAAGCATTTCCTCTGTTGTTGTTGATTATTCTAGTGAGTATGACAATGCTATAAATTAAATGGACCATTTTTCTAGATGTATACAAAGCAGCCAGTAATCTAGGCCAAAGGGCCTTACTTTTTTTCATCTAAATTCCTTAAGACAATCAGGCCAGCCCAACTACCACTTTTCCATTCTGGCCTTCCCTCTTTATATGGCAGGGGTAGGAATTTCCTTACTCAGAAATGCTACCTAGAACAGCAAGTTTATGAAGTTATAAGTTTATCCAAGTTTATGCTAGTTATAGCATCCTGCTTGGATGAAGGGTGGGGTGGGAAAAGGGAGGAAGAAAGTTGTTAGTGTCAGTCTTTTTTTCTCTCTTTTTTTCCTTGGGACAGCCTTAGACCATTTTCATTTTGTATTGTTTCTACAATTTATTTTCTTCCTTCTCAATTCAATTCATATATTTTCTGGGCATCTAGCCCAGCTTGGCTCAGCCCCTGTTTGTTGTGATCTGTGGTTTTCTGACTCAATGTTGACATGGAGCTTGATACATTTACTAGAACTATACAATGTTTTTTTTTTCTTTCTGTTGTGCTGAATGTAGAAGTACATAGTACTGAGATATTTAGGTGGAAAGAACTTGTGAGTCTGAAACTTGAGCACAAAAAACCCTCAACTGACTTTGAATGAAATGATGGGTTTCTTAATTTTAGCAGGAATGGAGAGGGTAGCTTCCAAAATGGCTGCTTTTTTGAAGTACTGCATTCACTTTTCAAAAGAGGAAGGAGGTAAGAAAAAGAAAAGGTTTTTGTTAGCTTTATGTTCTTTCCCTCTCCTGCTATTGACAGGTAAGTAAGGTGTTTGCTTGGTTCTTGGTTTTTTTAAATGATCTGATACTTCCTTTGAATTATCCTGTTACAAGGGATCTTTGGTACTGCTAAGCCCATAAAATCATATCTTATCTTAGGGAGAACGCTCAGATAATAGTGAGTAGTCAGTACTTGGATTTACTTGATAGCAAATAAATAAGCATTCACTCTATTTTCCCAAGTTATTGTGTGTTCTAGTTTCTACTTTTAATTCCTTCATATACCTTCAGTGCCTCTAGCATTGAAGGAAAAAAAAATTCTTGAAAAATTGCCACCACAGAAATAGGCTCATTCAACAGCATTAATTACATGCTTACTACATGTATGCTTGCACTGTGCTAGGTGCTGGAAATACAAATTTAGAAACTGAAACAATTTCTGCCCTCAAGAAGCTTACGTTCTATTCTGTATTTGAAGTTGTTTTGACTAAAGAGTTTGGTGTTAATTTACTGTAATCCCCACTATTTATATTCTGTTTTCTTCCTCTTTGCAGAATCTCATCCTAATTTTTCTCTCTCTGAGTAACTGATCCTTCCCTGTAATTTGTCTGTTACTCATTGGGCTTACTGTCCAAGACGGAAAGAATAGAAGAGGTTAAAATAGAAATTCCTTCCACCATTTTTACCCTTGGGCTTTGACTTAAGGAAAGGAATAATGAGGCACATTCTCCTCTAAGTTTTTCTATCTGTGACACGCCCCAAACAGAACCAATTTATTTGTCATAGGGTTGTTTTAGCTGCCTTTCCAGACCTCTGATGGCCTGATGAAGCTTGGCCAGTCTGGTTTGCCTCTCAAAATGGGTAGAATATCCCAGTTCCACACAATATTTAATGCTTTACTTTCTTTCTAGTCTTTAGGAAAGAGTTCACAATCACACTTTTAAATTTAATCTTTGTTATTAACATTTTCTATTAAGTATAAACAATCAACAAAACAATAAATCAAGCCCTGATTTGTAGTGTTTGCTACCGAATATGTAAATGTTCACATAATTGAGGATACTAGAGCTAAGGAGAGAAGTTAGGAATGGAGGGATAAATCTGGGAATCAAAAGCATTTAACTCATCCTATCTGATAAGTTCACCAAGTGAAAGAGTAAAGAGCAAAAAGAAAAGCAGGCAAAAGACAGATTGCTGGGGGTCATCCATACTTACTGCGCGTGGCTTAGATAAAGAACCAGAGCTGGTATGACCTGGCTCCAGAATACCACTGCATTGTACTGATCTCCAAGAGGAAAGAGGATGAGTGGAGGAATTCTCTTACAGTGGAACAAAGGATGTAGAATTCTTAGATTAATTCCTGACATGTGATTGCAGATTTTTAATCTGAAGGGGGTATTTTAGGCTTGTGTTTGAAAGTTGTGTTGAAAATATACATGCTCTGCCCATGAGGAAGTTAGCTGGACTTTCTAAAGATCAGATGGTGAGAACTGCTAGACACTGACCTAGGAAAAGATTGAGAAAAGAAACTGTCTGCCAGGTGTACAATGACTTCCTGACACAAATAGGAGCATTGAAAATGATGAATAGAGTACATTGTACATTAGGGGAACTGAAACCAGAGGCTTCTATTTTCCTGCCCAAAACTGCTACAGAGACTCCTGGGGTATAGATTCAACCTGAAAAGGATGAACATGTTGACAGCCTTGTCAGCTCAGGTGCACACAAACAAGTCTATAATGGTTCAGATGGTCATCTCATACCAACCACTAGCTCTAACACAGGAGCCAAGAGATCATTCAGTGACAGAAGAAATAGGCCTATTATGATGCCTACTATGTGTCAGGCACTTTGACATATTAGTTCATTTGATCTTACCCTGGGAGGTAGGCACTATTATCATCTCCATTTTGCAAATGGAGGTTAAGTGACTTGCCCAAAGTCATAAAGCTAGTGACTGAGGTCAAATTTGTTCTCAGCCTTTCTGTTTTCAGGCCCAGTGTGCTATCCACTGCATCACCTAGCTGCCCAGGCTAGTCACTTGGCTAAGCTGTGATGTTACCTGAAAATACAGTGAAACCTGAAGGTAAACCTGAAGATACAGTTACGCATGCATCTAGGTAACAACACTACAGACTGCCCTTGTGAGAAATAGCATGCATGTAATTGCATATGTTTACTGATGTATATGTTAATTAGTGCATATTTGAGAATGCTTTTTTAAAATTTTGCTATTATGCTCCTTTGACTATGCTTTGTGTTATGTTCATGTTGTACGTCTGTTGGCCATTGTTTAGCATATATGCTAATGCTTATAATTAAGATGTATTTTATATATAAGCCAATCAACAGTGTTATTTCTGTAGCTGGCTAGTTTTGCTTTGTTAGTTAGCCACAACTTGTTGCTTTTGAGTAACTGTTGTGCACTATGGATATGCGTGTACCTTTGAAATGTGCATGTGATATATCCTGTATTTAGTGAGGCATGTTAACATTCCAGTATCTGCCCAGAGGATGTCTGTAGAGTGCCATGTCTGCAATATGTACTGTTAATGGGCATTTGCTTTATTTCAGCTTCAACAATACCAAAGGTTGGTTAGCTGGGATGCCAAGAAAATCATTCTTGTTTTAAGGAGCTGAACTCTTTTTTTTTTTTTTGCTTATACTGTATAGTTACAGGTTTTAGACTTGTTCCAGCTGATCTTTGCAAGGGCTTATAAGAGTTTTGGCCCAGAGAAGGAATGTAACCCAAGTCTCAAAGCCCATTGGTATGGAACACTTTCCTCATATGTGGAGATCAATGCTCCTGTGCCTGTGTGAAGGGCAGGGAAGAGCTGGGGAGAGTAGGAGGGAGGAGACCTTCATTTTCTTTAGGTCTCTTGAAGCTCTGCAGTTGCTTCCGGTCCTTCTGGTGTCTAGCCTAGGAGAGAAGATGGATGATGCCAACCCCACTTCAGGTTGCTAAAGGGAGAACATGACTCTGGGAAGAAGATGATACGAGAAGAACTAGCAGTCTCCATCATGTCCTTATACCCAGTTTGCTATACTAGGGACTTTGAGGGAAGAACCCTTTGGGTGAGATCCAGGACTTTCTCTCTTGGTTGAATTGAATTACCTCACTCCTAATGGGAAAGCCCTTCACTTTGTATTGTCTGGCACATATTCTTTCATACACTTACAAACATACACATACACATTCTCTGATCTCTGCTTGCTAACAACTTAGGGTTTCTTGCTGAACATAAACAAAGAAACAAAAAAAAAGCATGCTGTGATATTATCAGAATTGACTTTTTGGACATAGTTTTACCCATCACAAAGCTCCACAAAGCAGCTGTCTAGGGAATTTGATACACATGCTATCTGGGAAGAAAGCCTAGGGCAATATGATTGTGAACTCTTTCCTATAGATTAGAAAGAAACTGTAAAGCATTAAGTATTGTGTATAGAGGGGATATTCTACCCATTCTTGAGAGGCAAACTGACAGACAATGCTTCAGCAGACCCTTAGAGGTCTAGAAAGGCAGCTAGACTAACTCTGTGATATGTAAATTAGTTCTGTTTGGGGCATGTCTCAGATAGACAGACATGAAGAAGGGAGTTATTGGAGGGAAGCAAATAGCCTTCTAAGATAATCGATTTTGCCACAATAGGGATAAAAAGGAAAAAAAAAGATTTGCTTTGGGATCCCTGCTGATAGCAAGTCAAAGAAACTTAGTAGGGTTCAGTGGCATTACTTCTATCTATGAGGATGAATCCTGACTGAACTGCTTAGCTTGGGCATTGTGTATATGCTCCCCTCCTGGAGCTGGAAATCACCAACCCTAAAGTGCTGCTAAAATGAGACTCCACCCTGAGACAAAATGAAGATTAACAGCTATGCAGAACAGTCAACTCCACTTCTGACAGGTGGATTAATTCTGCCTCCACCCTCCAGCCTTGCTGAAAATTCTTTTGAAGCTGTGTGCAAATGTTTTGTCTGACAACAGGCTCTTCTGACTTGACTCAAAAGCAGTTAAAGGCTAATCAGTACTGTTTGACAAAGATCATTAAGATTGAAATAAGATTGAAGATACCAGCTCTCTCCATGTTCTCTAAGGTTTTTCTCCAAATGATTTCTTTTCAGTTCTTTTGCACTGTTTAGACCTGCCTGCTCTTTTCAACTTAAGAGACTAAAGCATCTCATTATTTTTTAACTTTGTAGTGAGAACCGAAGACAGAATGATTGCCTGAAACAATGGTTTTAAAATATTGGTGTAGGACCAGGTTGGTTGGCATTCACATATACACAATAAAGGTAGGCATATAGCTAGGCAGAAGGAAGACAATGACCTTGCCTCCTGGGCTTTGCTCTATTCCCATACATTTTTACCATCTCATTCATTTTCATGAGGGACTAAAGCAGTTGAAAATAAAATTTTGGAATTGAAAAATTCCTGACATAGAGTCCTGAGTTTTTGGCGATGGTGTCCTCTGAAACACATATTGATTAGAAGTAAGCATAAAAGCTGGGAACAAAATAGGGAGCCACAGTAATTGCTAACCTTGAGTAACAATGAAGCAGTAAAGATAGACTGCATAGCATTGATAACTAGAAAATAGAGGTGAAAAGATAGGTTTAAGCCTAGGGGCACTAGTTAAATGGAAAAGTTTTGTCTCTGTGTTCCAAGGAGCTTATCCCAGGACAAGGAATCTCTTTCTGGAGAAGAAATGCCCATTCCAGTTGAAGCTCAGAGAAAAAAAACAACACTAAAAGCTTTTTTTCTTCCCTGCTCTATGTTAGGGTTTTGCCTTGTCTAAAAGAATTGTAGTGGAAAAGCTTTTGCACTTGAAGTTAAAAGAGCAAGGGAGGAGATCACTCTTCCCGTAAGAAAGGAGTATCAACCCAATTAAGGACTCTGCTTGAAGATAGAAGTTAAGAGAAGAGAGGAGATTCATAGCCTTGTGCCCAGTAAACCCATGCTTAGTAGTGACCACGGGACCAGTGAAACAATACCCAACACTATCCATGAATTTGCAGCAAGGAACAATGTCCAGCAGGATCTACGTGCAGAACACCAATTACATACCTAGTAGAATTACGTGCCGTACAATTCTGCTGGGAGCATCCCATATGAGCTATATGATGACATCATTAGGAAAGAATGGTGACCCTTAGCTGTAAGAGACACAAGTAGCCCCTCCTGCGTGCTTTGGCCACATTCATTTCCAGTATGTGTTCTCTGGTCAAAAGTGTTACCTACGTGTGTGTGTGTGTCTTTCTTTGCGTGTTCCCTATAAATGTCTACTCCTCTCATTGATGCTTCCTGTTTTCTGGAACGGTGAAGCCCAGATTCATGGTGGAAATGTTTGTTACTTTTCTTCTACGCTATTTCATTAGATGCCTTTGATTTGAATAAATCTCAATCTCTGGCTGGCACATTATTTGAACTGTGGTTTTGAGTGGATTCAAATAGTACCTTAAACCTGTAGCATCCTTATCTGGGAGATCCACTGTGTAAGTTGAGAAGAATACCTGTGTTCTAGACTAAGCCTAATTGAGGCCAATCCTCTGGTAGTTTCAGTTCAACATTAGAACAAAATAAGACATTCTTAGGTCATTCAACACTTAAAACAGGTTTATTTAGTCATAGATTAAGAAGGATATTCAACATGTAGAGGCACTGAGAAGTCCTTGAGTTGATTAAGCTAATTGAAGTTCCCATTTTGATCCATGAACCAAGGATGTGGTACCCACTCCAGCTCCTCATGGCTGCTTTGGACTTAGGTGATGAAAAAGTAATATTAATAGTTATATCAAGTGACATCAGTGATCTGAGTCTTTAATCTCCTGAGCTAACCAAGCTTCTAGGAATGTCTTAACACTTTTAAGGAAAAACTAGCCTAACCTATGGATCCGGGGAGGAAGGAGGAATTAATATATTGCTGCTACCACAGCTTAGACACTATAATGATATTTGAACAGCAATACTGGGAACTACGCTTTTTTCATTATTGGTTTTGATTTCTGAATTAATTTTGAACCTTGAATATATACACAGATCTTTTTGTTTGTTCCCAGATGTGGGAATTTGAACATTCTGTTAAAAAAAATCAGTCTGCTAAAACCATAGATTCATAAGCCATAGAACTAGAAGAGATCTTGAAAGTCATCACCTCCTCATTTTACAGATTAAATAAGAGGCCCAGAAAAGTCACATGACTTGTCCAAGGTCACATAGTTGGTTACTAGAATCAAAGCTAAAATCAGAGCTCAGGTTTCTTAGGCCCCATTTTTGACTGTTCCCTTCCTGGAAGTCACCATTTTACATTTCACCTGTCTCCTTACTGAATGCTCCCTAACAGACACCTCTATATAATGTATATGCTCCTCTGTATAACGTATATGCTCCTCTATATAATCTACAGTTTGCAACATAGTTGGCTATGGAGCAGAGAATAAAGAACTATACTGACTCAGGAGACTCCAGAACTTGTTCACAGTCTGTCAATCTGAAAGCCATTGTGAGTCAGTTTCATCACATGGATGTCAGGAATTTGGGACTCATCAGGATTGTCATTAAGGAGGAGAGATATGCAGGTATTGTCTGTTATTCACAAACAAAAAAATGTTGTTTGTAGATCTAAACTCATTATTCCCACCTTATTACTCATTTCTCAGTCTCTTACAATGGGGCTTCTAACTCCACTAGGTAACTAGGATTGCTTTCCCAAGGTTACTGATATTATCTTTTTTTCTTTAAAAAAAGCCCACTATTGATATCCTTTGATTTTACATCTCATTCATTTCTCTGTCCCTACCCTTCCCCAGAGAACTACCCTCTGAAACAAAAAAATAAAAAGGAGAAAAAATAAAGACATTCAGGAAAACTAACCAACACATCAAATGAATTTGACACTAAATAAAATATTAGACACCCACCTCTTCAAAAAAAAGGAGGTTGATTTTCTTTTCTCTTTATTGGGACTAAGTCATGCAATGTTGTTCAGTCCTGTCTGAATTTTTGTGACCCTATTCGGGGTTTTCTTTACAAAGATACAGGAGTGGTTTGCCATTTCTTTCTCCAGCTTATTCTACAGATGAGGAAAAGAGGCAGACAGCGTTAGGTGATTTGCCCAGGATCATGGGGCTAGGAAGTGTCTTAGGCCAGATTTGAACTCAGAAAGATGAGTCTTCCAGAGTCTAGGCCCGGTGCTCTAACCTCCATGCCACTTAGCTGACCCACTTGAGCATTAAGATTACATAAATCAGCTTTGTTTTTGCTCTTTCCATTTACATTGCTACAGTCACCGTTTATTTCCTTTTTCTGACTCTGTTGGGTAACAAAGTAGATAGAACGCCAGGCCTGGAGCCAGAAGGACCCAAGTTCAAATCTAGTTTCAGATGCTTGCTAGCTAGTGTAGCTTGACTGCAAGCATATCACTTAACCTTCATTTTCCGCAGTTTCCTAGTCTGTAAAGTTGGGATGATAACAGCACCTACATCCCTGGGTTGTTGTGAGAATCAAATGAGACAATAATTGTAGCTATTATTATGTAATATTCTTCACATTTATAATTTCTTGCAGCACAGTAATATTCTATTATGTTCATTTACTACAATTTGTTTAATTTCCTAGTCAATTGATAACTATTTCATTTCCTATTGTTTATTTCCTACTCCAAAAAATGCTGATATAAATATTTTAGTATATATAGAACATTTCCTTTCTAACACTGACCTCTTTAGGATATATACCTAAATATGGGATCTCTGAATTAAAGTATGTGGACATTTTAGTTACTTTCTTAGCATAATTCCAAATTACTTTTCAGAAATTTTTAAAAATTACTAAATGAAATAGAAAATCACTTATTAAGTACTTACTGTGTGCCAAACACTGTTCTATAAATACACATAGCAGGATGAGGCAGTCTCTGCTCTCAAAGAGCTCATCTTCCAATTGGGGGAGACAACATAAATAGGAAGTTTCATCAATATGGTGGATGGCGAGGCCCATGACATTCAGATTGTACTCTTGAGAAGGGGAGATTCTAGTTGGATACAAATGAGCGTGGTTTAGGGTTGGGCCATTGGGGAAGGAAGTTCTGTGGTTCCATGGTAGTCTGTGAATGTTCAGGGCTTAGGCCATTAGAGTTGGAGGAGATATCTGACAAGGTCTTTATATTAGCTGTGCTGGACTTTGCCATCAAAGTCTTGGCAGGAAAGATGTTAAAGCATGGTAGGAGAATCATTGGTCTTAATGAGCTCTGCTGTATTAGTTGGTGCAAAAAGATCTGGTCAGGGTCAAGAATAAGTAGGAGAAATTGGGGGACATGGAGTTGTCATTTGTCTTGGATAGTTATACGCTATATTTTGGTGTACGTGTGCTGTGTTCTAGACTCATGTCAGTGATGATGCTACCTCTCAGGTCATATTCTTCCTCCTATTCACCTGAATCATGTCAGCTGCGCGTGCTCAAAGTGCCTGTTTCCAAAGGAGAGTGCCTGAGGTTGGAGGTTGGAGGTTGGAGATTGGAAGCCACTTGACAGCCTTACCTATGATCTTTGAAGTCCTTCTCATTCTGACATTCTAAGATAAACAGTGGAAAGGATACACAGGTTAATATCACAACTTGACTGTGGCAAAATTGACATCTGGTGGCCAGGAAGCATAACTACAGTTGTATTGTTAACACCTGTTAAATGGAGGTACATGGGAAAATAAAATGGCTGCCTCTGACCATTTCAAGAAATGCACTGTGACAAAAAAAAATGGGCACTGCTTCTAGGCAATAATTTCACTACTTTTTCTTTGCCAATTTCCTGTGTAACATGAGAATGCATATGAAAAATGTAATATGTTAGGGTGGGTAGGTGGCGCAGTGGATAGAGCACCAGCATTGGGGGCAGGAGGACCTGAGTTCAAATCTGGCCTCAAACACATCATCCTTACTAGCTGTGTGACCCTAGGTAAGCCACTTAACAAGAAGAAGAAGAAGAAGAAGAAGAAGAAGAAGAAGAAGAAGAAGAAGAAGAAGAAGAAGAAGAAGAAGAAGAAGAAGAAGAAGAAGAAGAAGAAGAAGAAGAAGAAGAAGAAGAAGAAGAAAAATGTAATATGTGAGAGACAGTATCATCTAAAGATTTGAGGTTGTCACTCCATGCACATTTAACATGTTAAGGATGGAGGTAATGACTTCAGAGATGTGTCTCAAAACCTCCCCTTTTTTCCCCAAAAGTTATCTACTCCTCTGGCCAGCTTTAATGACTTTATTCCACATTCTGGTTGTAGAATTGCAAAAGTGGGACCACAATGGAACTTTTCTTGGGAAAACAGATGGGGAGGGGCTGATGAAAAGGAGTTTTATTGGGGGGATGTTGGGGTTTCCCCATCCTCCTTTTCCTTCCAGGTTGTACAAAGAATCCCATGACAAAGTATAGCTAAATAATCAAGATAATTCCTCCTGTTAGATTAGAAGGGCTACCTTTAGTGAAGTCCACATGTGACATTTAAATCATATAGACCTATTGTTCTCTCACAAGGATTACCATATCATGCTTATGAAATCTCAGTTGCTGGCTCAGACATAGGCTTATAGAAGCTAAAAGAGTTTGAGGGGTCACCAGTTTACCTTAGGCAAGGCCAGAGATAAATTATCCTGTATCGTTAAGATTTTTATTCAACTTTAAAAGACAATCAGGCAGGAGATTTGTTTTCTTTCCTGGCAATCCATTCTAAAGTTAACTAGACTTGCCAGAAAATGCTTTCCCTTTTCTAACTCTTCTTTTAGCCTTACGATGACAGACTCTCTTCTGATGTGATTAGGTAATTCACATCAATAACAGTTCAATAGTCATTTATTAAATGTCTATGTTCTGCCAGGCTCTCTGAAGAAACAAAGGCAAAAATGAAAGAGCTTGTGTTCTGTTGGGGTTGGGGGGAAGACACTCTAGGTACTTAGACAAGCAAATATAAAGTATGGACAAAGTAATTACAAGAAGGAGAGTGATAATAATGGTGGATCAGGAAATGCCTAGTAGAGGAACTAGCCCCAATTTTGTGCTTTGAAAGAAGTTAAGAACTCTCTAAAGTAGAGGTGAGGAAGGCATGCACTTCAGACAGAGAGGACCACTTTGCAAAGTGGACGATGGAATACTCTTTTTTATAGGGAATTATATTATTAGGTATAATACTTACATCTTTGAAAGGGCAGAATTAGATTTGGCTAACTTCTCTTGCCTTATAGTGTCAGGAAGGCATACTCCAAAAGATCAAATAACAGATAATGACTTCTTAGTGCTTATCCAGGGACCCACAAATCTGAATACCCTGAAAGCAAAATGGTTGAGTTAACTTTATTTAGCACTCCCTCTGGGCTCCCTCTCTTAATTCCCACTCCCCACAGAGGGAAGTTATGTTTCCCCTAAGGATTCTAGGGATAAACCTGAGGGATTGTTGGTTTTCTAGCACTGTTGCTCAGGAACCCTGAACTTGTGTGCTTACCAGTCAGTGAAACTTATCTTTGTAAAAAGGGGCATATTTTCTAATGTGGTATAGCAAGAACAATTATACAAAAATATCTCCCAAAAGTCTGGAATGCACTCGTCCAGAAGTACATTCAGGCAGGGGGAAGTAGACTCGATCTGAGAGAGAGAGAAAGCACATGTGGCAAAGAGGCAACTGAAATCAGGACTTTGGATGAAAGTCCTTTTCTTCCTTTGGGGAGTCATCATGAAGTTTCCCTTAGGTGTAGCTAGCTCTCTGATGGGCCCCGAGGGTACCCATCTTCATGTATCTAGTTTGTCTTCATCTGTGGTGTCAAATTCAAATAGAAATAAGGCCATTAAATCATATATTAGGATCCCTGCAGCTGCATATTGACTTAGATGTTAACATTATCTAAATTTTGTTGCATTTTTATTTGTTTTGTTAAATATTTCCCAATTATATTTTCATCTGGTTCCAGCCTCTGCGAGTGTTGCTAGGCCAAGCTGCACATTTGATACCTCTGGTCTTTATCTTATCTCTTAATTCACTCACTGCTGCTGAGGAATTCACATCTTCTGACCTATTAGACTTTTGAAGTTCACAAGATCAACTTCTGGTCAATGGGGTGAGAGGAATGTAATACTCTCTATTGGCTCACTTCTCATCATCCTTTGCTGTCCTTTTGTAGAAGCCCAAAGGTCTGTCTCCTTGACTTGCACCAAAAACTTGACCAACTCATTGTTAGAATTCCTTCTCTGATTCATATAGTCCCAGAGATGTGTCTAATTGTTTCAACCAATCCCAATACATTTCATTTATGGTTTCTTCTGGTTTCATTCAATGGCTCAGAGGAACTTCCCAAAATGATTAAAGATTTGTTCATGTTCATTTACCTATTTACTGGATTGATCCAGTAGAGGTGTCTGTGGCTTATTCACACTTGTTTAACAAGTTTGACTGATTCTATAACTCAAAGAAACTCAAAGAAACCTTCTAACCTGATAAAGACAGCAGGCTATAAAGCCCCTTGTTAATTGTATTATTGAGTAGCTAGGTGGCCCAGTGGACAGAGTGTGTGTGTGTGGAGGGGGGAGCGGGGGGGGGGGGCGGGGAGTTCCTGAGTTCAAATATGGCCTCAGAAACTTACTACCTGTGTGACCCTGGGCAAGTCACTTAACCCTGTTTACCTTAGTCACTCAACTGTAAAATGTGCTGGAAAAAAGAAGTGACAAATGACTCTAGTATCCTTGCCAAGAAAACCGCAAAATTCCTAGAAACTGTTTGAGTCCATCACATATTCAAAATCACTGTTCATAGGAATCCATTTCCCAGCTTGATCTGTTTCCTCCTGACTCCCCTTCCTGTAATCAGCAGCCAGAATTAAAGACATTTACTTAAAATAAATTCAAGGGGAATACTAAGAAATGAATTGATGTGACCAAAACAACTGAACAACAACAAAATTATATTATTTGGGTTGGAGGCAGGTATGATATCTCTCTGACACTTAAAATATCAGTTTTTAACGGTGCTCTGAACTTAGGGCTAGAGACAATGGAATCTTGAGGTATTGAGGGAAAATTATATTTCAAGGTGTTTTTGGTTTGGTATGAAGAGGAAGAAGAGAGACTTCATTACATCTCCCTAATTTCTGGTGATATATATCATTTTGCACTTTTATTATCTTAGCCATTAACAGACTGCCTTTCATCTTGCTTCTAAAACTTAGAGTTGCAGAAGGTCAGAGTCAATGAGGAGAAAAACATTTTATTCCCCCCCCCCTTTTTCTCATCACAGATATGTAATAGCTTATAGAATCTTACTACAGGAGGATATGCATTGCTTTTTAGGTTTTTAGTGGCCAATTATAGTAATTTTTGTTAACTTCTGATACCTTGGGTTCAGTAAATCAATAAGCATTTCTTAAACATACACTATGTGCTAAGTGCTGGGGATACAAAGGAAGGCAAAAACATGGTTCCTGACCTCTAAGGGCTCAGATTTGGGGGGAGAGACAAAATGCAAACTATATACATACAAGATAGATACAGAGTGAATAGAAGATAGTCTCAGAGGGATGAGACTAGCAAAGGGTTCACTGAAACTCTGTGTTTTTAATTTATGAAGCTTTCCACTGCCACATTCAGATTCCTAGAAACTGTTTGAATCCATCATATATTCAAAATCACTGTTCATAGGAATCCATTTCCCAGCTTGATCTGTTTCCTCCTGACTCCCCTTCCTGTAATCAGCAGCCAGAATTAAAGACATTTACTTAAAATAAATTCAAGGGGAATACTAAGGAAATAAAATAAGCAGTAAAATTTCCAGCACTATCTTCTTATGGAACCTGTAGTCCTATAGAGGGGCAAATCCTCTCATTTTTGCTTTCTGTACTGACTTATCAGCATACCACTGTAACACAGGGAATGGTAAAGTAATGTTAGCAACTTGTCTATGAGAAAAACACCAAGGCTTGGTGCTGGGAATGGTATGTTCTCTTATCAGAGGTGTATCAATACCTTAGAGTCTTGGAGCTATTATTTTCTAGCAAGGAATTGGGGAAGCTTCAGTGACAGAAAGGGTGCTGCCCCATCAATATCTGAAAATACCACTACATGTG
This sequence comes from Phascolarctos cinereus, assembly GCF_003287225.1. Lineage (NCBI taxonomy): Eukaryota > Metazoa > Chordata > Mammalia > Diprotodontia > Phascolarctidae > Phascolarctos > Phascolarctos cinereus. Next base: position 133,308,133 of record NW_027555514.1, read on the forward strand.
AGTGTGAGGAAGTCAAGCGCTTGTCCTGGTAAGAGTGAAATGCAGCCTCAACACGGCTTCCTATTTTTGTACATGTCTTCCCTTTCTACTTCTCTCTCTCATTCTCTTTTTCTCTCATCTGTTGGCTTCTTCTCTAATGCCTCCTTATGAGAGCTCCCATTCCCTTTTACCACTTTTACATGCTGAAGAATCCATCCCCTAATCACCAGCAAGTACTCCAAGGAAAGGCCTTACATTTATGCACATCTGCCCAGATGCCATAGTCCTTTTAACGTGCATTTTCCCTCCAAGCAGAAGAGTAGGCTAGTGGCAAATGTTTCACCACTGAGATCTGAGGAGTATCTTCTCACTGTCTGGCCTTTTCTTTGTTTTGTTTGGTGTGACCCTCAGCTCAAGGGTTACATTGAACTGGACTTGTAATTTCATTGGTATCTTCCTTACTCTGGTTGCCTGTTTATTCTCACTGTTCATAAAACCATTAAATTTAAAAGCTGGAAGAAACCTTAGATAAAAACTCATGTTTATAAAAAGCACTATATGGTACGCAGAACACTTTCCTTAAAACAATCTTGTTGTATAAGTAATGTATTATTATCTACATTTTATACCTTAGGAACTGAAGTCTAGAAAATTAATTCCACTAGCTATAGGGTAACATTGTTGGGAAGTATCTGAGCGTGTGTGGAAGGAAAGTGGGGGGAGGAAAGTGCAAGGGGTCTGCAGACTCCAGACCTATGCTGGACAGCATTGTCTAGCCCTTCATTTGAAAAAAAAAAAGTAGGACACTGAAGGCCAAAGAGCTTAAAGACTTGTCCAACATAATAATTATTCAGGTGAAGAGCTAATGACTCCCAGTTTACTGGGATTCCCACTGTTCTTTTCATTCTAGTACGCTGTGCCTTATATTTTATTTGAAAGTGAAAGAAGACATGTTTCTGCTTAAATTAAACCTGACACAGTGTCCTATGTCCCTGAATTTTAAAAAGGTATATTTTGGACAACCTGATTATCTTTTATTATTCTTTAAAATATCTTTGTTAGTAGGGGAAAAAAAAGATTATCTCAGAGCCCTCTGAGGGACTTGCTTATTTATTTTTTTGAACAATCCCCCGCCAACCCCCCCCAAAAAAAAACAAACCCCGAACTCTGGGTTTTAAAATCTTAACTGTATAAGTTTTGGATTTCAGTTGCAGAATGAATTTTTGCTCTGTCAGGCTGACCCAGGGCTAGAGTTGCCTTGAGCTTTATAATGGCAACCTGAAGTGTGAGGTTGCCAAATATCAGGTGCCATCTAGTGGCTGATCAGAGTAAAGGCAGAAGTAGGGAGAATTTTACCATCATCTTGATTTCTTTTTCACCTTGTTACTTTTCGTTTTTGTCTGGTTGAATTGTGTTTGCCTCTTTTCTGATCTAGCCTTAAAACCATCTGTTTATAATCTTCTGGTAAGTTCTCATTGTTTCAAATGAAGAGCATTTGAGACTATTGTTCTTGACTCTGAAAAAGTTTTATATTGCTACAGATGCTGAGTTAAGTATTTGTCTTGATTGTGTTGATTGTATTTTATTGGAAATGGAAGTAGTTAGAATTTTTTTGGACTAGACCAGTAATTTCATTAGTGTGAGAAACTGCCAGTGTAGACAGATCTCCCTTCTCTTTCCCCCTCCCCCCAATGCAGAACAGTTACTTGGGACCAATGAGAAATTGAGCCTTGCCCATGGACAGAAAGCTGGTATTCGTCAGAGACATGACTTGAATCTATATATTACTGACTTCAAGTATATCCCTCTACCTAGTACAAAGTGATACCTTTCTTCTAGGGCATAGAGAGCCCAACTGGGATTAGAAGTTGTATTATTTTTCAGTAGCCTTAGTTTTCAGTTTTCCTTCTACATCCAATAATTAAAGTTGTTTGTGAAATGTTATAAAGCTTTTCTCTCTTGTTGCAGCAGGAAGCCTGTCAGAAGTTATAAAAGATGTATTTGTGTGATATTAATAGCTCTTAATTAGTCCATTTGACTATAAGAGATTGATAGCCTTGACTTTTTAAAGAACCTAAGTGTAAAGCCCTACAAATGTATTCAACCTTTCGGGTTTCTTAACTAGGCATAGTTGCAGACTGGTCAGATATCATTGTGAAATAACATAGCTTTTTTAGGACTAGGGAGAAAAAGAGTGTTGAGAGTTTTATTTCAGATGACTTGGTGGACTGAACCATAGCAACTGATCAACACATTCTGGACAAGGAACCAGATGTGCTCTGTGATGAGCCTAATGAAGCAGTGAAGTGTATGGATGGAGCTATCTGACAGCAACAAAATCACACACACTCACAACATACAAGGGGAAACAAAAGAATTTGTCTAAAGCTCTGGAAAACATGGTAACTGAGGCACTTCAAGGTAGAACAAATAATTTCTCATTTGTATGTGTTCACATACATGTCTGTTGGGGGAACAATCCAGAAGGTGGTATGTCTCAACATGCCAGCCACATCACTTGGAAATTTATAATCCAATCAATACCATTATAATGTTATTGGCCCATAGTATCCTGTCATAGTAAGTTAACAACATCTGTGTCTTAAAATGAGAGAAATATCAATGTAACATAACATTATATGACATCACTTAATATAAAATAAATCTTGTGATGCAGCTAAAGATCTGAAGGTATTTTAATTTACTTACGTAGATAATATACTAGGTCTAGATTTGTCAAGGACTTGAAGGCTCATCTTTAGTGCCTTAAAGTTCCAGCTGAAGGATATTATTCGCAAAGTAGAAAGAATGAGTATTTTAATTCAAATTCTAGGTTTGCCACATAAATCATAGATCTAGAGCTGGTAGGGATCTTAAGGGGCCATCTAGTTCATCTAATGCCTCTGATTTTACAGATAAAGAAACTGAAACAATTGATAAAGGAGTAAGTAGCTGAGGAGGTATTTGAACTTGGGTCCTATTGACACAAGGGACCATTAGGTGGAGCAGCGGATAGAGTACCAGGCCTGCAGTCAGGAAGACAGCTTTATGAGCTCAACTCCGGCCTCAGACACTTACAAGCTCTGTGACCCTGGACAAACCCTGTTTGCCTCAGTTTCCTCATCTATAAAATGAGCTGGAGAAGGAAATGACAAACTATTCCCCTGTCTCTGTCAAGAAAACCCCAAATGGGGTCATGAAGAATCGGACCTGATTGAACAACAACCACTTATTGATGCAAGTTCAGTATGCTTTCCACTTAATCTCTCTAAGCCTCAATTTTCTTATCTTATAAATGGGGATAATAATATCTCTCCTGCCTTGTTCATAGGGCTGTTGTGAAATAAGGACTGTAGAACACTCAGAGATGAAGTGGATTTTCCAGAGTCATTAACCAGCTGTGTTACTCAGTTACTTTATCTAAGAGCCTTTTTTTCCTTAACTATAAAATGAAATAAGACCAGATGATTTCTAAGGTTCCTTTCAACACTAATATTCTTTGATTAAAAGAGATAATATGTGTAAGTAATTTTTTCTATTTTTATTTGTATCTTTTGTTTTTATATCACCTTCACTTCTAAATATATACTTCTTTCCTCCACTCTCCACAGAGCAATACTTTCTAACAAAAGAATAAAAAGGAAAAAGAAACAAAATAAACAATGTTAGCCAGTTCATCAATGGAATCTGATGGCATATGTAACATGCCGTACTCATAGTCCCCTGACCTCTGCAAAGAAAGGATAGAGGTACATTTAATTTATTTTCATCTCTTCTTTAAAGGGCAAGTTTTGTCATTACAATTACAGAGCATTTAATTTTTTTTTTTTGCTTTTTATCCTTCCCATTCACATCACTGTAGTTATATACATTGTTTTCTTGATTTTGCTTTGATTTTCCTCTGTATCAGTTCATATATATTCCTATGTTTATCTGAATTTTTATACTAATTATTCTTATAGCACCATTCATTTTCATATCGTAATTTATTTATCTGTTTCCAGTAGCTAAACTGGTACATCCACTTTGTGTCCAATTCCTTGCTACTACAAAAAGTTCTGCTGTGGTTGTAAAGTATTTATAACTGTAAAGTGTTGTGTAAGTATGACATCGTTAATGTGTACAACTACACAGGACTTAGAAAGGAAACCAATGCATCGTCTCTAGAGATTCCTAGGTTCCTTTATCCCTGTTGTTTGAACTAATCTTCGAATGAGCACCTTTGATAGCCTTCCGGGTGCATGATTCTCTGTCACTTTCTAAGCGTAGGCCAATTAGAGTTGAGAGACTGAGAATGTTGGGAGTAGGTTTGAGTTTGCTGGTTGAGAATTGAATTTTTGAATAGTTTTGCCATTATGGTGACTCGCTCTATCAACAAAGAAGGTAAACCATCTATCACTCTGTAGGATGTTTTTTGAGAATTTTTATGGCTAAAAAATTAATCATCTTGCAGCTGACATGGTAATGAACATCTCTGAATTTAGCTATGCTGATCCTCAGGTAATAGATGGTTCATCATTGGACCTAAAGTCAATGCATCAATGTATGTATACATTTATATGTACATAAATGTATATGGATATCTATTCATGTGAATACATACACATATTTGTATATAAACAGATATCCATATACAGTTAGATATACATACACACATACATATGTGTGTATATACATACATATACATACATATATGTGTGTATATACATACATATACATTATAAAGGAATAGGGTTGGGACCTGTGACTGATTTCATTCATGTAAGGAATTACCAAATGAGCAAACTCCCTGTACCAATTTAGGTCAGAACTGTTTCTGAAACTTATAGTCTTGAAAAGTCATGTACAGCACTAACAGATTAAATGACTTTTCCTAGGGCCATCATGCATCATGCATCAGATGTGGGCCTTGAACCCAAGTTTTCCTGGCTTCAATGCCAGAACCCTATTATACTATGTTGTCTCTCATACACATATATATTATATATTATATCAGACTTATATCACATGCATATATTTAAAAGGCAGCATGACATATTGAACAGAAGGTTGGCCTTAGAGCGCTAAAGACCAGAATTCAAGTCTTAGTTCTGACACATACTGTGGAACCATGAGCAAGTCATTTAACTCCTCTGTGCCCCCAGAGAACTCTCTAAGTCTATAGTCATAGACAATTTGCTGATCTGCATTGATAGAGGGAGTTTCTATATTAAGTTTCTCATACCAATGAAACTTCAGGTCTAGACCAAAAATATGCAAAAGATGCAAGTGTATACATATATATGTACATATATAAAAGTTATATACCTATATATTTATTCAAATCTATGCCTTCCTTGTTGAAGAGGTAGCAATTAAAGAGAAATGCTATTTTAAACTACATTGTCCTAGGGTTTTTTTCTTCTTTTTCTAATTGTGACAAATGCACATTGAGGCTCTGCCTGTAAAGGCTTTCAGTTCCTTCGGAAAAGGCACTCTCTAAATTCAAGGTGTTATTATAATGGGATAGTGGGTGTTCAATAAGAAACCCCACACTATGAGGCTCTATTTAGCAAATGGCTCCTTTTAGCCCAAATTGTCTTGATAAGCATAGAAGATGCCAGGGTGGAGGATAATGCTCTATTGAATCAGAGCACACAAACAATGTGTGCATAATGCTTTTACAACTCAAGAAGTCACAGCTGATTAATGCTAGTATAAATGTTAATACAGTGTGATTGCTGTAAGAAGAGTTAACTGTACTTATTCAGCTAGGCTTCATGTTTGCTCTTTTGTAAGGGGAGGTAAAATTCGAGAAAATTGGTTCTGGATAAGGAGTCCCACTACATAGATTGACCTAACTTTCTTCCTTCCTGGTATGAACTTAATGGATGCACAAATGAAGTAAGATGTCCAAGCTTCCTCATCCTCAGGGATTATGTGACACCCTCTAAAGCAAGGGTTCTTAACCTTGTCTGTGTCATGGACCCGTCCTCCTATCTGTTGGAAGCTTATAGATTCCTTCTGAGTCATGTTTTTAAATGTATATAGCATATAGGAATACAAAGGAAACAAATTATATTAAAATACAGGCATTAAGATAAAAAAAACAAGTTCAAAGACTCCAGGTTAAGAATCACTGCTGTAAAGTTTGAATATGAACAAAAGATAGGAGAATGAAGCTCATTCTCTGGGGAGCATGATAAGGTTTTAATTATGGTGGATTTAGTATTTTTAATGTTGCAGTAATACCAACTGTATTTCCAGATATTTATAACTCTTACTCTAAGAGTAGCTACTAAATGAAGTGAGGCAAGCTGAGCACCTTGCCAATTTTTTTTAAATAGAGTTTACAAAAATAGAAAAAGTTTTCCATTTTTTAAAATTCTAAGACAACTCAAATATCTAGAAGATGCTGAATTTTTCTTATCCCCTAAAGAAAAAAATGATTTTTTCAAATGTACAGTTAATTCCTATTTTTACTTAAAAGAAATGAAGGCTTTCTTTTTTTCAAAATTAAATTTTTGAATTTTCCATGAATAAATGAAAATATAATTAGAATGATGTTCCTGATGTTAATGAATTAAATTTCAGAACCTAATACCAGCAAGCTAAAATTCAATTGAAACAACTCCTAGGGATCAGTTTTTTCATCTGTCAAATGAGATTTTTGGACTACATGACCTCTGATATCCTACCTAGTACTATGATACTAATATATCTGTTTCCTTGAGAATATTGTTTGACACAATTGAGCCATCGTTTGGGGCTTATAATTTTTTTTTTTTGCAATATATTAGTATAGTGAATAGAAGGCCAGCCTCAGAGTCTGGACCACTTGAGTTCAAATTCCATCTCTAGCACATGCGGGCTGTGTGTGACTCTGGCTAAATCCCCAAGCACCTCTCAAAGATTATATGTTGAAGAATTGTACCAGTAGAAGGGGCTTCCAAACTGAAAGCTTCCTTCACCAATGAAATCACCAATCCAGCTCAAAACAACTAAAAATAATGAACTAGATTCCTAAGTAAATAATAGGTAAGTTTAAGTCCCTAAAAATTTATGATTTTAAGCCTCTAACATTTAATAGGTTAAAAAATTAATAGGTAAATTAAAAAAAACTTAATAGGCAAATTTAAATCTCTAAAATCTATCATTATTTCTTTGTTTCTTTGGTATTTCTCTGACAATGGATTTTTTTTAGATGTATAATGCTCATGTCAAAATTCAAAGTTCTACTAGGCAGAAATCAGATCACTAATTTGTCTTCAAATGGTAATATAATTTAAATGTGAAATTAAAAATAAGAAAAATACAACACAATGACATGAGATAAAAAAGCAATATTAATCATAATGACTGACCTTATCATCTCCTACCTTTGGGACAGTAATCCTGTCATAAACCAGCTAGAAGGATAATTATAATAAACCCCAAAGTTTTTCTTTTAGTAGAATTTGATTACCATAACAACCTTACAATAAGATACTTATTCAAATTTTCTGTGATGATGTTTTAATGTCATTCTCTTCCTATGCCTAACAAATTATAAAAAACCAAACAATTTATTCTGTAAGAAATGTTAGGTTCCTAAACTCCATTAATCCATACCTCATAGGAAAGAGAGAGGTCTCCAAAGGCACTATTAGGTAAGTACTCAGCTTTTGCATGAGATCTCTGTCTATAGAATTATGGGGGCTGGCCTAAACAAGTGTCAGTAATAGGTTTGCATTACTTTTCTTTTCATTACAATAGCTGCACCTCTTCTCCTTCCTGTCCTGGGGTTCAGTTACATTGCATTTTCTACTGGGCTTTATTTTGTTCAGTTGTTTTAGTTATGTCTTTGTGACCCCATTTGGGGTTTTCTTGGCAGAGACACTGGAGTGGTTTGCCATTTCTTTCTCTAGCTCAATTTACAGGTGAGGAAACTGAGGTAAACAAATGACTTGACCAGAATAATACAGCTAATAAGTGTCTGAAGCTAGATTTGAACTCAGAAAGATGAATCTTCTCCTGACTCCAGACCCAGACACTCTTATCAACTGTGCCACCTAGCTGCGCTTTCTGCTGGGGGGACACCACCAATAACATCTAATAAATAATTGTAGTAATGCAGGTTGTTCCAAAAGTCTTAATTCAGATTTAAGCTTTAATAGCTAAAAAGAAAAAAAAACTGCACTAAAACATCTTCATTGTAACAGTGGTGGTGACCACCCTGAGCTGATGAGCACATTGTTAGATCACACTTCCTTCCTTCCCCCACATTTTTCCTACGGGCCAATGCTACTCCTTTCTTTCGGTGTGATTTTTCTCTCTTTCATTTTTCTCTGGGTCCTTGCTCTCTTGGGAGTGGCTTTTCTTTCAAACCAGGCCTATGAAAATGGCAAATGCCCACCTCAATCCTAACTCAGTCTATTGACTGGTAGCTGCTGTTGCCACTGACATTGACTCATTGCCTTAGGGAAACATGAGGAAATTATTCTTTCTGCCCTGGCAAGTTGAAAAAAAAAAGAATCAACAGTTCTGTTGTGCTGCTCCAAATCCCAGCCAGATATTGTACTCAGGCAAAATATTGCATTTTAAAATTTTCTTTTCCTTGGTCATCCTCTAGTGTATTCTGAGAATCATATACACATTTTAGGAAGGAGGGTGGACAACCAAGTCATTATTTTCATGTGAAAGAGTTTGTTTAAACTTTTGAACACCTCCAGCCCTGAGGGCAGATACCAGGCTCACTTCATCTAGAAAAAAAAAGGGAGAGAAAAGGAAAAAGAAGTATCTTGAGGTGACAGTCCAGATGGGTTTCAGCAATGAAGGATTTACTTCAGTGTAATTCCTGCACAATTAAAAAAAAAATTTCCATGGATTAGGGTCTGGTACTTGTAACAATTTAACTGAAGCCTCTCTGCTCCTTCCATGGCCACAGAGCCTTTTCTGCTTCCAAGTGACTTCTTGGCTTCTCTTTTTCCCACACTTTCAAAGGGATTCTCACTAAAACCTTATGAAATAGGTAGTAAAAGTACTATTAGCTCTATTTTACAGATAAGGAAACCGAGGTTCTAAAAGGTAAAGTGATTTGCCCAACATCACATAAATAGTAAGTGGCTGATTTGGGAGTCAACTAGGTCTTTTGATTTCAATTCCATTTCCCCCCACTATATCACATTTCCACTTTTGGAACCTCCTAGTTCTTCATATTAGCAAATAAGAAAAAGTAGAAACTATGATGAATGAAAATTTGTATTTAAATACATGCCATTTTTTCTTTTTTTCTTCTTTTTTTTTTTGGCTAGGCAAGTGACTTGCCCAGGGTCACACAGCTAGTAAATGTTATGTGTCTGAGGCTGAATTTGAACGCAGGTCCTCCTGAATCCAGGGCTGGTGCTCTATCCACTAAATGTATGCTATTGATGAATGTATTATAAACACCTTCAATTCTAGATTCCAATAGAAGACTTGATAACAGAATACATCAGCATTTTCAACAAATATTTATGGGGAACTCCCTATGTAGATGGCACTCTGTAATAGGTGGGGATGGGCTGGGTGCCAAGAGGCATAAAATCTGGCTCTTGCCTTCAAGGAGTTTATTGTCTAATTCAGGAAGTTTATATATTAAAAAAATAATCACACATTGAAAGACATTTCCTTATATCTTGAAGAAAACTCACTTATTTGAGAAAGGAGGGTGTTTAGGAACTATTAGCTACTTTTAAAGTCAGAGAAATGGAGATTCTTTCCTGAAGAATCCCTTTTTAGTTAATGTCACACGATGAGAGACCAGGCTATGATTTGTTGTTGGTGGTAAGTAGGACAAAGGCCACTAGATTTTTTGTTTCTTGTTTTTTCCAACTATCCCAGCCCTTGTAATTTGCATAGTTTTCTCACTACAGTTTCCCTAAACTCCTTTTTCTATTTTGGGAAGTAGAACTCTAGTAATATTTGTATCAGCAAAAGGTGTAAATGGTAAGGATTAAGAACTAAAACAGGTTTTCTCCCTATAAGTCACACCAGAGTTCACCAAAGTATGGGGAGAAGATTGTGAAGGAGAAAGTAGTTAGAATAACAAAGATAATCTTACCTTAGGCATCTTCTACCTTGTGTGAGCAACTCCATTAAGGAGAAAAGCTTCATAGTCATTGCCTAAGAGAAGTGACTGAGAATTAGTCTTCTTCTATAGGGAAAATATTAATTAATTATTGATAGTAATTGACACTGACTGTGTATAGAAGAAGGACAGAGTAGTAGGTGTCCCAGAAGGTAGCACTTGTACTTAAGACTATGGGAGAATCCCAGTGGGAAGATGAAAATGCTAGTTGAAAGGGAGGCAGTTTTGCCTTGAAGGAGAGAGGTTTATTAACCCTAGTATTTTCCAATGGATGGGCAAGGTGGCTGAAAGACCTGGCTCACCAAATTGATGCTCTCCTTTCCAGGAGATGCTTACTTAATACAGAATACTGTAAAGGGTATTAGGTGACTGTGAAAAAGGATAGCTGAAGACTAGCTGTAGCAGAAATGTGATTCCTAGCTGGGAGCAATGCAGTGAATAACTTAAGAGACATTGGCAGCTCTGCATATAGGCATGAGTTGTACCTCCAAGAATGTGTTCTAGTCACGCATCTTCCTTGTATGAGTGTCCCTCCATTTAGATGCCCAGATCATAAGAATGTTCCACATGTGATCCCTATGTGTGTCTACTATTTCCAGTGAGGGTATGTTTATTTGTGGGAGAATAAAATGAAGGGGTAAGAGATATTCTGTTGTCAATTTTGCTATTAGGTTATTTCATTTCATGCCTTTGCCTTGAAGCAAATATATTCTCTGGCTTACTAGTAAAAGTAAACACATCAGTGGGGGCTCAGAAGATAAGAGTTGAAGAAAATTCTGACCCACAGAGAGACTATGACCTAATGTAGCCTTCTAGGGGTTCTTGAGTGAGGTGTTCTATGTATATATTAGTCAATTTGATAAAATAGCTAAATAGGATTCTGATGTATATGGAATAATGCCAATCCTAGGTGCAACTCTACCCAGTTCATACATAAGTAACTTACATAATTAATCCTCAAACTACTTATTTCTGTTTTGGTATATACGATTTCAGTTCTTTATTTGGAAATAAGAAAAATATTTAATTATAGGCAATCCATAATTTTTTTTTTGTGTAATGCAAAGTAAAGGAAACTGCCAGTTAGCATTCATTTCATTCTGGCTCTGAAATCTAATTCCCGATTAAAAACTAGCAAGTAATTTGTTAGACTATTTTGACAATGGGATGTGTTACACTATGCATTAAGTTTGAATGAGTCTGGCACATGGACTTGTGGGTCAAAACACCAGTTTTGAAAAAAAAAATTATTAGGTAGAAAGTATAGCCTGTGGTATAAATTCAGATGTATTTCAGAGCTATTTAGTTTTATGATAATTTTTATTTTGTAAAAACATGGATATTGGACCCATAAGATGGAACATTCCAAACCATTCATCCTGTATTAATTATCTTCTTAAATGCTTGGTAAAGTTTTCTTCAAAGTATCAGATTGCTTAAGAATAATTTTTTGTTCCCATTATATATTTGACATTTAATGTTTTACATCAAATTCTAGTGGTTATAGTCAACTTGATTATAAAAGGAAGTTTTATCTAAGATGAGAAACAGTGTGGAATAGTGGGAAAAGAATTGAATCCAGAGTGAGGAGTCAGCATTTCAAATATTGCTTCAGAAATATGCCAGCTGTACAACTACAAAGAAGTTACAACCTTTCAGAGTGTTAGTTTCTGGATCTGTAAAATGTGAATAATAACATTTGCCCTGCATATTTCATGGAGTTGTTGGTAAGATAGTGATTTTTAAAACTTGAAGCTCTTTTTTATATTATTATTAAGTCTAACCTACCTGACATACCCCTACTATGTCTCATACATTGAGAAATCTTTTTACCAGTCATTAGCGTGTAGTGCTAAAAGACAATATGAAGATGGTTCTCAGAAGTCCTTACATAAGTTCTTCGGTGAGGGTATGCTGGGTGATTCACATATCAAAAAAAAAAGCTAGCCATTAAAGATGGATGAGTCCATTCATTTACTTATTTTAGGGATATAAGGGGATATAAAAGGATAAAAGTTATTATATCTTTTGGATCTAACACAAACCATTCCAGAGGGTGAAGTTCAAGAACTTCTAAGCTAAACACCTACCTCTCAGTATTATTCTCTAAGCATTTTATAAGCATTAGTCTTATCTTCCCAACAAGATAATAAATTCTTTGCAGGCTTAAGGACCTCATTTTATGATTCCTTATTTTGCCTAAAGTACCTAGAGTTTGGCACTGGGTATGTAGTAGGTTACTTAATACACCTATGACTTAACTTGACCTTTTAAAGGAACTCAGAAGGTCAAATTCCCTAATCTTCTTTAGGAATCTAATCCAATGATTATTGACCTTGGCAAAACCAGTGTCAAAACAGTCTGTTCTAAGAAAGAGACAAAGGAAATTAGGGTGTGTGTGTCTACTCTTTAACTTCTCTCTCAAGCTAGCTTGCCATGCATTGCAAGAAAGTTCAGCCCAAAATTGGGCCCCCCCCCTAAGGGGACCAGTTCAGAACTGGCTCAGTTTGGGATTTAGGGGTACAGGGTTATATGCCCTTCGAAGAGTAGGTGTTCCCAAGGGGTACCAAAAACTCTAATTGTTCAATACACTGGGAGGTGGGCAATATTAAAATGAGGTCTTGGTCACTTAGGGCACTTAATCTTGGTTAACAGGGGCTGATATCATCCTGACATCCAGACAGAGGAAATACCACCCCCAATTTTAGGCTATCTAGGCAGAAGAATCTGTCTCCACCAAAACCTGAGCAGATTAAATCAATTCTGGTCTGGGTTGGAGTTTGACCAGGATAAGACTCAATGAAATCTTAATATCAGTAATGTCCTTGTGAAGAACTTTAGAGAAGGCTGGATTTGGAGCTCTGGGTCTCCAAGACACAGATTACCAAGAGAAATCATTTTTCACAACCTTCAGTGTTAAGAAATTTTTTTCTATCTGTATCAATACCACTTAAGTACATTATATTAAGGGATGTAAGTTGCAAAGAAGCAAATTTAGACTGATGTAATGGAGCACTTACTAACAATTAGAGTTCTCCTTCCTCATCTCCGTTTCCTGACTTCTCTGGCTTCCTGCAAATCTAAATTAAAATTCTGTCTTCTGCAAGAAGTCTTTCCTAGTCATCCTTAATTTTAGTGCCTTCCCTCTGAGATTATCACTAATTTATCTTGTATAATTGTTTTCATCTTCTCTTCCTCATTAGACTAAGCTCTTTAAGAGCAGACTGTCTTTTGTCTTTCTTTGTATCCCAAGCGCTTAGCACAATGCCTGGCAAATAGTAAATGTTTAATAAATGCTTATTTATTTGAGTTGATATTTATTAGCAGTTCACCATGGGCAAGTGATTTGACTTCATTGTGCCTCATTTTCCTTAACTGTAAAATGATGATGATACTCATCAGATGATGATGAGATCAGATGAAATAATAATGTATGTAAGTGCTTGACAAAATTTTAAGCACCATAGAAATGCCAGTTATTATTATTATTATTATTATAATCATCATTATTATAATTCAAGATACCTAAGCAAATACATAATGCATTATCTCTTTCTTACCCTGGCAAAGCCTATTTAAAACTGGGCTTAAAATCAAGTGCTGACTGTACCTTTAGCTAGAAAGTAAGTAGTGTCCCAGTTATTGACATTATTTTATTCACTTTGCTTTGAACTCTCTTAGTTACTATTCAAGTATTTGTACAAAAAATTATACTATAATTTATTTTCAGTTATTCATTTATTAAAGTATCATAATATCCTATGAGAGCAATAGGTATTAGACCCATATTCTGGATGGCCAAACTCCTTTCAACAGTTTCAGGTATTTAGGAAATATAAACACAGAGGCAATAATGCTATACTAGAGTACCATTTAAAATCTTGGACTGCAGGAATTACTAGTTTAACAGCAAAGTTCATTTCTAAATTTTCATGCCTCTTCTTAATATGCATCTTATAACAAAGTTTCCCAAACTAATGTATGTGTTTATTCCTGGGCTTATTATTAACACTGTGTGTTTATTGTTCTGCTCCAAATTCTTTTACACAATGGGCAATTGAGTATTGTAAGCATGATTGAAGTGTCTCAACCATTTATTGATTTGCAAATAAACTACATTATGTAATTTTTGTCAGTTCTCTCAAAGATTTCCAGGGTTGAACTCATCAGAATTACTCATTGTTAAAGGACTGCCTCAGGGTTTAGTCCTTGGACTTTATAATTTTTTTATTTAGCTATTTAAAACTTGGGTTCATTGGTAGGGAATGTTAATTATTATGATTTTTGAATGATATCACACTGGGGTTTTTTATATATAAATGAAGCTTTACTTAGGCAACTTCACAAAGAAATCTTCAAACTCAATATTAGCAAGCTGAATATTATCTAATTAACCAACAAGGCTTGACAGACTGGGAGGTTATCATGAGATAATCACAGCCCCTCAGGTGCTATGAGGCATTAGGTGCAGCTAAGTGCCTCTAATTCCCCAAGGGTGTGATTAGCTCCTGATAACAATGCTCCCTTGAGTTGTTTTATTGCTCTTATATATATAAAAAAATTCCTTTATTGTGGGTAAAATGTTTATTTTTATGCAGGAGGAAGATGGAGTTGACAGTTTAGACTGCTGAGTGAATAGCAGTTACTTGTGACTTTTGGTACACGCCATGACAAATGTGCTCATTTAGAATGCTTTCTGGCCAATCAGGAGGTTGTAACTATCTCCTATAGTTTTGTAATAAAGCATAACTTGCATGGGTGTAATCCAGTAAAGCCAAGTTTTCACACTAATGCAGCTGGTTCTCTAAAATTAGATTTTGGCCCATTACTAGGAATTGTTGCATTTACACGTAAAATAATTGACCAGCTCTAGTGTAAGAAATTACCTTGGATTATGTTAATGATAGTCTACTATGCATGGGGGAAAAGTCTGGGTCTATACAGTACATATACTTTGTTATGGGTCTGCTTAGTTGGATAAAGCTATTTGCAAAACTTGTGCTTTTGGCATTCTGGGAATTGTTAGAAATATTTAAAATGCAAAAATAATTTGGGACAGTCCAGAAAGTAGCACATTTTCAAAAAATAAAATCTGAGATTTAAGAAACAGACTTTCAACTATAGCCAGCATCCTACTGCAAAAAATCCACTAAACTAGGTAGAACTTAGATGTCAGTCAGATTACAACTTGGCAAAAATGTTCTAAGGAATTACTGGGTTTGAGGTAGTTATAGAAATCCTGACGGATCTGTTCCATTTTCCTCCTTTTTCCAGTTTCATTTATAAATGCTTTTGGGATGCTTTGATTTAGTTGGCTTCTACATCAAGCTCTTTTCAGACTTATTTTCCCTCATGCCTCTCTATTCCTTTGTGAGATGACAATTCTTATAATTTTCCACCATCTTCCTCTGCAATATTTTCCAAAGGAGTTTATTTTCTAGATCAGTGTTGTCTTAGCCTGCCATATCTGTCTATTTGGCAAGAAGATCAAATGTTTGTTGTCTAGCTCACTGTGGTGAATGCTTTCTATTAAGTCAACTTTTATAGGAAACAGTGACATTCTACACTGATATCTTTTCCTATATCCATTTCCCATTTTTCAGTATAATTACCTTGCTTGAACAGGTCAGGTTGAAGTTGTTGAAATGAAAATCAAGCTGAAATGTATTTTTGAAAAATAGCAAAAACTATCCTCTACCGATAAGCCAAATAAATTTCTTTGATAGTTAAAGTGTCTCCCTTAAAAAAAAAATCAGGGGGCAGCTAGATAGAATACCAGACCTGAAGTCAGAAGGACCTGAGTTCAAGTCCAGCCTCAGACCAAACACTTGACACTTACTAGCTGTGTGATGTCACTTAACCCCAACTGCCTAAAAATAAAAAAAAATCATTCCAGTAAAGCAGTGAATAGGTGAGGCCATCTGGCAATTGTTTATATGACCCACATTCTATAATAAAATGAACAAAATAACCAATCTGATCACTGCCTATTTGGGTCATCTCTGTGCTTGGCAATTTGGGGATCTAAGTCATTGTATTCTTTTACCTTCTGATGACCAGTTCCTGGTTAAAAGACAAGTTTCATTTGGGCACCACTGTCAGGTTTTTGGAATAATAATACTTTATGCTTTTATCAGTCAATATCTGATTCTCAGTGAGCCCTCTATAATTCTTTTTGGATTTAAATGTATAGAGCATGTAAGTTCCTTGAAGACAGAGGTTTTTTTGTGGTTGTCTTTGAGCCAAACGTAATACCTTGCACAGAGTAGGCACCTAGCAAAATCTGGTTGAATGAATCAGTTAATATAGAGTATGCTGATGCTTGCTTAGAATAGGATGTTTTAAGTAACCTGCTCGTGAATTGTCTTTTTTCTCTTTTTTAATGTCTATTTGAACTACTTAACTGATGAAACGTAATACAGAAAAATCATATTACTTCAACTTGGAAAACATTTAGTAAGTATTTATGATATGTAAGTCTCTTACCACAATCGTAGATGCTTTGAGCTGTGAAATAGGAAAGCAGGAATAAAAATAATACTAATAACAACAACAATAATGTTAATATATCACCTTAAATTTTGCAAAGCACTTTACAAACACTATCTTATTTGTTCCTTACGGTGATCCTGAGGGAGATGCTATTATTATCCACATTTTACAAATGAGAAAAAACTGAGGCTTAGAAAGGTCACGTAGCATGTGACACATGGCAAGGTTTTATTAGCCAGAAAGTATCTCAGGCAGGATTTGAATTCAGGTCTTCCTGACTGCAGGTCCAGCACTCTTATCCACCATACCATAGCTGCCTTAGTAATAGCTCATGTCTAACAAGAATATTCACTTTTCTCCCATTTGGAGACTGCTCATAGTAAAAGTGAGAGCCATTTCTTCTGGCTCTTTATTAGCTTTTTTCTTGTGTCTGAAGAACTAATTACATAGGAAATATGTTAAGCCATAGAGACAAATAAGAACCCACTGTGGTCGAGCAATGTGGTCTGTAAGTTATGTGAGTGGCTGGTTATATAGATAGCTTTCTCTATACTTGTCTTTCCCTGCGTTGTATGTATATTCTTCTGGGAAAGGTTTGTGTACCAAGCCCTGGAATTATAGTAAAAAGGCTTGGATTCAAATGCCAGTTCTATTACTTACTACTTGTGTGACCCTCTGCAAGTCAAGTAACCACTCAAATCCTCAATTTCCTTATCTTAAAAATAAAGCAGAAGTTCTTAATCTGGGGTCCACAAACTTTTAAAAAAATAACCATTTCAATAGAATTAGTTTCCTCTGTAATCTTATATATTTTATTTTATGACTTTGTACCTCTAGCACCAAGCATAATGCTTGATACAGAGTAGTCACTTAATAAATATGTACTAATTGATGATGAAATGGCCTTACTCTTTACCAAGGCTAAACACTCTATTCAAGTGATTTCATTCTACCATGTCTCCTCCAACATATGGTCCTCTCTCTCATCCCCATTCTCTCATTTATTTTCAATCTCTCTCTCTCTCTCTCTCTCTCTCTCTCTCTCTCTCTCTCTCTCTCTCTCTCTCTCTCTCTCTCTCTCTCTCTCTCTCTCCCCCTCCTGGCTACAAGTATGTCCATGTCTCCCTTATCCTGAAAAAAAAGCCCTCACTCGATTATCCCATCCTTGCTATCTATCATCCTATATCTCTTCTTTTTGTAGCTATCCCCTAGCTATCTACAATAGATGTCTCCACTTTTTTTCCTTTCACTTCCTTCTTAACCCACTACAATCTGCCTCTCCAAAGCTACTAATGATCTCTTACTTGCCAAACCCAATGGTCTTTTCTCAATCCTTATTCTCCATGACCTCAGTGCTTTTGACATCGTTAATCACTCCTCCCCATTAATATTCTCTTTTCTACAGGTTTTCAGGACACCATTCTCTCCTGGTTTTCCTCCTACCATCTGATGAGTCCCTGTCTCCTTTGCTGGATCTTCATCCAGATCACATCTTCTATAGGCGTCTCTTAGGGTTTTGTCTGTCCTTTGTCATCTTCTCATCTCCTTCTATATAACTTTATTTGGTGATATCCTCAGCTCCCATGAGTATAATTACCATTTTTAGGCTGATGATTCTCAACTCTACCTTTCCTGCACCAATCTTTCTCCTGACCTCCAATCTTACATCTCCAACAAACTTTCAGACATCTTGAACTAGATGTACAGTCTGCAGTATTCCCCTCAAGTTATCTGTACATATCTCTCTTTCTTTTCAGTGTTGAACTTCCAGAACAAGTGGTCCACTTTTACTGCCTCCATTTTCTATCTTCCTATTCACGCTATAACACTTTGTAATATGGTTTCTGATTCTACCTTTCTACTGAAATCATTCTCTCAAAGGCCACCAATGAACTTTGAATTTGCTAGATCAAATGACTCATTAATTCTCCTTGACCATTTTGTTTTATTTAATATTTTTAAATAACTTCTCCTCCTGGACATTCTTTCTTCCTTCACTTTCTATGGCACTCTACTCACTCCACATTCTCTTCCTACCTCTCTGACCACTCTTTAGCTTTTAGTATGTGTGTAACTCATCTCTCATCCCTTTTTTTTCCTCTAACTTGGTGACCTAATTTGCTTTAATTATCATTTCCACCTTCTCAAATCTATTTATCCAGTCTTAACTTCTTTATTGAGCCCCAATTCCACATCTCCAACTGCTATCTGAGGATTTACATCTAGATTTCCTACTTGAATCTCAAACTCATCATAGCCAAAAGTGAACTCATTCTTTCCCTCCTCCCTCAAAAAACAAAACAAAACAAAACAACTCTCCTTTCTCCCAACTTTCTTATATTTCTTGACAACACCATTGTCATCATGGTCACCTAGTTTTGAAAGCTCAGATTCATTCATTTTTTTCTCTTCCTCCTCCCTTACAGAATATGTCAGTTTTATGTCCAGAATTTTTCCTGTCTATCCCTGTTTGTTTTCTCACAGTACCATGTTTCAAGTTTTCATTACCTTTAACATGGGCTACTATAATAATCTCTTAGTCTCCTTGCCCCATTTCTCCTTTCTAATCAAGCCTACATATATTTGTCAAATCAATCTTCCTGTTTTTCAAAGATAACCATATCACTCCTATAATTAAAAGCAACCAGTGGTTTCCTGTTTCCTATAGAATAAAATAAACTCCTCAGGTAGGTTCATCATTGGTCCTCTGGAAGTATGATTAGTTATGTATTAGAAAGTTCTGAATGAACTCCATTCACTGCTGAAAATAGAGCCTTTTCTACTTTGGGAGGCCAGTCTGTTTGACTATCAAATGGTTAGGATTCTGTAGTGTTGTTTATGTATTACTGGAGCTGAAGAATCCTAGGAATATGGTACTGAGCCTTTCTTTTCCCACATAATTTTCTGCCACCTTACCCCTATATTCTGTTTATCTTTTCCCATAGGGTACTATCCATTTATAGTTTTCTACATCTATTCATTTGATCCAAAAACACTTAGTATAAAATTTGTGGTAGTATTTCTGCTTTCATCATTTATGTTACTTATCATTCTCTTCATGTAAATCTGAGAAAATGAAAAAAAATGGTTCTGGATTCTTTCATATCTAAAAACAATAAAGTAAGATATAATTTTAATCATTTATTACCCAATAATTATGGCCTAATTTTCCAACTTCCATAAACTTCTAGTTGCAGAAATGTTGTTGCTAATTGTCTCTTTCCAAGCCCTAATGTTAAGTGACCCTTTTTGCTTTATGGTTAGTCACAATTTACATCTCTTTTCTGTAAATGGAATAAAATAATGTTCAAATGCTTTAATGCATTTGCAAGAAAAATATTTTCCTTTAATGACTCTTAATGAATCCCTGTTTTATGCAGTGTGTGAAAAGTTGCCAAGATGTGTAAAGCAATTAGGATGACAAAAAGCATCAGTTTTAAAAAGCCATTTCTCTTGTGCAATGTGTGTGAAAAACTGGAATAAGTCTTTAGGGAAAAAATTAATTTTAATAAGCTTCTCTTCTTGCTTAAAGACTGTGTAAATCTATGTTACAAAGTAGTCTGTAATGCATTAATGGAACAAGGCTCCAATATGATATTATTAATCTTGTAAAAAAAAGATTAATTTCATCATCAACTTGTTAGTATAAACTTGATTGTATTGATGACAAATATTCTAAAAGCTTTGATGTGGTACGATTTCAGTAAATAAGTGTTATTTTCTCTGGAACTACAACACTGGTCCAAAGATGGAAACAGTAAAATAGTCCATGTCCATTTCTCCATGTTTATTTTGTTTGGTGGAGCAGGATACTTTTACATGATGGGATTTAGTTTGTTAAAAACCAAATTCATTTGCTTCTACCTACCTTCATAATATAAGTGGATAGAAGTTATTTTGCTATTTGGGATACTTGGAAGAAGTAGAATACTTTGAAGAATCAATAAAAATAGAATTTCATATACATTCCAGGTAAAACATATATTTTGACTGGGTGGAATCTGGATGAAGGAATTAAGAGTCCTTGGAAAATAGGCCAAACCTTCTGTTTGATATGTAAATTTAGCTCTAGCCCATTTTTGCATGGTTATTACTCATTACTCCCTGTCACCAACTATTCATTCAAGCCAAACTAGACTACTTACTGTTCTATGGACAGAACATTCTATTTCCACTCCTCAGACCTTTATAGGTTGTCCCTCATGTTTGGGATGCATACTGCCCTCACCTCTGCTATTAAACTGCTGTTTAGGGAGTTTTTATTATAATTTATGTGGATGAAAAACACATATTTACACCAACATTAAAGGCAGGAAAGCCAGCATGAAAATGATTGGAATAGCTTATTTTTTTTTAAACTGACTTCATAAAAACACATATAAGGTAGTCTTATAACATTCCTTGCTATTATAATGCTAACTAACATTCTGGTAGAATCAGATGGCCGTGACAATTTTTTATATGAAATATTCAAGTTCACCATAATTGGGATATGAAAAGAAGGGCATGGTTTAAATAATCATGACATATCTGTATGAGCTATTCATCATTCTGAAAGAGAGAAAATGATGATAGATGGACAGAAAGGAGGGTGAGTCCTGACAGGGGAAGTGAGGAGCTCGAGAAGAATAGAGAAGCTTCAAAACAGCTGTTCTGGGGAACATGATAGAGAGTCAATCAGGAATGAATAAAAGAATTGCTATGTGACAAGGAAGGCCTAGTTATGGTTAGATGGTGTAAAATTTTAGTGGACCTGGTTGGTACCTTTCCCTTATTTCTTCAAGCAGCATCTGGTTACTTTGGGATAGGAGGATAGGAGGAATAGGGTACGAAATATGCAGAGCTGAGTGGTAACAGGTCAGAAATGCTCTACCTGCCTCTAGCCTCCCCCACCTCTCAGCCCCAGGTGAAGAAGCTAACATGAAGGAGTGGCACATTTAAGCACATAGTACTACTGAAATGAATGATGACAGAATTAATGCTGGGTAGAGAGAGAAGTAAGAGGTATTGATACACTGAGAGAATAAACAACCATCAGGTGATGGTCACAATAACTGTGAAGAATAGTATTGGGAAAAGTAAAAGGACAGGAGATTATAGCCAAAGAGGAACTCCAGAATCTTAGAGGAGATTTTTAAGTGATAGTGTGATCTAATTTTGATAGTGTGTCACAAAGTAGAGAGGAGATCGACGTCACAGGAATTAAATTGTTAAAGCAACCATGAGAAACAAGCATTAAAATGAAGTAGAGAATCCAGGGTGACATCATTCAGAGTGTTTGTTCTAACAATTCCACTGCTAGGGTGTCAGAGACAGAAAGAGACATGTTATATACAACAAGGTATTTTTAACTACACTTTTTATGGAAACAAACTTAATGTTCATTAATTAGGGGAATAGTTGAATAAATTGGGGTATGTCAACATAATGGATTATTAATGTGACCTAAGTGAATAGGAGGAATTCAGAAAAACATGGGAAGACTTCTGTAGAATGCTATGAAACAGGGAAAGCAAGACAAAGAGAAAAAAAAGTACACAATGACTATAATAATGCAAATGGAAACTCTAGAAGTTAAACAATATATTCTAACTGGTTCCTGAGAACAGAAAATGAATCCCGTAGTCCTCTCATTAGAGAGGTGAATAACTATGGTTATGGAATGCTGCATAATCTGTTAGATGAGGCTGCTTTGTGGGTTGGGTAGCTCAATTGTTTTCATCATTACAAGGGAGAGTTCATCCTGGACTTAGGGACATGACTGTGTTGTTTTAAAAACAAAATAGAAAACATGACAGTTAAGAAGGAAGGTTGATGTACTAAAAGACAATAATAGATGGAATTGTGTAAGATAGGGATCTACATCAATATATGACAATATCATTCAAGGCCTGTGGTTTCATCACTGTGGGAATTCAATCTGGGTAGATTAAAAATCTATCTAAAATTTTTAGTCAAGGAAGTGTCTGAAGCTCAAAGAGGTTCAATGACTTGTCCACAGGCACGTAACTAGCAAGTGTAAGAAGCAGGGTTTTAACTCTGTTCTTACTGACATCAAGTCCAGCAGTCAATCCACTAAGGCAGACTGGACTTCTGGTTGGGGCTATAGGAGTATAAAGATCCCTTAGCGATGTGAGAATCACAGAGTTCACGTTGGATTAGTGGGTAATTACAGATATTCTCCTTTCTCCTATGGAAGAAATGAAGTTAATTTTAAATACTTCTCCTGTAATGTTTGAAACCATTTCATCAACTGGAGGAATAGCAATATAAATAAATGATTTTCTGAATGAAGACAAAAAACATGTTTTAGTGTAATCGAAAATATAGTTTAGACTTTCCTTATGATACTAGGGAGAGAGAAAATACAGATAGTTTAAGTTTTTTTTTCTCCTTAAAAAATCGATACTTCAGTGTGTGGCCAGTACCAAACTTAAATAGAAAGACCTAAGAGACTAGTATACTGCCATCTTTTGATTCATGTCCCTTTTTAAAGTATTTGGTCCTTAGACTTGATTAATAAGTGTGAATGTCTGCTATGTTGGTACCATTTCCACAGTTTGGCAATAGGAGCCTGGAATTTTAAGACAAAAGCATCACACTAGGATCCAGTTGCTACTCTGTTACAAAACATCAGAAATATAACTGCAAATGTCAGCAGATCCCAGTTATCCACATGGCAGAGGATTTGTGAGCAAAGGACACTGCATGGTCTAGTAGTTGAACTCCACCAAACTTGATATCAGCAGAGACGTGGGTTCAATTCCTACCCGGTTTTTGCCAGCAGTTTGACTGTGGACAAATATCTTGATCTGAGTCTCAGTTTCCTTGTGGGTAAAGTGAAGATAAAAATATCTCTAGTACTAATGCCTTCTTTCCACTCACATAATCACTTGTCTGAGTGCAAGACCTTGTCATCTTTTGCCTTCTACAGTAACCTTTTGGTTAGGCTCCCTGCCTTACGGCTCTTCCCACTCTAGTCCATCCTTGGGTGCCAAAGATATTGTCCTAAACACATAAGTCTGACCATGTCACCCCCTTCCCACTCCTACTCATTAAACTGCAGTGACTCATTACTTCCAGGATCATATAAAGTTATAAGTTTGGCTCTTAAACCCCTATGTAACTTGGTCCTTTTCTACCTTCCTGGTGTTCTCATACTAATGTTGCATGCAGTCTTTGTATAACTTAGCAGACAATCATAGAGAACTGGTTCAGAGAGATTGAATGACTTCCCTATTCACATGGTGAGTGTCAGAGGTGGGGGGTCTAAAGCCAGGTCTTCCTGACTCCAATCCAATACTAGGGGACTACTCTTGTTAAGGGTTGCTATGAGGCGCAAATAATAATGTATGCAACATGCTATATTTACAGCAACACCTCAGTGATTCAGAGGTCATTTATCTGACAGCTTCAACTATTCATTACACAGCCAACAACCAAGAGTGCTGGACTGAACCAGAAGTAGGATCTAATTCTGGCTTGGGTACTAACAAACTCTGTGACCATGGGAAGGTCATTTGTCCTCTTGGACTCAGTTTCCTCACCCACAATATTAATAGAATGGACTATAGATGGTTTACCAGTTTTAAAGTAAAATGTCTAAATTCTTTGTTCTTTCTAAATTCTTAATTCTTGGATTGTTTGGGGGATTGGTAACTGGGGAAAAGGAAAAGAAAAGCTAGGTTTGGGAGGAATAGGAATGCAGGAATAGGAAGGATGGAAAGGGCAGGTCAGTTTTATGTGGCCATGGATTTTGAGAAATCGGGATTTCTTTTTTCATGGAAAAAAGTTTGGGCACCAAAAAAATTTACCATGAATGAGCACTTTAGAAACACAGGATTATACCTCTAAGATCTCGTTCATGTGTAATCTCTTATGACTCTATTATTACAGAATGTAGCAAGAAAGGTCTCCAAAAAGCCAAAAATAGGTGTCACAAAAACACATATTTAGAGGTGGCAGGGATTTTAAAGGACACCAAGTTTATTGGGTCCAATGCCTTCATTTTACAAATGAGAAAATTAAGGCTAAAATGGGAACCTAACAGCAGTTTGCCCATGGTCACACAGGAAGAAAGTGGGAGCTAGATTTTGAACTCCAGTCCCTTGACTTAAATGTTGGTGCTCACCTCTATATCACTCTGCCTCTAATCATGTACAGTATTCATACTTATGTATCTTACTCTTAGGAAAGCCCCTCAATTCCTTACCCAAAATCTACTTACTTCTATTTTAGACAATTTTTTTTAGCACTCTTTCTCGTCTGTTTTCCCAGCCTAAAATAGATTAGCAACAGCAAATGAGACAAAGGGGAAATGTAAGAGGCAGACATGCTGACAGCAGCAAGAAGTGACAATCTGATACTGAGGGAGAAGATAGAAAAATTATAAGAAGTACATACAAATTTTTTTTTTTAAATTGCAATATCCCTCAGTAAGTGGTGGTAGTTAACACCAAAAGACACACTAAGAGAACATGCCTACATCAGGGTGGTTCTTTTCTTATCATCTGGAAAAGTCAATTCTTTTACTTGTCCATGAACCTTTTACTACCAAAGATTCTTATTTCTTAAAATTCCCAAACAGATAAAACTGACTTGGCCTTTCTCTCTTCCTTCTTGCCTCTTATTCCTCCCAATCCTGGCTTCCTTTCATCTCCTAAATTATTAGTTCTCCGTTACTTAAATCCAACGACTACCCAAACATTTATCGGAAGGCATTATAACAACCAGCAGATGGGTCCCTCCCCTTGCTAATTGTCCTCTATTGGTTTTTGATGACCTCAGTTTATTGAGGTTATCCAATGTGACGGCACTGAGGCTGGACTACAGTTATAGTCTCTTTGTAGCAGACCTACCAAAGCTACTAAAACATTTGCAACTTTGGTTGCTTCACTCCCTTCTTATTCCTTTGTGTGAATTTTATGTGTCTCGCACAGTTAGAATTTTGGTCATTGGCTCAGGGTCATATATTCCTTGAACAAAAGGCTTTATTTTTGGTTTTTTATTCTCATTAATTTTAGGGTCCCCTTTTGGTTTGTATATATTGTGAAGTGGTCCTCATGTAGTGCCATATCTCACACAGTGGATGTTTATGAAGACTTTGACTAAAAGAAAGTTGAGTTAAAAGTTGACTGCATCTTTAACTATTAATGGGTATTCATAGTAGAACTGAATGAAATATACCAGTTAAAGGCCCTGGCCTCCTGGCTGTCCCACAAATAAGACACTCTTATCTCTTGGCTTCAGGCATTTTCTCTGGCTTTCCCCCATGCCTAGAATAATCTCCCTCCTCAACATTACTGACCTAACTAGCTTCTTTTTCAGGGCCAACTAAAATTCTACCTTCTGCAAGAAGCCTTCCTCAACTCCTCTTAATTCTGGTACCTTCTCTCTGTTAATTACTTCCTACTTATCCTGTATATAGTTTGTGTTTTGTGAATGTATGTTTTGTGTGTGTGTGTGTGTGTGTGTGTGTGTGTGTGTGTGTATGTTTGTTTGCATCCTGTCTTCCACATTAAATTGTAAACTCCTTGAGGGCAGGGATTGTCTTTTGTCTCTTTTTTATGGCACATAATATGTGCTTAATAGGTTAATTTAATAGATAGATCATAAATCAATAAACATTTGTTAAGTGTCTGTTGGGAGGAACAGACAGAATGTAGCAACAGACAGTATGTTAGGTTCTGGGAATACAAAGGCAAAAATGAAACAACCCCTGCCCTCAAGGAACCTTCATTCTCTTAAGGGAATGACAGTAGGGTCCTTTAGTGTGGTACAGAAATGCCCTATACACCTCAGTCTGGCCCTTGGGACACCATCATATTGTGTAGTGCAGTGTTTGATATAGACTAGATTATTTCCCAAAGTGAAAAATCCATCACCTATTTGTTTCCTATTTATCGCCCAGGAAGACCCAAATTCAAATTCAGTCTCCTACACTTACTAGCTGTGTGACTGTGAGTAAGCCATTTAACTTCTGATTGCTTCAGTTTAAGAAGTCAAGGGAATATATAATTGGGTTCACAGATTTAGGGGTAGAAGGGGTAATAGAGGCCACAAAGTCTAATCTTTTCAGTTTACAGATGAAGAAACTGAGGCAGAGAGGTTAAATGACTTGTTCAGGGCACAGAGCTAGTGTCTGAGGCATTAGTTCCAGACTCTTAAATCTAGTGCCCTAGAGAATCGTATAAAAAATGATGGCAATACAAAAGGGCTTTGGTTCTTTAAAAGGTAAATATTATTTATTTGTAATATGCTGACTACTTTTCAGTCTCACAGTTCAATAAATGAGGTATTTATGAATCAAGAACTTTCTTATCAGAACCTCAATATTTCACATCTACTTTTTCACACTTAAAAAATTTTTTTATATGCGGCTTGGATCATGCATAGACTCTGATCTAAATAGAAAAGTTATCCCCCCCCCCATTCTCCCATTATAGCTGAAGAATTGAAGAGAAATGTGAGAACTAAATTATTCAGGGGTATATTCTGGGTTCAAACTTAAAATAGAAACCAGGTATCAGGAGATGCTTAGACTCCTGATTTATTAACTAGTCATAGTCAATTGTCTGATTGACTTCTTTTTGTTGGGGGGGGTACAAAACTATTACTTTATCACATATGAGAAACTCCCAGTGTGGAACTTGCTTGTATAGAGGCACACTGGCAATGGTTCTGTGTTGCCTGTCCTTTGTTTCTGAAGAGGATTAATGACATCATGTGTCTTGACTTGGGTGTAAATTAGATTTTAGTGAGGCAGAGTTACACAAAATACCTTGTTGGAGATTCATAGTTAATTGTGTTGGAGCTGGGACTTGAACCCAGGTTTTCCTGACTCCAAATGTTTATCTGCTATGTCATTCTGCCTCTGTTGTTGCTTATGATCTGGTACATTTTCATGAAAAAAAATTATTTTTAATTTATGACATAGTAATACATTTGTTTGAATATCATGACATATTAATGTATGGCACATGTTAACGTCATGATAAATTTAATTAAAAAATAATTGGGCAATATGATCAGTAGACCTAGATACTTCATGACTTCCTGAAAAGAGAAAAACTTTCTCATTTTGGTACCAGGTTGGTTTGTTATTCTCATTAATTTTGTGGATGTCAAGTGCCAAGAAATTTTGTAACTCTCTGTTAAATCACTTCCCACATAAGGGATAAACAGCTCCTGCCTGTGTATGTGACTCCTGGCAGTTATGTTTGTGGTGGAAGAGGGATAAGGGGCACTTAGAAGGGATATAAAAATAGTACTCTGAGAACATGACTGCTTGTCAGGTGCTAGAGGCTGAAGGAAAGGGGATAGGATTTACAGAGCAGTCATTTCCAATCTCTTCCTCCCCAGTTGCTGCAGAATGGTGGTGTAACTTAAGAGACAGTGCCAATATTGACAGCATTAAAAATAAACAAGCAAAATGTCCCCCAAATCCAAGGACCAGGTGAGAGTAAGTGGCATTTTTTCCTAGCTGCTTTTTATTTTTTCTCTTTGCCTGTCTTTATTGTGGACTATAAGTTAATAAAATCTTTGAATTCTTTTTTAAAAGAAAATCAGGAACTTGGCGAATGCTTTCTAAGAAGCAATATGTTATTTTTCAAAGGCTCCTCATGTCGTCTCAAGGCATAGGTACTTAAATTGTCTCACATTCATTTAGGAGGCAGTGTGATTCAATAGCAAAAGCATTGTCCTAGAGTTAGAGAACTTGGGTTCAACTTCCACCTTACTAACTGTGACCTTGGGCAAGTCACAACCTCCCTGGGTTCATTTCCAAAGTGCAGGGGTTAGAATCTCTGCAGCTGCTTCCAGCTCTAAATCATGCTCTCCATCTCTCCTCTCTTCCTAAAACCTCTCCAGTAAAACTGATTTGAGCAGTAAAGCCCTCAGCCTGAGAACACATGTAAACTAAGACTTAATTGACTCAGAGACCAATATTGCTCCCACACTCATCCACTTGCTTATTGTAGCACGGAATTGAGTTTCCTGGTTTCTGCCCCTCATTTCTCATTAGATAGCTCAGAAAATACCCTCATTTTCTTGTCTTTTCTTTTTCTTTTTTTAGTATTTTATTTTTCCCAAGTTACATGTAAAAAGAATTTTTAACATTTGTTTTTAAAACTTTGAATTCCAAATTCTCTCTCTTCCCACTCCTCCCTCATGGAGAAGGCAAGCAATTTGATATAGTTTATGCATGTATAGTTATGCGAAACACTTCTGTAATAGTCATGTTGTGAAAGAAAACACAGACAAAGAAAAACCTCAAGAAAAATAGAGAAAATATAAAAAAAGGTATGCTTCAATCTGCATTCAGACACCATCAGTTCCTTGTCTGGGGAGGGATAGCATTTTCTTCATAAGCCCTTCAGAATTGTCTTGGATCGTTGTATTGCTGAGAATAGCTAAGTCGTTCCCAGCTGATCATCCTACAATATTGCTGAAATGTACACAGTACATTTCACTTTTTATCAGCTCATATAAGTCTTTCCAGGTTTCTCTGAGAGCATTCTGCTCAACATTTCCTATAGTATTTCATCATAATCACATACCACAGTTTGTTCAGCCATTCCCCAATTGATAGGCATCCCCTCAATTTCTAATTATTTGCCCCCAGAAAAGAGCAACTATAAATATTTTTGTACATATAGGCCATTTTCCTTTTTTAAAAATCTCTTTTGGACTACAGACCTAGTAGTGGTATTGCTAAGTTAAAGGGTATGCATGGTTTTATAGCCCTTTGGGCATAGCTCCAAATTGCTCTACGGAATGGTTGAATCAGTTTGCAACTACACCAACAATGCATTCATGTCTCATTTTTCCCATGTCCCCTCCAACATTTGTCATTTTCCTTTGATGTCCTATTAGCCAATTTAGTAGGTATGAGGTAGTACCTCAGAATTGCTTTAATTTGTATGTCTTCAATTAATAGTGAGTTAGAGCATTTTTTCATATGGCTATGGATAGCTTTATTTCATCTGAAAATTAATCATATCTTTTGATCATTTATCAATTGGGGAATAGCTCTTATTTTTATAAATTTGGCTCAATTCTTCATACGGTTGAGAAATGAAGCCTTTATCAGAGAAACTTGCTTCAAAAATTTTTTCACAGTACTATTGCTAACTGGATTTCCCTCCATCTTAGTCCCCTCCCCCATTAATTCTATTCTTTCTCTCTCCTTTCACCCTGTCCCTCCTCAAAAGTGTTTTGCTTCTGATTATGCCCTTCCCCAAACTGCCCTCCTTTCGATCACCCCTCCCCCTTTATCCCTTCTCTTCTACTTTCCTGCAGGGAAAGATAGATTTGTATACCCAATTGAGTGTGTATATTATTTCCTCTTTGAGCCAATTCTGATGAGAATAAGGTTCACTCATTCCTCCTTACGTCCCCCCTCTTCTCCTCCACTGTAAAAACTTTTTCTTTCCTCTTTTATGTGAGTTAGTTTATCCCATCCTACCCCTCCATTTCTCTTTCTCCCTTTCTCTCATCTTTTAATTTTTTAAATATCATCCCTTCATATTCAACTCACACCTGTGCCCTCTGTCTATCTATACTCCTTCTAACTACCCTAATAATGAGAAAAGTCTTATGAGTTACAAATATCATCTTTGCATGTAAGAATGTAAACAGTTTAACTTTAATAAGTCTCTTAGGATTTCTCTTTCTTATTTACCTTTTTATGCTTCTTTTGAGTTTTGTATTTGAAAGTCAAATTTTCTATTCATCTCTGGTCTTTTCTCAAGAATGCTTGAAATTCCTCTATCTCATTGAATATCAATTTTTTTTTCCAGTTTTGCTGGGTAGGTGATTCTTTGTTGTAATCCTAGCTCCTTTGCCCTCTGGAATATCATATTCCAAGCTCACTTATTCTTCAATGTAGAAGCTGCTAAATATTGTGTTATTCTGCCTGTGGCTCCACCATACTTGAATTGTGGTTTTTTTTTTTTTTGGGCTGCTTGCAATATTTTCTCCTTGACCTGAGAACTCTGGAATTTGGCCCTAATTCCTGGCAGTTTTCATTTTGGGGTACCTTTCAGGAGGTGATCAGTAGATTTTTTCAATTTATATTTTACTCTCTGGTTCTAGAATATTTCCTTGAAAATTTCTTGAAAGATCATGTCTAGGCTCTTTTTTTTTGATCATGGCTTTCAGTTAGTTCAATAAATTCTAAAATTATTTCTCCTGGATCTATTTTCCAGGTCAGCTGTTTTTCCAATGAGATATTTCACATTGTCTTCTATTTTTTCATTCTTTGGTTTTGTTTTATTTTTTTTCTTGATTTCTCATAAAGTCATTAGCTTCCATTTGCTCCATTCTAATTTTTAAGGAATTATTTTCTTCAGTGAGTTTTTGGACCTCCTTTTCTTTTTCTTTTCCTTTTTTTCTTTTAGGCAATTGGGGTTAAGTGACTTGCCCAGGGTCACACAGCTAGTGAGTATCAAGTATTTGGTCTGAGGCCAGATTTGAACTCAGGTCCTCCTGACTTTAGGGCCAGTGCTCTATCCACTGTGCCACCTAGCTGCCCCTGGACCTCTTTTCCATTTAGCCAATTCTGCTTTTTAAGGCATTCTTCTTTTCATTGGCTTTTTGGACCTCTTTTGCCATTTGACCTAGTCTGTTTTTTAAGGTGTTATTTTCTTCAGTACTTTTTGATGTCTCCTTTACCAAGCTGTTGTTCATGGTTTCCTTGTGTCGCTCTCATTTCTCTTCCCAATTTTTCATCTACTTCTCTTACTTGATTTTTCAAAATCCTTTTTTGAGCTCTTCCATGGCTGAGACCAATTCATATTTTTCTTGGAGGCTTTGGATGTAGGAGCTTTGACTTTGTTGTCTTCTTCTGAGTATGTGTTTTGATCTTCTTTGTCACCATAGTAACTTTCTATAGCCAGAGTTTCTCTGTTGTTTGCTCATTTTCCAAACCTATTACTTGACTTTTTAACTCTTTGTTAAAATAGGGTTCTGCTTCCAGGGTGGAGGGTGCACTGTCCCAAGCTTCAGGGGTTTTTGTAGCTGTTTTCACAGATACTTCTAGGAACCTATAAGTTTTCAGTTCTTCTAAGATGGTATGGTCTAAGGAGAGGTATTTACTTCTCTCCTAGCCTGTGCTTTGGTCTGTGAGTGATTATAAACATTCTTTTCTGCTCTGGAATTATGACAAGGGTCCCCCCTCCACTATGGCCACTAGCTCTGCTATGCTGGTGCTCCTCCTCACTCTGGGATTGCTATCCAGGACTGTGACTCAGATCCAAGTATGGGCAAAGCAACAGAGTCCTGCCTTGGTGCTAGCAAAAAGACCCTTGTGATCTCCTTTTGAGCAGTTGTTCGATCCCTTTACCATCTGTAGGCTGAGAGCTCTTGAAGTAGCTGCTGTCACTGCTGATTTGGTCACTCCCAAGGCCTGCTCCTGGTTTGCTGGGACTGGGGCTGTGCTGGGGCTGCGGATGGACTGTGCTCCTCTCTCACCCAGGTATGACAGGCCTTTCCTGCTGACCTTCTAAGTTGCCTTTGGCATCTGTGGGCCGAGAAGTCTGGAAACTGCTACTGCTGCCACTAATTCAGTCACCCCAAGGCCTACTCCTAGTTTGTTGGGGCCTGGTCTATGCTGGTGTGGCCTGTGCTGGACAGTGCTCCTTTCTCACCATAGCACAGCAGACCTTTCCTGCTGACCTTCCAAATTGTCTTGGGCTGGAAATTTGTTTCATTCTGTCTTTCTGTGGGTTCTGCTGCTCTAAAATTTGTTTAGAGTCATTTTTAAAGGCATTTGGAGGGGTCTAGGGGAGAGCTCAGGCAAGTCCCTGCCTTTACTCCACCATCTTGGTTCTTTCCCCTTTTATTTTCAATGGTCGAGTTTGCCCACTGCCTTGACTCACAAGGTGATGGGGCAGTTTTTATATTTAGTACCATGTCAGCTCTTAATAATATAGCAACTTCGGTCCCAGCAAGCCAGTGGCAAGCCCCACCTCAGCAAACCAGCAGGAGATCCTGAGCCCTAGGGTGGTGGAGCAGGCAAGTGCCAACACCAGGACCCCCTGGCATGCCTTGGCACAGCCAGGGGAACTGGTAGATGGAGAAGAATAGAGAGGTCTTCCAGGAGCCAAGATGGTGGAGTAAGCAATGGGTCACTCTTACCCTCCCTTGTTGACCTTGAAGGACCCAGAAAATACTGCCCCAGGAAAAATCCTGGAACAGTAGAGCCAGCAGAAAGATGCAGCAGTCTTTTAGCTTGTGAGGCTAGGGGGATTAATGGGAACGGTCCTTCTTGCTGTAGCTGAAATGGACCAATACAAGATGGGAGGCATCCTGGCAAGCCAGTAGCAAGCCCCACCTCAGCAAACCAATGGGAGATTCTGAGCCTTAGGGTGATGGAGCAGTCAAGGGCCAACACCTGGACCCCCGGCATGCCTTGGCACACCCAGGGGAATCAGCAGATACAGCTCAGAGAGCCACCATGTGTGCCAGGGGACAGGCACCCACTAGCAGTTGAAACTACCTGTGCTGTAGTGCAGACCTGGGTGAGGTGACATCCAGTGGATGGGCCACCCCATCCTCACATCCCACCCCATGAGCTTCAGTGTAATCCCAGGGAAATGCAGAAAAACCCTACCTGGCCTTGGCACATACCAGCCACCACTACCAGCTCCAGCTCAGCACCAGGTAAGCTATCAGACACCTACAGCCTCCAACTGCCAGCACCTAAGGGCCCAGCACAGAAAGCCAGTAACCAGGCCCCAGACCCCAGTACAAGAAACATGGACAGTACCCCCTGTGCCCCAGAAGCAGAAATCAACTTTAAACGCCAGGAAAATGGCAAACACCATGAGCAAAAAGCAACAAAGAAAAACAAAGGCCGTAGATTGTTACTATCAGGACAGGGAAGATCAAAATACAAATACTGTCAATATATCCACATCTGAAACCTCAAAGGGGAGTATGAACTGGACTCAAGCCCAAAAAGCCTTCTTGGAAGAGCTCAAGAAGGATTTTAAAAGTCAAAGACAAGAGGTAGGAAAAAAATTGAACAATTCCTTTTAAAAATACAATTGACAAAATGGAAAAAAAAAGTACACTGAAGAAAACAACTCCTTAAAAAGTAGAACTGGCCAAATGGAAAAGGAGGCACAAAAACTCACTGAAGAAAATAATTCATTAAAAATTAGAATTGGACAAGTGGAAGCAAATGATTCTATGAGACATCAAGAATCAGTCAAACAAAATTTAAAAAATTTTAAAAAGTAGAAGAAAACATAAAATACCTCATTGGAAAAAACAACTGACCTGGAAACTAGATCCAGGAGAGACACTTTTTAAAATTATTGTTCTAACTGAAAACCATGATGACAAACAGAGCCTGGACAGCATCTTTCAGGAAATCATCAAGAAAAACTGCCCTGAGGTCCTAGAACCAGAAAGTAAAATGAAAAGAATCCACCAATCACCCATTGAAAAAGATCCCAAATTGAAAATGCCAAGGAATACTGTAGCCAAATTCCAGAATTATCAGGTCAAGGAGAAAATACTGCAAGCAGCCAGACAGAAACAATTCAGATATTGTGGAACCACAGTCAGGATTCCACAAGACCTTGCAGCTACTACATTGAAAGATTGGAGGGCTTGGAATATGATCTTCCATAAGGCAAAGGAGCTTGGATTACAACCAAGGATCAACTACCCAGCAAAATTGAGCATAATCTTTCAGGTGAGGACATTCAATGAAATAGGGGACTTCCAGATCTTCCTGATGAAAAGATCAGAGCTCAACAGGAAATTTGATCTTCAAATACAAGACTCAAGAGAGGTGTAAAAAGGTAAATAGGAAAGAAAAAACAAACACGTTATTCAATAAGGACAAACTGTTTACATCCCTATGTGGGAAGATGATACTTGTAACTCTTGAGAACTGTATCTTTATCATAGCACTTAGAAGGGATATACATAAACAGAGGGTGTGGGTATAAAATGACTTTGATATGATGATAAAAAACTAGTTAAGTGGGGAAAAGGGATTGTATGGGAGAAGAGGAAAGGAGGAGGCAGAATAATATAGCACCTTCTTCCTGAGGCTGTTGTGGGGATCAAATGAGAATATTTGTAAAGCACTTTGTATTCCTTAAAACACTATATAAATGCTAGCTATTATTAATACTATAAGTCTGAACTCTGAGTGGCTTTGGTGGGGGATGGGGATGGGAGCTTGGAGGGGAGTAGAAATCTTTTGCTGGTTGTCTATGCCACTGTCCTCTTCCTGTAATTCAATTCCCTGTATGGCATTGTTTTTCTTTGGAAAAAACTCCTTCATTGTTTGTTTACCTCTCCCCCTTCTTGGCTTCTCAGAAGAAACCAAATGTCTTGATCTCATCTTCAGTTAAAAAAACAAACTAAGCTCTGGTCACCATTGCATAGCAGAGAAAGGGAAGAGTGCGGGAGTAGAGGTTTACTCATTGGAAAATAGCTTCATTCTTAGGTTATCTGTCATTGTGTCTCAGAGAAGCAGACTGTTGAACAAGTGAATATGTATTCTCCTTATTAGAAGAACTGGATTGGCCCAATCTGAAATTCCAGTGAGGAAATTGGGAGAGGCATTAAAAAAAAAAGATTTTATAAAGAGGCTTCCTTCCTCTACACATCCAGTTATCAAGTCCTTTGAAGCTATGGCTACAATATTTCTTATGTCCTTCCCCTCCTCTCTACCCTGAATTCTATTCTGCTAGTTCAAGCCTCTGTTGCCTCACACCTAGATTATTACAATAATTTTCTAAGTAACTTTGTTTGTTTCTAATCTTTCCTCTCTCCAATCCATTTCACACTACTATCTGGGTAATTTTCCTAGTGCTCGCTTCCAGTAATATGAGTCTACTGCTCAAAAATTTTCAATGGCTTCCCATTATTATGTGTAAGTCTACCATAAATGCCTTATTCTAATCCTTTACAATCTATCTTCACCCCGCCTTTCCAAATTAATTTCATATTACTCCCCTTCATGATCCAATAAAACTGGACTGCTCACCATCTACTGGTTTTGTCCTGTTCTCTTTCATTACTGTGCCTTGGATTGTCCCCATCCTTAATGCACAGAAAGGATTCCCTCTACATCCTCCAACTTCATTTGTTGAAATCCTTTCCTTTTTTCCAGGCCTAAATCTGATGTCACTTCCTCCAGAAAGACTTTGTTGAATTTATTAGCCATTAGTCAAGGTCATAGCTATTTTTTAACCCTATGCTGATAACTGTGTAAGGAGCTGGAATATTGATATTAATTGAGTGTCCCAAGTAATTTTTTTTTAAACTGATGTGAAACTATTCTCCAGGAGAGGAGCTTAAGACCCAGAGTAGGTCTAGAAACAAAAGAAGATCAAAAGAATAAATATTATTGTCTGAGCCTAGGCAGTACCATATCATAGTCCTACCAATGATGGGTGGGACTCAGAAACAGCAACCTAAGAGGAAGGCAATTAAAGCAGAGGTTCTCAAACTTTTTTTTCTTTTCTCATAGCATAGTATTATTCTTTGTCTTGAAAAATGGCACACATTTTAGGAGAGTGAAGAAACTTACAACTACACATAAAATCTCAATTTAAGTTCCATATAATTTATGTTAAACCCATTGAGGAACTCATAACACACTGTGCCTCACTCGGTATACTCTTTGAGAACCATTGCTGGAACATGTAAGTTTCTGAAGACAGGGAGAAGACCATGAGGGGTGGCAGCTTGAGCAAGGTAGGTTCACTGGTGGAAATTTAGACGAGAGCAAACACAGTATTCTAAATAATAGAGAGTCGAAAATAATAGCATTTATATAGTGCTTTAAGGTTTGCAAAACACTTTACAAGTGTTCTCTCACTTAATCATCACAAAGACCTTGTGAGGTAGGTGCTATGATTGAAACAAAGAAAGAAACTTAGGCTGAGAGATGTTAAATGACTTATTCTGGGTTACATAGTTAAGTGTTTGAGGCTGAATTTGAACCAGTCTTCTTGACTACAAATCCAGCATTCTATCCAAGCTTCCTATTGTCAAGATATTAGTCATAACTGATTCAACCATTCTGTAGAGCAATTGGAACTATGCCCAAAGGGCTATAAAACCATGCATACCCTTTGACTTAGCAATACCACTACTAGGTCTATAGCCCAAAAGAGATTTTAAAAAACAAAAAGGACCTATATGTACAAAAATATTTATAGCAGTTCTTTTCTGGGGGCAAAGTATTGGAAATTGAGGGGATATCCATCAGTTGAGGAATAAATGAACAATTGTGGTATGTGATTATGATGGAATACTAATGTACTATAAGAAATGATGAGCAGGATGTTCTCAGAAAAACCTGGAAAGACTTATATGGGCTGATACAAAATGAAATATACTGTGTACAAAGTAACAGCATAATTGTAAGATGATCATCTGGGAATGACTTAGCTATTCTCAGCAATATAACAATCCAAGACAACTCTGAAGGACTTATGATGAAAAATGCTATTCATCCCCAGAGAAAGACCTGATGGTATCTGAATACAGATTGAAGCATACTTTTTTTAACTTAATTTTCTTGATTTTTTTTTCTAGTCTATGTTTTCCTTCACAACATCAAGGTTATTATGGATGTGTTTTACATGACTACACATGTATAACTTCCTCCAGAAAAGAGCATGCCAGAAAGAGGAAGCCTCAAGCCAAGAGGAAGAATTCTTAGGCTAAAGCATCTTTATCATTCAAAGAACTATGGTAAGACCACAGCTTGCCTTTGTCTATTGCCAGAGACCAGGGAAGGTTCACTGGAAGGAGTGTTCAGGCCAGAAGGCTTTCAGAAATAGAATTAAAGTTTGGGGAAATTGATTTCAAGAGAAGTAAATCATTTATAGCTTTGTCAAGCTGAATCCATTGGCTAGTGGCTTAAAACTGAGATGACATAATTATCTTAGAGATCTTTGAGTCTAACCAACTTAATCTAAGGAATTTATAGTTCTCCAAATGTTTTAAGTCTTTGTTATTTTATCTCAATCATTTTTGTCACGTCTTACTCTTCATGACTGCATTTGGGGTTTTCCTGGTAAAAATACTAGAGTAGCCTACCAGTTCCTTCTCCAGCTCATTTTACAGATGAAGAAACTGAGGCAAACAGGGTTAAGTGATTTGCCTATGGTCACATAGCTAGTAAGTGTCTGAGGTCAGATTTGAACTCACGAAGATGAGTCTTCCCTATACTCTATGCACTATGGTGCCACCTAGCTGCCTCTTTCAGAACATCTATCCATTCATTCATTCAACAAGCATTTATCTACTGCTACTGTGTGTACTGTGGTATCTGTGAACCCAAAGTAAGTATAGACATTTTTATACTGTGAGATATTTGTTCCTAAAAAATGCCAAGCCATGCAAAATCAAGCAATAAAAAACACGGGGCTTATTGGGAAAATAACATTGGGGTACAACACCCAAAAGCTTCATCAGTGACAAATGAAAAAGATAGGAACCTAATAAAAATGGTAAAATAGTTTTATACATATGAAATAGAAAATGGTTAAGAAATGCAGAAATACTATAACAAATAATGATGGTATCCCTGACCTCTGGCTGCTACTCAGCCTGTGCTCTAGTTCCCACAAAATAGGCTGGCAAAGTCAAGTTACTGCAGAAAGAGGGCAGTGTTGGCCAGCCCCAACCCTAGGGCAGAAGGTAGCCCTCATTAGCCTCTGCCGCACCAGACAGTGTACAATAAACATAGTACTTTACCTTGAGAAGGACATGAAGTTTACTTGTGAAAGTGGTGTTGCATTGGGTCAGAAAGGTTGCAGTTTGTGAGTTACTGTGAAGTGGTGCAGATTTCTGTATTGTCCTTATGGTTCTTCCAGTAACAAGGCTTGAGTTCGAATCCCATCTTAGTCACTTATTGGCTCTGCGACCACAGGCAAATTGATTAGCCTCTCTCAGACTGTTCCCTTATCTGTAAATAGGGATATTTAAAACATCTACCTCACAGAGTTGCTGAGACATTCAATGAGATAATATATGAAAATATGTAGACATGAAAAGCCTCTATATATACCAGTTGTTGTTATTATTGTTATTAGCTCTCCCTCTGTGGCCCTCTTCCTAAACCTCTTCTTTGCCTTCATCATGACCTTCAGTCCCTCCATACCTCCCTGTTCTACTAGTCCACCATCCCTTTTCTGGTCTCCCTTATTCCTTTCACGGCCTTACCCCTATGACTCACCTGTTTGATTATAACTAAACCCTGGATCATCCACATTATTTACCTTCTCTCTTCTTCCTTGTATGCTGCTGAATATTCCTGGGAAAAGTCACATAACCATAGCAACTGGGCCCACCACAAATTTTTTAGGTAACTTCAGCTAGGTTGTTGTTACCACGTGAAAATCCTCTAATTATTCCATGGTTCTCTATCACACCTTTCACAGCTGGAACTTCTCTCAAGTCTTCTTCTCCACTAAGCAGAAATAGTACCTCTTATTTTATTGAGAAAACTAAATACATGTATGATGAGCTCACTCTTGTTTCAAACCCAGCACCTCAGAACTCTTGTTCCTACATCATCTTCTGTTTTCTCCTTTAATGCAGCTTCTGAAGAACAGAGAGCTCTTCTCCTTGCCCAGTGTAAACCCCTCTATTTGTATCCTCAATCTCATCCTTTTAAAGTTTGTTCCTTTGATCATTCTCTTTTTTTTTCTGGTAGGAGCAATATTTAATGCTTGCCTTGCTCAAGGGTTGATAGGCTCAGGTTGTTAATGATTACTTCCTAGTCACTTGAGTACAAAAACCTGCCATGAGGAGCTCCAGCTGCTCACTCTGATTCTCTCTTTGAAAACTAAGTGCAATTCATGTTTGGAAGCTTGATTCAACTGAATCAACTTTTCTGTTAAGTGTTGTAAATATTCTGTTGATTGTTGAATGACATATAACTAATTTTGTTCCAATACCAAACTTTAACTACCAGTTACTGGTTTGAGTAACGTTCAGCCCTGAACATTCAGTCATTTTCAGTCTCTCCTTATCCACTGACTCCTTCCCTGATGCCTCATAATATGCCTTGGTCTCCACCATCCTAAAAACCAATTCCCTCAAAACAAAAACAGAATCTCTGTTCAGCCACGTCATCCTCTCACACTATAACACTCTATCTCTCTTTCTCTTCACAATCCAGTGAAAAAGGGGATAGGGTTTGGAGTCAGAGGAATTGGGTCTGTAAGGACCTAGGAGATACTGACTACACTTCTAGCAGGTTCTCTCTTGATCTGGGCAGCCAGAAGTGATGGGGTGAGCTCAAGCAGGAATCTCCACCCCCCTTGACCCAAAGGGAATCTGGCTCCCATTTGTCTACAGACCCAAGCTCCTTATCTCCCTTTGGAAGCCTTAGCCTCGACCTTTTGGCCTTACTCAGATGCCTTCCAGCTCCCTCCATTACAGGCCCCATAAAACACTTAAAGTACTCCCCTTATCTCCCTTTGACTGATGCCTTCCTGTTCCCTCCATTAGCTATTCCCATTGTGTATTCAATCTCTCAGACCTCCCCAATTAGAATTTTTACCTAAACCCTTTTCCCAGCTCCCTTCTCTGGCCACCCAAAGTTACTTTAGTATTTAGATCCACCCTGGCCCCCCATTCAGATGCTGAGAATCTTAAGCCCAAAAGGCTGAGACTTTTCTCATGCCCGCCCGTGGTGTCACCTGGCCTGTGTAATTTATCACTAATAAACTTTTCCTCTGGCTGAAAGAAGATTTGAGTTGAATTCATTCAGGCAGGGCCCAGTACCACGATCTTGGGGTTGCAGCACCCCAAAAGTCCTAGACCTCTTCAGAAGGACAAGAACGGAGAGGTTAAATAATAATTTATTCTTATTCTTCTCAAGTGGGTTGCTGATAATGGGAGCACCAACTCCTACAGCTTCCCCTAATTACTCTTCTCACAGGGGCCAACAAGAATGGTGGAACAACTTATATAGGAGCACAACTCCAACCTCATTCCGCTAAGCCTCAATGGGGGCCAGTTGAGGCAGCACAGCATTCCAGCCTGGGCATTCCCCCTAAGCCTCAATGAGGGCCCATTCAGGCAAGCACAGCACATTCCCACCAAGCCTTGATGGGGTAGGTCAAGGCATGCACATTGACAAATCCCCCAAATCCCCACTCACTGACCAGTGCTGTCTTGATTTATAGAGAAGCACACAAAGAAGGCAATTTGCCAGCCTTACAAATTTACATTAACTTTAGCAATATTATGCTGGCTTAGCATAGTGCAAGCACAGTAGATTATTTACAACTAAACTCAAATGTTTACATTATTTCATTGGTATATCTCACTGCGTAGATGCAGTAGAAATTATTTATGATGTGAAATCCTGGGAACTAGAAGACGGTTATGGCTGTGGATATTGGGAACTATTATCTAAAAAAGAATAACAAAATCCACCTTACCTACAGGTCTGAATCTCATTTTGGCTACTTACTGCTGCCTTTCTAACCTTGGGACAAGTCCCTTCACCTTACAGAGACTCAAGTTCCTAATCTGTAAAGTGATTTGGTGAAAGCAATGACTTCTAAAGCCATTTTCAGCTACTAATCTATGATGATTTAAAAAAAAAATTAAAGCTAGTGGGTCAATTTGGCTAGAATACATGGTCCATGAAGGGGAGTATGGAAAAGTAATTGGGAACCAGATTGTGGAGGATTGGATTTCCATGCTGAGGAGTTTGTTGTCTTTTATCCTAGAAGCAATCAGGAGTTACTAAAGATTGTTTTTTGTTCAGGGGGATGACAAGCTCTGACCTGTGTTTTAGGAATTTTAAATTGACAGCTGTTAGGAGAATGGATTGGAAATAGGAGACTGGAAGCAGGAAGACTAATTAAAGATTGCTGTACAGACAAAAGGGGTTAAGATTGTGAATGACTGTAATGATTCTATGAGTGGAGAGAAAGAGATGGAGGTGAGAGTTTAGTCCGGGAAGTATAATTAACAACTGACTGAATATTAGGGGCAAAGGAAACAGAATAGTCAAGGTTGTAAACTTGAGTTCCTAGCCATAATGTAATACCCTCAAGAGAAACAGGGAATTTTGAATGATAAATGGCTTGGGGGAAAGATAAAATAACCACTTCTGTTTTGAACATGTTGAACTGCCAACAGGATATCTAGGTGGGATTGTTCAGAAATCCAAGACTGAACTTGAAGATACTGATTAGGATTGTATATATAAATTAGAGATCCAACTTTGAAGAGGCAGTGAATTAGACCCATCGGAGCTGATGAGATCAACAAAGGAGAATATATAGAGAAAAGAGTACCCAAGACAGAGCCCTGAGGGACACACATTTTGGAGGTGGAAGAATGATTATAATAACACTAAGAAGGATACAAATGAGAAAACCAGAAGAGAGCAGTTTCATGGCATCCAAGGAAGAGAGAAGACAGCATCTGAGTGATCAACAGTCAAAAGTTTAAGTAATAATAATAATAACAAACATGTGATTTAGTACTTACAACGTGCTTTACAAATATCTCATCTGATCCTCAGATGAGGGTGAAAGGTACCATAGACAATGAAGTCATATCAATACTAAATATATACATACTAAAGTCACATCAGTACTAAATATATGTGCATCAAATGGCGTAGCATTTACATTTTTGAAGTTGAATGAGTTACAGGAGGAAATAGATAATAAAACTTTACTAGAGGGAGTCCTCAACTTTTCCCCTCTCAGAACTAGATAAATCTAACCAAAAAATTAACAAGAAAGAAGTTCAAGAGGTGAATAAAATTCTGGAAAAGTTAGATATGATAGCTGTCTGGAGAAAATTGAATGGGAATAGAAAGGAAGTAGGTGCTATTGTTATTCCCATTTTACAGAGAGGTAAACTGGGGCATAGTAAGTATCTGAGGCCAATATTCTTGACTCCAGGTCTAGTGCTCTATCTACTATGTCTCCTAGCTACCTCAGGTAAGAGAAAACTTAAACAAAAAAGCCCACTGTATTTAGCAGCGGAAAAGTTGCTGGTAACCCTTGAGAGAGAAGCAGCAGGGTAAAAAGCAACATTATAAGTCTTTGTGGACTGTACGTTACAATGAAACTGGCCTCCTTGCCATTTTCTAAATTTCACCTTGCATCTTATGCCTTTGCACAGACTGTCCCTTATGTCTGGAATATACTCCTTTACTTCTGTCTCTTAGACTCTCTAGCTCAGGGGTAGGGAACCTATGGCCTCGAGGCTGACGTGGCCATCTAGGACCTCAGGTGTGGCCTGAGTCAAAGGGCCACACCTGAGGACCTAGAGGGCCACATGTGACCTCAAGGCCTCAGATTCCCTAACCCTGCCCTAGCTTCCTTCAAGAAACAAGTCAGGTGCTACCTTTTTGAGAGTTTTTTTTTCCTCCAGATATCCCAAATTGTTACTACTCTGTCTTTCAAATTATCTTATATTCACTCATCTGTGTGCATGTTGTATCCTGCAAGTAAGATGCAAGCTCCTTCAAGGGAGGCAATGCTTCATTTGGGCTTTTGCATCCCCAGCCCCTGACACAATGCTTTGCACAAAGTAGTCACTTCATATTTGCTGAACTGAACTGACGAGAGTTAGAGAACAGGCGGAAGTGAGAAATTGGCATTTTCTTTTTTTCTCTCTTTTTTTTAGATAAGAAGAACAAAGTATACAAATAGAAAATTACTTTGCCTTCAATCAGCTTACAGTATTGTCATCTCCAAGTGTAGCTACTTAAAAACTTCTTTTAATACCCTGACTAGTTTTCAAAAGAGTTGGAAAGTATAATGGCCAAGTTCAGCAAGTTGAATGAATTATTGCATATCAATTAGACACACAGAAAATTCATGAACTCTTTCAGGTGATAATACTAAATGTGCTTTCTAGATACAAACAAACCCGACCCATAATATACTTCACTGAGTCTAATTTATAATGCAGGGGGAGTCTTAGACTCTGTAGCATTTGGCCCATTACTATTAGAATAAAACTCTCAGTTGGCCTTTACAGGAAGTCTTATGAATAGTTTCCTTAAAAATGGCACTCACCTGCTGATTTTTTTTTTAAATCTATGTCTACATAATGCAAAAACATCTGGTTAGGTCTGTCATAAATTCAGTTGCAAATTCAAACCATTTGTTTGGCTTTGTCTAAGCTAGATGCCTGGATGATGGATTGAATTCCTCAGAATTTAGTAAATAAAAGATAATCTTTCAGGCTATGAAGATAACTTATATGGAGATGACAGATTAGATCCTTACTTTTTCATTATAATAATGGAAGGAGAGACATGGGAGCCATTGGTTTAAATGGAGTTTTAGGTAGCTTTCAGGGGAATAGAGGCATCTAGGTGACACAGTGGATAAAATACTGGATCTGGAGTCAGGAAAACCTGAGTTCAAATACATCCTCAGATAATCCCTAGCTGTGTGATCCTGAACAAGTCACTTAACCTTTCTCTGCCTCAGTTTCCCCATCTACAAAATGTGGATAATTTTGAGGATCAAATGAGTTATTTGTAAAGCACTCAACAAAATGATTGACACCTAGCAGGCACTTCCTCAGTTTCTTCATCTGTAAAAGGAGACTATATATGTAAAAATCTTTGCAAATCTCAAAATGCTATATAATGTTAGCTATTATTAGAGAGTGTTACTGTAAGGAGTGAAGGCCTTACATGTAGTGAGGGCTGGCTCTCTGCCTGTAGCAAAGGGGTGTCCTTATGTGGCTCTAAGGGAGGTAGAATAGACATCTCTAGCCTTTTCTCTCCCACCCTTCTACAAGGGAGGCTTTCATTCCTGCCAGGAGGGAAGCAGGAGATCGGAGCCTGAGGTCACCAGGCTAAAATTATGTCTGTCTGCTCCCTTGAATACTGTTAGTCCAGGGGATATCATCAGGTTCCACCTAACTTCTGATCATGCTGTAATTATTGGGGGGAAGCAGAATCTTAAGCTCTATATCCAAAACTTGGCCCTTTCCCCACCAAATACCAAATCCACAATGAAGACACATAATGAATAACAAATAAACCCATTTATCCAAATCACAGCAAAACAGAAATCAAAGAAGGCATACAGTTGGGAATACGCCAGACAATACAGAGTAAAGGAGATCTCTCATTTGGAAAGAAGATAGCTCAGCTCTACCATGAGAGTTCTAGCTCTCATCCAAGGGAAAAATCCCCAAAGTCTCTAGCGATGCATGCTGAGGTTAGGGAAATGATGGAGACTTCTAGTTCCTCACATATCTTTCCATAGACTTT
The DNA here is from genome assembly GCF_003287225.1 of Phascolarctos cinereus. Classification (NCBI taxonomy): domain Eukaryota; kingdom Metazoa; phylum Chordata; class Mammalia; order Diprotodontia; family Phascolarctidae; genus Phascolarctos; species Phascolarctos cinereus. The sequence continues at coordinate 133,352,952 of NW_027555514.1, forward strand.
TCCTTCAGCAGCTTGAAGTGGGATTTGTCTCTTCCATTTTCCTTCTGGACAGAAGCACCCAAAGGGACCTGAGAAGACTGAAAAGACTACCAGTACCAGATTGTTTTGATAATAACTGCCTTATATTACAGTTTGAGATCTGGTACAGCTAGAACCCCTTCTTTTGTATTTTTTCATTGATTCTATTGATATCCTTGGGATTTTGTTCTTCCAGATGAATTGTGTCATTATTTTTTCTAGCTCTATAAAATAATTTTTTGAAGCTTGATTGGTATGCCACTGAATAAATAGATTAATGTAGATAGAATTGTCATTTTTATTATATTGGCTTGGCCTACCCATGAGCAATTAATGTTTTTTCAATTGTTTAGATCTGACTTTATTCATATGAAAAGTGTTTTATGGTTGTGCTTATATGGTTCCTGGGTTTGTCTTGGCAGGTAGACTCCCAAGTATTTTATATTCTGTACAGTTATTTTAAATGCAATTTCTCTTTCTATCTCTTGCCACTGGACTTTGTTGGTAATATGTAGAAATGCTGATGATTTATGTGGGTTTATTTTGCATCATGCAACTTTGTTCGTTTTAATTTTAAGTAGTTTTTAGTTGATCCTCTAGGCTTTTCTAAGTGCAACATCACACATATGCAAAGAGTAATAGTCTTTTTTCCTTATTGACTATTCTAATTCCTTTAATTTCTTTTTCTTCTCTTATTGCTATAGCTAACATATCTAGAGGCCATAATGGGCATGCTTGCTTTACCCAATTGTATTGGGAAGCCTTCTAGCTTATTCCTATTACAGATAATGCTTGCTGATGGTTTTAGATAAATATTTCCTATCATTTTAAGGTAAGTTCCATAGATTCCTGTGTGCTCTAGTGTTTTTTTTTTAACAGGAATGGGTGCTGTATTTTGTCAGAACCTTTTTCTGTATCTATTGAGATAATCATATGATTTCTGTTGGGTTTGTTATTGATATGGCCAATTATGCTGATAGTTTTCCTAATATTGAACCAGCCCTGCATTCCTAGTATAAATCCCACCTGGTCATAGTGTATGATCCTTGTGATAGATCGCTGTATCTCTTTGCTAGTATTTTATATAAAATTTTTGCATTAATGTTCTTTAGGGAAATTGGTCTATAATTTCCTTTCTCTGTTTTGGTTCTTCCTGGTTTGAGTAACAGCACCATATTTGTTTTGTAAAAGGAATTTGGTAGGACTCCTTCTTAATCTGTTTTTTTCCAAATAATTTATATAGTATTAGTATTAATTGTTCTTTAAATGTTTGATAGAATTCACTTATGAATCCATCTGGTCCTGGGGATTTTTTCTTAGGAAGTTCAGTGATGGCTTACTTGATTTCTTTTCCTAACATTGGGTTTTTTAAGTATTTTATTTCTTCTTCTTTTAATCTGTATAATTTATATTTTTGCATATATTTATCCATTTCATTTAGATTATCAAATTTATTGGCATATAAATGGGCAAAATTGCTCCTAACAATTGTCTTAATTTCCTTTTCATTGGTGGTGAATTCACCCTTTCATATTTTATACCAGTAATTTGTTTTTCTTTCCTTTAAAAAAAAATTAACCAATGGCTTATCTATTTTATTGTTTTTTTCTCCATAAAACCAGCTTCTAGTTTTATTAATTAGTTCAATGGTTTTCTTACTTTCAGTTTTTATCAATCTCTCCTTTAATTTTCAATATTTCCAATTTGGTGTTTTATTGAGGATTTTTAATTTATTCTTTTTCTAGTTATTTTAGTTGTACAGCAAATTCATTGATCTGCTTTTTCTCTATTTTATTGACATAATCAATTAGAGATATAAAATTTCCCCTCAGTACTGCTTTGGCTACATCCCATAAATTTTGGTATATTGTCTCATTGCTGTCATTTTAAAAATGAAATTGTTGTTTCCATGATTTGTTCTTTGACCCACTTGTTTTTTGGATAGATTATTTAATTTTCAATTAATTTTTAATGTCTTTCCATTGTCCATTATTGAATGTATTTTTATTGCATTATGGTCTGAAATGGATGTGTTTACTATTTCTGCTTTTCTGCACTTGGTTATGAGGTTTTTATGTCCTAATACACTGTCAATTTTTGTATAGGTGCCATATATTGCTGAGAAAAGGTATATTCCTTTCTATTCCCATTCAGTTTTCTCCAGAGAGCTATCATATCTAACTTTTCCAGAATTTTATTCACCTCTTGAACTTCTTTCTTGTTAATTTTTTGGTTCAATTTATCTAGTTCTGAGAGGGGAAAAGTTGAGGACTCCCTCTAGTAAAGTTTTATTATCTATTTCCTCCTGTTACTCATTCAACTTCAAAAATGTAGATGCTATGCTATTTGGTGCACACATATTTAGTACTGATATGACTTTGATACGTATATATTTAGTATTGATATGACTTCATTGTCTATGGTACCTTTCAGCAAGATATAATTTTCTTATCTCTTTTAATTAGATCAATTTTTGCTTTGCTTTGTCTGAGATCATGATTGCTACCTCTGCTTTCTTTGCTTTGGATGAAGCTAACAGATTTTGCTCCAGCCCCTTGCCTTCACCCTGTGTATCTCTGTGTTTCAAATGTATTTCTTGTAAACAATATATTGTAGTATTCTGGTTTTTAATCCATTCTGCTATCTGCTTCCATTTTGTGGGTGAGTTCATCCCATTCACATTTATAGTTACAATAACTGACTGTGTATTTCCCTCCATGCTATTTTTTGCTTGTTTATTGCCTCCCTCCCTTAACCCCCATCTTTTCCCTCATCACAAGTGTTCCTGGGAATTTTCATTTGGGGATCTCTTTCAGGTGTTGATCAGTGGATTCTATTTTGCTCTCTGGTTCTAATATATCAGGGCAGTTTTCTTTGATAATTTCTTGAAAGATGTTGTCTAGGCTTGGAGCCTTGCTGCAGGTTCCTTGTCTCCTGTTCTCCTCTGGGACAGTCCTCTGAGGCCAAGCAAAACAAGGGTAATTCTTCTTCTATGTGATAGTCCTTCAGATGCTCAAAGATAGCCAGAATCTAGGAGAGGCATTTTGTTAGAGTGGTATGGTACCTTAGTAGCCTTCCCTATATGCCAGGAAGGCTCAAATCCTCTGAGTTATCCCGCTACAGTAAGGCTTGCAGTGAGGTCTGAAAGCCCCATGTTGGGGAGTTTGAATATGAACTAGCTACCCATTCTCCAGGTATCTCCCTCCTCAATATGAATCAGTACCTTTTCCAGCCAGTCAAGACTCCCTCCCCCCACCCCAATTCCTGGTCTTGATTTACCCAAATAAGAACCCTTTAAAAGCCATCAAGTTTTACTGGTCCTTGGTATCCAATTCTACCTTGGACTTCATTTCTTTTCCTCTATTAAATTCCATCTTATTAGATTCAGACCAACATTATAGCCTGTTGAGATATTTTTGCATTCAAACACAGATCCTCCCTAGGGTACTTCATTGTAGACTTCCCTCCAATTTGAAATCAAATCACTGCTGCCTACTCTTTGCATCTGGATAGTCAACCAATTAGCTCAGTGGGTAGAGCATTGGGCCTGGAGTCGGGAAGACCTGAGCTCAAATCTTGCCTCAGACACTTATTAGCTGTGTGACCCTGGGCAAGTGACCTAACCCTGCTTGCCTCTGTTTCCTTATTTATAAAATGAGTTGGAGAAAGAATTGGCAAGGCACTCCAGTATCTTTGCCTAGGAAACTTAAATGGGGTCATGAAGAATTGGATATGACTGAAATCACTAAAACACAACAACAAAAGTCAACCAATTCCAAATCTGTAGCTCTTCATCTTATCTAAAAGAAGAACATGACAGACTTTGAAAAATACTCTGTTCAAAACTAGGTAAATTATGTTCATAGCATTTTTCTTACCAATCAATCATTCAATAAACATTTCCTGTACTAGGTGTTAGGATTATAAAAAAAGTGAGACAATTCTTGCCTTCGAAGAACTCCATTCTTTTGGGGAATACAACATATATAGGGAATTGGTGGCCAGACAAAGGAGCTTTGGTCTAGGCAGTCATAGGAATTGTGAATAGAATTATAAGGCAGATTATCACATCTTTTCAGGTAACAATGGTAATAATGATTTGTTTATTGTTCCCAGAACAAAAACAAGAGGGGGAAAGAGGAAATTGTGCAGGTATATCCATTCAGTTACCTACCAGCCTAGTGACTCCATAAGCAAAGGAATGAAGTTGGGATGCCATAGTAGTTGGTATCTTCTCTATAATTTAAATTATTATCGAGTTGCCTAGGGCACTGAGAGGGTAAGCCCATAGTCACACAGCTACTATGCCTCAAAGGTGATATTTTTATCCTGATCTTCCTAGCTTTGAGGCCAGGACTTGATACAAAAATAAAATTAGAAACAACCTCTGCCCTTACACTATTGAAAGAAGGACATGCACAAATAACTATAATACTAGAAAGGGTGTGACAAGAGAGGTCCAAAGTGCTCTAAGAAATTTTATGAGAAAAAGACCATTTTAATCTGGGAGAATCAGGAAAGCCTTTGTGGAGAAGGTGACTTCTGTATTAGGTCTGAAAAGAAGGGAGGGATTTTAAGAGATGAAGTTCAGTGAAGGTAGTGGTGGGAAAATCCCTTCTTTGCATGGAGGCTAGAAAGTAAGCCAAGGCACTGTAATGGAAGAGGTCAGGACAAGGCTACTAGATAGTAAGCAGGCTAATTTTGCTGAAATGTGAAGGGGAGTAATAGTATATATCTTGATAGGTAGATCAAAGAGAAAAAGTAAAAGACTGAGAATGTCAAGAAAAGGCATTTATATTTTATTTTTTAAGCAATAGAAAGTCACAAGTGAGCAGTGTCCTAATGTGATCAGAGCAATACATTAGGAAAATTGCCCAGATAGCAATGTGAAGTATGAAAGAAGAATGCATTGGGGAAAGGAGAGTCTAGAAGCAAATAAAAACAAAAATATTTTTTTAAAGTACTTGAAAGGCTATTGTAGTGAAGTTGAGAGATAATGAGGGTCTAAACCAGGATAGTGGCAGTAAGAGTAGAGAGGAGGGCATGACACAAGAGCTATTGTAGAGCTAGCATCAGATGGAATTAACATCTAACTGGATGTCATGAAGTAAGTCATAGATTACTGAAAGTTTGAGTCTTGTAAGCTATGATGCCAACACAACTCAGATACTTACTAGCTGAATATCCAGAGCAAGCCACTTACCCTCTGTTTGCCTCAGTTTCCTCAAGTGTAATATGGGGTAATAAAAGCACCTACCTAAAAGAGTTGTTGTGAGGACCAAATCATATAGTATTTGTAAAAAGTGCTTAGTACAGTGCCTGGGACATAATAGATAAATGCCTATTCCCTTCCTTTCTGTGCTTCTGTTTCCTCATCCATTAAATGAGTTGAACTAGATGATATTAAAATACTTTCCAGTTCTAAATTTGTGATCCTAAATTAAGGGGAAGGAAGTTTTAGGGAGAAGATAAGTTCAGTTTCAGATGTATTGAATTTGAGGCACAGGTGAGGAGGATAGTGGCAATACAGGTAGAAATGCCCAAAATAGAGATGGGGTTTGAAATATGGAATTGACATATTGGGCAAAAAGTGTAGAGATCTAGGAGTCTTTTTGCATAGAAGTGATAATTGAAGCTACAGGAATGCATAAGATCATTGAGGGGAAAAGGTTAGAAAAAGAAAAGAAAGCATAGGAAAGGACTTAAGGGAAACCCATATTTAAGAGGCAGGAAGAGGATAAGGAAACAAGGAGACGAAGAAGGAGCAATCAGAAAGGTAAGAGGACAACAATGAAAATGAATCATCACTGAGGCAGAAGAGTAAAAGAGTATCAGAAAAAGAGGTAATAGCCTAATGTGTCAAAAACTGCAGAGAGGTAAAAAAATAATGAGGACCAAAAAGATGCAAATAGATTTGACTCCAAGGTGGGGGGGAAATTGTCAGTGGAAAAGGTAGTTTCAATATACTCTAGTGTGGTAGAGTGGAACTCAGATTGTTTGGTCAAGAAAAAAGTCAACAGAGGTGGTACATTAATTAGAAGTATCAACAGAACAGGGTAAATAGAGTACTCCTGAATCAAAAACCAGAAGAAAAACATTAGGGAAGATGATCAGTAGATAATCATAGCGGGTATGAACAGAGAAGAGCACACTGAATTTAACTGATTTGAATTTCACCTTAACCCTATCAGACTAGGTTTAGCAGGACTATTTAACAGTGAAAAGAAGAAAACATGGAAAGGGCTGGGGTTGGGGGAGGATGAATCAGCAAGCTAGATCATCAATCTCTAATTAATAAAAAGTTGGCTTTAATCAAGAATGACCATTTATAACATCATCTGAATTCAAATGATAATTGAATCCATCCATAACATGTTAAGGTAATCATTTGATAAAGAAAAAAAAAACCTGGAAAGCATCCCCTAAAATGCCACTGGGACCAAATGTCTAAGAAGTCAGAGTATACTGTATTGAAAGGTCTGTAAAAGCTGTACAGGAATTTCACATAGAAGGTGATGCAACATCATGTCCCTTGACGTAGAATTAATGAAAAGAACTTGCCTGTGGCAGTAAGGGAATCTGTACTTCTCGATGATATTTCAGAAACATCGTAAAGTCTTTGATATCATTTCTTTTGCAAGGTAGCCCACTGAGTTCTCCTTGTCTATGTGCTGGCAGATGTTTCAGCTGATTGATGTGTAAAGGTTGCTTAAGAGGACACAGGCTGTTTCTCTCTAGTTTAGCTAATCTCTTGCTTAGTGTCCTAAGCCCAATTTTCTTGACCTCTGAAGCAGTGCTATTTCGGAGAGGTTTGTGTAACTTGGAGATTTTGCAGTGGACCTTTTAGAATTTTATTTCTAGTAGTCTATAAAACTTCAGATGTCAGGACCTACTTTAATTGGATTTTTGTTTACTCAAAAACAAATTGAAATACATGCTTCTCAGGGAAATTTTAGCATTTCCAATTACACTGCTTCTAGTGGAGAGATTTGAGCTCCTTACAACACTATATTTACCCTATTAGAAAGAGTTCTTAGAAAAAAATGTAAGTTTCATAAATAGAAATAAAGGATAGTTTCCCTTTCCTCTACATATGTTCCCTCCCCTAAAGTCTTTATATGAATCTTCAAGCTCTGTCTTCAGTAATTTAAAGACCACGTTTCTTCACCATGATTTATGACTAATCAGTATAGAAAATTTTTTAAATGGCCACATAGCTAAATGTTAAGTTGCTGAGAAATTAAAATCTAAATAATATCTAGTGCAGCAAATGACAACTAACTCCAAGAAAGACCAATTAAATGACCTTCAAGTGCTTTCTGCAGTTTATCCCAGGCAATGCAATTCAATATAATTCAACATTTAACTGAGAGCACACCATGTGCAAAAGTATCCGAATGTGATTGAATAGGAGCAGGCTATAATTGAAAGTGCATTCTCCTTTACCCAACCTGATCTCTGCAAAGAATTAGATGAGTGACCTACCCTGTCATCTACCAGCAATTCTGGTGTAAGAGAAAGAGTTCTGGATGTGGAGACAATAGACTTGGATTTGAGTCCTGTTTTTGACACTTATTAGCTGTTTCCCTGGGCAAGTAACTTCTCTGAACCTCCCTTTTCTCACTAGTAAAATCGAGGTGGTAATAAGTGACTACCTCCCTTATCAGGTGGGGATAAGAATAAAATGTAAAGCCCTTTATGAATAGCTAATATTCAGCTGTTATATTATTCACCCCTTTTTCCTCCAAGCTGATTTAGGAGATTGGTAGCAGCTGGAGGGAAAATCTTCCTTAAAAACAGCTAAGGACACAGCTCCAATTTGGGGCTTGTCTGACAGCCTAGAGTAATTTGAATAATCTCATCCAAGTGCTTAGGAAGAATAAATTGGGGAATGATGCCCTGGGCAAATGTTCCCTTATGTGGGGACTGCACATCCTTGGTTTCAGAAGTGGAAAGGACTTTGGGATGAGATCCCCTTACTTAAGCATGAAGTCAATGCCAGCAACTTTTTTTGTCATTCAGTAGGAGGAGACATACAAGAGGATGTGCTCTTCCTTAGAAGTTACTCTACCAGAAGTTCTTAATCTTTTTTTTTAAAAAAAATATATTCCTTTGGAAATATGTAGAGGCTTATAGACCCATTCTCAGGATGTTTTTAAATGCATAAAATAACATGCATAAGATTATAATGGAAACCAATTATACTGAAATACAATTCTCTAGCTAGCTATTATCACCCAAGTTCATGGACTCCAGTTTAAGAAATCCTATCAAGACATTTTTCCTTGTTGGGAGTCCCAACACTGCCAGAGTCATGGGCTTTCCTGAGGTGGAGCTATGACTTCTTAGTTTTCTTGATTCCTCTCTAATTGCAAGTATTTCCCTTAAAATTACCTTGCATTCATTTTATATGTCTTCCCCCAAGAGAATGCAGTCTTCTTGAGGGCAGGGATATTTTCATTTTTATCCTTTTAGTCAGTTTCTTTTAGATAGTTGGTATTTAGCAAATGGTGGTTGAGTAATTGATTGAGTCTGGGTTACTTTATTTCATTTGGACGAGGTACAATGTCTTTTGCTTCTTCTTTTTCTATAACTTTTATTTAGTTTCCTTGAAGATTCAACTTCAGTGCCATATCCTACAGAAAATCTTTCTTTTTGATCTCCTAGGTGTTAGTGCCTGCAAATAATCTCGCGTTACTTATCTGTTTACATGATGTATCACTTCCCCCCATCCTTAGACTGCTAGCTCTTTGAGAACAGGGACTCTTATGTTTGTCTCTATTTTATTGCCTATCGTAGTGCCTTGCACATGGTAGGTACTAATAAATGCTGTTCTGGTTACAGTACTAACCATAGGTGAGCCCTCTAGTTTATAACCTCTCTGAGTTGAAGAAAATATTTGTGTTTAATGGTTGACCTTTTATGTAGAGAAATAAAAATAACCAAAAGGTTTAATTGTGTCACTGCTTTCAACTTTGTTGAATAAAAACTGGGTGGCTAGATTGGATAAGTGCCTGAGAAGCCTTGAACCTACATGAATTTCTAATATGAACATACTTGCTTTTGTTGGGAATCTACTTTTTTTTTTTTGATGAAACTTTGGCTCACACCCATAGGGCAGATTTATGAAATATGGCCCATATTCATATAAATTGTTCTTAGGAGGGTAGTTCTAAGTTAGATTATGTTTATTCAGCAAAACTCTATAGCAACATTGTTGGGGTGGCAGGGGTGGGGGGGAGAGGAATGAGTTCCTAGTCCTGCCCTAGGTAAGGTCCATCTTTGCTGTGTGGCTTCCATTGCACCTTCAAGCTGCATAATAAGGGACCTCAGGCAAAATAAGGACAGGGTTGACACAGATGTGTATGAGAAATAATAGTAAATATGGCAAATGTATTATTTAATAAAATAAATTCTTATAATACACAATTAAGCAAAAGTAAGGCTTGGGCAGAGCAGGGGAAAACTATTCCTCTCATAGCTCCTGTTACCTGACTAAGCACGTAGAAAACACAGTTGCACACTTTTGAGATTGTCCATTTAGAAAGAAGTCATTCATCATCACCTTAAGGAAGGGAACTGCAGATGTGGCAGACACCTTCTAACCCCATCCAAAGGCTGATCTCATGTTAGTTTTCTCTCTGCCCAAACTGGAAAGAACCAGGAATATTTATGGCCAGTCAACCCTTCACCAGGTATTCATATTATATTATTATATTCATATTTCCTACATGATCCTCTATGGCCTCACTTAAGAGCCAGATCTTGTCTCATGAGTAACCTATTCCCTGAATTCAAGCCAGGTACCCTGGGAGATGATATAAGGTACTGCTGCATACATTTCTCTGCCAGTGCTTGAAATAGTTCCCTAATAACTCCCCAAACATGGAAAATGCCAAACCTAATTGCAAAGAGCAATATACAACTGCTAGGATTTGGCTGAATATTTTTATAATGTTTTATCACACCCAGCAACAGGGTGAATGATATCTAAAGTCCATTGAGTATAAATATTACTACTCTCTTATCCCATTCACTGTTTTATTTACATACTGACTAAATTTACCCATCACTTTGGAACCAGGGACTATTTAGGATTTTGTTTTTGTATTGTATCCTTTCCTTTTAGCACAGAACTTATATAGAAGGAACTTAATAAATGCTTGTTGAAATGAGAATGAAGATAAAGCCAGGAGGAACAAATTATATGAATTTAAGAGACTATGTATAGACAAAAGATTAGACACATAGTCTCATAAAGAAAATTTTTGCAATGGAAATGTGCAGACAGGAATGGAAGCAATTCTGGCCAGAAGAAATAAAATATTAGAACACAGGAATCATGGTTATTGTTCATTGTATAATCAGCTTTCTCCAGTTCAGAGCTTCATTGATACACAGAGATTTTAAGACCTTGGAAAGAATTAAAAAAAAAAAAGAAATTTACCACTGTGATTGAAGTTTTAGAAAAAACAAGACCTATGGGGAAAATTTTAGTCTGTAAAAGAGAATAAGGGGTGATTTGAATGTAATTACATTATCAGGGGTGCTGCTGGGAAGTGTAATTTGTTGTTGTTTCTCTACCTGGAAAGACTATGAAAAGGGACACACAGAAACCTGGGAATTTTGTAGCTTTGTGGAGAGTGTAAAGGCCTAGATGGAGACAGATACCAGTGGTAAGAGCTAACTGTAAATGGTCCTGCTATCCTGAATTAAACAGAATCATGAGCAGTTGGAACCTACTCTGGCTTGCTTATTGCTCAAAGAGTGATCTACCTGAACAGAACATGACTGCTGGGCCCTGGTAAATTTATCCACCTGCCACTTCCTCCATTCTCCCTACATCCTTTGTCCTTTCCCTTTGGAGCGTCCTAATCTTTTTAGCCTTTATTTATTTTGCTAACTGTACATAATGGGTTTTCTTTTAAGATAAAGATAAGCTGACTTTTATTGTGTTCTATGCAAGTGGAAGAGTGAGTAAGAAGGAGAAACACAAGATTGTGAAACCAATTACCCTAAAATTTATAGAAAACAAAACCCAAGAGCATGGCTATATTAAGCAATCTGGACTAACAAGTGGGACTTCAAAAAACTGTGAAGGTCACTTACACAGAGTAAAGTGGCTCTAATCTTTTTTTACTAATGACAAGCAGAAATGGACATAAAATGAGTCACAGGAGATTTAGGGTTCAGAGGCTGTGTCTATATACTGACTCACAGATTTTGATTAAAAAAAAATCCAAGCAAACCATGAGTTAGGATAACGGATCTAGAACTAGAAGAAACCACCGAGGCCATCTAGTCCAACCTCTTTATTTTATTTCTGAGGAAACTGAGGCCCAAGTGACATGCCAGATATCATTGAGGTAGTAATTATCAGAAGTAGAATTTGAACTCAACTCCTCTGGTTCCACAGTCAATGCTCTTTCCCTAGTGGCACAGGAGTGAGTGAGTGAGTGAGTGAGTGAGTGAGTGAGTGTGTGTGAGAGCAACAAAAACATTTTCCAAGAAAAAAAACTGTTTACAAAATGTAGCAGTTTGTTTCTTCCTTCCTTCTTATCCCCACCTTAGGTTTTGAGTAACTGAGGTTGTGGAAGTTGTGGGTGCTTGGGCCTTAGAACTGTATTTATGTACCTATCACTTTTCTTTAAAAAAAAAAAATTCTTCTGGTGCCGTCAATTAGGTTCTCCTTGGAAACTATCAAGATAAAAGCACAGGAATTAAGACGGGGTGGTGGTGGTAGTGGTGGTGGTGGTGGTGGTGGTGGTAGATAACAAATGGACACAGAATGGCTCAGCTGTCGTAATGGAGCTGAGTTCTCCATTTCTGTTGAAAACATTTTGGATACCTTAATACTTTGATGGGGGTTAGAAGGAGAAGCAATTATCTTTTACTTTTTACCTTGCTTAACAATTATCTTATCGACATAGCCTACAAAGTGTTAAACCTTATGATGGGTGATTGAGGATGATTACATAATTCTCCCTGAATGACCTAAAAATGGTATTAATTTCCATTTTTTTTTCTGAGATGAGTTAGGTGTGACAACTAGGGGATAGACTAAATGGTCTATCAATTTTCCATTTGGATCATATGATTTTATTATTCTAGGATCTGTAGGTGGAATGTTGATTCAATTAAGACTCCATTTTTCTGCTAGAATTTCTTGGGTGGCTGTAAAATGATCTCTTAAAATAATGTGATTTTGGGGTAAAAAAAGAGGTAAGAAGAAGAGCAATAATTTTAGAGGTAGCTCACTAAACAAAAAAGAAAACTGTAAACCTGAATTGTTTTTGGACAGGACCTGTGGCTCTATTGGTTTAGGAAATTTTTCCACTAACAGAAATCTACTTTTAGTCTTAATTTATGGCCTTAAATGTTTCTTTGCCTGGTGGCATAGAGAGATTAAATGACCTGCCCTGGGCTATACAGTCAGTAGGTTTCATAAGTGGGACTTGCACACAGGTCTTCCTGACTTCTATCCAGTATATCACACTGCCTATAACAAGATTTAAAAAATAACTATAAACCTAAACTTTCTATGTATTTACTAGGTGCCAGGAAGTGGGCTAGGCTCTGGAACTACAGAAACTAAAGTGAAACACATTCTGTTTACCTAGGAATTGAAGGAGACAACAGGTAAAATATAATTTATACAAAATAGATATAAGATAATTTGGGGGGCCAAGGCACTAACAGATAGTGGGATCAGAGAGAAATCATGAAGAGAGTGGTGCTTGAAATGAGCCTTGAAAAATACTGAGAAGATTAAGAGGCAGAGGTGAAGAGGAAATTGATTCTAAGCAAAGGGGGATGGCCAAGGCAGGAGCTCACAGAGGATAATTGGAGGGCTGTGTATAAGAAAAAGCAAGAAATCAGTCAGTTAATCAGTAAATATTCATTAAATGCTAGCTATGCAACTGATACAGTGCTAAACACAGACTACAAAAACAAGTAGAGAGACATTCCCTGTCCTCAAAGGAGTTTATATTCAAACAGAAGAACACAGCTCCTGTAAGCAAGCTGACATTCTAATGGAGGAACACAACATATAAAAGGAAGCTGAAATTGGAGTAGCAGAAGGAAAAAGTACCTGGTTTGGGGGTATCTGGCACCGGAGTGCACCCTGAAGAGAAATGAGACAGGGCTAGCCTGGACTCCCTCCTTAACTGGAGGTTCTGGAAGGCGTCATCCAATCAAAGAGACATGCCACAGGTGTAGGCAATTCAGCTATAATTTGTCATTCTGAAAATGTACCAAGCTATGCAAAATCTCGCAAAAATAAATAAATTAAAATAAAAGAGCCACAGGGCTTCTGGGGGAAATGGGATTGGGGCACAAATCCCAAAAAACATCATCAGTGATACATAAAAAAGGACAGGAACCTAATAAAAATGCTGGCACAGTTTTATACATGATAAATGGTTAAGAAATACATAAATACTATAATAAATAATTGCTGTGTTTTCAGCCTCAGCCTGTGTCCCTGGCCTGCCCAAGCAAGTTGGTCAGGCCTAAGCTCCAGGTCTCAGGGTCAGAGGCCATGGCGCCTGAAAAGGGAGGTGGAGCGGAGGAGTGGTGAGGACCAGCCTATCTCCGCCCAGAGCTCCTATTTCACTAGAAAATATACGATTAATATGATACTTTTGTACCTTGTGGAAGACTTAAAGTTTGCTTGTGGAAAGGAGGGTTGGCAAGAGTTAGAGCTTGTGAGCTATTGTGAAATGGTGACATTTTTTGGGTTTTCTCTGTTTTCAAGAGAGACTTCCCAAAGAAGTGAAATGGAAACCTAAAGTCAGAGTTAGAACTTTAATGTTCCCTGTAACAGGTGAGGTGGAGCAAATTCACATTTTCAAAACACAATTTATAGCAGAACTTCCAGTATTTCCAGTGTATCTGGGGCTGCAGTGGGGCTTCAGGAAGAAGAGCCAGGCCATGGCAGAGAAAGTCCAGTTTGGCTGGGCTTTTGAATGTAGGAAGGAGTGAGGTATAACAATACTAGAAAGGAGGGTTAGAGCCAGACTGTAGGGCTTTCCTTTCAAAAAAAGGGACTGATACTTGATCCTAGAGGTAACAGAGAGACCTTAGAGTTTAGTGAGTAAGGAGGTGACATGGTCAGACCTGTGCTTTCAGAAAAATCACTTTGGCAGCAAAGTAGAGAGTGGACCAGAGTGAGGAGAGATTTGAAGAAAGGAGATTAATCAGGGGGGTACAGTAATAATCTGGGACCCTGGCCAATGAACGACTGGATTTGTAGCTGTGAGAGTGGGGAAAAAGGGAAGACACCTAAACATGTGAAGGAGAAATGGCAATATCTGGCAACTGATTAGATAAGGAAGGGGCACTTAATAAATGTTTGCTGAATTGAATTATCTTTTCCATTATGCCAGAAATGGTGTTTATAAAACTGATAATTATTGAGAATAATTATAAAAAAGTTATTCACAGTGTGCTAGATAGAATAAAAAAAAATAGACGTGTGCTACCCATGTGTGTGCATACTTTATCTGTAGCTTTCTTAGCTTGCACGTAGCCAAAACTTGCTATTACTCCATTCCTTGCTTATTTTTCTAGAGGCGATTCATCACCACGGATGTTGATAAGGATCTTATTTTTCTTTTATTAACTATTATTATAATAATATTTTTAATCAACTTTTTAATTAAAACTGTTACTTGTTTAGGGTTCAAGATGTTTGGGATATGACTTTTCTGCGCCTGCAGGACCATGGAAATTTGTAAGATTGAAATATATGTTTTATGTGGTTTCTGAAACAGTAATTTTAAAAATTATTATGAATTTTGACAGACAGTAACATTTATTTCCATATACCAAGAACTGAAAAAGAGAATTGCATATGAATCTATAAACTTATATTATTTACATTTCTAAGTGTTTATTAAACATAACATGATAAAATTATCCTACTTACCTGTCCCCTCCTGGTCTTCTTTATGCTCTGTTCTGTGTAATTTTTAGAGATTCATTGACCTTTTTTTGTTTCTTTTTTTTAATCACTACTACCCAAAAGCTTTCCTCCAAAAAACTTTCCACTCCCACTCAATGAAGTTTTGTTATAACAAACATATATGTATGTGCATATATGTAACATATATGTGTATATATGCATGTGCATTATGTAAATGTACACATGTGTACATATAGTCAAGCAAAGCAAATGAACACATCAGCCGTATATGAAAATATAGGTCTCATTCTGTACCTCTCATATATCACCTTGCTGAGAGGTAAAAAGCTTGAATTTTTATTTTATTTTTTAATCTAGTTGAATCAACTGAACTGAATGGTGCTTGCCCCCAAATTGGAGCTTTCACAGCTATAGCTGATCAATCACCAGGGAGATTCATTCTAGAGACACACATGCTTGGGAGTTTGGAGAACATGAAATTGGTTGCAATGTTTAAAGAAGAGACTAAGTCTTACACATTGAGCTATGTTGTAGTGAAGCTACCCTCCTAAACATAATCTTCCACAATGATAATTTAATAATTTAAGTAACTAGGATTTGGGGTATGTGTTTGTGAATAGTCCCTCCGTTGATGCAGAAGAGTTAGTATGGCTGAAGAAATTTATCATCTGCAGCTAATTGGGTGGTGAGCTTCTACAGATCATTATAGGCTGATCCTCAGATAATAAATATGCAGTTTTCCAGGTCCATGTTTTCACCATTTACAGGTTGATAAGGCATTATAAGAATATTACTCCTTTGTTGGAACCTTTGAGAACTCTGGATCACCTCCATGACACTTTGCAATGACTGAGGAGGACTTTATATATTTATATACGCAAAAATGTGAAGAAAAAGATGTAACATCTTTCAGAGAAACAGTTTAAACCAGAGGTGGGAAACCTGAGGCCTCAAGGACACATGTGGCCCTCTAGGTCCTCAAGTGAAGCCTTTTGACTGAATCCAAACTTCACAGAACAAAACACTGAGGACGCAGTTTCCCCACCCCTGGTTTAAACCCTTTATGGCTTTGCCTAGACAAAATACATTATCATATCTCCTAAAGAGAATAAATCATGGCTTCTAAATTAAAGAGGGAGTCAAACTGAAATATTTCATTGGCCACTTGACATACATGGAAGACATCTGGGTATATAATTTCGATTGAAAAACATATTAAAAATTCCTTATGTAGAGTCTTTTTTTAATGCTGTCAAAATGTTTGACCTCAACAAGGATCAAATTCTGTTTCTTAAGTTTTTTTTCCAGTTATATGTAAATACAATTTTTAACCTTCTTTTTTTTTTTTTACAATTTTGAGTTCCAACTACTCTCCCAGCTTCGCTTCCCTCCCCCCTCATTGAGAGAGAAGGCAAGCAATTTGATAAAGATTATACACGGGCAGTCACACAAAATATATTTCCATAGTAATCATGTTGTGAGAGAAAACATATACAAGATCAAATTCTTAGTATGTACCAAGAAAAGATGAAAACAGAAGGCTTTGAACATGAATTCATAAGTCAAATTGAACTAATAGATAAAGGAATTAGTTACTAATATCTTTGTCTTCTCTATGCAAGGCATATTGAGCAGAAAGCTTTTAATAAAAAAGCTGAGGATGACTATGTCATAAGATGTTTTTCCAAGTTCTCATCCTATTTGACCTTTCTGCTGAGTCTGCCATTGGTTACCACTCTGTAGGTAATATCTTCTCTCTAGGATTTTATGACACTACTCTCTCCTGGATCTCCTCAAACCTTCAAAGTCTTTTGCTGTCTCATCTTCTACTCTGTATCATGTTCTCCAACTCTGTAAATTCTCCAAAGCTTTGTACTACACCCTTTTCTCTCCATTATAACCCTAAGTGATCTCATCAGCTGCAATAGATTTAATGATCCCCTTGCAGATGACTCCCAGGTCTATGTGTACAGCTGGACTCTTTCCCTTAAGTTTCAGTGCTACATCACCAACTCCCTATTGGGCATTTCAGATTGGATGTCCCAGAGATATCAAACTGAACATGTCCAAAATGGAACACATTAGTTCCCCCCTAAACCCAGTCCTCTCCCAAATGTCACTAATTCTATCAAAGGCACAGACCTTCTTACATTCTTTGAGGTTTGGAACATTGTCATCATTGCCATCTTCTCACTTTCCCTCACCACACATATCCAAGAAATTGCTAAACTTGCTGTTCTATGGGGCTTCATTCATGGCTTATTCATGTTCTTTTTGTGGGTTTAGGTTTAAGTTCTCTATTTCTTTTTCTTTTAATACGCTATTTCATATTTTTATAGATATTCATCCATTTCAGTTGTCAGTTTGTTGGCATATAATTGAGCAAAATCATTTCTAGTAATTTCCCTTTGTTCCTTTTTCACTTTTGATTTTCCCTTTTTGATTCTGACAATTTGCTTTTCCTTTCTCTTTTTAAATACATTAGCTAAAGGTTTATCTACTTTATTTTTCTTTTTGAGTTTCCAGTCTTATTCATCACTTCATTGGGTTCGATTTCAAATGCAAAAATTTCAATTTTTTAGTATGTTATTTGGGTTTCTGATTTATATTTTTGATGTTTACTTGGAACTTAATTTTTTTTTTTGTATTCTAGGTTTATTTTTTTTAGTTGTATGCCCAACTAATTGATCTTCCATCTCTCTTTTTTGTTGACAAAGATTTTCCTCTTGGAATTGCTATGGCTACCTCCCAAAAGTTTTGATAGGGTGTTGTCATTGTTGTCATTTTCTTCAAATTTTTTTTCCTTTTGTTTCTACGATTGTTATTATGAATCTTTTAGGATTAAATTATGTATAATTTTTATTATCTTCAAAGATCCTTTATATATCTATTACTTGTGAATGAAAATACTCACTTCATATTTCTGACTCACAAAAAAAATTACACCAAATTCTTACTATTCTTCTTCTAGCATATGACAAATTCTCATATCATAAGTAAAACTGTCAAACTATCCTTGACAATTCAACAAATAAACTGTCCTGGAATCAGAACATTATCACAGATAAATACTATCTCCTGTAATTGCCTGGACATTATATCAGTCCACAAAAATGTTAAGAAGGTTGTTTTCTATTATTTATTTATTTATTTTTAGTTTTCAACATTCACTTCCATAAGATTTTGAGCTACAAATTTTCTCCTCAGCTCTCTCCTCCTCACCCCAAAATGGCAATTTGATATAGGCTTCACATATACATTCATATTGAACCTATTTTCACGTTAGTCATGTTGTAAAGAAGAATTAGAACCAATGGGAGAAACAACGAGCAAATAATATGCTTTGATCTGCACTCAGATTCCATAGTTCTTTTTCTGGATAAGAAGGTTGTTTTTAGATGATATTCTTCTGAACCACACTGAAAGACAACTTTTCAAAAAATCAGATATCTATGGCTTAAATCAGAACCATCTAGGAACATGAAGCGCTTCTCATCTTCATCATACTGTCTGCTATTGGAGATATCCAAAGATTTTTTAGTGAGTTTACAGAAGATAGGTCTGCATCCTGATACTCTGATACAATTCAAAAACAGTCATTTTATTTGTGTGGATATACACAGGCTCTTTTGGACCAGAGACCAAGTCGTTGGGAACTTAGTATGTTCAGCTTTGGGACTCCCACCCACACGGTCCTGACTGGTCAGTTGCCTCACTTGGTCCACTCTTCCGTGGCCACCACTCCCATACATATGTTGTCTCTGTTCATAAGAATGTAAGCTCTTTGAGGGCAGGATTATCTTGATTTTGTATTTGTATCCCTAGCACAAACCAAGGTCTTGGCATTTAATATTTTTTTTTCTTCATGTTTTGCTTACTCAATGTTTCCCCTAATAAAAGAAAAATAGTAGTATAATGACTTTTCCCAGGACTGTTTCTTTCTGAGCTCTTCTCATAAAAATAAGGATGAAATTATAGTAACAATAATAATATAAATAACAATATAAACACATTATATCTATATTATCTCCTATTGTTTACAAAACCCTTTCCTTAAAATAACCCTGTGACATAGTGATAATATGTCTCTTCTAAAACGAGAGGTTAATTTCTGAGTCTCTTGACTCAAACCCAGGCTTTCAGATTCCAAGTTCAGTAGTCTTTCCAGTAGGCTATATTGTTTCTTTCAGAAGGTGCCTGAAGAAATAAATACTAGCATTATTAAAAAACTTCCATCTATGCTAACTGAAAAAAAATCTAGACCCTTCTCCAGCATATTAGGGAGTACAGGTGTGACTATGAGAAATAAAGCATTAGCCAAGGTGACATTGGGACAGATCTGTTCCATTGTGGAACTCCGCTTTCCAGCATCTGCAGATACTACCTATGTTATAATTCTACATGTTCCCTTTAGGGCCAGTTCTTTGAATGCTGGTCTAGGTCTACTGGACATTACATGTCTGGTATTCATATTCCTAAAAAAATAAAGTTCCTTCTTGTTGTTGTTTAGTCATCTCAGTTGTGTCCAACTCTTCAAGACCCCATTTGGGTTTTCTTGGCAGAGATACTAGAGTGGTTTGCTATTTCCTTCTCCATCTCATTTTACAGATGAGTAACGGAGGCAAACAGAGTTAACCTGCCCAGGGTCACACAGCTAGTAAGTATCTGAGGCCAGATTTGAACTGGGAAGATAAGTCTTCTTGATTTCAGGCCCAGCATTGTATCCACTGCGTTACCTACCTAACTGCCCTAGAGTCACTTTACAGGTCTCTTATCTGTAGGTACCTATGTATGGGAGGGGAATTTAGAAGAGAGTCATAAGGTGGTCAGTTTTTTAGGGGTTGGCAACTGGTGATGAAAGCTCAGTACATATATTCAAGTCTGAGAATGTACTTCATCACTTATGCCTTTATAGGGCAGCTAAATCACATAGTGGATAGAGTGCTGGTTAGTAAGACCTCAGTTTCAATCTCGCAGCTGACACTAGCTGTGTGTCCCTGGGCAATTTATTTAACCTAAGTTTCTTTATCTGTAAAAATGGGAATAATAATAAGATTTATTTCATGTGGTTGTGGTGAGGCTCCAAAGAGCCTCTTATAAAGTGTTTTGCAAACCTTAAAGTGTTATATAAATGTTAGTCATTGTTATCATTGTTGTTGTTATTTATATTGCTTAGGGTCTAAGATAATGGTTTGAGCTATAGCCCATAGTGTTATAATAAGACTCCTGTGTATTATTCACTTTTTAAAGGAGCCATGTCATCATCTCTGGGCAAATGTTTTTAAAGGGTATATTGAGGATACCGGTGAATAATCATTGTATGCCTCTGTGGGATCCACAAATCCAAATGCCCCAGAAAGCTATTAGTAAGTGTTCTATTTTGTTCACCAGGGGCAGTACACAGTGCATGCAGCCATGGCTGCTGACTGAACAGGTTTCACAAATAAAGCCAAGCATGTGGACATTTAGGAGCTGACTCCCAGATAAATTGGTTAATGACTAGTATCTTCTAAATGAGGTAGCAAGTCCAAAGACTCATAATCTCTCCCCATGCGCAGATTTTAATTAAATAATTATAATGTCCTTGTTGTAATTATTTATCAGTAACTGTGCTCCTGAGTATTGCCTCTTTTGCCTTCAGCTGTTCTCTTAGCTCAGGCTGAACAATGAAGAATCCACTTGGCAAAGCAGATGGAAAAAAATGAATGATTCTTATTCACCACAAAACCAAGGTCTTAATGGTGTGGTGGTGGTGGTGGTGGGAACCCCAAGAAAAGCTTTGTGGCTTCTTATTTAAATATCGTTATGTTCTTTGTTAAGATAGTGAGAATGGTAGAGGGCATGCTTTCCTGGAAGGTACCAATACAGGTATTTAATCATCTTGAACTTCACTGCATAGTCACCATAACATCCATGAAGAACGGCACTTTTGACAGCTGCCATGTTATTTAGTAGTATTACTCCTTTGAGTCTGTAGCTTCTAGTATGCTATCTTAGTGCAATTAGATAACTCAGAAAAAAATTAACATAGCTAAGTAATTATTTTATATTAATAAGGCTAACCTTAGTGGCTTTTTTTTTTTTTTAGCAAAAGACACAATACGACCTATGAAGAAAAAAATAGAAGGAATTCCTATTATTCAACTTTGGGAAAAGAAAGCAAAGACCTCAGAGAAGGTTTACTTTATAGTAAGGATTTCCTTCTCTACCTTTTTTTAAAATGTTCAGACCTATGCTTTCATCTTTGTGGGCAACTACCAATGTGGAAACACCCTCTACAAACTCGATTATCTCCAACTTAGGATGTTAGAGAGTTTCATGAGGCACTGATAAGTTTAGTGATTTGACCAATGGCATACATTAAATTTGTGCCAAAGGAAGAACTTGAATTTAGGTAATATTGACTCCAAGGCACAATCATTATACTACATTGTATCTCTTAATAGAGTTATTATCAATGAATCATTCTGAATTACCATGGATATATTTTACAGAGAATATGGTTACTTGAAATGACTGTGTGAACGGCCTCATCAAAAGTTCCCTATGTCTCTGAAATCATGAGTCTAATCCCTATCCTTCTTGTATGTAGAAAAATTGGTGAGCTGTTTCCTGATCCATTCTCCAAATTTCTTTCATGTAATGAGCAAGTTTAACCATAAGCATTCTAGATTGTAAGTTTAAAACTTTTTTTTTTTGAAGTGAGGCAATTGGGGTTAAGTGACTTGCCCACAGCTAGTAAGTATTATGTGTCTGAGGCTGGATTTGAACTCAGGTCCTCCTGACTCCAGGGCCAGTGCTCTATCCACTGCACCACCTAGCTGCCCCCTAAAACTTTTTCTCTTCTTACATACCATTATTTTACCTTAACAATAATGACCAGTTGCTTGCAAATTGTTTTACTTGAAACAATCCAATCCCTTTTTTCTTCCTCATACACAGGCACATCTTAAGGTTCTTCCCTGATGACATGCAATGAATTCTGTCAATCTGTCATTTGTCCTATATGTCCTGATGATTTTAGACAACTCTCTTGTATAAATTGCTGAAATGTAGTATTCAGGCTCTTCATTTAATTTAGTTTTTCTAGGGAAATAACTCACTTGCTATAATAACTTACAGATTATCTCACTAAATTATATTTTTATGGTTATTTGTTTTGATTTGCTGAGAATTAAGGTGTTTAACAGATTTTGTTATATTTTGATCTGATTTTTTTGAGAATCAGTGCCTTTTTATGTTCCTCTGCCATTCTTTTTTTTCAGAGTACCAATCGCCATGTTACAATTTTTTCTCTTTCCAAGAAGAAACCACTGATTCACTAATTTGCCTTCTTCAATTCTTTAATAGTACTATTTCCCCTCCTTTGCTTTCAATTATTATTTTTAGCGTATCAATGTTTTGGGAATCATTGTGGGTTTTCTCTACTCTCATTTCTGGGAATCTAGTTGTTGTTGTTGTTGACCTGTCCTGTGATTTCATTGTAGGCAACCACTAGTGAGGGACTCCCTCTAATAATTCAGATCAACACCTGATCTACAACTTCTATAGGGGCCAGGACAGAATCCTGAGTGACACCCACAATTAGTGGACACAGGATGGTTGGAGATCCAGAAAAGGAGACTGAGATGGAATAGCTAGATGGTTACTCCTTAGTTGAATTAAGTTGATCCTAAGAAGAGAACAAAGAAAACATAGTCATGAAAACCCAGAGAGGAGAAAGTATGCAGGAAGAGAAGGGAGAATGTCATGGGAGTTCATAAATTCAGTGATAATTTTGGATTGAATGAACTTCAGAGGAGTAGAGGTTACTGAGTGATGATAGTAGAAAGTCAGAAAGTGCCAGTGGGGAGCAAAGACCTGTGGATCAGGGTATGGTGAAAGTGCAGTCAGTGCTGGAAAGGGTAGCCAGGGATGCTCTGTCATCTGGAGGAAGCCAGTTCTCAGTGAATGCCAGAAGATGAGAAAGGAAGAGGTTTCAGATGAAAGTTAGCTTGTTAATTATGGACCAGATATTCCAGAGGGCACAGTGAAAGGTGATCTTTCTACAGATCTGTAACGGGACATTGGTGGAGCTTACTGGAGGGAGATGGAAATGAGGAGGCTAACAGAGGTTGATGAGGTTTTTTTTCCCTTTGTCTACGGGGGGCTCAGTATCATAGCAATGGGGAGAGTGGAAAGGTTTGGGAACTTGGTAACCATTGAGGGATGAATACAGAAATAGTAACAATGAGATCTGCTGCTGAAGGTAGGTTATTAGAGGACTTAAGGGGGAGGTCTTGTGTTGGGTCAGCCCTCAACTGACCTACTCTGTTGTTGTGATTTGGGACAAGCCTAGAATTGTAGCTCTAGCCTGCCCTTGGTGAATCATTTCAACTCTACACTACTTTGTTCTAAAATCTCTTGGTCACTTGTCCTATTGCTGACAAGATTTATTTATCCTCCCTGGTGGATTACTCCCACTATCTGTTTCTTTCACTCCCACTCACATGGTGCTGAATAGACAAGAAGCCTGGTAAAGTGGTGGGAGGTAGGGATGTAAGCTTACAGAGGACAGCCTGACTTTGTTGTACCCTTAAGCTAGTGCAGGAACCTAGCCCAGAGTCAGTAAGTAATTTGTCTCTGCCTACTTTGCTAGCTATGACTTTTCCAGCAACAAGCAGGGACTGGCCTTGTGTACTCAGATTAGTCCAAAATCCCAGTGAAGAGGGTGTGTGTGGTTTATCCTAATAGAGAAGCTCTGGAAGGTTAACAAAGAAGAGGTGATTTCTCCTTGCCCCTTTTGCCTGTTGTCAATTCACCAATCACAAGCAGTTCTTAATCTTGAACTGCTTTCAGCCCAGAAGAGAAAACGTCTGTTGAGCACTGGCCTAAGTGCATCCTTTTCCATGTAGATAATATTTTTATGATAATAATTATATAGGCATCAAGAGCAACTTTGATAGTTATTAGCAGGGTAGAAGCTTGCTTGCATAAGTTATCCTCTATAGTAAATCACATTTTCCCCACAACACAATTTACTAAAAAAATGTGGAGAATGCAAGATTCCAGGGTACTTACTAATTGCTGATTATAAAAAGGCATTTCATTAAATAGGGCAAAGTCCTACATAATGACTTTAGATGAACAAGACGCCTCCAATTCATATACCAAAATTATTCAAAAATCTTTGAAAGATGTCACAAGAGAGTTAAGCTCATTCAATGGCCATCTGATCATTTAGTATCAAATAAGGCATAATACGGAAAGAAATATGCTCACTTAAAGTGAGTCACTTTCTTGGAAGGGATCCAGTACAGGGTCCAAGTTGAAGAGGGATTTCCTATAGATGATGAGGTCCTGAATATACCTTGTTTGTGGGTGATATTATATTGGTTAGAATAGGCATGAGAATGTTGTATAGCTCCTGGAAGGGAGCATCTATAGTGGAAACCATTGTTATAAAACTGCAGCTGGTGATCTTGACACCATCATGACAGTCTCCCCTTAAAGGAGGCTGTAAGCTTATAGAACATACTCGTGGAAAAATACTGACAACAGAAATTTTTAAAAATGTAACTCTGTCTCCCAAATAGAGTTTTGTCTACCACCAGCTTACTTTTCTCCCTGCTAACAAACTCCTAAAATAATGTTTTGCTCTGATCCCTGTTATGCAAATTGGCCAGTTCCAGGGAGGCCATCCAAAATCAGAGTATAAAAACCCTACTCTCAGGAGATCACTTTGGAACACACTCTCCCTTCCACCAGGAGCAAATGTTCACCTCCAGCAGGAGTACACCTTCCTCCTGGAGCACCCCTTTCCTGCTGAATGAACTCATGTCTCTATGCTTCTTAACACAGTGCTGCCATTGTGTGAGTTATATTCTATGTTTGTGTGTATGCCTGAGTTGTGTGGTGGGTCTTCTTTTCCTCTCCTTTCCCCCCCTTCCCCAATTCTTGTTTTGCAATCAACTGATTCCCATTGTTTTACATGTTATTCTCAGCACCTGAACTCATTAAGGGATTATTTTCTCTGACATCTCTGGCTGGCCCAATGAGCCTTTCCTTAGGCATAAAGTAGTTGGGTAGTTGGCTAAGGGCTTAACCTATTGACAGCCACACCTACACTGTGGGAGCAGGGCACTCTGAGCCCAGTTGTAGAAAACAAGGGTCAATAAGGGAACCCTACATCCTCCCAGGAGGGACTCCTGCATACCAGAGGACTGTTATAAACAAAGAAAAAGGGAACATAGATAAGATTTAAATGGATATATAACCTAGATATAAAAAGTCACATCATAAGCAAATTAGAGGAAGAAATTACCTTTCAGATATATGGATAAGAGAAGAATCTATGACTAAAAAGTCACACAAAATAAAATGGTGACATCAAATTTAAAAAGTTTTTGCACAACCATGTGCAAAATTAGTAAATTATTAGTAAAATTGAAATTAGTAAAAATTAGAAAGGAAATAGGCAACTATTAAAAAATTGTAGAAAGTTTCTCTGATAAAGGTCTCATAGTCAAGATATATAATGAACTAATTCAAATTCATAGAACTATGAGCCATAGCAGATAAATGGTCAAAGGAAAGGAAGAGGCAGTTTTCAAAGGCAGATTTCCAAGCTATCAGTAACCATATAAAACATGCTCTAAATAATTTAAAATTAGAGAAATGCAAATTAAAGCAACTGAAGTTTCACCTTACACCCATCAGACAGTCAAAGATTATGGCAAAGATGAAACTGGGTATGTTGCAGGAAAACAAGTACATTATAGGTGGAACTTTGAATTGATCTAGCCATTCTGGAAAGCAAACATTACTAAGCTGGGCATACTCTGTGACTCAGCTTGACCATTACTAGGCCAACAGGGCAGAGACATGAAAAAAGAGGAAAAGGACCTATCTCACCAAAAATATTGATAGCAGCTCTTTCCATGATAGCCAAAAATTAGAAATGAAAGGGGTGTCTTCCAACTGGGGAGTGGCTGAACATATTGTTCTATATGAATGTAATAGAATATTATTGTGCTATAATGAAATGAGGAAATGTACATTTTCAGAGGAAACTGGGAAGATATTTATTATCTGATTCAGGGCAAAGTGAGTGGAACTAGAACAATTTATATAATAATAATATTAATAAGAAAAACAACTTTAAAACTCTAAGAAACACAGTGATAAACCACAACTCCAAAGGAATGAAGATGAAACTTTAACTCACCTGCCAGAGAGGTGATGAACTTAAAATGGAGAAATAGATATTCATTTTTGGACACATGGGAATGTCTAGATGTAGGAATCTGTTTTGCCATTAGTTACATATGTTTGTATTGAGGGATTTGTTCTTCATGTTTTTATTTGTTTTTGTTTGCTTAGTGTGGGGTGGGGCTAATGGGAGAGATACAGTAGTAAAAGAAAAGTGAAAACATTTTTAACAATTAAAAATTAAAATTTTTAATAGATGCTCATGGCAAATGATAAGAATAATTATTGGAAAATTTAATGGTTTGAGAACAGTACAAATTTTATCTGTACACGTATATATGAAATAAATCATCTTCAACAACAGATAAATGACAATGAATTATATTCATTTCTATATGTATATATAGAATATATATTAATATATTTTCATTGAAGTTTATATTTCTTTTTACTTGTATTCTTTTCTATAAAGGAACTTTAAAATGACTAAAACATAATATATTGTCAATTCAGTACATATCTTTTAAAAGCAAACAAACCTACTGGATAGATTTTCTTTATTTCTTCTTTCTGTCTTCTTCTAGATCATTTATGGAAGATATTATGGATCAACTATCACTAATTGCTTAATTTCAAGTTTATTTTCCTGCCTCTCTCCATTCTTCTTATTTCTACTTCCTGGAATTCTCTCATTTTGCTTTAAGTTTTTTAGCTCTTTTCCTGTCTTATTTCTTCAAAGTTCTCATTTGCAACTAACCACTGATGTGGAATTAGTGGATAAAATTGTGGACTGCAGATCAGGAAGACCTGGGTTTGAATCCTGCCTTTGGTCTTTACTACCTGTGTGATTATGGGCAAGTCACTTGCCTTCTCTGGTCCTCAGTCTCTTCATCTATAAAATGAGGGGGTTGGACTTGACCTCAGATGGCCATTCAAGCTCTAAAGCTATCATCCTATGAACTAGGGGAAAGTAATCCAGGGTAAAGCATATTCAAATTTTCACAGTCCTGTTCCTTCTACTATTTTCATGCTGTTTTTCTTTTTCTACCAGCTTCTTTACTCTTTGGACCTATTCCTGTTTCTTTCTTTTTTTTTTTTTGTCCTTTTTATCCTTGGCCTTGCTACAGACCTTTCTTCTTCATCTCCAGGAGGCTGTCTTGACAACTTACTAGCATTTATCACTCACTGACACCTAAAATTCATTTGATCCTCTGTTTAGTAGGTACAAAAGTCATTGCTATCTTCATTTTATAGATGAGGAATCCCCATCTTAGGAAGGCTAAGAAAACTTCCCTTATTTTTTATTTTCATATCTTGATGTCTCATGAAAGTCATTAGCTTGTCCAATTCTAATTTTTAAGGAAGTATTTTCTTCAGTGAACTTTTGTACTTTGTTTTCCATTTGGCCAATTCTATTTTTTAAAGAGTTATTTTCCTCAGTGAATTTTTGTACATCTTTTTCTGTTCTGGTCTTGAATTGCTATCATTTCTTTCCCCAATTTTTCTTCTACTTCTCTAATATGCTTTTTTAAATCCTTTTTAAGCTCTTCTATGAGTTCTTTTTGGGCCCGAGACCAAACTACATTTTTCTTTGAAGTTTTACATGTGGCCATTTTGACACTAATGATGAAGCATACTATTTGCCTCCAGAGAAAGAACTGATACTGTTTGAATACAGACTGAAGCATTCTAGTTCTCTCTCTCTCTCTCTCTCTCTCTCTCTCTCTCTCTCTCTCTCTCTCTCTCTTTCCCCTTCCCTCCTTTTTCCTTCCTCCTCCCTTCCTCCTCCCTCCCTCCCTCCCTCCCTCCCTCCCTTCCTTCCTTCCTTCCTTCCTTCCTTCCTTCCTTCCTTCCTTCCTTCCTTCCTTCCTTCCTTCCTTCCTTCCTTCCTTCCTTCCTTCCTTCCTTCCATCTTTCCTTAGTCTTCTTGTAGAAAGTGACTATTATGGAAATGTTTCACATGATTGCATAGGTATAAACTATATTGCTTACCTTCTCAGTAAGGGGTGAAGGGAAGGATAGAAATCAGAACTAAAAACTTTTTTTAACTGTTAAAAACTGTTTTAACACAGAATTGGGGGCAATATATGAAAATTAAAAAAATTAAAATTAAATTTCAACATAACCATTGGAGCTATCTTTCATTATACTTCTATAACTCCAATTTCTTTTCCTTTTAAGCAATAAAGACTCTGTGGAGTGTTATGGCAATACCATAAGTGGGAGGCACAGAGTTATTGAGGCTTGTTACACACATGCACATGCACACACACAGAGTTCTGGTTTGGCTGTCAGGACTGATTTGGATCATTCAAACAAGTTTAAATAAGACAAGTTAGGCAAAAACCAAAACCAAAAAAAAAAAAACCTTGACAGTTATTTCATTAACTTTATTACATTTTGGTATTCCTTGACCAGTCATTTCTGTCCAAACAACCAATTTGGTTTACCTATATAGACAAAATCTGAATTTTCAGGGACTTCATATCTTTTACTCTCTAGAAAAATGAAATTTATCATCTATTTACTCTTGGTAACTTTAAAATAAAATGAAATGTACTACAAATATTATCCTATATTTTAAAATATGGGATTCATTTGCTACTAACTAAAATGTAAACTTTACCCAGTGTGTCATTTAATGATTGACCTAATATGATTAAAAAAAAACTTTACTATCTCAATTGGCTTTTCCTTCCACCTCCCCTTTATCTCATATAAACTAATGCCTGATCATGGTAATGAGATTGCTTCATTTATTTCAAGGTAGTTAAGATTTAGGGGATTTAGGGGATTTTTGGTTCTATCTCTTTAATATTGACTGAATAACTTTTATTCATTAGGTTTCTTATGGTATTCCTCATAAATTTCCTATTATTCCTGAAGTACACCCAAAAGATAACCCAGTGCAAATATGATTCATCATGTGGACATCTTTTAAAATGGAAGAGCACTGTAATAGAAGTTACAAGACCTGGGTTCTAATTCTTGTTCTCTCATTAACTAGAGAGGTAAATCCTTAGACAAGTCACTTAACTCTTTAAAATGGTTTTAAAATCTGCAAAATGAGGTAGACCAGTTTATAGCTAAGGTCCTTTCTAGCTTCAAAATTATATGAGCATGTGAGCCTAAAATTTTTTTATCCAGGCATTTATCTACTTGGATATAATTTCATTTTTTAATACATGTAATGTAATAATATGGTATGTCAATCTTCTTTGTCAACTGAAGAACCATTATTTAAAGGCATATTTGTTTCAGCTTTAGGAAAATAATCTTAATTTATCATGCCCTTTCAAAAATTGTGCAGTTTTTTTTAATGACTCCATGGTTCTTTCAGAAACAAAGGCCCATCTTTTAAATACCAATAATCTCCCAGAAAAGTTGTATGGATACAAATCATCAAATGCTTCAGTCTCTAAAGAACTAGAGTTGAAGATCAAGTTACATACAATAAGTTTACATAAAATTTGATGTTGATCACACCAAATAATGAGTTTTATATCCCTAATCAGCTTCTCAAATTACTATAGAGATCTTCTAATATTTTAAAGAGTCACCCAAGACCAAATTCCTTAATCCCATAGAGAATAACAACATGACATGTTTCTAGTGTGCTTTAGAAAAAGAAATTGTCAAAATAACCACTGCAAATAGTTATTCTTATAATTCTTTCTCTTTTAAGAAATATTCAGTTGTAGGTAGCATAATATTGAGGAATGAAAATATTATACAATTGTATCTCCCAATTCTAAAAAGGTTATGCAATTTCTCAAACAATCAATCTATTAATTATTTATTAAGAGACCACTATGTATCAGGCAGGAAGCACCTAGGTGGCTCAGTGGATAGAGTGCTGGGCCAGGAGTCAGGAAGACCTGACTTCAAATCCAGCTCAGACATTTAGTGGCTATGTGATCCTGTGCAGGTCATTCAACTTTTGTTTGCTTTAATCCACTGGAGAAGGAAATGACAAACCATTCCAGTATATGGTGTCATGAAGACTCAAACATGACTGAACAACTAAACAATAATGTACTAGGCAGTGGGGATACAAATATATGAATGAAACAATCCCTATTTGTGAGGAGCTTGGATGATATGAATGAATGAATGAATGAGTATAGCAACAAAGCAAATAGTAAAGCACCTTCTTTAATGTTGTTTACAATGATAAAATCATATAAGTTTCTGATGTTGAACCAGTTGATAGAGCCAAGGACTTTGGTGGCAAAAACTTTCTTTTCTGGGTTTTTGGTAGTTGGGACAACTGAAGAGTCAGGGGAAAGAAAACCTGCAGAAATAGTTACTAGGCTCTATCTCAACATTTATGTAATTTTACTATGCATAGCATTTTTATATTAATTTTTTTTCTTTTACAATTTTC
Organism: Phascolarctos cinereus; assembly: GCF_003287225.1. Classification (NCBI taxonomy): domain Eukaryota; kingdom Metazoa; phylum Chordata; class Mammalia; order Diprotodontia; family Phascolarctidae; genus Phascolarctos; species Phascolarctos cinereus. Next base: position 133,383,476 of record NW_027555514.1, read on the forward strand.
TTATATAAGCCTTATAACAACTCTATGATGTGAGAGGGAAAAGTATTATTATCCTCAATAGAAAGCTTAGGAAATTGAGGCTCAAAAAGTTTAAATAACTTCCAAAGGTCATAGCTGATCAAGAATAGAGCCAAGTTATCTGACTTGTAATTTCCTACTCTACTTTCTGCTTTTATTTATTTTGACTAGAAAATTTCTTTTTTAACTCCAAATTTATTTTGGATATCTTTAGAGTAATCCTTTTGTCCCTCCACCTCTTCCAGTGTTGTCCCCACGAAAACTGGATGTTGAGTAGCAGCGAGGGTACGTGACTTAGTCGTTATTGTCATCTTGCTGCCATCCTAACATCTCCCCCCCTTTCAAATCTAAATTTTATCGTTTCTTTCCACAGAGCATGTAACCATGAGAGCACATGGCTTGTAAAACAAATTGGTCGGATACAATGCTAATATGTCACTTTCAACCATTTCTGCCATTTTCATGTGCTTTACTACACAAAAACAAATGAGTCAGTTCCACCTACTCGTGTTAGTATTTTAATCTTATGGCCCACACTGCACCCATTCTTGGTTCTCTGAGCATTGAGGCTTGAAACACAATGTCTTAAAATAGCAAAGCTGTGCAGCTAGTTCTTTGTGTTTTGTGCATCCATGAGAAGATATAGATTTAATAGAGAAATATTCATTTTCAGTGCTCTGGTTGGTATACAGAAGGAGTATAGAAGATTTCAAATCCAAAATTTCAAATTAAATTTAGGATTGTTTCCCTGAAACTATTATATTGAAATCTTTATGGGGAAACTCACTGAGCACACATATTGAAATTCAAGCTGGAGAGTTCCAGAAAATTTCTCCTGAGTTCTCCCTTCACTCTTGCTTCCATGTGTTTTTCATAGGTTTGAAAATTTTGTATATTTTAGCTAACCTTAGGTTTTTGTGTACTTCCACCTTTTTCTCCAGCACATTCCTTTTTTAAAGATAGACTCCCACTTTGAAAGAGATATTTGTTTCTGTTCATTAATTTTTCTGTAGGAAATCTTTGGGGCAGGTAGGTGGTACCGGATAAGAGTGCAGGGCCTAGAATCAGGAAGAATCATCTTCTTGAGTTCAAATCTGGCCCTAGTCACTTGCAAGATGTGTGACCCTGGGCAAGTCACTTAACCCTGTCTGCCTTAGATTCCTCATCTGTAAAATGAGCTGTAGAAGGAAATGGCAAATCACTCCAGTATCTTTGCAAAGAAAACCCCAAATGAGTTTCAAGAAGAGTCAGATGCAACAGAAACAACTCAACAACAACAACAAAGGAATCTTTTGCAAATGGTTTCCTTCTTAGAATCATAAAATATAGAAGCAAAGAGTTAGAGCCAGAAAGGACCTCAGGGGTCATTCAGTTAAATGCTCTAATTCTACAGATAAGAGGCCCAGAAAGTAGGTGGCCTACCCAAAATAAGTAAGTAAGTAGAGTCCTTTGACTCTAAATTCAGGCATCTTTACAGAAAATGAAGCAGCAAACTTCAGAGATTATCTAGTCCAATAACTTCATTTTATATTTGAGGAGATGGAGACCTAGTGAAATTGTGACTTTCTGAAGGTCAGAAAAAAAGTTAATGGCAGATTTAGGACAGGTTTCCTGACATCTAGCCCAATTCTTTTTCTACTGCACCATGCTGCTTTAAAACAGTGTCTTTCCAAATGTCAAGAAGTTGTTCTACTTTTCCTCTTGCAGGAAAAAAAAAATCTGTACTTCTGAAATATAAACTCAGGGAACTGAGAAACAAACATTACCTAAGAGATAATTGGAAAGGGAGATGCATTAAACAGATCATAACAATTCTTAAAATCCTAGAAAAACTGGAAGCAACAACAAGTGAGCACCTTTTACTCAATTTATGATCAAATATATTGGTGGCTTTTTATCTGCTCCCTGACTGAAATTCCCTTCTAAAAGGATAATAGGATCCAAGCCTTTTTCCTATCTTTTTTGGAAAACTATGTGAACAGAATATGCCTGCTCCTAGTAATCACCTTGATCCTTATGTTCCCCATTATTATAGATTTAGGCATAAATAATCTATAATAAGACCTGAAGAACCAACAATTTTTATACACCCCACTTGATGACAATCACATTTTCTCACCTGAAATGATTCCATACAATCTTTTGGTTCCCGCTAATCACCTTTGCTAATGACTCAAAATCTGCTCTCTGCTTTATCAAAAAGCACAGGCGCATTTCAATCTTTCAATAATTACTCCATACCCTATGCTTTACTCCAATTATATCCAGAGATGGATCTCATCCCCACACCAAGCCACAGTCATCTATTTCAAAAGAACAATGGAGATAGATTTGATTGGATAAAAACACTTTGGAGAAAACATTTATAGTTGGGTGATAAGATCAAAAACTAGAGTACAATGAGCTGGGAATTGAATGAGGGGAGGAAATGAAAGGCAGATAGCTTTTTCTATAAGTTTGACTGTGAAAAAACACTTTTGCTCCTGTGAAAGTTCACTCCTTCATTTTCCTCTGGGCTCTCCTTTTGGCTTTCCTAACTTCTTTCTCCACTATGACCCAATGACCTCATTTTGGAAGATCACTCTGCCTTTGAAACCCCTTCCTCTAAATGGTCAGGTCCTCCCAGAATTTCTATTTTGAGGAATGGGCCCAGGTTAACCATGTTCACATCTTGACTCTTTTCTGAACTCAGCTTCTGATTCTTTGGACTTCTTTTTCCACCTGCTTTGGTTCCTTCTAAGGCCACTACTCCCATCACCTTTACACCTTTCTCATACGTACAGATAATTCTTGCTTTATAGAAGTCCATGTTACATAAATTTGACTTTATATAAAGAATTCTGAAAGGCATGGGAAGATGTGACAGAAACACATATGAGGAGAGTTTGGATAAAAAGTGTGACTGTAGTTCATTCCTGATTGTGGATTTGACAAAGATGAAACTTCAAAGAAGTAACAAGATTTTAAAATTAGCTCAAGAATTGGAGCTAAAAGTAGATGAGAATGAAGTAGAGGAGTTGATTCAATCTCATAGAGAACTTTTGAATGAGGATCTGATTGAGCTGCTAGCTTCAAAGATTGCAGAAAAAGAAAGGGAAGCTTCAGAACTGAGGTAGAACCAAAAGGTTCACAAAACAATTGGCAAAAGCATTTTATCATTTGAGTGGATTTTTTTATGTATCGAAAGGACGGATCCAAATACTTTAAGATTTTTAGAAGTTCAAAGACTAGTAGAGGATAATATTTCTTGCTATCATGAGATATATGAGGAAAAAAAGAGAGCCTCTGTCCAAACATCTGACGATAGCTTCATTTAAAACACACACACACACACACACACACACACACACAAAACCCAGCTGCGCAGCCAACCATAAATTATAATGGCTAGATGCAGTAGGTGAGGAAGGGGCACCATACTGGTATTGTCTAAGCTGAGGCAGCTAAGTGGAGCAGTGGATAGAGTTGTGAGCCTGGAGGGATGACCTGAATTCAAATCTAGCCTCAGACACTTACTAGCTGTATGAGCTGGGCAAGTTACTTAACCTCTGTCTCAGTTTCCTCAATTATAAAATCAGGATAATAATAGAACCTACCTCTTAATGTTATTGTGAGGATCAAATGAGATAATAATTTTAAAACACTTAGCACAGTGCCTGGTATGTAGCAAGCTCTACGTAAATGTTAGCTATCATCTTCAATCTATTATTATTATTATTATTATTATTATTATTATTTATATTCTAGACTTTAGAAAGTAAAGAAGAAAATGTGAATAATGCAGATTAAGCTTTAGAGTGTATGGGCACATTTTCCCCCCTAGAGAGTCAGCTTGTTAAACATTTACCAGCACACCCCAGAGTACTGAAAGAGGGATATGTGGTCTGTGACAAGTTAGTCAGAGTAGAACATGAGCAGATGACAGTGAGGCAGAGAGGTAGTCTGCCTATGGTTGAGAGGACTGGGAGGAAAGCAGAGCCAGAAAGTAATGTTATGAATTCCCTGCAAGCAATCTGCAGAGCATGTTTTGGGACTGAGGACTAAACATGAAAGGCAAGCCTTGGGGCATAGCAGTAGCTAAACAGAAGAAAGATAAGACTAAGGTTGCTGGTTGAAGTCACCATTTCAAGGACAGAGGAAAGCAAAGGAAGATTCACTTTCCCCAAATTCACCTCCCTGTGCTTTTTATATAATCTTTTTCTTTAATCTAATTTTTTGTTGCATTTAACCATCCACCTTCTATGATGAATGTTCATATTAATGTATCTAATTCTGTGCTAGAAAAGGAGAGAATGGAAGATGCCAGATAGACAGAACTAAAAAAAAAATAAAATTAGTTCAGAGGACTAAACTTTGTCCTAGTGGTCAGATTTTGATTCTCTTCTGGGGGCTGAAGATCTATAAATAATGTTTAGTTATTACTGATACTTATAAACTCCCAAAAACAGTAGGGAAAGGAACCTGCATGGAACTGGGATTATTTTTGTTGTGGTTCAGTTGTGTCTGACTCTTTGTGAGCCTGTGAGCCTTAATATCCGTGGGGTTTTCTTGGCAAGGATACTGGAACGATCTGCCATTTCCTTCTCCAGAGGATTAAGGTAAATGGAAGTTAAGTGACTTGCCTAGGGTCACACACCTAGTAAATGTCTGAGGCTGGATTTGAACTCATGTCTTCCTGACACTAGGCCCAATGCTCTATCCACTGAGCCACCTAGCTGCCTCTAGGATTATTTTCCCCTGGGATAAAAAGTGAACTCCGTTGCCTTAGGTGGATTTGGCTGATCATTTATCCTCACCAACCTGAAGGAAAACTCTAGCCTCAGACATAAAGAGGAATGATGGAGTAAAAGGCAAGAACTAAAGGTCAGTTTCCTTCCCTCAGGCCAGTCTACCTAGAGGAGAGAGTTGTGGTCTGGGACAAAGGTGGAGAACCTATGGCTTCGAAGACACATGTGACCCTCTAGATCCTCAAGTGCAGCCCTTTGACTTCACTTCACTGTGTGAAGTTTGGATTCAGTCAAAGGGCTGCACTTAAGGACCTAGAGGGCCACATGTAGCCTCAAGGTCACAGGCTCCCCCCACCTTGTCCTGGGAGGATTCAGCTCATCTCCTTTTTCCTGATGGGAGAAGAAAAACAGTGAGTGCTCAACTAGACTTCTTTGGTTTATAGGCAGACTCAGCATCCTTATTGTCACTAGCCTATTTCCTTTGGGTTCTGTGGACTCCACTCTTCTCTTAGCTTCTGGTGAATCATTCTACAGTAGTTCCTTTGCTCCCAGGGCCTTTACTCAGCATGGCACCATTGAGCTGCACTGGGTCCCTCTATGCTTCATTGGACCTTAGCCCTGTACTCTTTAGCATGATTCTATGTCTCTGCTTCTGGATCTCTTTATGGTAGAATCAAGCTCCTTACCTCCCATTTGGTCACTGACCTATAAGAGAAAGGAAGGGAGAAAGGGAATAAGCATTCATATAGCACCTACTATGTGTTAGGCACTGTGCTAAGCACTTTTTGCAAATATCTCATCTTATCCTTACAACCCTGAGAAGTAGGTGCTATTATTATTCCCATTTCACAGATGAAGAAACCGAGACACACAGAAATGAAGTGACTTGCCCAGGGTCACACAGCTAGCAAGTGTCTGATGCTGGATTTGAACTTAGGTCTTCCTGGCTCTAGGCCTAGTGCTCTATCCACTGCGCCACCAGCTGCCTGACCCAGAAGTGCCTACTGGGTGCTTTTGGCACATGTGCTTGGACTTCTGGACCGCTGTTGCTAATGTTACTATTGTTGCTGTTACTGTTTCCACTCCTGTGGTAATTGTTGCTGTTGCTGTTACTGTTGCTGCTATTTCTCTTACTTCTATTGTTGCTATGGTTGTTGTTACTGCTCCTGTTGCTGTCATTTTTCTCCCAGAATAATGACTGCATCCTTTGGGATGATAGCAAGTTTTGTTTTGTTTTGTTTTTTTTTAAATTTTCACATCACCTCTCCTATGTTCAAAGAATAATGGGAATAGGGATTGGATTTATTTCATCTGGTATGTATTGTCTTCCCTATCTAGAATGTAAGTTCCTTGAGGGCAGGGCTGTGTTTCTTTTTTATTTTTGTATTCCCAGTCCTTAGCACAGTGACTGGAACTTAGTAAGTGCTTAATACATGCTTGCTGACTAACTGACTGGTATAAGGAATTCCCAGGGGAGGAAACTCCCTCTACCAATGCAAGTTGGCTACTCCCCTGAAATTGAGACATTAAGTGACTTACCCAGGATCAGCAACTATCCAGTTAGCAAATATGCTTCCGAGGTATGAACTGAACCCATGTTTGTTTGGGTTTTTTTTTGAGGGGGGTGGTTTAGGCCAGCTCCTCATCCATTGTGAAAACTGGAGAATCTTCTCTATTAAAGGGCACAGCACACAACACTAACTATATGGACACAATACCAACACAACCAAGGGAAAAATGTAAAATTCTGTCAGTTACCCAGCCTAGTGTATGTGATGCTAAATAATCCAGCTGTTTCAGTATGTAATTATGGGGTTTGGGGTTTGTGTATCCTGTAAACAAATCACACCCAGTCTTTTCGGATTACTGCTGGTTTTTTGGAGCTTCACTTCATTCTGATTTACTCCTTTTTGACTGAGCAATGCTGTTATTTTGGAAGATACCTATCCAGGCTTTATACCTGTAAACGCTGTTGTAGAGGTAAAAATGTAGCCAAGATTGATTAGAAATGCAAGACTGAAATTCTGCAAGTTCAATTAGAAGGGGAGAAAGTTTCTCCCCTTCCCACAAGAGTTCTTATTTTAATAAGGAAGAAGCAAACAACTGACAGAGAGCTAATTGTTTTCGTGAGGACTTCTCAAATCGAAAGAAAATCTTCCCAGATCCCCAAAAGCACTTTAATAAGAGTACTACAAAAGTATGTTGTAGCACCATCTAGCACACTCCTAGTGTATCTACCACACCAAAAAATACTGAATTCTCTTTTCATATACAGTATAGAACTTCTCTGAATAACTGAGGGGAGATAATAAAGTATTTCCTTTAAGAAACATGGAGGGAAATGCAAATAGACATAAAAACAATAAACTGGTGCTACTCAAAAACACTCTTTCTGTATTTTAAAATGTGTCTAATAAAACTTGTCAGATATGAGGTCCTACCTTTTGTAAGCTTAAAAGTGCATGAAGACTTTTGGGACACCTGGTACTTTAGAGTACACAAGGTTTGTTGGCAGTGTGTGTGTGTGTGTGTGTGTGTGTGTGTGTGTGTGTGTGTGTGTGTGTGTGTGTGTGAAGAGAATGCCTTACATTTTAAATTTGTCCTGGGAATGATCTAATCCTCTAAGTTGCTTATTTCATTGACTTATTGAAATAGTCAAATTAAGACTATGTCCATAAGAACAAAATACCTTACTGAAAAGCACAAATTCAGACCATCAGCTAATTGTTTTATCAGTACCAAACACCTAGTTTCACTGATCTTTCTTCAGATTTACTATCACTCACTGACTTTTCTTATTGCCTATAGTTCCTTCCTGGGGGACTAAGAAAAATGAGTTTGCTTCCTTCCACATGACAGGCCCTGGGATACTTGAAGTCAGTGATGAGCCCACTATGCCCAAAGTCAGAGAACTTGGGCTTGAATCCTGGCTTCATCACTTACTATTTGTGTGACCTTAGGTAAGTCTTTAAGTGTTAGTTTCTTCATCTATAAAATGAAGTGTCTGTATTAGATTGACCTCTAATTTCCCTTCCACATCTATGGTTCTATGACCACTCAAAAGGGTCCATTCCCAACATCATTTAACATCAAAACAACTGAATGTCAATTCCTATTATTAAAAAAAAACCACATTTTTAAGTTCATGTAAAAATATTTTATTGATTCAATTCACTTTATGTCTTACTGTTATGTCAGGTACCCAGATAAAAATGGTTTGAAATATTGCTGATTAAAAAACAAAACAAAACAAAAACCTAACAACCAATTGACGTCAGTTTAAGTTAGAGGTTTTTCAAAATGAATTTGACTGAATTTAAGTACATCTTTTCACAAAAACCACATACAATAAAAGCAAACATACACATTTTAAAAAAAGGATTTGTATGGGAAGGCATGAAATAAATTGCCAGAAGCAACTGGCTGTTTTAGAACTTGTAGAACACGGACTCAGTGAATAGCACTGCCAGATTCTTAGCTTGTCATGGATAACATTTCTCAAATGGAGTGTCCAGTTTCTTTGCACAGAGATTGCTGGGATCCTGCTGGTTCAGTTGCCATCAGCAATCTTCTAATAGCTGAAACTGGAAATAGTAACCTTTTCACTTAGTCCAGACAAAGATTCCACATTCAAACACTGAGTCTGAGAACCATTGAGAGGGGCTCAGCTGAAGTCAAATGTAAAGTTCTCAGTGTCTTGTTTAATTAAGAAACTTGTGCCTGCAACCAAGTGAACCATTTGCAGACACAAATCCTAAGAATGTTGAAAACATGAGCACCACAATTATGCCTGCTGCATAAATGGCCTAGCCTCCAGCATTTCCATTGAAAGAACACCCTTTCTGATGACATAGGAATGCAAGAATATCCTTTTATCACTGGACTATATAAAACTGACAGAAAGAAATTAGCAGTAAAGACTTTTCAGAGAAGGGTTGGTCTCTTGGGTATAACAAAGCAGCCTCTGAGAGGTAGGCAGTGGAATTTCAACACTTGGGTACCATGCTTTGCTAGGTTATTTAAGACATTACAAGTAATGCATTGTTTAGCAGTACCCATGTACCCCATTAAAGGCATCACAGTGTGGCATGGATTCAGCAAGTTGCAGTCATAATTTTCCAGCTGGAGAATATTGGTGGGGAGGAGGGGATACTCCTTCAATTTCTGCTTAATGTTCTGATGAAAATAATGCAGTCCCTTATATTGGGAATGTATTTACCTTTAGGAAAAGAGGAGGACCATTCGGATAACAGAAATATAACGTTAGTAACATAGCATTACCTTGTCTTCCACCCACCTCAAACTTTTTTTGGGGGGGTATTTTGTCCTGTCTTTTCAGGGATGAATGCTTTCCCCCAGAATGTTACTTTTACTTTGGAGAGTTAATTAAGCTTCGCAGTGGACTAGCATTTGATGGTTTTACTGGAATGAGAAAAGTAGGTAATATTCATGCAAACACTATTGCTATACTTTGCAGTGATCTTCATAAAAATTTTATGGTGACTGAAGCCCTTTGGGGACCCCTTTGTCATAATTACTTGAAGCAAATAAAAATTGTGTATTCATATATTTTTTTTTATCAAATAAAGCAATTTTCATTTGCTTTGCTGTTCTAATCATTAAAAGCTATCAGGAGGATTTCTTGGTCCATCTGAGCATGTCTACTAAGAACTATTCTGATTTAACTCACTCTTAGATCACACCATGGCTTGAGAATTCTTTTAATCTCTTTTCCATTTATAACTGTACTGCTTGACCTTTTTTCAGCAAGGTGTCTTGTATATAAAATGTCAGCAAGAGGATTATAGACATGGGACAAAGATATAGTTTAATTAAAAAAAGTCCTGTGAGATTGAAAAAGGTTACTGGCCTAGATCACAAATATTTAATGCCAGATGACTATTTATGATGCTAAAATAACAAAAAAGGACTTATGGGTAAGTTGTAATTGACCAACCTTTAAAGTTGCCCAAATAATTAGATTATACTTTTGGTGGAAACTTTTGTTTTAGCTTTAGGCAAATCTAAACATTTAAGCAATGAGCCCTTCCAGGTTTGTACCAATTAAAGCAATAGCACTGAAAATGAAAACAAACTTAGAGTACTATGACTCAGACACAGATAGAAAAACCCAAAAGATCATCCAAATGTCTGGTCGTTTTAAATGCAGAATGTTTTTAGTTTTTATAAAGTATATTTTGTTCAGAATTCACTGGATGAAACTATGTGATGGATGAACCAATTGCATATATATGCAATATATTTATACACATAAGCAGCACCTATCTTTCTTATTCCTAAAAAACCCCAAAAACCCAAAAAACAAACAAACAGACAAAACTCCAACTACCAATTAACTCCCAAAACATGTCTGTTTCTATAAAACTGGAGTTTGTACCAAGTGCTGAATATAAATGAACAAGTAGCTTTCTGTCCAAAGCAAAGAAATGTATTGCAACAAAGTGGGCCTTGTCTAAATTCCTCATTTGGGACTCAAATTTGCACAAGATCTATTATAACTATTGAGAGGAAACAATTCTGAGTGAATGCTTAAGGGGATAAAAAGTACCTTGGATTTTATTTGTAGTATAGTGTCAACTGTCTTACTGCATTTAAAAAAATTATATTAATTTTTATTCTAAAATTAAATACCCCAAACATGTCTATTTCCATATATGCCGCAGAACACAAGAGAATTATATGTAAATTTGTAATATGTAAATTGTATATGTATAATATTTTATATATTATATATTACATAATACATTACATATAAATTATATATAATTATATTTCATGATACTTGCTTTTTAAAAAAAAATAGTCTCTTTTGTGATTGCTTATGCTTGATATTCCATTACATTTGTATGCCACAGTTTGTTCAGGCATTCCTCATTGATGGTCAATTCCTTTTATTTTAATTACTTGCTTTTGTTTATTTATTTCCCTCTTGAATCCCCCTTCAGAAGCAGGAGCTTTGCTTTCAACTAACCTCACTTATGTATTGATCTTCTTGAGGTATATGCCTAATAATAGATTTGCTCAATTAAAAATTATGAAGTTTTATGACTTTCCTTGTATTATTCCAAATTACTTACCAGAATGCTTACATCAATTCATAGTGCCATCAACAGTATAATAGTGTATAGCCCTTTCAACATTAGCTATTTCCAATTTTTTCATCAATTTTGTCATTTTTATGTGAACGAGGCAAAATTTTTGAAGTTATTTGAACTAGTGTTTCTCTCAGCAATGAGCATTTTTTAAAAGTATGTGGAATTTTGACCCACTTGATGAAGGTCTGTTTTGTGACAGGCTTCTACCATTGAAGACATGGGAGTAAAGTCTGTTAAAAAAATAAAAGTCTGTCAATGGGCATGCAGCCATTTTCCGAGGGCAAGATGGCATACTTCCAACTAGCTGTGGATGTTTTCAAAAGTACAAGATTATAAAATCCTCCTTACTATTATTGCTGTCCTTTACTTTAATGCACTTATACTGATCCCCTCCACTTAAAAGCTTGAGGTCTTTTGTAAAGTTCTATTAGACATATAGAGATTAATACTCACCTTGTAGGAGGTTTGGAAGCCTCTGTTACACAGATGGCAGTTCATCAAAGAAACCTCCTCCATAAACTTACATATTTCAAAGACATGGGAAATTTTTTTTTTGAAGTGGCTGTATGGAGGTGCTGTTCATTACCTTGAACTGCCCAGGTTTATACATTTACATGATCTATGGTGTAGCTGCCTCTGTGTTATCCTTGACTTTTACAAACCATTTTTTTCTGTAGCATTTTTCTTCAATTATTATAACACTTGAGTAATTACATAAAATCAGAAGCTTCTTAAAGCATCTTAATGCCTATAATTTTAGATACCCAATTCACTGGAGTCAACAATTAAACTACCAGAGACCTATCGATTGCTACAAAAGTTGAGTAGTGAGTTTTCTGTCATTTACCAAAGGGCCACATGACAGTCTATCACTATCTGTACTTATGCCCAATCTGTCCCTCATGTCTGTCATGAACTCAGTCCTCACCTGTAACCTTTAAAATGCTTAATTTCTTGCAGGGCCTTTTTCTGATCTCCCTTGCTGCTGTCAGTCTCTCCCCCCCCCCCCCCGGCCAATTGCTTTTTATTTATTTTGTATTTTAGTATACCTCTTCTTCAGTAGAATATAAGTTCCTTGAGGGCATGGACTGTATGATTTGTTTTTGTATTCCCAGTATCTAGCATAGTGTGTAGCACTAAACACATAATCAATAAATGCTTTTGGACTGAATAATTGAGCTGGAGATCTTTCCTAGTGGGGAGAAAGTTCTGGGAGAGTTTTGTTAGTAGGAGAGCTGGTAAAGAAAGTTCTGGGGGAGTTTTGTTAGTGGGAGAGCTGGTAAAGACATAAGAAACTTTCTAGTCTATTTTATAGATGAGGAAATGGAATCTCCATTTAGAGACATGATTTGCCAAGGTCACACAAGTTAGTGGCAAAGCTGGAACTGAAATCCAAGTTCAGTATTCTTTTCCTATCCCAGTTTGCCTTTCAACTTGACTACTCAGTTACTAGTTACAGAGTTTTTCTTGGTGCTTTTCAAAGAAATGATGATAACAGGATCTTGGAGTCCTACTGGTCCTAGAATTTAACAATACACAAATATTTATTCTACGTAAGGGACTACGTAAATCTTCCTTTACTGATTGATGGGAACCCAATATATAATCTGTGAGTTAGATTCTAACTGGTCTTATTCTGAGACCCAATTTGTTATTCTGCAAACTGAAATGTCCTATCTTTCATTGAAATCTGAGTCATTGTATTGGATTAAACTGCTTAGTGGTGGCCTCTAAGTGGTTGGAGCAGCTCTTGAGGGCTTCTGACTTCAATTTGGTTTTGCTATTAAGGGGACCAATCTTGTAGTCTCTACAACACGTGTATTTGAGTTTCCCAAATAAACCACTTTTAGGAAAAAATATACTTTGCTTTATAGTTCTAAACATTTCAATTTGGAGATAAATAACACAATGAAAAGAACACTCAGTTTGGAGTTAGGAAAATCATTGGTTTAAAATCCTGCCTTTAATAGTTACATAGGCAAGTAACATTAACATTTCTGTATCTTCATTTCCTCTTTTTTTAGGCAATTGGGGTTAAGTGACTTGCCCAGGGTCACAGAGCTAGTAAGTGTCAAGTGTTTGGTCTGAGGCTGCATTTGAGCTCAGGTCCTCCTGACTTCAGGGCTGGTGCTCTATCCACTGCACCACCTAGCTGCCTCTCCATGTGTTCATTTCTAATGAGAATAATGATTTTTGTGAGCCCACTTTACTGAGTTATTGTGAGAATCCTACTGGGTAGCATATGCTTAGCGGTGGTGTGGTGGTACTTGCTACAGGGGTTAGTAAGCAGAGAAGGCAGTCAGTCACTATAGGTGCTTTACTCCCTTTTGGTGGGCCAGGCTACCCCTCCCCTTGGAAGTCGGACTTACTCTCCAGCCTTTCTTTCCACTGTCCAGTCTGAGACTGGGTTTCTTCTCAAATCGAGGGTACAAAGATGCTAGAGGCCCTGATTCAGTGTCAGTCTAGCTAATCCGCTTCTGCTGACTCATTGCTTAGAAGAACTCTGGTAACTTCAGATGTAAAAATGAATCAATAACTTTCTTCTGTAGTGCTGAGCCCCTGATCGTATGTTGTGCTCTGGCAAAATATTGCAGTTTAAAAATCTTTCTCTTTCTCGTCCAAATACCTCCTCTCAACTGAATTGTAAAAGTAATATACAGCTTTTCCCAGGGGGCGGAGCCAAGATGGCGGAGTGAAAGCAGTGACTTGCTTGAGCTCTCCCCCAAACCCCTCCAAATACTCATAAAAATGGCTCTAAACAAATTCTGAAGCAGCAGAACCCACAAAAAGACAGAGTGAAACAAACTTCCAGCCCAAGGCAACCTGGATGATTGATCAGAAAGGTGTATCACGCCGGGCTGGGAGCACAGTGCAGCGTGGGTGCGCAGGCCACAGCAAACCTGCAGCAGGCCTCAGAGGACTGAATAACAGGCAGCTGTGGTGGTTCCAGACTCCTCAATCCACGAATGCCAAAGACAACTTAGAAGGTCAGTGGGAAAAGTCTGTTTCTGTGGGTGGTCAGAGAGGAAGGCGGGTCTCAGCTCCATTCCCCAAGAGCCTGGCCCGGGGGGGGGGGCAGCTGCTTCCCGAGCTTCTGGCCCACAGACTGAGGGGGAATCCAGTGGCTGATCAGAGAGGGACTGCAGGGATCTCTTTGCCAGTGCTGAGGCAGGAATCTCTTGCTTTGCCCGTGTGTGGATCTGGGTCACAGTTCTGGGCAGCAGTGCTGGGGTGAGGAGGAGCGCTGGCATGGTGGGCTTGTAGTGGCTGTGAAGGAACCCCTCCTCACAGTTACAGGACAGAAAGGAATACTTGTGGTCACAGGCCAGGAAAGGAGTAAACACCTCTCCCCTTATCATACCACCTTGGAAGAACTGAAAATTTACAGGTCCCTACAAGTATCTCTGAAAACAGCTACACAAACCCCTGAAGCTTGGGACAGTACACTCTCCACATTGGAAGCAGACTCTTACCTTAACAAGGAGTTTAAAACTCAAGTAATTGGCTGGGATCATGAGCAAGCAGCAAAAAGAGTCAGACTATATTATCTTACTTTGGTGAAAAAGAAGATCAAAATATACAACCAGAAGAAGACAACAAATCAAAGCTCCTACATCCAAAGCCTCCAAGAAAAATATGAATCAGTCCCAGGCCTTGGAAGAGCTCAAAAGGGATTTTGAGAAGCAAGTAAGGGAAGTAGAGGAAAAACTGGGAAGAGAAATGAGAGTGATGCAAGAAAATCATGAAAAACAAGTCAACAGCTTGCTAAAGGAGACCCAAAAAAATACTGAAGAAAATAACACCTTAAAAAACAGCCTAACCCAAATGGCAAAAGAGGTCCAAAAAGCCAATGAGGAGAAAATTCCCTAAAAAGAAAAATTGGCCAAATGGAAAAGGAAGTCCAAAAGATTACTGAAGAAAATACTTCCTTAAAAATTAGAATAGAGCAATTGGAAGACAGTGACTTTATGAGAAATCAGACACTGTAAAACAAATCCAAAAGAATGAAAAATTAGAAAACAATGTGAAATATCTCATTGGAAAAACAACTGACCTGGAAAATAGATCCAGGAGAGAGAATTTAAAAATTATTGGACTATCTGAAAGCCATGATCAAAAAAAGAGCCTAGACATCATCTTTCAAGAAATTATCAAGGAAAACTGCCCTGATATTTAGAACCAGAGGGCAAAATAGAAATTGAAAGAATCCACAGATCTCCTCCTGAAAGAGATCCCCAAAGGAAAACTCCTAGGAATATTGTAGCCAAATTCCAGAGTTCCCAGGTCAAGGAGAAAATATTACAAGCTGCCAGAAGGAAACAATTCAAGTACTGTGGAAACACAATCAGGATAACACAAGATTTAGCAGCTTCTACATTAAAGGACCGCAGGGCATGGAATATAATATTCCAGAGGGCAAAGGAGATAGGATTACAACCAAGAATCACCTACCCAGCAAAACTGAGTATAATCCTTCAGGGGAAAAAATGGTCATTCAGTGAAATAGAGGACTTTCAAGCATTCCTGATGAAAAGACCAGAGCTAAACAGAAAATTTGACTTTCAAATACAGGACTCCAGTGGAACATGAAGAGGTAAACAGGAAAGAGAAATCATAAGAGACTTATTAAGATTGAACTGTTTACATTCCTGCATGGAAAGATGATATTTGTAACTCATGAACTTTGTCAGTATTAGGGTAGTTGAAGGAAAAAAATTATATGTATGTATATATAGATAGATAGAGGGCACAGGGTGAGTTGAAGATTAAGGGGTCATATCTGGAGAATAAAATTAAGGGATGAGAGAGGATGATACTCGGAGAAGAAAGGGAGAGGTAGAATGGGGTAAATTATCTCACAAAAAAAAACAGAAAAAAAAGTCTCTCACAGTGGAGGGGAAACAGGGGAAGGTGAGAGGAATGGAATCTTATTCTCATAGGATTTGGCTTAAGGAGAGAATAACATACACATTCAATTGGTATGGAAATCTGTCTTACCCTACAGGAAAATAGGGGAGAAGGGACAAGAGAGCAGGGGGTGATAGAGAGGAGGCAGATTGGGAAAGAGGGTAATCAGAAGCAAATACTTCTGAGGAGGGACAGGGTCAAAAGAAAGAATAGAATAAATGGGAGGGCAGGATAGGATTAAGGGAAATAGAGTTAGTTTTTCACAACATGTCTACTAAGGAAGTGTTTTGCATAACTGCACATGTACAACCTATATTGAGTTGCTTGCCTTTTCAATGAGGGCGGGTGGGGAGGGAGGAAGGGAGAAAATTTGGAACTCAAATTTTAAAAACACATGTTTTACAAAAAATGTTTTCACATGCAACTGGGCAATAAGAAATACAGGAAATGGGGTACAGAAGTCTATCTTGCTCTACAGGAAAATAGAAGGGGAAGGGGATAAGAGAAGGGAGGGGGGAGAGATAGAAGAGAAGGCAGACCAGGGGAAGGGGTATTCAGAATGCATGCCATCTTGGAGTGGGGGGAGGGGTGAGAAATTTGGAACTCAAAAACTTGTGGAAGTGAATATTGAAAACTAAAAATAAATAAATTTATATTAAAAAATAATATACAGAGATTAGCAATGGGAATGCTTAACAAGCTTTCATCATAATTGTCAGCTTAAGAAACACACTAAACAGTTAAGCAAAGATTAAAAAAAACTTTTACCTTTGATGTAAAAAACTTTTTACTTTAGGAGGCAGCTACGTGGAATAGTGGATAGAATGCAATACTGGAGTCAGGAAGACCTGGGTTCAAATGTGGTCTCAGATACTTACTAGCTATGTGATCCTGGGCAAGTCACTTAACCTTGTTTACCCTCAGTTACTTATCCGTAAAACGAGCTGGAGAAGGAAATGATAAACCACTCTGGGATCTTTGCCAAGAAAACCCTAGAAAGGGGTTACAAAGAGTTGGACATGACTAAACAACAAAAGAAACTTTTAAGTTAAGTGGTAAACCTCATGCCGAGGAAATATCAGACTCAAAGGCGTGGACCTACTTCCTCTGGGGGCGGCAGGGGTGGGGTGTGGGGGGGGAAGAAATAGAAAAAATAATTGGACTCCAAAGGGGTTTTCAGCTTTCTATGAGCTGCCCCATAATGCCTTGTGCACATTTTGCTCACACAGCCCTAGTCCTTTAGATTGGACATGACACTCTCATTCCCCTCTTTGGCTTCCAAGATATTTCTCTTCTTCCTACAGACCTTGGGATAGGAAGGTCAGATCTATGAATCACATCAGTCTCATCTGCCATTCTCAAGGTTAGAGTAAACTACTGGAGATCAAGGAGAGGGAACACTAGGTGCTTGCTACCTACCATTCTACCCTTTCATTTTAGCCTGAGAATCCATGTTAGTCCTTGGTGTGGGTGTGACCAAGACAGTATTACATTGGTAAAAGTACTTAGAAAACCTTAAAGTTCAATGTAATTGTTAGTTATTAATAACATAAAAAAAATTACACACATGTTTACATAGAACTTGACCCCAGGCAAATCATTTAACCTCTACGTGTCTTGGTCAAAGCCCCCAAGCCAAGTTATAGTGCAGAAAACAGCCTGAATTAGTAAAGAAAGTTTCCTCATTAAGAGTTCCCTAAACCAGAAAGGAGTGTGGGAAGATGGTGGAGAAGGTCAGAAAATTCCAAGCTCTCAAGATTTTCCTCCACAAAAGAGATAAAACAGTGCCTCAGGGCGAACATAGAGCGCTAAAAATAAATAAGAGAAGGGGCAGAACAAGATTCCTCCGGAGACTATCTGAGATCTGAAGAAAAATCCTTGAGGAGGTTTGGTCCCTGTGCAGAGTAAATCCCTCCAGGCTAGGGAACTCAACCTTGGGGTTAGCTGGGTTGGGAGGCTACCTTGGCCCCAGCCACAGAAACTTTTACCCCTGGGAAGGTGAGGGGATTTGGGGGTCTGAGCCTAGGAAAATCAAGGGAACCTCGGCCCGCTGGCTGTGGGCACTTACAGAAGGCTGGAGGTCTTGATTTGGGATCAAGGTCAGAAAGGAGAACTGAAGGAAGAACTGAAGGAGGATCTGAGGCCAGAGCTCCATCCTTTATCCCCCAGGACTAGAGATGATTACAAAAAATTAAGCTATTACCAAAAAGAAAGAAAAAGTGCACAGGCAAAGGAGAAACTGTGGGAATAGAGCTACTATGGGAATAGAGAAGACTGGAATTTGTCTTCAGAAGAGGATAGTGAAACAAAGAAACCCTCTTCTACCCCAAAGAGTAATGTCAAATGGTCACTTGCTCAAAAAGAATTCGTAGAAGAACTTTAAAAAGACTTTAAAAATCAAATGAGATTGAGGAAAAACAAACAAAAAGAACAATCCAAGAAAAACAAGATTATGGAAAGAAAGTCAATCAATTAGAAAAAGAGATCCAGAATCTTAAGAAAGAAAATGACTCCTTGAAAATCAGAATTGGGCAAGGGGAAGCCAATAAAGTCATAAGAGGCCAAGAAATAACAAAACAAAATATAAAGAATGAAAAAATAGAAAAGAATGTGAAATATCTCACAAGAAAAACAACTGATTTGAAAAACAGATCAAAAAAGAAAACATAAGAATAATTGGACTATCTGAAAGCTATGATCAAGAAAAGAATATTGATACAATAATACAAGAAATAATTAAAGAAAATTGTCCGGAAGCATTAGAATAAAAGGGGAAAGCAGAAATAGAAAAAAATCTACTGATCACCACCTGAAAGAGATTCTATAAGGAAAACCCACAGGAATATTATAGACAAATTCTGAAACCCCCAGCTCAAGAATAAAATATAACAAGCAACAAGGAAAAAAAAATTACATATGGCAGTGCCACAATTAGAATCACACAAGACCTAGCAGTGGCAACACTAAAAGACTGCAAGTCTTGGAACACTATATATCGAAGAACAGAAGAATTGGGCTTCCAGCTGAAAATCTCATACCCAGCAAAATTAAGCATAATCCTGAATGGAAAATAAAAAATGGATACTTAATGAATTGTCAGACTTTCAGGACTTTGTTAAAAAACAAACAAAACAAAACTGAACTTAATTGAAGATTTGGCATACAAAAGCCAAGAGAAATATAAGGTATGCACCAAAAACTAATTACAAGGGAATCAATTAGGACAGACTGTTTACTTTTTATATATGTAAAATGTAAAACATATGTCTAAGATTGTTATTGGCAATTGGGTAGCTCGTAAGAAATATTGGGGTAGGCCTGACTATGATATGACTTCAAAAAGTAAAACTGTTCAGGAACAGCTAAAAAGAGTAATTATCTGATACAAATGAGGTGTGAGAGGAAGAACCTACATAGAGGAATGAGATGGAGGAGGAGGGCTGGTAGTTCTGGAAACTAACTTTGATCTGGAATAGGTTCAAGATGGAACAAGACTTATACCTAGGAAAGTATAAAATTCTTTGAATTTTAGAAAGAAATAAAATGCTAAAGGGAAAGAAAGTCGAGGAGAGGATAAGGGAGGGTTCTTTGAAGGGGGATAGGTTAATAATAGGAGGGCAAGGTAGCAGGTAGAAGTAAAGTAGAGGAGTCAAGAGGCATAGGAAATAAGAGATATGCACAAGCATGAAAACAAAGATTAGAAGTAGAATCTGTTAGGGAAAGTATAAGTTTATATTTGTATATATGTGTATATATGTATATGTGTATGTATATATCTCTATATAAATATGTCCACACTTAATTATAGCCTGGGGAGGGAGAGGGGAGGAAGGGGGAAAAAAAGAACAAAGTAAAAAGAGTATAGCAGAGAACAAAAGAAAGCCTACAAGGAAGCAAAGAAAAGATAGACAGCTTTTAACACAACATGCGGTATTTAATATATAGGCTTTCTTGAAATGGAAGTTTATTGCTATATATTTTTAATCCTCTCTAATGTTCTGCTCTACACATGACATGTTTTTTTTCCTTTTCTTATTTTATATTTAAGTTTATAATGTTTCTTTTTCTTCTCTTATGCATTTAAGTTCTAGTATTCAAATCTAAAATAAAAAAAGAAAAAAAAAAGAGTTCCTGAAACCAATGAAACATAGGTCCCACCCTATTTTTATATATATAACATATATATATATATACAAGATATGTTATTATTAAATACAATTTATACAATTATGATATTATATATGCATATGACATATGAAAAAAGATATCTATGATATATAAGAAAGAACACAGGATTGATACTCAAGAAAAGTACATCCACTTTTTGACTCTTCCACTATCAAGACAGTAACCTCTGGCAAATCATTTAACCTCTCCAGGCCTCATCTCTAAAATGAGAAGCTTAGAATAGAAAGTTTCTAAGGCCCCTTTTAGTTTTAAAATTTCATGATTCGATGGTATCATTAGATAAAAACTAAAGTCGTGTAATAAATATAAGGACCTGGCCTCCCTACCTTTTAAGAATAACTAAAATTTGTCTTTTCCTCTCATTATACAGAAGCTCCAGCTTTTAAAGCCTTCAGATATGATCCTTGTGCAGCCCCAGCTCAGGCCATTTATGTCTTTAGCTTTTAATAGTACTTGTCGTATCTCTCCCTGCTTCAACAGAAGCCAGTGTCAAAGTCTGTTACCACATCAGACATATCTGATAGGGGTGGAATATCTGTCGAGGCATATCTATTAACTCTGAAAGTGAGCTCTGTAGAGCTATTAGCTATAGCGATGGTAACAGAATCCTTTCTGTCCTTCTGGTGTGGTTCTTTTAAATTGACCTAGGGACATAGTGCCTTGACTATAGTTGGCACTTAACAAATCCTTGTTGATTTTGTTGTTAAAACTTGAATTTTGAAGCTAGGTCCTCACAATTCTGCTGGTAGCGTTTCTATTGTCCCTATGTCTGGCATTTCATTGGCTCAGACTTAGAACTGGAAGGGACCTGGAGGTCATCTAGTTCAATTTTCTCACCTTTTGGATGAGGAAATTAAGGTGAAGGAGGTGAAATGCCTTGTCTAAGGTCATGTAGGTCCCAAGTGTCAGAAGCTATGTTCAAACTCAAGTCCCTTGGATCTGGAGGTTAGCTAGATAGAATGCTGGGCCTGGAGTCAGTAAGACCTGAGTACTAATCAAGCCTTAGATACTTAACTAGTTGTGTGACCCTGGATAGGTCATTTAACCTCTGCTTCAGTTTCCTATAAAATGGGAATAATAATAGCACCTGTCTTCAAGGGTTGTAGAGAGGATCAAATGAGATACTATTTAAGTGCTTAACACAATGCCTAACACATAGGTTCCTCTTGTTGTTATTCTCTCATTTTCAGTTGTGTCTGATTCTTTGTGATGCTTTTTGCTGTTTTCTTGGCAAGATGCTGGAGCAGTTTGCCAGTTTCTTCTCCAGCTCATTTTGCAGGAGAGGAAACTGAGACAAGTAGAGTTAAGTGACTTGCCCAGGGTCATATATCTAGTAAGTATCTGAGGCCAGATCTGAACTCATGAAGATGAGCCTTCCTGACCACAAGCCCATCACTCTATCCACTGTGCCACCTAGCCACCACACATAGGTTCTTTTTTTATTTAAATTTTTTTTTTCATTTTTGGTGAGGCAATCGGGGTCATACAGCTAGTGTCAAGTGTCTGAGGCCAGATTTCAACTCAGGTCCTCCTGACTTCAGGGCTGCTCTATCCACTGGGCCACCTAGCTGTCTCCACACATAGCTTCTTAATAAATGTTTATCTCCTTTTTTCTTTCCAGAACCAGTATTATTCCCATGATACCATGTTGCTTCTAATCAGAAAAGGATCCTTTCCCACTGAGACAATAACTTTTTAATAGCAGTTTTTGAAGCCTCTGATACAATTTTGACATATTCATTGTAGAAAGGTGCTAGAACAATATATTCCCTTCCCACTTCTTCCCTTTGCCCAACAACGGAGCCAACTTCAACTAGCACAGTGCTTGTTCTGTCAGCACTGGGGTCACTCCTGCCACTCCAAGGTAGTTGTGGAAAGGATGGGAAAAGTTATAATTAGGGATGTTGCTTGAGAGCCTGGGAATGATTGTCTGAAGGACACAGGAGAAAGGAGTACATGATGGGTCTTGTGAGAGACTGTTCCCAGACCTTGGCATGCTGATGAATCAACCTCTCTTTGGAACTCTAAGGTTCATCTTCGCTCACTTCATCAGAGAAATTCCAAAGATCAGAGCAACTCAGGATGATGAAGAAAGCTAAGTGTTTTATAGGAAGGTGTGGGCTCCTTCCTCAGGTGGATTTCTTGCCTCTGAGGTCATAGGCAGAGTGGTGCCAATTTGCAGGGAAACTAGACATTTCTAGCTTGTTAGTTTCCAGGCACAGAGATTCTAGATGTTATGTGTTCCAGAAAAGGGTCAGAATGGGAAAGAGGGGAAATTAAGCAAGGGGACAGGGCAGAGATAGACTATGGATTGGGAAGAATAGATGCTCATTTTGATTACTGAAATAAGCAAGACTTTGTTTTCAAGGAGAATATTTAAAAAGTGAATACCTTTAAAAAGAAATCCATAACAATAAAAAATAAATATAATATTATAAAAGAAGTATAGGAGAGTAGATAGGGAGCTGTCTTTGGAGTTAAGAAGGAATGAGTTCACCTCCTTCCTCTGATACACACTGATCCTTTTAAGTCATTTCAGCTCTCAATACCCTCCAGCAGCTTTTGTAGAAGTTACAGAATTAAGGATCTGCATCAGTGGAGGGAATGCCCCACCGATAATTTTCCTCACTGACAAAACTGTATTTCTGAACACAAGGGGAATTTAGGTCAGTCATAAAAACAACTTCTTAAACAGACACAAGGCTCACTTTCTCTACTTTATTGAATTGATCCATAGCATTATCAATGATGGCCCTTTAGACATTTTTGTAATACAGTGAAGTAAAGAATTGACTTTTGGGAAATGAATAGACAAGAAAGAGTTTGAAGATAGAGAAATGACTAGTGTGACAGAAGATACGAGGTTGAAATGTGTCTGAGGATAACTGAGCAGGTGGGAGTAGTGTCAAATTCTTATACAAAATTCCTTTGGTTAATGGCCTTTTTGAGTATCAGACCAGTTTTTAACAATGAAAATTCTTGGAGATCCATGGGAGATCTATCATTAAGTTATACTATTAGTATTCATTGATTGAGAAAATAGTCTTAATAAAAGTCATCCACGAATTCAGTAGTTCTTTTAAATGAATGTGTACTTTAATAAATGTGACAACATCTATATACATTTTAAAAATAACATGTGAAAATTTATTTATTATTTATTTAATCCTGGCTTATTTCATGCTCTGGACTTCTTTCTCTCCTCACCAACTGCCTTGCCCCTCTTCTCATGTCCTTCTCCAATTTTGAGCTTTCCTTTTGTGGTATTTAAAAAATCCGAGAGAGACATAATTTCTGGGCAATTAGTCATTTTATTACTAATGCTAACATTTTAATAATAAGAGGTTAGTGGTACTTTCGAATTCCAAAGACTTTGTGAGGGGCGTATAGCTTATATGCCCTTGGAAGAAGGGTCTCTACCTAAATGGCTTCCCCACTTCCCTCATTGTTCAGAATTAGGTCTGAACAAGATCGTTAAGAAAGTTAATCCAATCTCATTATCAGTAATGTCCTTTAAGAGAATAAACTTTGAAATGAGGACTATAGAAAAAGGGGGAACTCTGGATCTCCCCAAATCACTGGTTATTAATAATTATTTCTCTCACTCTATGTGTTTTCTTCCTATACTAGAATATAAACTCCTTGATAGTACATACTGTCTTGTATGCTTCTATTTGTATCTACAGCTCTTAGCACAATATCCTGGCACACAGGAAGCATTTAATAAATGCTTCTAAAACATTGTATTCATTCACTAAGCTGAGTTATGGTGCATGTCTTGTTGAAGTCAAATAAAGTTCAAAATGACAATTTTTAGTATGCGTAAAAATTGAAGACTATTTGTAATAAGTTGGAGGGTCCCCCTCAGAAGCCTCTGGTCTACAATCTGCTGTGCTATACATTATTTCCCCAAATGTCTTTCTAGATAATTCCTTCCTGGGTATAGATCCACTATTACTTTTCTTTGGGGTACAATTTTGTGGCTTGTTTTCTTTGACTATACTTTTCCCCATGGAATATCCCCATCCTTCTAACTCTTCAGAGTCCCGGGATAATTTCCTGCCTTAGCTCTGATGTCTTGAGAAACTCCTACTTTCATACTCTCTGCAGAATTCATTATCATGCACTAGTCCCTCTTTAGGATCACTAATGATGATGTTAAAAACCATTACTCTATGGGAGAGATGATGTAAATGATGGATGTCCAATAGCTTTCTATACTGTTGATGTCAGAATCATATCAGGGTTTTTAAAAGGCACTGATGAAAAATTGAGGTGAGTCACAAAGGATTGTCATAAGGAGTAAATGAGATCATTTTTTTTTTGCAAAGCATTTTGTAAACTGTGATGAGCTGAATAAACATGATCTATTATTGTCATATAACTGTATAAAATATAATAAATGAATTCATTAGTAGGTGAAAAGAGTTGAGATTAGTCTAATCTGAAAGATAAGTCAGATGGATAGGGTTGGTTAAGCTTAATTAAATCGAACCATTTAGGTAGAGAAATGCATTAGTTCCATTTAGACAATTCAGTTTAATTTAACTGGCATTCATAAAGTACCTGTCATATACAAAACCCTATACTGGTTATTGTGGATACAAAGAAAAAACCAAAACATTCATTACCTTCAAGGAACTTAGATTCAACTGGTAGAAGACAATATAATAAGCAGATAGTAAACATAAAATAAGTACAAAATAGTTGGGAAGAGAGGTAGGGTTGTAGTTGAATGTATAGCCTGGAGAAATCAGGAGAAGATTGGTTTAGAAAGAAGCATCTGATATAAGCCTTGAAAGGAGATACGGTTTCCAAACAACAAAAATGAAAAGGGAGAGTGTTTGAGGCATTAAAGGTACAAGGCCACAAAGGTGGGGGATGAAATATCATGTAAGGGACAGTCAGTTGGCCAGGTTAGTTGGAACATGTAGTATTTGAGGGCAAGAAATGTGAAATGTCTACAAAGATAGGTAAGTGAAGAATTATGAAGGGCTTAAAATGCCAAATAAAGTTGTATGCATTTTTTCCTAGAGGTAATAAAGAGACACTTAAGCTTCTTTAGCAAGGGAATGAGATGGTAAGAATTGTTTTGGGAATACCAATTTGGCAATTAAGAGGGGAGAAATGCAAAGCTGAGAGACCAATTAGAAAGTTATTGTAAAATACTAGGTGAGTGTTGATAAGAGGCTGAGCTGGAGGACTGTGGGAAGACCATTAGGTGAGAGATTATGTGGAAGTAGAATTGATAAGATTTGACAAGTGATTTGATAGGAGGGTGGAGTGTGAAGAGTCAAGGAAGACTCCAAGACTATATAAAACTGATTGATTAAAATGATGGTGATACCTCTGCAAGGGAAAGATAAGTTATCTTTTAGGCATATTGAATTTGAAATGTCTATAGAACATCCCATTCAACACGTCCAAAAGGCAACCGATGATGCAGAACTAGAGTTTAGGAAATAAATGAAGGCTGGATATGTAGAGTTTTGAGTCATCTACAAAGCAACAATTGAGGCCACTGGAACTAATAAGATCACTAAGAGAGAGAAGAAAGTTCAAGAAGAATCCTAGAACTTTTGCCTAGGAGTAAAGACATAGATAATACTGAAGAATTACCAGATAGGAAGGAGGAAAATGGAGAGAGTAGGATTATGGAAACCCAGTGGTGATCAGAAATCATCAATGATGAGGGGGTAGTTAACTGTGTCAAAAGCTGCAAAAGATGAAGAAGGATGAGGACTGAGAGAAGAGCATGGAATTTAGGAATTAAGAGAGAATGCTGGCCCTGAGTCAGGAGGACCTGAGTTCAAATCTGGCCTTAGACACTTACTAGCTGTGTGACCCTGGGCAAGTCACTTGACTCTCCGTTCTTCATCTGTAAAATGAGCTGGAAAAGGAAATTGCAAAGCACTCTAATATCTTTGCCAAGAAAACTCCAAATGGGGTCATGAAGGGTCAGGCGTGACTTACCACCAACAACAAAAGGGCAATGGATGTAAAGAGAAACTGAAGGAGGGACTGAGAGGAGAAAGTGAATGAAAGGTCAAATTGTATCAGAGAAGGTGGTGATCAAGGAGATCCATCAGGTCTCTCAGAGCAGAGGACTCAGGCTGAATCTCCTGGTTGTACCCAGGCTGTTGAGACAGTTTAGTGAGTGTGACGTTGGACTTAGAATTAGGAAGACCTAAGTTGAAATCAGACATTGACTTTGTGACCCTGGGCCAGTCATTTAACTTTCTGAGCCTCATTTGTCTTATCTTTAAAATGTTGGATTCAGTGGCCTCAAAGTTCCCTGCTAGGTCTAAATCTTATCCACCTATTGAAGCACTGAGGGAGATTCTATAAAAAGGATTGATCTTTCCCCAGCTCTCTTTCCTTTGCTTGCCTAGTAAAAGTCAGGCAATATATTTTGCTTGCTCCTTTTTCCAAAATATTTCTTGTGTCTTAAATTTTTGCCTTAAACATAAAGAAGCCAGGGGTTATCTTGTGATAAACCTAGGGCAATGAGTCAAATCTCTGCCTAAATATTGGGACTTTTCATAACTAGGGGCTCTAAGCTACTGTGATTGTATTCTTAGCTTTTCATCTGATATAAACTCCATAAAGCAGCAGAGGAGGGGGTATGAAGGATCTAAGGATACATTATTTTGCCCCAGAATTAAAAAAAGATAATTGAAACTCTAGAGATTAATACAGTAGGGAGGAAAGAGATATGACAAATATCAACCACACAACTATGTTCTTCCCAACTAAATCTACAACCACCTGTGTTACACAAAGAACCATTCTATTTGAGTGATGGAGTTAAAGGCTAGATTGCAAGGTGTTGAGATTAGAATGGGACTTAAAAAAGTGGAGGCCATGAGCATAGTCAGATTTTTCAAAGATTTTGGTTGTGAAAAGAAGGAAAGATATTGCTGGAGTGAATGGCAGGTTCAAGTAAGGTTTGTTGTTGTGTTGTTGTTGTTGTTGTTTTAATATGGAAGAGACCTAAGCATCAATATTGGCCCTTCCCTAAGTAGAGAAGAATCAGTAGATAAGAAAGATTAAAGTTTGAGGAGGGTGGTGATCCCAAACACATTCTCCCAGACAAGGAAGGAGAGGTTCAAAGGTACTCATCAAGGGGGAGGACCATTTCTTTTCTCAGGAACTGAAATTTGGATGTTGGATGGATTTGAGGTATAGAAATGGGGAGAAGAGGGAGTTCATGACATAGTCTATTTTCTTAGTCAACTATGGGGCAAAATTCTCTAGGTCCTCTACTGCAAAGGAAAAGAAAATGGGTGGTGTAGGTGGCTTGAAGAGAGAAACAAAAGTTTGGAACAGGTGATGTGGAAAGTTTGATAGAGTCAATTAGGAGAGAGAGTTCACTGGACAGGAGATGGTTATACTCTTCAGACTAAACGATGGTACCTCCACAAAAGGACCTAGTCTGTATGTTAAATTCCCTACCTTTAGATAGTCCCCAGGGTAGCAGAGATAGTGAGGTTCTAGAGGCAAGATCCAGTGTCTATGTGGAGGAGCCTGGTGTCTGGGCCCTCAAGGGTCATAGAGACCCCATGAGAGGTTCACTCTACCAACCCTACTCTGCTCTGCTGGGAGGTGGTAGTATTGGTGTAGAGGGGAAGGGCTGGCTTAGATGCTGATTTTATTACCCTGTTGAGAGTAGGACACTGGTACTGAAAGGGGTCCAGATGGATGATAAGCAGCCTACACCATAGCTTCTCACTAGATAGATAGACAGACAAACACATGAGTGTATATATATATAATATATATATATATATATATATATATACATATATATATATATGTATATATATATATATATATATATACATATATATACACACACACATACATACATATATATGTATATATATGTATGTATGCACATATTTGTATATATGTGTACATACATACAAGTAGAAGTATGTGTGTGCATATACACATACATACATACATACACACATACATATCTATCCCCCCAGGACAATGGAGTGATTATGTTCCTCCTTACCACTGTACATAAAGGACATGCAATCCTTTATTCTCAGCAGTGAAGAACTATGTTGGATAATGAGATAATTACCATCAGAAACAGCTTACACCTCTAGCTGCAGAACTTCTAGTGGGTGTGCTTGAAGGGTAGGAACAGAAAACAAAGGGAGGTGAAATCATTTACGTATCATTTAACTTGGAGAAATAAAAAAGGCGAATGCTTTATCAACACAAATAGCCCTTTTAGTTTATCCAAAAGGCAATGAAATGGTTTCCAAAGACTCTGAAAAAAAAGTGAGCATAGCATCCATTATGCTACCCCATCCTTCACATTTCCCATGCCTCAATATTTAGGCAGTAAATCAAGGGTGAACTGAGAGATTATACATCCACTTCTAGGTTCAGAGTATGAGAATTTGACAAAAGAAACCGAGAATCACAAACTCATTGATAGTCAGACTTGAAAGTGATCTCAGAGACATTAAATTGCCTCATTTCAGAGATAAAAATGAGTAACCAGGTATAGCCCTGTATTATACCAACAACACTTGTAGTTGTAGTTTTCTTCCTCTAGATTCCAGGTTTCTGAGCTAGGAAAAACTAAAAATACCCAAAGTCCATGCAGCTGTTGATCCAATATTGTCGCTGTTGTTTGTCCTTCATTCTTGAAGAGGACCATGACATCAGGAAAGTGATGCCATGACTTGCAAGTGAATTGAATTTAAGTGAGGGAAGGCTGTGCAAAGACACCAGATTCACTTTCTCCTCCTGAGCCACCAGGGTCCAGTGGCAAGATACAGATCAGGACCACTGGAGATGGCCCCTAATCTAATATTGGGCTATACCTGTATACCCAGTTCCTTGAGGGCAGGGATTGTTTTGGTTTTTGTTTTGTTTCTTTCTAGGCTGGGGAAAAAAGTTATCTGTTGGTTCAACTAGCTTTTGGTCCAATATGGGGTGGCAATTCTATTGAGCATGGCTTTTTCTTTACAGTTTGGTTCTGTATTCATTGTGGTTTTCCTTAAAGAAACCCTATGTACTTAAACCACTATAACAATAGGTGTGAAGATAAATGTTTAACAACCTGCACTCTGGATGAAAAAAAACAAACATAAATTCAAGACACTCTTTAAAGTTTAATCTGCCCTGTTTACATTGTCTCCATCACTTTCTTAAATCTAGACAATCAACAAAACAATAAATCAAGCCCTGATTTATAACAGTTGCCAATTTCCAAAGTGTAAATACTCATACTGAAAATTTGACAATTGGCTCTAGCAAGCCTTATCTGGCTCCAGCATATATTAATCATTTACACTCCTTCCAGGTTAAAAAAAAAAAGTGTACCAGTAATGACCCCTGGAGAACACATAGTCAGTCAAGTGTTTATTAGGTACCAAGAATATATTCAGTGCTGTATATGCCCATGCATGCTTGATTTAAAAAAAAAAAGTAGAATATATGGTCATTGGCATCAGAGCATTCATAATCCAGCTAAAAAATTTACATATGTAAAGCAAGTTGAGAAATGACAATTTAAAATTAAGTACTAGAACATACGTGACCCAAACTCCTTGTGGAAACAATGTGGCATGGGGGAAAGAATGTTGGATTTGGAGTCAGAGGTGCTTGGACTGATTTTCAGCCCTACCCACTTGATATATATGTGACTTTGGGTCCCAGTTTCCTAATATGTAAAATGGGAGATATGGCTGGACTAGAGAGGCTCTGAGATGTGCTTTCTAGCTCTAATCTATGATTCCATGCTATAAGAACACAGAGAAAGAGAAAATCATTATATGTTGGGGTAGTGTGAAAGCCTTCATAAAAGAGGATTTCACTCCAGTCTTTAAGGAAGTGCAGAATTTGGTTTGGCAGAGGGAGGTCATTCTATGTTAGTACCATTATAAGAAAAGCAGTCTGTTTATACTTGTTTCAAGGGAGGCTGGGAGGGGATAGATTGAGCTGGTGTGTAGTAATGCCAAATACATCTATATATAATATATATGTAATAAACAGTCAATCCTCCATATTTGCCTGTTTAATTTTCAAGATTTCAAGCATTTGTGTGATTTTTTTTAGTAACCCCATGTTCAATTTTTTATATTAGCAGCCTTGCACATTCTCAGCTATGCATAGTAGATTCCAATTTTGGGTGCTCACAGGAACCTAATCCCTTATTTCCCATAGGTTCAAAGTATCATCACTGGTGTTTTTTACTTTTGCATTGTTGTCTAGGAATGTTACCGCTGTGAAAGTTGAGGATTTGCTGTATATATTTTATATATTGATACAGAAAAGGAAAGAGCATTAATGAAATATTTAAAAATACAAAGAAGAAAGCAGAAGGAAATTCAGAGGGAGCACAAGCAAACACAGCAATTTTGTTATTATTATGTTATAGTTAACATACATTCTTTTAAAAACCTGGCATAACAGAAGTTCATAGATGCACTCATAATCATCTTTTTTCCTCTTCTTCATCTTTTGAGGAGTTGATGTCTGTCAAGTTCCCACTAAAAAGAAGAAAGGCAGTCTGCATTGGCTAGAGGTAGGTGAGGTCATCACTAAGGTTGGAGTGAGGTCACAGCAGCTTGGGGGTGTAGTGTCATTGCAGCAACATAGGGGGCAACATTATAAAGGTTATTCAGGTGGTTCGGGGAGTAAGACCCAGGTGAGTCTCAGAGGCATGGAACAGGCATAACTAAATTGCTAAATTTCCCAAAGAGAAGTTTCCTCGACATAAGAGTGTTGCTGTGTTTCCTTTCTGGTACCCTCATTAGCAATGGCATCATTGCTTTGGAGAGTGTACTTTTCTTTCTTTTGTGTCTAGCATCCTATAGCTTAGGGATCATTGCTCTGGTGAGAGCTTATTTTGTGATAAGGTGGCTTTTCAGAGACAGGTCTGACTGCATTTCTGATACAGACTTTGATCTGAGATTCCATTCCAATGTCCTAAGGCCATGTTTGAAAGACCAGATCAATCGATCTATCAGCAAGTCTTTATTAAGTATTTACTTTGTGCTGGGCACTATGCCAAGTGCTCCCTGAAGCTGCACTTAGAACTGGGAGACAACATGTACATAAATCAGTCTGTACAAGATAGATACAGAGTTGACAGAACATTTTAGGCCCAATGAGCAGCATGAGAAAAGGCCTTGAGGTTAGATGTGTGGATGACAGGGAGGAAACCAACTTGTCTGGAGCTAGGCTGGTTTTGCAACAACAATAATAACAACAAAAGTGGGATGTAAGGATAGAATGTGAGATAGAATGAATTGATTATGGCCTGAAGACTCTGCACTGGATTTGAAAGGCACTATGAAACCTTGGGAGAATGAATAACAAAAATGACTTCTAAGGAAGATTAATCTATCAGTAGCATGCAGGATGGAACAGAGGAGAGATAAATTAGAGGCAAAGGAGAGTTTAACTTTGCTCCAAACCAAGCATGAAGTAGAATCCCCATTCACTGAGGGAAATTCATTCCACCTAAGCCATGGTGTCCACTGCCTGGGGTAAGGCACTTGGAATTCTAAGGCAAAGAAGCCTTTTTATTCCTGTTATGGAAGGACCATTTTTTTTTATACTCTCCCTGGCATCCCCGGTCATGCACTCTTTTTGCATCAAGTACTCAGATCAAAAGCTCCACAAGTCAGACCTGGGGGCCATGTCAATCAGTTTGCTAACTTCAGCTCATGTAATAATAATAATTATAGCTAACATTTTTGTGGTTGTTCAGTCACGTCTGACTTTTTGGGTTTTCTTGGTAAAGCTACTGGAGTGGTTTGCCATTTCCTCCTCCAACACATTTTACAAACAAGGAAGCTGAGACAGAGTTAAGTGACTTGCCCAGGGTCACAAAGCTAGTAAGTGTCTGAGGCCAGATTTGAACTCAGGAAGATGAGCCTTCCTGACTCCAGACCTGGCTCTCTATCCACTGCACCACCTAGCTGCTCCTATACAACTCTTCACAACCTGTGAATAGGGTAGCTCCAGGACTATTTCCTCATCACCTGCAGCAGCTGTAATAAGCAGTCAGCCTGAATCAATACAAGGGAATCTTCCCACAATGATGATTTGATAGGTGCTTTCCTTGTCCTTCCTCTTTATTCCCCTCCCCTCCCAAGGTACCCTCCTTACACCCACCCTGACTTCACCATGCAATAGAAGGATTACCTTAGAGAGCATGTAGTGAAAGTGAGGAATCTTTATACCAGTTGTGAGAAAGTTTATACGCGACTTGATACTTTGGGAAATTCTCTTGCAGTGTACAGGTTTACATACTCCTGTGTGTGCCCCTTTCTGGGTCAGGGTCTCTGGCACTAGTCCAAGGGAGACATTCTTATCTTTGTGTTCCTAGTAGGTGAAGGTGCCCAGGGGTCAGGGTAATCTAGTTTGTATGTGTTAGAGGAAAAAGGGAATCAGGGGAACTGGTCTAAGTGGATCAGGTCGCAAATGGGGTAAGGGGAGTGGGGTGGGACTGCTAATGAGAATAAATCCTAAACTAGTCTGAGGACAAGTCTAAGGGCCTCCATCTCCTACATCCCACTCTCACTCTATTTCTGCTACTAAAGGAAGAGAAGACAGCTGGGCTATAGAAGAAAGACCATTGAATTTGAAAAGAGAAGATCTGGCTTGAAATCCTATCTCTGCTATTTAATAGCTCTAGTCACATAACTTTTTTGAGTGCCAGTTTCCTCATCTATAAAATGGAATAATACCTGAATTACCTACCATTCCGAGTTGTTCTGGAGATGAAATGAGATACTGGATATGTAGGCATCTGTGGTCACCAGTCTTGCCCTTCACTCTGAACCTCTCACCCTGTACTTTCAAGTCATGTCTCAGTAGGGGAGATCTAGGCCAGATTCAAGGTATTCTGATAATCTGTATGTCATGAGCCCCCAGAGATGTGTTTACCTTGAGTGGTAACCATAATAATAATTAGTAAGAATAATAACGATAGCTAACATTTATATAGCACTTACTACGTACCAGGCATTTTGTTAAGACAAGGACACGGCAACTCCATGTTTTCCACGAGCAGATCTGCTTGGTTTCTACTCCATTAGAATACTGTGCCCCACCCAGGATAAGCAGATTACCTTAAATATCATCACTATGCTGATTGACTGGGTTTTTGATACTCAGCACCTTTCCAGTTCTGACCTTCAGTTACCTCTCCCCTCCAGTTGGAGGGCTGGAGGATGGAGCACTAAATTCCTCCCAAAGCCTTCCTTTATAGAGGGCTGAGATATGAACTTTCCAAGTAACTTTCCATTTTCCATCAGCAGATCTGCTTGGTTTAGACTCCAGGGAATGAACATCATGTCCCAGCGCCTGGTACCCCTGGTGACCTTCCTTGCTTTATACTTCCTTTTGTACTGCATCTTCCCCTATTAGATTGTACCTTTTTGAGGACAGGGACTAGCTTTCTTTTTCTTATTTGTAACCCTAGCACTTGATATAGTTCCTGGCATATCATTTTTGTTGTTCCATCATTTTCAGTCATGACCCCATTTGGGGTTTTCTTGGTAAAGCTACTGGAGTGGTTTGCCATTTCCTCCTCCAGCTCACTTTACAGATGAGGAAACTGAGGCAGATAGGGTTAAGTGACTTGCCCAGGCTCACACATCTAATAAGCGTCTAAGGCCAGATTTGAACTCGGGTCTTTCTGCCTCTAGGCCTGGCACTCTATCTACCTAGCTGCCCTGGTAGACAATAGGTGCTTAATACATTTTTGTTGAATTAAATTGAATAATTCATTCAAATCAAAGCGATTTAATGAAATAACATACACAAATAAGCAGTGACAAACCATTACTTATAAATCTGGGGCATACCCTCCTAGAAAAACACACAGCATCAGTGAGAAGCCTGGATCAATGCAGACAACACACATGGTGAGACACACATATAGAGCATGAGGACAGCATGTGCAGGGACACACAGGGAAATGTATGGCCGTGGCATGTGTTTGGAAGGGCAGACACATAGGGACCATACGGGCAAGGCGCAGCATGTGAAAGACTAACACCATTAAGAGTACTGATGTGTTTTAGGCCACTCTCCCGGAAGCCACTGGCTTTATAGTTTCACTGACTCTGTTGGATGGGCCTCCCCGCTGGTTTTGTAGTGTCTGCCGGACTCCAGAAAATGCATTTCTACTGGTGGGATGCTACTCTGCTGTAGTCATCACTCAGCTATCTTTTCCTCAGGGAAGGGAAGATGACACCATGCTCTTTTAGCTTAAAGCTTGTAGGTAAGCTTTCTTTCCAGCTGTTTTAGAATTGGCAGAAAAAAAAGTTTCCTAGGTCTGGCAAAAAGCCTTCTCCGTCTTGTTCCCTCAGAGTATTGGCTACTACGGAATCTTTTGTCTCCTATGGAATCTTTTGTCACCTAAGAGATTACCCACCCCGGTGCCAGGCCCTTTAGAATAAGGAGCAGAGTCTTCCACACTAGCTAATTCCTTTAGGTTTTGATTCTTCCTTGAACCCCTATTCCTGGTATAGAGCTTGGGCTCAGTGGTCAGAGATGTGACTCCAGCTTATGATGATTAGTCCATATTCTTCCCATTTTCAATCTCTGTTGGCTATGCTAAGGTAACAACTTGTATTTGCTCAATAATTAACAAACAATTCAAGGATAGAGAGAGAACAGAGTTCCCTAATTTTGAAAGTTATTCTTTTCTCTTCTCCCATGTAAATGACTGAATGAAGGGACAAATTGAAAATAAAACAAAACAGTTGGTGTCAGGTCCAGGAAGTAAATTTACTGTTCTGAACTGGGCCTGATTCAAGTCAGTTAACAATTATTTAGGTTCAATAAAAGGAGGGACCATAGGTCATTCCAAACTTAACAAAAGATTTACTTAGCCTCAGAAGGAGAAGAAAATTCAACAAGGATGGGTACTGAGAACACCTAGAGTGAAGTTCCCATTGCAATTCACCAGTCAAGCATTGAAGGGTCTTTTACCACATGTCATAGAGCCTGGGTACTTTGTATCCAGGTGCTAAGAAAGTGATGGTCAACAGACTAAGCCCTTAGTCCTCTGAGGCAACTAAGTATAGAGGAATATCTCATTACCTTTGAAGGAAAAACTAGCCTAACCTACATGGGGGAGGAGGGTATAGGATATTTCTCCAACCACTCTCCACCTTTTGGTGTAACATCCTTACTATTTCCTAGAGCTTCAGTGTCAAACACCTCACTGAGTAAGGGATGAGAAGAGAAGAGAATAAGTATTTATCCGGTGCCTACTAGGTGCCAGGCACTGTGCTAAGCACTTAACAAATATTATCTTATTTGATCTTCACAACAACCCTGGGAGCTAGGTACTATTATTATTCCCATTTTACAGTTCAAGAAACTGAGGCAAACACAGGCTAAGCGACTTGTTTAGGGTCACACATAATAAATGTCTGATGCTGGATTTGAACTCAGATATTTCTGACTCCAGGTCTAGCATTCTATCCATTATGCTGCCAATTACTGCTGGGGGACCACGGCAGCTTATAACACTCCCTAATTCAGCCTGAACTAGATTAAAATGTAATTTGGAAATTTTTTAGCAAAATAAATGAGAATTAAAATAAAACATAGCTGATATTGATACAGACAGTTTTTGTTTTATGTAAGGGACTATTCTGCAGATCTCTATGTTGCGATTTTTACGTGATGTGAATATACCCTTACCCACCCACTTTACTAAACAAGTCATAAAATGTACTAAAATATATTAAATACGTACCGTAATAATAAACAGAATTATGAAATGAAAGGAAAAGTTAATAATAAAGTATGCATGGTATTGTACCGTAAAGCTATTATAGGGGTGCAGTTTTGGTGCCCTTCCCTATACTATACCTAGCCTTTGTCATAGATGGATGGCTGTGTAATTTTTTTTTTAAATGAAGCTACTGAGAGATGTTTGGGCAGTGGCTCTTTTTCCTCTTATATCTAATGATAACAAGCAATGTTATTCTCAACTAGTCATGTGGAATTCTTTAAGTGAAGTCAAATTTGGGTAAAGCAAGACCTGTCTGTATGTGGTTTTCAAAGTCATTATGCAGCCCATAGGAATCTTTATGTACTGTTTAATGGCCCCCTTTCTAGGGGAGTTTGGCACCACTGTTTAGAGTACCTTCCAGCACTTCATGACTTTAGGGTTCTTACTATTCAAGAAGCTTGATACAGGCAAGAATGAAATCAGGAAGAAAAAAACTCAAGCAGATTAAAACAACACAAAAAATATAACAGTTCCCTGAAGTGGTGAATAAATGTAGAAGAGTCCTGGCAAGAACCAAATCCTAGGTCTAAACAGTCAGGTCCCTATGGTGGGTGATGCCAAATCTTTGCAGTTCACCATGAGTTTCCCACTATAAAAAGATGTGACCATAAGGAAGAGCAGCACCGTGAATATTAGGGCTACAGCAAAGATTATGACGCTTCCTGGATAATCATAGATCTTCACCATAGTTTAAGGAGAATGGATATGTCCCTCCTCAGAAGCCCCATGGGGGGAAGGGTAGGGAAATGGAATACAAAATCTTGGCCTCATGAGAGGCCTCTGAAGCACTGTTCCCTTCCTTATGAAATTTTCACCTCTCCCTTATTGATATAAAGCAAAATATCTCTCAAGAAGGCCACCCTGTAGTCCTCTAGGCCATCCTAGGGGAGGAGATCAATATTTATTAAGTTCCTGCTGTGTGTCAAACACTGTGCTAAGAAATGGGGCAACAAAAAGAGGTAAGGGACAGTTCCTGTCCTCAAGGAGCTCACAATCTAATAACATTGTGTTATACTAGCAGCAATGTGGAATGTTGGTTAATTTTACATTATAGTAAGCGATGAGCTACATAGTGGGCCTACCTTTTGCCACTACACATGCTAGCGCCCACTCTTCTGCCACTGCTGCTGATGTCCACTGCCAAAGGGACCTGCACTGCTGGCTGTATCATTGCTTGATGTCCACTGCTGTCTGCTGCTGCTGGAACCCCCTTCTCTGTCTGTTTCCCCCTGGTTGCGAAGCCCACTTCTCTGCCTGGGTCAGCTCCACCAGGACTGTTGTCTTTGTCCAGAGCCCAGTTTCCCAGAGTCAACTGCTTCCCCTGTGATAGTGTAGAATATCTACTACCATAAGGGCTTGAGTTCTTTTTCTCCATGCTGGGATGGTGGTTGCTGTAGGCCTGAGATGACACTGCTGGGCTTGACTCCTTCCCACTAAGGTGGGCCTGGCCTGACTGCTATTCCACGTTAAGGGAAAGAAACAAAGCAACCCAGAATGCAACAAGGCCAGAGACTCCTCTGGGCTAATATTTGTGTGCTCTCTTTCTGCCACACAAGCACTAGCTACTTCTTCTGGGATTGGGGAAGTGACCATGGAGCTTGAGTTCTATGTGTTTCAGGGGTTCCTCACTATAAGATACAGAGAGAGAAATTTACAGTTGAGAATTTGGGGGTGAGAGGGGAAGCTTTTCAAACTGATGCAGAACCCCAGATAGTTTTCAGTTAATTAAATGTGGTGCACTTGGCACATTTACTCATATCTCAATTCCATAAATATTTCTGGGTTCCTGGTGAGAATTTTAGTATTGTCCTTTCAAGTTCCTTCCACAAAGGCTTGGCCCAAAGAATCACAACAAAATCCATGAGTCAGAATTCCTATTGTTCTCTAAAATTCCAGTTAACAAGCAAAAAAACAAAACAACCCCCCCCAAAAAAAACCCTTTAGTTTCTCCTGCACAACTGCTAAATGATCCTAAAATTACAAGGATCTTCCTTGGTTTATAGACTCATTTTTGGGGTCCCTCAAGTCACCCCTAAATGGCTGGATCAGTCCATATGGAATCATATGACTTAGGCCTACAGTTTTAGTTGCAGTCTTTTTCCCCAAAGCCATTTAAAACCAAAACAATTAAGCAAATGTGACTCTCCCTTAAAATTAGGAGGGATTTTCTTTCATGAAGCTACCTCTGAGGCAAATGGGCAATAGTGACTTTAAGCAATTATTGTTGTTCAGTTTTGTTGACTCTTCTAGAGAAAGTTTTCTTGGCAAAAGATACTAGAGTGGTTTGCCATTTCCTTTTCCAGTTCATTTTACAGATGAGAAAACTGAGGAAAACAGGGTTAAATGACTTGACCAGGGTCACACAGCTAGTATGTGTTTGAGGTCAGGTTTGAATTCAGGAAGTTAAATCTTCCTGAATTTAGTCCAGCCACTCTATCTACTATGCCACCTAGCTGCCCTTATCTCTCCAACTCTTCTACGATGAAATGTAAGCTCCTTGAAGGCAGGGACTATTTTTATTTTCTCTATGTATTCCTAGTACATTGCTTAGCACATAGTAGGCACTTAGTATATGCTGTTGATTTAAATTGATGATAATTTGAACTGTTGGCTGAGAAAGAAAAGCTGAATTTATATATATACATATATACATACATATATATACATACATATATATACATACATATATATAAATATATAAATATATATACATATATATAATATAAACATACATACCTATACATATATACATACATACATACATACATACATTATATATACACACACACACACCACACACACACACACACACACACACACATATATATACACATATAGTTCTATTGAGGTGAAGGGGAAAAAGAAATCAGATATCTACATTTTGAGTTTATTTTCCCATCAGCCATATGAATGAGCTTTGCTTAAGTGCCCCCAAAAGCTTTCTTTTAAAAATGTGTATTTATTATTTTTGAAATGGGCACTGTAGGATAAAATCTTATCCCCAAACTCCAAGAGAAGTGAAAAGTTGTAATATGCACATGGGGGAATGGGCTATAACTACCCTGGGATCATGAAGCAGCTTGAAATAAATCAGAAATATATCTAGATTAATTTGGGATATGGTAATTAAAAGATAAAGTACATGAATATTAGGTTATAAAATTATTGGCATGAACTTATTAAAACACACTTCAACAGTCAGGGTGGAATAGAAGCTAAATTGTGACTGGTTGTAATGGGCTGGGAGTCAGCTTTAGTATTATAAGAAAGTTAAAATATACTAGAAAGGGAATGTAATACAATGAGGCAATGACTCAGGGGGCTGGCTGAGATAATGAAATGAATTGAAATCAAGTCTGGTGGGCAATGTGTTCTTTTATTACTAAAGGGCTTGTAAACAAAAAGGAAAATATGAAAATATACTCTAAGGCTTTGCTATATCAATAAAACTTTTATGATGGTAGAATATGCACAAAGAAAAAAAAGTTAATACGTAGTGAATTCTTGCACATGGCATAAAATGACTCCCCTTCATTTAGATCTGTTATTCATTAATTACTCAAGGTCTTATTTTTCAGCTGAGGAGCAGATTGAGCTAAAAGCCTGTGTGGATAACCAAGGAGGTAGGTGGAGATGGCAAAGGACCATCATTTAGGCTTCTTAACTTTTCTGACTCATTTTTACATGTAGCACCTTGACAAAGCCAAGTCATTTAATAAGAGTTTGAAAAATGACAAATATTCTTTTAACATCAAAATGCTATTAGCATTGGTGATGATCTAAGCCATCAGTTCCTAAATTAGTATGTGTTCTTAATACTCTGCTAGGTATGTGGGGGAAAATTATCTTAGAAGCAATGTCAAAATTAGCTTTTCCTCTTTGCATTTTCATTTTTATCTATTTCTTGTTTTCTCTCAATCTCTATTGCCACAGAGCAGGGCTTAAAAAGGGAATCAAAAGTGTATTAACTTTCTTTTTTTTATGTAACTTTTATTTTATTTTACTTTTTTTCCTGATCAGCAAGCATTTACTTTCTCTACTTCCTTCCCTATACATTGGGAAAAAAAAGGAAAAACAAAAGCCTTGTAACAAATAATGGATAGTCAAGAAAAAAACATACGTCTCATTGTGTATCTTAAGAACATCAGTTCTCTGTCACATGGTAGGTAGCAAGGTTAATTACTAGCCCTTTATCTCATTAAAGAACATTCTCTGGTTCTGACATCTGTCTTTCAAGGTGAGATGTCAATAAGTCAACAAAATCTTCCAAAGTGGGGAAAGAGGATGTTCTCTCCAAAGTTTCACTGTTCTCTTTAAAGCCTGGGTCTTATTACAGTTGTATTAGTCACTGGGTACAGGAATCCTTCTTCTTTTGAGAGCCTTTTTGGGTCATGAGATTCTGACACAATGGTCATTTTTTTTCTCTTGCTTCTCTTGATTATATTCCAATATGTTGTAGAATTAGAAGCATCCATGAATGATAGTGAGACTGGAGAACCAAAGAGGAAAACAAAATCTTATCTACTTTTCTTTGGCTGGTGGAGTATAGCGTATGAAGACAAGATTTTACTGGGCACCTCTGCCAGAAGAAAGAAGCCCTGATATCTGAGACTGTAAATGTCTCTGAGAATTTGCATACACTCTTTGGACTAATAGGTAGTATATTCAAGAGTTTTGATTTGTTTTTCTCATTTATCATGACTGGTATGTTCCCTTCTAAGAAACTTGGTACTTCCAACTTGACTTTCCACCTGCAAGCATTAATATCATAGAAGAAAATTTTCCTTTAAAAAGTGGAGAAGAAAAAGAGACCTTTGGAATAATCATTGGAACAATTCCAAAGATCTATAGATCTATTAATTTCCAGAGTTACTGAGCCGAATCTGGGGCTTGATTTCTAGGGGCCCTCTCACAAATACTGAGGTTGTTTTTTTTTTTTTTTTTTTTTTGCTGCTTGCTGGTTGCTGTTCTTTGCTGGATGAAGGAGGCCAAGGGAGGGAGGGGAAGGATGTCCTTTCTCTTTCTTTGGTTTTCTTTAGTTACTCATGACTCTACCAACTCTGTAGTACAACTGTCTATCCCATGCAGTGGGATATACCTTTCTCAGACAAGGTAAGGATGCACCTAAAGGGCTGTCCAATTTCTGGAGCCATCTCCCTCATGTAATAAAAAGGCAAAAGCTCTAGAATTATCTAGAATGCCTGTGCCATTCTTTTTTACTGGCCCTTTTATCTTTCTTTTAAGCCCCTACTAACTCCTCTGTTCAGGAGGTATGCTCTCTGGTAGACACTATTCACTGTCCCAAAGTCTCAATGGAACAGAGGGAAGTGGAGAGGAGAATTCCAGTACCCAGTGAGTACCAATTTGGAAACAAAGAAGAAATGCTTCTTGCTTCTGTTCTCACACCTTAGAGAATTTGGAATATAGTATATCCACAAACACACTGGAGGAAAAACCTTTTAAGTTTTGAAAGGGTCCCTTAAGAAGGCAGATGTTCATAAGCCTAAGGAAACAGGAAATGTAGTAAGTAGCCAAATATGGACTACATATGCTGTTGTTCTCTTTAGCTTTTCGTGCTGAGATGTTACTATTCTAGTATTGAGCTGGTCAGGATAGAAACTATAGATCTGTTGCTTGGCCGGCCCCAAATCTAGGGGACACACTTCTCATATCTATTTCTCCCACTCAACCTTGTATGAGATAAGCTGTTAAGTTGTGGTTTCCAACACTACTATCTCCCCAGACCTGAGCTGTTTCCATAAAAAATTCCAACTGAGGCAGCATTGCATAGGATTAAAAAGTTAATCAGCCACAGAAGAACAGAGGTCAAAGGGATTTTTTTCTCCTGTCTGTCTCCCTTTCATATCTAGTTTACCTTTAGTATGGTCAAACAGTACTCAGCAGACACTATCTTGGATTAGCAGTATAAAAAGGAAAATGAAACAAGTTGGTTTGTGAAATTGTATCTAAACTGGGGTGAAAAGGAGTAGAAACAAGGTAGTATTTCCTGCCATAGTGGTCATCCTCTCATCTAAGAATTAGGCTTCTTATTTCATGCTTTTATACCATTGTCTGTTACAGTCAGGGGTATGCTGGAGCCAGCTTAAACCAGCTTACACTAATTGTTAAGGTTTCAGTGCGAGCATTTATACCCAGGCAACTGGCAGACACTATAAATCAGGGCTTGATTTATTGTCTTGTGAGTTGCTGAGACTTAAGAAAGTGATAGAGAAAACAATAATGCAGACAAACTTAAACGTGTTGTGCATACATCCCCCCACCCCCACCCCCACACCAGGGAGCCAGTTGTTGAACATCTCTTGGCACCTCCTCTCATCCATTATTAAAACTAAAAGGCTTTAAAAGTACAAGAAAAATTTTATATCTTTTTTTTTAGCTTAAACAAAGTGGTCTCAAGAGAGATGCCAATGTATGACTGGATGTAATGTAATAGTTTTCTTAATAACACTA
The DNA here is from genome assembly GCF_003287225.1 of Phascolarctos cinereus. Lineage (NCBI taxonomy): Eukaryota > Metazoa > Chordata > Mammalia > Diprotodontia > Phascolarctidae > Phascolarctos > Phascolarctos cinereus. The sequence goes on from NW_027555514.1 coordinate 133,425,700, forward strand.
TCTTCAAGAATTCATTGGGTTCATTTTGCTGCAAAAAAGTTTTGAAACTTTACTTCTTATATTGTAACCAACCAATCTTTAATGAAGCTATATGTGGCAAAGAGGAATACTCTGAAGATGTTTGGAAATTTGTGGTAAGTGAATGAAAAGGTTTTCCTATTATTTTTACAAGAAATCATTTAACACATGATGGGATGAACAGAATCTAAGAAGGACAGATCTGCTAAGGTTCAGATTCTGAAATAGTTCTATTAGGTGATATTGGACATCTAACGCTTTTGAACTCCTGTTCTAAAAAGGCAACCTGCAGTATTGTCAAAGCAGTTCTGGGAAGGATTTTAGTCATTTGCCATATTGTTGATTGGACATTACTTAATGGTGAAGTAGCTAAAGGCTACATCTAGTACTGATCATTTTACCAGGGAGGTGACAATTAAAATACTTGAAATGAATGAAGGATAATACCAAATAATTTGGAAATAAGATATTCACACCCATGTAAATATCTTAGAACTTTTCTTAGAAAATATGTTAGAAAAATCTTAGAAAATTACTTAGAACTTTTCCAGTTCTACTTATAAGATCTATGTACAAAGTTATCTTTCTCTTTCTTTGGAGGGGGAGGGTAATTGAATCCCTAGGGCATATCATAGTGCCTTGCATATAGTAGGTGCATAGTTTATGCTAGTTGAATTGAATTGAATCTCTTCAGAACATCCTAATAGTACAATTTTCCACAAATTGTAATTCTGGGTGCTATATTGCATATCTTCCTGCAGAGGGCAATGGAGTACAGACACAGAGGGCACAGAGAGCCTATGAAACTATAACTGCAGTCAGTTCAAATATAAATGAAGTTTCTGTTGCATTCAGTTATGGAATACAAAATAAACCACTATGACTCCTGTCTACACAATGCCTAAGTAGTTTAGTTGAAATGTGGAAGGCTCACTAGACCATCTGGTAGTTTTATTCATATGTTGATCCACTGGACTTTTTTTTTTAATAGACTAAAAAAAAATCACATAGTAGTAAAGTAACTGAATTGACTTATTTTCTGGAAACAGTCACAATGGGCCCTCTCTGAAAAGATGTTTAACAAAGGTGCCCCTGTGGCTCTGGATGACTTTATTTTAGAGCTTCTGTGCTTCTTATTTAAAGAAGTATTCTTTTGTATTCCCCTTGGAAAGGAGGCTGCAACAGAAGCTGGTTTAATGAAGTGCCTCTTCTAGTTAGGGCATCTCAAAGAATTTTACAAAGTTACAAGTTAAATCTAGCACAGTGGTTTTGAGGGCAAGCATAAATACATCCTTTATGGACTCAACTACAATTCATGTAAAATCTCCAAGATCATTGGCCTTTTGGCTAGGGTTGCATTTGAATGGATGTTTCAAGGAGCTTTTAACTCCAATATAAGGAATCAAAGACACTGTTTTATTTGATTTTTAATATTGCCCTGAAGTGATTGCAGTAGATAAGAATATGGGAACGAAATATTGGGTTCTGACAGAAGAATATTACCAACTGACACATATTAATGGGGAAATTAGTCTATATGGTGCTAAGAAATACCAATCAAGCCAGTTATCTGTTATGACATAAACAAAAAAGGAAGTGTTTTGCCTAATACAATATTTTTAGAATTATTCTGTAAAAAAACTTTTCATGAAAATGTGGACTAAATTAGCCAAATCCATTGCACTTGAGTGTATCATGTCTTGGCCTCAGTTTTCCCATCTGTAGGTAGTTGGGCTAGTTGATTTCTAAGATTCTATTTACCTTTAACATTCTACAAATTTATGAGACACTAATCATTTAATAGCTTGATGGGTCTGTGACTTCCTTGTATCCATGGAAGTATTCCTGCCATCTGGGCAGTCTGCATGGTTTCTCATTCTGTGTAATTCTTATACATTCCTTCATTTATTTGTTTGTTTATTTCTCATAATAACCCTCCAAAGGGGATTCACTCATTAATGTGCTGAAGGTACTCCTGAGTCCTTTAAATATGTCTCAGGGGTACCAGTATGCTACATAGGCTGTCTGTCTTTTCTTATTCTCAGTCTCACCTGTCCAGTATTTTTCCAAGTCATACATATCTTCAGTGCTATCTTGAAGATATTTCTGTCACATACATCATCTAGTTATTGTTCTCATTGGATTTCCATGCTCTTTGTGGGTCTTGCAATTTTGATTCTCCCAGCATGAGAGCATTCCATGACTCACAGTCATGCAGGTTCAATGGGAGAATACTGGTATTAAAGAGATGAAGTATTATGGTCCCATTTTTGTCGTTCTAACTTATTCACTAACCCTAACCTTAATCTTTTCTTATCTTCAGAGTCTAGCATAGCACCTTTCGCAGAGTAAGCCTGAGCACGATTTTTTTTTAAATTACTTGAACTGAACTTAAATACGGGTTCCCATCCCTCTTCCCAACTGCATTCTTTTAAGTGCAAGTCACTGTTGGCAACATGCTGCAGTCTTCATCCTTTGGGTTATTTTAAATTTTGGTTCTTCCTCATACTGTACTGAGGTAGTACAGTACAAATGTGGGAGTTTCCCTATCATCCTATCTATATTAATCAAACCCATAGAATATTATATCACGTATCATTTATAAGAACAGTAATATTGCTTCACTGTCAGTAAAGGAGGGGGAGGCAGGGAGAAAGAGAGAAAGAGAGAAAGAGAGAGAGAGAGAGAGAGAGAGAGAGAGAGAGAGAGAGAGAGAGAGAGAGAGAGAGAGAGAGAGAGAGAGAGAGAGAGATTGGAGTTGAGAGGACATGGGTTCAAAACTTTTGTTTTTGTTCAGTTGTGTCTGACTCTTCCTGACTCCAGTTGTGTTTTTTCTTGGCAAAGACATTGGAGTAGTTTGCCATTTCCTTATCCATCTCATTTTACAGAGGAGGAAACTGAGGCAAACAGGGTTAAGTGACTTGCCCAGGGTCACCCATCTAGTAAGTGTCTGAGGCCAGATTTGAACTGAGGAAATTGAGTTGTCCTGACTCCAGGCCTCATAGTCTATCCACTGTGCCACCTAGCTACCCGTATTCAAAACGTCAGATGCTTACTATTTGAGTGATCCTAGGCAAGACATATAACTTCTCTCAATCTCAGTTTCTTTAAAATGGAAATAATAGAAACAGTGAATTTATTTCAAGGGAAAGTTAGAAGGATTAAATAAGGCCCTGAATGTAATGTACTTTGCAAACTTTACAGTGTTATTAGCTATAATAATGCCATCATTTTTACTTGTCCAATTGTGGTGGTGACAAGGGATAGAGGACAGAACCTCTAATTTCACTGAGGCAGGCACTCTTGGTGATGAAACTCCCTCTGCCAATACAGGCTGTCATCTCCTTTGCAACTTAAGAGTTTTAGAAAACTGCCTAAAACATTGAGAAGTTGTAACAGAGCCAGTGTGGGTCAGAGGTAGCAGTTGAAACCAGATCTTCCTGGCTTCAGAGTTGTCTCTCTATCCACTAACACCACATGCCTCTTATAGTGTTATAAAATTTATGCTAATTAATCTACACATTAAGCCTCTGTGATCAAGGTAAGACTTCTTTTTTCTATTTTACCAAAAAAAAAAAGTAATGGAAACCTAATGCTAACAGTCCCAAAAGACATCAAAGTCATTATGTTTGCTTCATTAATAATAGCTCGATTTTATACATAGAACTTTAAGATTAGTAAAATGATTTCCTTAAACCAACCAGATGAGCTAGCTATTGCAAGTACAATTATCTCCATTTTACAGATGAGAAAACTGAGACATGTGATGAATGAAAAACCCTGAGAGACAAAGTTTCTGGGTAATTAATAAACAATTTATTAATTAGGCTAGCAATAAATTGATGGTCACTGGTTTCTCTTGGTAACCAGACACCCAGTGGAGACCCTGAAAGCCTTAAATAACCTTTCTGAAAGGGAATTCCCTTGATAAGTGAAAATCAACCCTGATTGGTAGACATTTAATGAGGAGATGTGCTAAAAATCTTCAGCTCCTCCTGCTGAATACATGGCTTGATCATGAGACTCGGCCTCCGCTGGCTATCTGGACACCCAGACTACTCTGGATGGTTTTCTCCTTTATGAGCTGGGCCATAACTCTAATGGAGGGGTACAAGGACAGGGACTCCTTTCCCCAAGGTAGGAGTCACCCTGATTGGATTCTGTTTATATTCTAAACATAAGTTAGGCCTTCTAGTTGGGTGGGGTTCAGTTCAAGATTGAAGAACATGTTCTTGGAGGCTAAGAGTAAACACATCAATCAGTCATGTCCTTAGAGACTGACTTTAACAAGAGCTCAGTACTAGAGAACTCTCATACATAAACACACATACACACACACACACACACACACACACACAGAGATTTCAAGTACAAAACTTTAAAAATAAATAAAATAAATAATTTTATTTCTTCGAGTGTAGGAAATACCAGTTCTCCAACCCATATCTGGCTATGAGTGCTCCGTGATGTCCCTGGCCTGATCTTTGAAATTTTCTTTTTTTGGGATACAGATTCCAGGAGATCTCTCTTAGATATGCATCCTGCAACTTATTCTCATGAAACATTCTCTCCTTCAGTGTGGTTTGGTAATGATGTTGAGAAAGATAAACCAATATTGCAGGTGCTCTGATACTGAAAATTGACAAAATGTCTTTTGCTATAAAGAATCTGTCTTCAAACAACCCAACTAGGCTATCTAGTCCAGAAACAAATCCTCAGACGGTTGTACCAATATGATGTTGATATATACTTCTGCTGACTGTGTTCCAAATGTGTGTTTGTGTCCTTTCCATTTATGCATTGTTGTTCAGTCATTTTAGCTCTGTCCAATTCTTCTTGATCCTATTTGGGGTTTTCTTGGCAAAGATACTGGAGTAATTTGCCATTTCCTTCTCCAACTCATTTTACAGATGAGAAAACTGAAGCAGAGTTAAGTGACTTGCCCAAGGTCACACAGCTAGTAAGTGTCTGAGGCCTGATTGAACTCACGAAAATGAGTCTTCTGGACTCCAGGCCCAACATTAAATCCACTGTATCACCTAGACAACTACCCATGTTGATTAAAAAGTATAACACATGAAATTAAAATCTTAAACTTGTTTCTTCTATTTTCTCTTCAGTGTGTCCAGCACATGAAATTCCACATACTTAGATTTAGAAGATGTTTGCTATGTGTCTCATACTAGCTGATAGATTAATGACAGTCCAGACTAAAATAATTATATGTTTATTACTTATATACAACACTTGGGATTTTGAGAAATCTGAAAACTAATCATTCTTTTATGTTATGTCATTCTCATGGAAAGTGTTAAATATAACATAGAACTTAGTGGTAATAGTTCTCAGGAAATTTTTTCACTGTCAAATGTACTTGTAAAAATGTCTCATTAATAAACTTTACCATAAATGTTACATGCATACTTCAATGTATTTATTATGTCATTGATATGAGTACTTTTTAATGGTATACCCATGCTTTTTCACTGTAAACAATTTTTGTTCATCTCCTGCCATGAATATTCCATAGAACATCAATCTAATAGAGATATTGTTCTTTTACATTCAATGTTTGGTTGACTTATTTGAGTAGATAACATAATTGATCTTTGCATTAAAATTGAAGTTTGGGGATGGATGATTATCTTCTGCAGAATCACTAAAAGTATCTCAGGACAACTTTTTTAGCAGGCAAAAATTTCCTTCCTGTTCCTACATGATTTTTATTCTTTCTTTTAATTTTATATATTTTGAAAGCCTTCTGTTCTGTGTAGCTAGGAAATTGTGCATATGTGGCATGGAGAAATCCATTAAAATATTTTTAGTATACTTTTATAAAATAATATTTATTATTTATTTATTTTTAGCACTTTTCTTTTAAATTTTGAGTTCCAAATTCTCTCCCTCCATCTCTATCCTCCTCCACCTACCAAGAAGGCAAGCAATACGATATCAATTATATGTGTTAAATTATGTGAATCATATTTTCATGTTAGCCATATTGCAAAAAAGCAAGAAAAATAAAGTAAGAAAACTATACCTCAATTTGCCCTCAGAGTCAATCAGTTCTCTCTTTGGAGATGGATAGCATTTTTCATCATGAGTCCTTTTAAATTGTCTTGGATGGTTTGTATTATCAGAGTACCTAAGTCTTTCACAGTTGATTGTCACACAATATTGCTGTTACTGCGTACAATGATCTCTTAGTTCTGCTCACTTTACTTTGTATCAGTTCACATATGTCTTCCCATGTTTTTCTGAAACCATCCCCCTCATCATTTCTTATAGCACAGTTATATACCACAACTTGTTCAGCCATCCCCCAATTGATGGACATCCCCTTAAATCCCAATTTTTTGACACCACTTAAAGACTTGCTGTGAATATTTTTGTACATATAGGTCCTTTTACTTTTTCTTTTATCTCTTTGGGGTATAGACCTAGTGATGGTATTCACAGTTTTGTAGCACTTTGGGCATAGTTCCAAATTGTCCTTCAGAATGGTTCACATTCTCCACAAATGAATATTAATAAAATATTGCTCTTAAGTTTTTATGGATCAGCCAATCTGAGAGATTATGAACAAAATTTTTGTCATGGGATGTGTTCTAATATGTTACAATACAGTATACTTGTTAAATACTCAAGGGTCTTTTGAGGTCTATGTTTATAGTACAGAGTTTATTTTCTATTAATTTATGAAAGATAGCTAATTTATGGCATATAATTTTGACCACTATGCTGTAGCTTTATGTATATTTGGTAGGTGCTAAATATTAGCAACTTCCAGTGATGTGTTGCACCATTTCTATCTTTTTTGTGTAATATGAATTAATAACTTTGGGTTCCTTAATGGTAAACTATATAATTTTTGGTAGCAATGACCTGGTTTTGTATTGCTATATCCCTCTCATAGTCAATAAACCCCACTGGCTCATTATTGCCTCTAAGATAAAATATAAACTCCTCTGTTTGGCTTTTAAATTCCTTCACAGCTTGGTCTCAACTGATTCATGTATACATATATTACTACTGAATAGTTGGGGAGAAAGGATAGAGGAAAGTTTTGGGGACATCTTTTCTGCAAATGAGTTCTCAGGCATGCTTCATCATGACAAAATCCTTGAGAAGGAACAGAAACCTTTAAAATTGTTAATACCACTTAGGGGACTTAAGATAAATTCATGAAGAACAGCAAGACCTAACCATGTGCACACACACAAGAAATCTACACTGAAAGTTAAAGAAAAGTTGATATTCAGAATATCTCAGGGAAGGAAAGGTTAAAAAAGGTGGAAAATGTTGTAGATGACATTATTTTCTAACCTCCCCCCCCCAACAAAGTGACCCAAAAGAAGATATCCCTAACTACTGACACATATGCCTACTTTCCTCTTTCCATTTTGGTGCTGTGTTATTTCTTCTGTGTGTACATAATTAGGTCTTCTTATTCTTCATGAAGTTGTCTTAAGTGTCCTAAGTGGCATAAAAAGTGTTAAAACCTTGTGTTCCTTCCCAAAGCTTTCTTTGTCATGAAGCAACTTTTTCATACATTGAAGTCACAGACACAGAAAAATTCTTGTGCATGAGATGTCAGTTGAAGAAAAGATGCTTCCCAAAACATGGTGAGGTCATTACTGGAAGTAGTAATTTTGTAGTATTTCATGTCATTTGTATATAAACATATAACCTACTGCTGGAAAGATTGTGTGTGTGTGTGTGTGTGTGTGTGTGTGTATGTGTGTGTGTGTGTGTGAAAATGTGGAGAAAAAAACTTAGGACTAAGTAATATGTCTAAAAGAAGATTGGGGGGGAAGACAAGCAACTTTGAAAAAGAGAAAGAATACTAATGAAATCATTGAGTTGAGTTATGAAAAACCTGGGCTCTAAGAGAATTCTTCATTTATCAGGCTGCAAAAGGAACCCATGATGTATGTTTACAAGTGATTAAACATGCCATGGAATTCACATTGATGAGATCACAGATACATTAAAATATCACCTTTTACAGATCACTGAATCAGAGAAGAAATTATTTTTTCCCAGTATTTCCAAGCAGCTGGGCTTCTGCAGTTGCTCTAATTAGTGATGGAGAGGTCAAACATAATTTCATTAATTTTATGATTAAGGTAAGTTTTTGCAAAATCTCCAAGATTAACAAAATCAGGATAACTGAAAGATCAAAGGATCACAATGTTGAATAGGAAGGTATCTTAGAAGCCGCCTAGTCCAAACTTCTCTTTTTACACATAAGTAAACTAAGGTCCAGGGAGTTTAAGTGATTTATGATTGAATAGAACCTCGAGCATTTAGTTAGATAATCCTAGCCTACTTCAAAAATGTTGTTGTTGTTCTGTCATGGCCGATTGTTCGTGACCCTCTGGACCATACTCCTCATGGGGGTTTCTTGGCAAAGATACTGGAGTGCCTTGACATTTCCTTCTCTAGTGGATTCAGGCAAACAGAGGCTAAGTGACTTGATCAAAATCATATAGCTAGTAAGTTTCTATGGCTAAATTTGAACTCTGGTCTTCCTAACTCTAGGTCCAGTGCTCTAACCACTGAGCAACCTAGCTACCACCTATTTAAAAAATATGGACTCATAAAACATTAAAGCTAGAATATACTTTATGGGTCATCTAATCAAACTCCCTCATTTCATAGAAAGAGAAACTGAGGCCCAGTGAAATGAAATGATTTTCCCAAGATTACAAAGGAAGTTGGTTGTGTGTCTGGTGCTACTGGGGAGACCATGCTCATTGACATATGGCCACAAGTCCCCTGTCTTCTATACTATGCAGTAATAATATTCTCTGTCCCAAAGAAATGTTAATCAAAAGAGTAAATTTGTAAAGAAGTGAAATTTCTGTATATTATCTCTCAACTGATTACTGAACTGAAATGTTCTTTAATAATGCTATAGTATAGTAGCATGGCGTGGTAGAGGTAGTGCTGGACTTGGAATTTGGAAGATCTAAGTTCACGGAGGCTAATGGTGTGACTCTGTGCAAGGTGCTTGACTCCTGTGTGTTCCAGGTAATTTACTAGATTTATTTATTAAGTCACAAATGGGATACATCTCCATTAGTAGAGAGGAGCTCCCTACAATGATGAGATCATAGATCCTTTGGGCATTTGAAATGATATAGTACTCTCAATGACATATAGTAGCATAGGATCACAGATCTAAAACTGGAAGAGACATCAGAGGCTATTTAATCCAAACCCCTCATTTTATAGATGAAGGAACTGAAGCCAGGGCAGTTCTATGACTTGTCTAAGGCCCATGGCTCACAGGCTTCAGTTTAAGGAGAACACTGTAGTCATATCTTAAAACAGTTGCTTATGTAGTGCAGGTAGGTAATACAGTGAATTTATGCTGGGCCTGGAGTCAGGAAGACTTACTTTCCTGATTTCAAATCTGGCCTCAGACTCTTACTAGCTGCGTGATCCTGGGCAGGTCACTTACCTTGTTTGCTTCAGTTTCCATCTGTAAAATGAGCTAGAGAAGGAAATGGAAAAGCACTCCAGTATCTCTCCTAAAAAATTGGACACGACTGAAAAATGATATAACAACAACAATGAAAATGCAGTGTAATTGGACATGAGTTCTGTCTGGTAAAAGATATGTTAGAAGCCTGGGAGTCATACTTCTGGGATCCGTTATGCTATGAGACCAGGTTATAACAAAGTTCTGTTAATGAAGCTCTTTGAAATTCCCTAGAAATTCCCCTTTCTAACGTGGGTAAGCATTATAATAAATGTGGTGCTAAAGTGGATTGTATTAGAACTAAATTCTTTAATGTTGTTTCCTTTTTTTTTTTTTGCTGTGAAAGTGTGTTGTGGGAGTAATTGGCAGAAAAAATAACACTCAAAAGTACTATATCAATCAATCAATATTTTGGAACCAGGAAGATCTGGGTTCAAATCTTGCCTCTGAGATACTGTGTGACTGGGCAAGTGATGTGACCTCTCAGGGTCCCAGGAAACCTCTAATACTATAAGTTGCAGAAAGGGTTTTGACCTTCATTGGTGGAGGGGGCTTCCTCATCCCTATCCAAATGGAGGCACAGGCCTTGTCTTTATCCTACTATGTGTCAGGTACTGTCCTAGGTTCTGGATGTAAAAACAAAAAATCCTGCCCTCAAGGAGCTTACATTTGATTGGGGTTTGGGAGGGAGACATCATGTACATAAATGTGTCATATATATACATAATAAATGAAAAAAAATTTTTTTGACATAAAGGAGGTATTTGAAGAATCAGGGCAGGAATCAGGGAAGGGCTCATGTAGGAAGAGCCCCTAATTTCTGTTAAAGCCTAGGGATTTTGAGAGGAAGAAGTGAGGAGAGAGTGCATTCTGGTCACAGGGTACCACATGTATATGGATATAGGAGATGGAGTGTTGTATTCTAGGAGTAGCAAAAAGGCCTGTTTGGTGGGATCATAGAATGCATAAAAGGGGTGATAGAAAGATGGATGAAACAATTATTAAGCTTCTACTGTGTTCCAGGCACTCTGCTAAGTGCTGATGTTACAAATATAAGCAAACAAAACAGTCTGTGCCTTCAAGGAGCTTCTATTCTAATGAAGGAAGAAAATGTAAAAAAAAATTCTTTAAAGGAGGTTCAGAGAGGGTACCCACATATAGCAAGGAGACTGCAGGAAGTGATGTAGAGACCTGACATAATAAAGCTGAGAAGGTCGTTTAAAGATTTCCCTATTTGCTTCTTTATTATATGTCAATATTTTTTTAAAAAGAGCTGCATCACATAGAAAATTGTTTCTACTAAAGGTATGTGTGACCACAAAATGGGCCATTTTTCCATATCAAGGTCAGAAAGGAAAAAATAATAATAAAGCTCCTGGCTTACTGATTTGAGTACAATGCCTTCTACATCCGTTCCCACCCCCACCACATTAAATTTGACTTGGCGTTATCATGTTGATGTCACTCCAAAATAGTCACATCCTGCAAACAGTATGGGAGGAATGTCAGGTTTCTACTCATCATTACAGCTCTGACATAGCTCTTGTGGAAGCATTTAATGATGTTCTGATATTACATATCACTTAACACTGCAGCCTCTGAGTACATTAGAAATCTTTTTAAAAGACAGTGGGCTTCTGTTCCATTTTTGCTGTTCTGTGAAAGTAAGGTAGTCATTTAAAGGGGCACATTAACACTTTGGGATATGATTTTGGTTCCACTAACTGGCATACTAGTTACTTAAGGGAGTTAACCTAGTTCCCCATGTACCTGTCATAGCATGAAGGAATAGTATAGAGACTTGGCACCAAACCCTGAAACCAATAGGGACTTCTTGGTGTCACTTTGCAAACTCACTTTTCTTAGACATAATTAAAATAAGCCCTTCTTATCCATATAAGGCATTAATAAAGCTCTCCTTATCTGTTGGTAACGCCTTTCGACCAGATTAATTTTTTAGGATCTTTGCCTTTCATAGCTCAATGATTCTGTCTTAGGTTAGGAACACAGCAGGGGTATAAAAATCATATTCAGAGTGCTTATAGCTAGACAGAAGAGTAAAGTTGAATAAGATTGTCATTAATGACTACGGTCTCAAATGAAGTGGGTTGGAATAAGAGGGATTTTTTCCCTTCTTCATTTTGTCTTGAAACTATCCTGCAATTTGTTTTTTAAAGATAACATGGCTACTTTTGACTCAGCAATACCACTACTAGGTCTGTATCCTAAAGAGATCAAAGAAAATGGAAAAGGACCCATTTGTATAAATATATTTACAGCAGCTCTTTTTGTGGTATCAAAGAATTGGAAATTGAGGGGATGCCATCAATTGGGGGATGGCTGAATAAGTTGTGGTATATAATTGTGCTATAAGAAATGATGAGGGGGATGATTTCAGAAAAACATGGGAAGATGATGAATTGACGCATAGTGAAGTGAACAGAACCAGCAGAACTATATATAGTAATGATAATATTGTAAGAATGATCAACCGTGAAAGACTTAGCTACTCTAATCAAGACAAGGATACAAGACAATTCCAAAGGATCCCTGATGAAAAATGCTCTTCATCTCCAGAGATAGAACTGGTGAACTCTGAGAGCTGATTGAAGCATACTTTTTAAACTTTTTTTTTTGTATATGTGTGTTTCTTTTGCAACATGGTTAATATGAAAATATCTTACATAACTTCATGTATGTAATCAGTATTATATTGTTTGTCTTCTCTAGGGGTCAGGTAGGGGCAGGAGGGAGGGAAATAATTTGGAATTCAAATTTAAAAAAAAGTTAAAATTTTTTAAAGTACAATTGGGAAATATTTAATTAGATTAATATGAATATAATAAAAATATAAAAAAGATAAGGTAGCTAGGATCTAAGTCTGACAATCATAGGCTACAAAGCCGAAAGGGACAGTGGGAATTACATAATTCTACCCATTTATTATACAGATAAAGAAGCTAGAGCTCAGAGAGGCTAAATCCCAGGTCATTCAGATAGAATGAAGGCAAACTGAAAACAACCTTATTCAGTCTTAGTATCCTCACCAACAGTAATAGTAGCTTTTGTGTCTTTCTTACATCCTGCTCTTATGATTTCTTCCCAGATGTGTTATCTTCATTGTGTACAAGAAAGTAAAGCCCCCCCCAAAATGTTTTTCTAGATGGATTTCTTAGTAATTCTAAATTAAAAGAGATGCTGAGGAGTGGGGCTTCACCTAGTAACACCAGAACAATGGATTATAGCTCACCAGTCCTGGTCAGATGTCAGGAGAGAAATTACAGAGGGCAGAAAGAAACAGTAGAGGAAAATAAAGGGGTGGAGGTGGGATGTGAATGCAGGTGATTTGACTCCTCATTCAGTGATCTTTCCATTACACCATATTGCCATCCCACTTGATTTTTCTTTCATTTTATATGTTGAATGCAGGGAATCCTTAGAGCATAAAAGAAAGGAAAGGAAATGAAGAATGATGGGAAAAGACACTAGTCCAGGCAAAATTAAACATTATTTGGGGTTGGTTGTGGTGGAGGATGGTGTGGCAGAGAGGTAAAAAGAAAAGGGGGGGGTAAATAGGCAGTTGGGGATAGAAGGCTAAGAAGCTTGTGAATTACAAAAGATCTTTTTGTGGCTGCTGGTTAAAGAGAGAAGGGGCTGCCTCTGGTTCCCAAGGAATAGGAGGGAGGGGGAGGGCTGAGACCAGTGGGAACCCTCTCCTTTAGCCATATGCCTGCTGTTACTACAGTCTGTGCTGTTCATTTCATGGAGCAGAAATACTTCCTGAAGGGATATAATTAAAGGAATGATTGAATATAATTTAGGATGTAGATGTAGGCACTCCATAAATGTTGTTGACTCACTCACTAGGGGAGATTTCCAGTTCTTTGAGACAGGCAGTTGATAACAATCAACATTATGTGTGTTTCTTTAAATCCACAGAAAGCATTTTGTTTCCCCTGGCCTGTCTCCATAACTAGGCAACAGAGAAGTGATGTTGATGAGCAAAGGAAGACCCCCTACTGTAACTTCATCCCTTTGGTATAATTTAGTTTTTGCACTCTATATTAATACTGTTGCTTTGTTGGGGGCTGTGTGACATGAAAGTTCTAATCTTAAGGATCAGTACTGTTTGGCAAAAATAGATGGTTACTCACAAGATGTAATTTGATGAATGCCACAAACAAATCCCTGCTCCAAATTATCTCCTCATAGGGCTACTTTGTCACCATCTCCCCTTATTCGGCTTGAAAACTCCCACCACTAGAATTACTCTTGGGAAGCAATGAAGGCAGGGGATTATTGTCAGAAGATGCTATTAAATAACACAGAACCGGAAGGATCTTAGACATCAAACTGTTCAAAACCTCATCTTACAGGTAAGGGAACTGAAGCCTGAACTGAAGTCAATAATTTGCTTATAGTCATACATACATATTTGCATATAGTCATACAAGTGGGAGGACTGAAATTCAAATTCTGTTCCCATGAGGCTAAATTCAGTGTTCTTTCTACTGCATCATGACTGGAGTTCTCATAAAAAAGGAACTTGAAGGACCCTTAAGGGGTCATAGTTTGGGTTTTGTGGCTCATAAGGCTACCTTTATACACAGACCAGACAGGTGGTTTTGTTGTTTTTTTTGTTTTGTTTTGTTTTGTTTGACATTATGACAACGGTGATAACACCTCTCATTTACATTACAATTTAAGGTCTACAAAGCACTATTATGCCATTTGAATTTCACATCAACTTTGTGAGTTAGGTGGTAAATGTACTGTCAAGCTCATTTCACAGATGGGGAAACTGAGGCTTTGAAAGGGTAAGCAGTCATGCAGACAGGGTCAGAGCAGAATTCAAATCCAGGTCTTTTTGGATCCCAAGTCCTTTCCACTGATGAGTAGGGAACCTCTCTCCTGAAGCATCTTTTCTAATGGCCAAGTTCAGCTGGGATTCCCCTGTACCATATAATTCTCTAATTTTAATTTTCAGGGTATGATTTAATTCATTCCTTCATTCAGCAAAATTTATTAAACAGTTACTATGTGTTCACTGTGCTAACCACCAGGGGAAATACAAAGTTTTAGACATAGTCCTCTCCTTTATATAATTTTACAGACTAGTAGAGGGGTAAGACACAAGTTGAGTTGGGTAAGAATTTAACAGATAAAAAGGAGAAGCACCTGTACTGGGAGCATATTTTAGGTGAGTCAGACTCATGGAACCTATTGAGTTATAAGGACCTCAGATGCCATCTTGCCCAGTTTCTTAGCTGGATCATGAATGCCCTATCTACAAAAAAGAGGTGTCACACATGTAGCCTGCAGTCTGTATGGGGCCCACAACAAACACTCTGAACTGTGGCTCAAACCAGATTAAAATGTAATTGGGAAATATTTTACAAAATAAATAAAATATAACAAAACATAGATAACATTACATTTTAAAATTAAGTCAATATGCAATCTACAGGGAAGGGAAAAGAAGGGGAATTTATATAGCACCTACTATGTGCTAGGCTTTATGTGAAGCACTTTACAAATATCATCTCATTTGATCTTCACAACAACCCTGGGAGGTAGGTGCTATTATGATCCTCATTTTATAGTGGAGGAAATTGAGGCAGGCAGGGATTAAGTGATTTGCCCAGTGTCATGTATCTGAGGCCTCATTTAAACTCAGGTCTTCTTGACTCCAAGCTCGGTGCTCTATCCACTGTGTCATTTTGCTGCCACCGCCATGACTATAATGGGTGAAATGAATTTTAAAATTGTTACATCTCCAAAACTGAGTATAATATATAGACTGTCCCTTAGTAAACTCCTTTATATCCGGAAATGTGAAATTTTCTGTTGTGTGTCATTTGTGGGTTATTTGCCGAATTCAGATTAATAACAGATTATTAAAAATTATTCTCTTCTGAGTACTTTGACATCGTCAATGGACATGAATTCAAACCAATATTATTTTGTTTCACTCTCAGCAGCACTAGCAGCAACATCAGCTTTTGTGTCTTCATCTTATTCTTCTATTCTTTCTTTTCCCTCAGTTGCAATATCTTCAGTGCTTCTCAGAGAGTAAACTCCCAAAATGTGTTTCTTGAGAAACTGCTTGGTAACTTCTAAATTATAACAGATGCTAAAGGGTGGTGCTTCGCTTGATGGACGGCCTTTCAATACAAGAGACTTGGTCAGATGTCAGGGAAGATACAGGGCAGGGAAGAGGAAGAAAAAGTAACAATGGGAGAGAATAAAGGCTTTCCTTCGCATGATATTTTGAGATTTTTATTTTTTCATTGTTTATAAGTCAGTTTTCATAGAGCTTGAAATGAAAGATAGCCATTTGTATTTTTTTATTTTTATCTAAGGAAACCTTGGATATAAGAACTTTGTTGTTTCTTGTTTAGCTGTGTCTGACTCTTCGTGATCCCATTTGGGGTTTTCTTGGCAAAGATATCGTAGTGTTTTCCATTTCCTTCTCCAACTCATTTTACAAATAAGGAAACTGAGGCAAAAAGGATTAAATGATTTGCCCAGTGACACACAGCCACCTAGTTGCCCATATAAGGATTTAAGCATGAATAATCTCTCTCTCTCTCTCTCTCTCTCTCTCTCTCTCTCTCTCTCTCTCACACACACACACACAAACTTGAAAAATAATGATGAATTCACTTAATTTTTCACTCCAGAAACTTTTGGGGTGAGAGAAGTGTTGATTTCAATAATTTATAAAATATAATTATTAATTTTAAAACCAAATTCTATATAGAATGATTTTATATATATGTACATATTTGTGTCTAATGGACGCCATCTCTAGGGTGGGGGGAGGGAAGGAAAAAAGAAAAAAAATTATATGATAACTTTATTATCTATTTAAAAAGAATAGCAAGTTCTATATAATAGACTTGTAGTTTCATGTGCAATCATATTTTTTATTATGCTATGTTATGGAAATGCTTATTTTATTTCATAAGTTAAAAATAAATAAAATTAAAAAAACATTTTCATTGCTATTTGAAAAATGATATAATTAATCAGCTTACTCTGGACTTAGAGTCAGGAAGAGGTAGATATCCTGACTCAGATATTATTAACTTTTTGACCCTGGAGATGTCACTTTGAGCACTTTGAAAAGTTGAAAACATTACATAGATTCTATTAATAATATAATAATTATTATTACAACATGGTACTTTGTAAAACAAAGCATCATATGAAAGTGAACTATTGATACTATTGTCATAATAATTTTCTTAAATCAATTTAAGTATCATTCAATAAGCATTTATTAATCAGGTTTATTATACATACATTTATACAATAGATACAATAGATATATACAATCTAAATATATATATGTACATATATATATATATATATATATATATATATATATATATATAATGCCTTAATATATAAGTACATACAATCTAAACTGATCATTAGCTTAGTATTTTGGAGCTCACTGAAAAGGACTGTTAAGGCTTATGTTGCCTTATTTCTCAGCCTACATCCCTTACTTTCTTGTAGGGGCCATTTTTGAACACCATTTTGAGCATTTTAGAGCACCGTTTGGTGCTACAGATTAGACATATTCAAAAGGAATTCTCAGCCTAACAGTGACAGAAATACAGATCTCCATTCCTACATTCCTTTTTCTCATTTGGGTAGCCAGAGAAGGGGAATATCATTTAGAGCAGGTCTCTAAAGCTCTTCCTTTGGCTGTCTTTTTGTCAGAAATGTGCTGAATCAACTTCCCAGCTCATTCAGGAGAAATCCGCTGTGCATGCTGTAAGGGTCAGCCTGCACAAAAGGAAAGCTAGAAGGAAAGCTATTGAAATACTAATTAGCTAACAGAGTTGTTTAAACACGATAGGCATATTCAAAGGGTCTGCTTTCAATGCTTCACATATGATACTGGCCAGGATGTTCATATAGTAATGGAGCAAAAAAGAAACTCCCTGGAGAAGCTTTAAGGATGTTATTATAATTAATGCCATGCAAGTTAACTGACATTTTCCAAACTCTATCGTCTGGGAGGGACCTTATTGGTCAGTTAGTCCAAACATGTCATTTTACATATAAAGAAGATGAGGCTCGTGGTGGTTAAGTAGAATTTATCCAAGGTCACACAGGAAGTTATTAGCAAAAGCAGGATTTAAAGCAAGGTCCTTTGCTGTCTAGATTCTTTCCTTTCCCCTATAGCACTATTTCTGACTCTTCAGTTCAGGGCCCTTGCTAGCACACTCTCTCTTTTTTATGCTATTCTCATTTAGGTGCCATCTTGCCAACCAAATTCAGATCCCTGTACATAATAGTAAACAATTGAGCCACATCCTCTGCATTGCCATGCAAAATAATTGGCCCACTAATTGAAGGTGGTAGTCTTTTATCTGGATTAAAGAGGCCACTGAATGGCTCTTGGGTAGGATTACACATTTTGAATTCATTCAGCGGTTGTAAAATTAACATAGAAGCATGTGTCATGTTTTCAATGAATCAATAAGTAGAATGAATTTTTGTCCCTGATTTACTTATGATGTAACAATAGCTGACACTTGTATTGAACTTTAAAGTTTGCAAAGCATATGTGTTGTCTCCTTTGAGCCCTACAACAACCTTACAGTAGGCATAATTATTCCCATTTTACAGATGAGGAAAATGGAGGTACAGACAGGTTAAATGATTGGCCCATGCTCACACAGTAAATGTCATATGAGGCATTCATACCAGGTCTTTCTGACTGAGTGCAGCCAACCATCCATCAAACCAGGGGTTTTTAACTATTTTACTCCTTTAGTGGTCTGGCAAAACCTATTGACCACTTTCCAGAATAAAATTTTAAAATAATGAAGTAAGTGCTAAATTTCAGTCAGAGGTTAGTGAAAATAAAGGTGTATTTTTTCCTACTCAAGTTCATGAACTCCCCCTCCCATCTATCTATGGGGTCTTTGGACCCCAAGTTAAGAAATCCTGGTCTAAGCAGATATCAGATGTCCTTTTTGTGGTACATAGCAAACTATTGATTGCATTGAGGCTCAGAATATTTCAGGACCTCCCTGGTAAGATTCATGAATCAGCAAATTTGGAGGTCTATGGATGGCAGGTTAAGAACCCCTAAACTCTACCTTGCTGCTTCCTAATAAAATAGTCATAGTGCCTATGATATAAAGTTAGTAATATTTTTGTTCATATTTCTGAAATGAGGTATTTTACCATTATGCTAAAATTCCCCTTCATTATTAACTCTCCTCTAGTTCAGAAGCTCTGCAGGCCTCTTAAATCTTGGTCCTTTAACTCTGTGAATATAAATTCAATCTGGTTTTTCAATTTCTTTCCAGCTCTAAATTCTATGATCTTGGAGCAGGATTTGAGTTGGGGGATAAAAAGGGAAATTAATTTGTTCTTTTCCCACAAACATTAAAAGTAATCTGTTGTAGTAAAATCACACTGGATTGGAAGCAGAGGGCCTGTGCCACCTTATACAAATTACTTAGCCTCAGTTTCTCTATCTGCAAAATTTAGGTATTGTACTAAATAATCTCTAAGATCCCTTTCAATTCAAATTCCTATGATTCCACAAATTCTCATCATATCCCAAAGACCCTACTCATCTTCCTCCTCTGCTCCTTTTCATTTTAGGATTTGGGGAAATAGTATTGGAAAATGATAAGAGCCTGAGGAGAAGAAAGAGTGGAGAAAAGCAGAAGCAAAGTTCTGAAGCCAGGGTCAGGCAACTGGGACTTTGCCTTAAAGAACTCTTTTGGGACCCAGGACAGGTAAGTGCTTCCTCCAACAAAGGTCCTGTAGCTTTTGATTCCCATGCTATCAGGTTCACTGACTACCTCCATTTCCTAACCTGACCTTAGGCCACCACTCCTACCATCCCATCACCATAGTGGTCCTTCCCCTAGGGCCCATCTTTACTTATGCCATCATTTTGTCCTTGATTGTCAGCTAGGCTGCAATGAAATGGAACAGACTCCCCTGGGTCTGGGTTCTACCTCTCCCATATGGGAAGGACTGCCCTAGAATCTAGAGCTATACCTTCATGGAGGCCACCCACATCCCTCAGAAGCCTGAGGACTCTGTTTCCACCCCATTCCCACCACATGGCTAAGATCTACCCTCACGTTACCCAAACAAGTTTGCTTCAGGAGTTGAAATTTCTAGTTACATAGCTATCTAAATCATTGCCCATGAAAAGGGAAAAACATATTGAGAATATGTTCCTTTCTGCCTCCCTGACCTCAGGCACCAATCTAATAATTAGAGCAGTAGCTTGGAAGGCCAATTTCTTAAGAAAGAGTCCATCCCTTTTGATCTGTCCAGTAATGCAATGAATGGCCTTAGGAAAATCATTCAGATGGTGCACATTACTTTATCCTTCTATAAATGGAGACTAGTAAGAGGAGTATGACTGATTATTTTCCCTAGCTGGATGGATGGGGTGAAAAGTTGAATATCGTGTTTAGGGTTCTCTATTTATAAGCCTTCAAGTAATTCCTGGTTCTAAATGGGTCAGAATAAATATAGTTTATCAATTCCCTTTGAAGATTAGGCAGCAGAAAGGCTTGTGAAAGAACAATGAAGAGTTTGGGTTTTTTTTCCCTCCACCCCCACATACTTTATGTTTAGGTATGATTTTAATCTTTTTTTTTGCATATTTTTTAATTGGTTCATCCATCCTTAATTATCACATTAGCTGAACTCCTCATTAAAGTACTCCAGCTACTTATCTCTGAAGGACAGTGCTATAATGAGGGTGAAGGACACTTAGAAGACTGTTGAGAGGATGATTGTTGTGACTTTGATAATTTAATGTGACAAGCTGACATTTCATTTACTCCGGTGGAGTTGTTTTTTTTTTTTAATGGGGGGAAGATTATGTCACAAACTTGTCAATAAATAAAGTTAGCTTAATCATTTCTCCGTTAAAGCTCACACAAAAGGACATAATAATTACTGAAACCAAATCAAGGACTGAGTTTTCAACAAGGATGAAGGAATAATCTGAGCTTTAACATTATCTACTTGCTAAAAAAGTTAATGACATTAATGGGAAATAAGAAACTTCAGCATTGTCTGGTATTAAAAGGGAATGCCAAGAAGAGATTGAGATTTACGAATTGGAATTGGTTGCATACAAACACACAACAGCCCCTGGGATATCTAATGTCAGAGACACCAAGATAGAATCAAACAAAAAAATAACATATTTTAAGAAATTAAATGCCTTGGATAAAAGCATAGATATCACAATCATCAAAAGTACAGGTGACTGAAAGATGTGGAAAACTAATGTGCTGACCATCAGAATTAGGATCCTATAAGATCCCAACTTAGATGATGGGCAAAATGAAGAAGCAGTTTAATCAAAATAAACATAAAGCTCTGTATTAAGTTAAAAAACCAAAAACAAAACAATTCCACACAAACAGGATGGAAGAGAGCAAATGAGTTAACATTGATGTAGAGAAGACCAAAAGGGTTTAGTTGACTGAAAGCCAAAAATGATTGGAAAATGTGAAATGATTACCAAATATACTAATGAGTTTTTAGGCTGCATTAATAAAAGTATGGAGCAGATAAGCAGCACAGTAGATAGAGTGCCGGGCCCAATGTCAAAAAGACTCATCTTTCTGAGTTCAAATCTGGCCTCAGACACTTACTGTGTGACCTTGGGTGAGTCACTTAACCCTGTTTGCTTCAGCTTCCTTATCTGTAAAATGAGGTGGAGAAGGAAATGGCAAACCTACTTTGGGATTTCTACTAAGAAAACCCAGATGGGATCAACAAGAGTTGGACATGACTGAAACTACTGAACAATAACAATGAAAGCATAGGTTCTAAAATGAAAGATAGTCACAGCAGAGCTACAACTAGCAATATTTTAATCCGGGCAAGCAGCAATGAGAGTGGAGATGATAATCATCACAAGTGGGTTTAGTCAAGTAGAAGTGGACTGTGGGATACCCTGAGGTATTATCTGATTGAAACTGTGGCCTCTAATTGGTAGAAACACATTGCCCTGACAGAAGTGGGCTGGGCAGAAAAGAATGATTCTGTGGAAGTCTTCTATATTTCCCTCCCTGGAGTAAAGTCTCAGCTGCCCTTCCTTAGTTAAGTTTATGAGGCTGCTTTAACTCCAGTTTAGGCAATCTACAAATACTTGAAGTGCTATGTTCATTATAAGGAGGGACATTTATGGATTGAAATATGTCCTGAAGAGGGTAACAAAGATGGTGAGACTATCTGAAACTGTCATATGATAAATAGTGAAAAGAAACAAGAAAATATTGCCTGAAGAAGAAAGGATATAGGGAACACATTACTGCATTCTTCTTTTATTTGAAAGACTGTTATGTGGAAGAGGGATTATATTGATTCTGTGTAGATAAGGCTAAAATGAGAACCAGTGTGTGGAAGTTATAGGGAGGCAGGTAAATGTTGACTTAACATAAAGACACATTTTCTAAGAACTAGAGCTGCCCCCAAATGGATCTGGTTGCCATGATAGGTAGCGATTTCCCTTGAACTAGAAGTACTCAGTAACAGGCTACAGGAACAGTTTGGCAGAGATTTTGTAGAAGATATTCACGCAATATTGACTTTTCAACAAATTGCTTTGACTTTGCATGACACAATTCTAGATACATATATATATCATGTGTCTGGTATAGTGTTGGGCTACATGGTGGCTTAAAACCCTTCCAACCCAAGAACTCTGTGATTCGGTACTTTTAAGATGTTTACTGCTCAAGCTGGTCCTGACAAGAACAAAAGAAAACCAAAACATGAATGACTATACATTGAAGGAATTTCTTCAAGTAAGGGTATCTATATATGTAATTAGTTGGTACATTTTATGTGAATTAACTAGTTACTTAGTAAAACACCTATTTCAGCAAAAACCAAAAAAGGTAAATGAAGTCATTTGTTTATCGAGTTATTTCAGTTATGTTCAATTCTTTGTGACCTCATTTGAGGTTTTCTTGGCAAAGATATTGAAGTGGTTTGCCATTTTCTTCTCCAGATCATATTACAGATGAGGAAACTAAGGCAAAGAGGGTTAAGAGACTTGCCCAGGGTCACACAGCCAGTAAGTATCTGAGGCTAGATTTGAACTCAGGTCTTCAACTCCAGGCCCAACAGTCTATCCATTGGTTCATCTAATTGTCCTCAAGCCATTTGTGGTCATTGCTGAATCATGAAGGCCAACTGGTTGATTGATCCCACTTTTCACTTTATTAATAAATGGGATTATTTTACATTAAGATCTAACTATCTGTAGCTTAGGTGGTGATAAAATGTTTAGAATATTTTACATTTTTGTTCTATGCTAAACAAATCCCCAAAGATTCGAGATTTGTATATATAACATACGCATATATACACAGGTATAATGGATAAGCATGTGGTATACACACATGTATATCACACAAACATACATACATACACATGTATACATGTATGCATATACGCAATACCCATCATCTATCATATCCATAAAAGTAATAAAAGGTAGATTTTTTTGCTGATAGAAAATAATTGTTTATGTAGAATAGCATGCTATTTATACATATATTTATATGTGTATATATAAGCCTATGTCCTCTTTATTATATGATGACCTAAACCTCAGGAGTCCTTTCAAACGCAGGTCCCCCCAAAGCTAGCCTAGGTTTGAGGCACAATGAGGGTATAGGCAGGCATCTCACTCAAAGGCGCAACTCATGAACTTCTACTGTTGTATTTTGTTTGCTCGTTTATTTTTCTAGCTAACCCACCAGCAAACACATTAATTTAAGGCAAACGAAACCAAACATATAATAAAGTAGCCTGGCCAAAGAAGTGTTGAAAACGATTTCCCCCACATACACAGATAAACAGATTTCCCCTGTATACACAATTTATCATACCACTGGTGGAGGAGTGGACACGTAGAGGGACTTATGCATATCTGGGGCAAGTCAGACTGCGCAGCCACAGAGGCCCTCTGGGGATGCATGCATCGGGTGACTGCTTTCTCTGTTGAGCTGCATCTGTCCTGTATCTGGGCTGCAGCTGCTCTCTGCTACCATCTTCTGGTTTTTAGCTACTGCACAGTTTCCTCCCCCATAGGAAGAGAATTAGCCAAATATTTAGCCTGATAGCTTCAGGAACCATTTCTGGCAAACATCTATTTGCAGCATCCAACCTGTATCCAAAGAGTTAGCTAGAGAATCCCTTAAGCACTTTAGAGTCTGAATTACTAATTCTTCACCCCCATAGACTCCCTCAATCTAATCCACATTTGATCTGTGGTTACAGAAACTCTTTTTGTTACTGTTATACCCCCCAGTCCGGGTGAATCATTCCCAGGGGTTTCACTTAGCAAAACTATAGAGAAGTTGGGTGTTCTCTAGTGAGGACACACTTCCTACTGCCCAGTTTCCCCCCAAAAAAAAGTCCCATTATGTGTCTCAAGTTCCATGTAAATACTACATACTGAGCAAGGTGGGAAACACCAAAAAGGACTGGTGACTTTTGTCCTACATACCACCAGCAACCAAATATGCCAAGCAAAATTCTTTATTCCATAGGATGGCCGTCTAGGAGAAGAGATGGGAAGGTGTACAGGAGGAAATTCAGGAAATGCAAAAATAAGAGATATGAAAGTAGTTTTTTTTAAACCTCCTTGGTTCCCTAGGCTTATGTAATAAATTATTTACAAAATTAGTTATGCTATTCAAATGGTTTAAAATGTCTGCCTTCTTGGTAAAACATGAGCATGAGAATACCTTAGACCTCTATGACTGGTTGGGAACCAGATCAGTAATTAGCATGTGTGGGATCCTTTTCCACCATGTGCATTGGGTTTCTGGGTTAAATATCATGATGTCACCACTGCCATCATCCCTGGAGAAAACATGTGTTCAGTGCCCTAGAAAATTATTCTCAAGTTTCAAGGGAGTCAGCACAAAGTGAATTAATGAGTTGAGACATAAACAGACTTCTGAAGTATAGTCTTCTGGAAGAAGCCTGGATATGCACATTCAGAAGACAGCACCGCAGTAAAACAGACTCTGGCTTCCTCTGTTCTGTTTAAGCTCACATTAGCCATCACTTGGGGAGTTAATGTCATGATGCTGAGTATTAAAATTCTAACCAGTTGGCCTTGTGCAGAGTAGAGTTTCAGATGCACTCTATGAGATTTCCTGCTCATGAGTCTGATGCCTCGTGATTACCATGCAGGGGCTGACTGTTAATAGGGCACCAGCTTCATCTGGCAAAATGTCACATGTCTCTTGCAGTAGAATTTGAGTCCATATCATTTGGCAGCTCATAAATCATTTCTTAAGTTACTGAATTGAAGGACGCTGGTTGTGAGTCAGTCTTCAACATTTTGGGAGACGGCTTTGCAGCTGTTGTATATAAACATTTCAGCACACTCATTATAATCCCATTAAGAAAGAAAAAACACCATGGATTTGCAGTTTACAAACATTACCTTTACTGACTGGCTATTCCTTTTTAGATAGCTCTCTGTAAGCAATTTGACAAACAGGTACATCTTACCTTTGGGGCTCTGGAGAGATATTATAGGTAGAGCCATTCTAAACTTTCTGGTCTCTTCAGAGCAGTTAAAATGATGCTCTTCTTATTTGCCAGCTGGTGTTCCTTTATCCCTGCAGATACTTGCTTGAAGTTTGGATTTCATTCAGAATATCCTAGGTTTGAATTCGGCATGCCTTGGAACAAAAAAGCTTCATATACATTTTTGGAGCTGGTTTCCCCCTGAAGGGTCTTTCAAAGGCTACATATGTTTTTTATCAGATACATCAATTTGTGTGATTTCCAGCTGATTCTAACGTTTAAATTTTTGTTCTTTTCTCTCTCCTCTAGGTTCTTAGCGTTTACTACTTCAATTAACCAGACAAAGCAGAGCTTTCAGTCAATTAGAAATTTTTCTGTGCAGATTTTTTAGGAGAAGGGTAATGCATGAATCTGGACATTTTTATTGAGTACTTACTGTGGTCTGGAAGATATGAGGAAGTACAAAATTTACTTGTTTTAAAGCTCTAGTAACCTGAACCATGTAGTCCCCAAATTTCATTCTATCTTCTTCCACCTTTGTGCATATTGATAGGCCATTCACTGTGTCTACAACAGATTCTCTCTACAACATCTCTATTTACTGGAATTTCTTTGAGGTCACAGTTATATGTCACCTCTTCTGTGAACACTTCCCCGACTTGAAGATATCCATCCTTCCTCAAATCTCTCCTGCCCCTCTGTTTGATGCCTCTTCTGTGCTTATCATATGTTTACTTGTATTATAGTTATTTGTGTACATCCTTTTTTTGGGGGGAACACCCCAAGACCCTAAATTTTTTTTTAACCAGACAGTGTGAATGGACTCCATCTACAAATAAAGCAGCTGGAAGAACTGAGGCAAGACTCAACTAAAGCCTTTTGAATGTCTCTGAAACAAGTCAAAGAGCCTCCATGTTGTTAGCGGATTGGAACCAGAATGTCTAAGTATGTTCTGTAATCTCTCCAAGGTATTTCCCTTACATGTCATTATTATACCTCTCTTCTCCTGGAAGAAGGCTCCTCAGTTTCACAGATACTCTGCCCTGATAGAGTGGGTGGGATTTTTTTTTTCTGGTATAAGCTTGCACTGCAACGGAATTCCCTTTAAAAAGCTGGAGGGAATGGATAAATTATATAACATGTAGAGCATACGTGTGTGTGTGTGTGTGTGTCTGTGTGAGTGTATACACACACACACACATATACTGTCTCCAGATTATATTCTATATACCTGTAGAGTATATAACATATATGCAGAATTATACTTATGGGTTTCCTATGTCTGCACATGTGCCAGACCCCCAATTACATTGACAACAGTTGTTAACTTAAGGCCTAGAATCAAAAGGTTAAGGGATTTGGCCACGAGCATGCAGACAAGATGGGTCCAAAGTAGGATTTGAATCCACATATTCCTGACTCCAAGCCTTGTCCTCTAGCCACTATTTCATACTTTATTTCTTTATCCTCTATTATATTTTAAACTCTTGAGACTGAAAGAGAGAAATGTCTTTCATCTTTGTATTCCTAGGACCTAGCACAGTATGTATTTTATAAATATTAGCTGAATGAGTGTGTGACCTCAAGAGCCTTACAAAAAGTTGTTTGTGGGTTGTCTCCTCCATAAGAATATGAAGAACCATAGGTCAGGGGCTATTTTTGCACGCAGTGATTGGCATATAGTAAGTATCTGGTAAATACCTGTTGACTAGCTCTTGGGGATAAAATACATACAGCATATGTATAGAGTGAATGGCAGGATACAGTAAGGTAAGAGCCTAATTGAGTGGTATGAACAATAAATCCTAGAGGGATTTGGAGGACTGAAAAGTATCACTGTGGGCTGCCATGGTAATAGAGGTTTCTCTAAGAAAATGGAACTTGAGCTGAGATTAGGAGAATAGGTAGCATTCAAATGGGTAGAGATGAGTAGTCAGAGCATTTAAAGTGGGAGAGTGGTGAGAACGATATTGCAGAGATGGGATTCCGTGACTTGTGTTTGGGATCCAGGAAGTATGTTAGTGTTGCTGCAGTAGATTTCTTTTTAGCAATTAAATTCAACAAATATTAAGTGCCTACTGTATGCAGAACTCTGTGCTAGGAAGGGGAAAAGGGGATGAGATGGCGTCCCTGCCCTCGTAGAAGGGCCAATGACATATGCAATTGTAGGGGAACAGTGGAAGATAAAGATGGAAGTGGTAATTAAAGTGAAACTACAGAAGGCTTTGAACACCAGACTAAGGAATTTAGAATGCCCAATAGTCAATGGAGAACAGTGAAGCTTACTGAAAATAGGGGTGATATTATAAAAGTTGAACTTTAGGAAGATCGATTTTGTGATCAATCAATCAACCTGCAAGATAGATGGGCACAGAAAGAAGCTAAAATCAGAAGAATCAATTTTGTAAGGTACTACAACAGTTTGAGTGTGGGGTGGGGTAAGGACCAGAATTAGGGTGGTAATAGTGGAAATGAAAGAAAGGAACAGAGTTGCAAAACACATAGAATGTAAATTTTTTCAGGTCAGGATCTTTAATTTTTGTTTTTGAATCTCTAGCACCTAGCACAGTGCCTGCCATATAATAGACACTTAATAGATGCTTATTGATTGACAATAATATGAGGGGACATTTGATAGAACTTGGTGTCTCATTGGACATGGGTGGGAGACGGAAGAGTGAAAGATGACTTCCAGGTTCTAATCTTTGAATCATATTTATAATTTTAGAAGGGAATCTAGAGGTCATATCCAAAATACTTATTTTACAGATGAGAAAACTAAAGACAGTAAAGGTTAAGTAATTTGCTCAAGATGGAATTTGAACTTAAGTCTTATGACTCCCAAGTTCAGCATCTCCTCAGGGATGTGCTTTTCATGGGGAAAAAGCTAGAACAACTGACTGAAATGAGTGGGTCAAGAGGAAAGCCAGTTTTAGGGATGGATGATGAATTTGATTTTAGACATATGAAGGTGTCTTCAGGTGAGGCTAGATGACCCTTTCTTATGTGTGTTAAAGAAAGAATATTGTTCAGGTATGAGTTGAAGGTTTAAAGGTATATTCTGGGATTACTTCAGACTTAATCCAATCTCTGCCACCTTTGAAATGTACATGATAAGCATCGGCAATCATAATAATTGATACTAGTAGAGGTCCATTATTCTATTGTTTCATGGTCTATGATTCTAAGATCAAGGTTCAGCTTCACATATAGATGAATTGAAAAAAATAAAACAGGATCACATTGAACATCAAGTAATTAACAGTTCCATTGATGAATATATGTAATTACATGCAAGGCACACATTTCACAGGTAAACATCATCATTTTTGTCTGGGTTTATGTATAACCATTTCACTAGTTTGACTTGGGATTTTTTTCCTCTGTTACAAATACGTATAGCTAAGCAAAACAAATTTCCACACTAGCCAAGTCAAAAAAAAATGGTTCAATCTGCATCCTGAGTCCAAGATCTCTCTGTCAAGATAGGAATAGCATGTTTCATTAAGAGCTCTTTGAATTGTAGATGAGAGTTCCTAAAAGTGTATAGATTTGCTTTTTGGTGAGGCAATCAGGGTTAAGTGACTTACCCAGGATCACACAGCTGGTGTCAAGTGTCTGAGGTCAGATTGGAACTCAGGTCCTCCTGACTCCAAGGCCGGAGGTCTATCCACTGCACCACCTAGCTGCCCCTGCAATATTTTTGCGACTGTATACATTATTCTCTTGGTTCTGCTCACTCCACTCTGCCTCAGTTCATACATGTCTTCTCAGGTTTTCCTGAACTTGTTCCCTTCATCATTCCTTATATCATAATAGCATCCCATCACATTCATATGTCATAACTTGTTTAGCTATTTCCCAGCTGATGGGTACCTCCTCAATTTCCAATTCAATGCCATCATAAAAAAGAGCTGCCATAAATATTTTTTTACATATGGCACCTTTTCATCTTTCTTTAATCTCTTTAGAGGTATGAATCGAGAAGTGGCATCACTAAGTCAAATAGATTTCACAGTTTAATAATTTCGGGGGCATAGTTCCAAGTGCTTTCCAGAATGGCAGGCCCAGTTCATAAATCCACTAACAGTGTATTCATGTACCCGAGGGGCGAATTTGTCCAGGTAGCAGGTGTAACAAGCCATAGTGAAGTCTTTTATTGAATGTATGTGTTTTTTAAATCTAGTTTTTTTAAAAAAATATAGTTGTTTTTTCCCCCAATACTATTTTCACAGTAACTGAAGCCAGGGGGATGGACTGAATGACCTCTTAGGCTTCTTCCTAATCCAGTGATTGTTGATTATTGCAATAATTTGCTAAATACTTAAATGGGAAGTAGAATGTAAATAACTCCACATTTAAGCAAAATTTTTCTTCTTTGCAAATTTAGGTCTAATTCATGCCTGCTCCATTGCTTCTGCACTCCTTGGGGCTGTTCCAGGGTTGTAAGAGGAGAATTGCTGATGGGTACACAATATAATTACTCTGTAGCTCAGTGCCTCCCCTCCTCCTGCCTGAGAAGCTAAGAATGGAGGGACACTAAAGATGAGACAGAACAGATTTCAACTCATGGTTATTCATGTAGCTAGAAATATACAGTGTGCTATAAAGTACAGTAAAACCTCATATATTTGGATTGATTGGTACCAGGCAGGATTTAAATGAAAATCTAGTTAATCCAGAAAGAGTCCCACGATTTTTCCCTGGCATAGGAAAGAGGTTAGAGGTCTGGCCCAATAGAGAAACATGATGACATCACTGGGCAGGCTAAAGACCCTGGGCAAATCATCTTTTTTTTCTTTTTTTGGAGACCTGCCTCCCTCAGTCTTTTTATACAAGTAAAATAAGGTTAAAATGGACACCTAGAATTTTCTTGAAGGAGAGAAACAGAAAGGAGGAGTCCCATGCAAAATGAAGAATATATTTAAGCAAAGATAGGGTGTAACTGGGAAGCCATATGCTGGCTCCCCTATTATGGGGCTTATTATATTCATATACTTATTTTAGGTCTTTTTTTTCCTCAACAGATGGTGGCACTATTTCCTTCTTTGTGACCAGCTCGAGATGCTGGCAGAAACTCTGGAAAGTGCAGGGCTCAGGGTGAACACCCTGATTTACCTACCTTGGGGATATTTCTAGGGGAATATCCTAGCTTGTGTTCTTAGTTTTCATCAAAATGTAGTCTGCCCTGATGGAGTGTGTGGGATTTGTTTTTTAGTATAAGCTTGCAGAGCAAAACAATCCCCTTTAAAAAACTGGAGGAGGGGACAGATAAATTACATAACATGTAGAACACACACACACACACACACACAGTCTACATCATAAATTCCATATCACATATATACACACATGTAGGGTATAGAACATACATACAGATTTATACTAATGGGGCATACATAGTGCTGAAATTAAAACTATCTCAAATACCCCCTGCTAATGTCTTGTATAAGCTACCAGCTCAAAGATATATAATAAAGCCCCTTTGGGATAGTTTCAACCCTGGAAAAGATGCTATTAAAAATATTGCTATAGCATTTCTCTCATCCTCCCCCTTCTCTCTTCTCACAAAACTTCTTTCTTGGGTTAAATCCTTGTCACTGCTGTCCTGATTGTTATAATAATCTCCTAATTGGTGTCCCTTGCCTCCACTCTTTCCTCTCTCTAATTGAACCCCTATATAACTACCAAATTTATGTTCTTGAAGCACAAATTTCATCTATTAACTCTAGGAAAAAGTAAAAGCATCTTTTTTTTGGCCATTAAAGCCTTTTACTGTTTGAATGCAACAGACTTTTCTTGCTTAATTGATTTTATGTTGCTCTCCTTCATGTATTGTACATGCCTTCAGACAGATCTTGCTCTTCCCTTCTCATGTCCTTCCATCTCTTGATTTCATATCTTTGTGTAAGTTGCTTTCCATGTCAGGAATGTTCTCCCTCTTTCACATCTTAGAATCCCTGGTACCCTTCATGGCACAGCCCAAGCATCACTGCCTGATCTACCCTGTTGTTTGTGTTCTTCCTCTGCCCCACATCATTTTGTATTTAGTTCGCATATATATTTAATTTACTTATCTGTGAACATGTCGCTTCCACCCAGTAGAATGTAAATCCTTAGGGGCAGCAATGATTTTGTTTTTATTTTTATTTCTCCAGTGCCTAATAAAGTACCTGGTACAAAATAGACACTGAATAAATGTTTATTGAATTGAATTGAATTTGTTATTCTCATTAACCTAGAAAGGCTTCAAGGGTTAGCCTGGTGAAGCATCTAGTCTGAGGAGCATGTGAGTTAAGTATAGAAAGGCTAACCACAGGAAGATTGGCCAGTGGGTGATGGATTTAGGCAGTGTAATAAGCGCACAAACAGTGTCTTTTAAGTCCTGAAGGGGTTCTGATTTGTGCAAGTAGAGAATGACTACCCATGCTAATAAAATCATGGCTTTTTTGAAGGTAAAGACATTTTTAAAAAAAAGTTATGTATGTCTATTACATAAATGATCATGTGCCTGTCCTGTGTTCAGTCTAAGATAAACTAGGCAATAACTAAAAGAAAGTAGATAACAAGGCTTAAAGCAATTTTAGAATCCTTCTTCATTTCCTTGTTAGATATTTATGAAAATCCATATATGGATATGCACCAGGCATTTAGTCTAATAAAATGAAAAGGGGAATATGAGGAAAGGTAATAAACATAGTTAGCACTAATATAAATTGGGGGGAGCCAGACAGAATTGGGAAGAGGGAAAAATGGTTTCAAAATTCTTGGCAAGAGTGGTTGAAAGCCATTTATCCTTTGACCACTAGCAACTGGACTGAACACATATATTGTCACATGTGTCAGAAGCCCTGGAGGGAACTGTGCTAAGCTCTACTCAGTCAAGTGTAGTTGACATATAGACAAATAAAAAGTATTTCTAGTTTGGATTGATTGGCTTTTCTGCTGATGAAATCTACTCCCAGGTTGCATGATCTGCTCTCTTTTCTCAAGAACTGTCCTTGCCCTTATTGTCCACTTTGCTTCCTCATCAATTTTCGTTTCCAAACCTTTCCTTCATTCTTAGATCCCTTTCTCCATTTTCTGGGGATTTGCTTCTTCTATCAAGTTCTCTTTGTTGCAAAGTTTTTTTTTTCTTCCTTAGTAAAGATGCCTTTGGACTTAGTTCTCTGTTGTTTATCTTGTCTCACAATCTGGCTGTCTCCTGTCTTTCCCAAATTGATTTCACATGACTACCTCTTACATAATTTACATTCCGGCCAAACTGGCCTGCTTGTCTTTCTTTGTAGACAACATTGCATTGCTTACCTCCATGCCTTGGAACAGGCTATCCTGCCTGCCTGGAACCTTGTCCCTCCTCATACCCACCTCAGTAGCAGAGAGTTTTCCTGATTTTTCTAGTTGCTAATGCTGCCTTAATTCCCCTTTGGGCAGACAGAGCCCTGGGCTTGAATCAGGAAAACTCATCTACATTAATTCAAATCTAGTCTTAGACACTTATTGGCTGTGAGACCCTAGGCAAGTCATTAACCTTATTTGCCTCAGTTTCTCATATGTAAAATAATCTGGAGAAGGAAAGGGCAAACCATTCCAGTCTTTTTGCCAAGAGAACCCCAAATCAGGTCATGGAGAGTTGGACATCATTGAACAACAACAAATTTGCCAAATTTATATTTTATTTACAATCTTTATATTGTATTGACTTATTTTTGTACATATTTTCTTCAGGTAGAATTTAAGCTCTTTAAGATTAGGGACTTTTTGATTTGTTTTTATAACCTCAGTGCCTGGAATATAGTTGTTGTTGTTCAGTTGTTTCAGTCATGTCCAACTCTTCATGACCCCATTTGGAGTTTTCTTGGCAAAGATACCAGAATGGTTTGCCATTTCTTTCTGCAGTTTATTTTACAGATGAGGAAATTGAAGCAAACAGGATGAAGTGATTTGCCCAGGGTCACAAATCCAGAAAGTGTCTAAGGCTAGATTTGGACTTAGGTCTTCCCTACTCCAGGCTCAATTCACTGTGCAACCTAGCTGCTCCTTGGAATATAGTAGATACTCAAGAAATGCTTGTTAATAATAATAGCTAGCATTTTTATAGAATTGTAAGGTTAAAAGATTAAAAACTTTAAAAATTTAAAACTTAAAAATGTTTAAAAACTTAAAAATATTATCTTATTTGATCATCACAATACCTTTGGGAAGTATTGTGTTTTACAGATGAGGAAATTGCGGTAACAAAAGGTTTAGTGACTTGCCCAGGATCACACATCTAGGAAGTAGTGTCTGAGAAAGCATTTGAACTCAGGTATTCCTGACTCCAAGGCTGGCACACTATCCACTGAACCATCTGGCTGCTAAATTAAGTTAAATCTAGATTGTAAATTGTCTTTTGTCAGCAATTATGTATTCTCTATTTTTTTGTGTGTAACTCATCACCCCATAACATCTCATACATATACCCTTGTACATCGTGCACCTCCTGGGTCCACAATAAATACTGATTGATCGATGACCATGAATATAAGGAGCTTTCTTCATTATTGTAAGAGGCATTGAGAACAGCAAGCTAAAAAATGACCTAACCTTTAAAAATTTCTGCACCACAAGAAGCTACAGGGCATATTATTTTGGATGAGGATACAAGGATCATTAATTGTCTGAGCAGCCTAATTGTTAACAGGACACCTGTAGTGAGCAAAATGTGTTTGTACTTGCTGAACAGAAGACTAATGTGGCACAAGATTATTTAACGTTAAAATGCAATACAACCAGGTTTTTTCACTCATGTTGGACTTTTGCTTAATTTTATTATTTAATTGTGTTTTCCTTATAGGATGGTTTCAGTAAAAAGAGTTCTGGTTCCAAGAGACTGAGGACCCAAGTTTGATCCTATGCCTGTCACTTCTACCTGTGTGACCTTAGGTAAGTCACTAAATTTCTTTTTCTTTAGTTTCCTCATCTGTAGAATGAGGGGATTTGTTTAGATAATCTCTAAAGAGTCTTCTACATCTAACCCTATGATCCTACTTGATTAATGACCTAAATTTAACCTTTTTATTTTCTAATTCCCTGAATTTTCCTGCTGCAATGTCCAACTAGCATGGGGACATTCTTTGTATTTCCCCTCTGCATTCTCTTTTACTTCTTATTCCACTATCCATTCTTTTTATTTTGCTTTATTTTCATTTGAATCTTATTTGAATCGTAGTTGTTGTTTTGTTGCTGTTCAGTCATTTTTCAGTCCTGTCTGACTCTTTGTGACCCCATTTGGAGTTTTCTTGGCAAACATACTGAATGGTTTGCTATTTCTTTCTCCAGCTTATTTTACAGATGAAGAAACTGAGGCAAACAGGGTTTGAGTGACTTGCCCAGGGTCACACAGCTAGTTAAGTGTCTGAGGCCAGATTTGAACTCGAAGAGGATGAGTCTTCCTGACTCTAGGCCTGGCACAGAGTAGACAATGATATAATAGTGATTTTTTGTATATGTAGCACCAGAAAAGGGAGAGATTACAGTGGCAGGCTTAGTTACCAGCAGGCATTTAATATTTCTACAGTCGCTCCATAGTTTGTGTCTGGCACATAGAATTTTTATAATGACATTCCATGTTTCAGCCAAAATCACTTATAATCTAATGTGCACATGTGCGTGCATGTACACATGCATACACACACACACACACACACACACACACACACACACATTTTGCTTGGTGCATTTTCTTACCAATTAGACCTTGGAGCCATGGCAAATTTCCCCTGTCCAATGGTAGTAAAGACCTTCTGGCTTCCACAGCTTAAGCATTTGTTTGAAATATTTTTCAGCCCTATCTCCCAATTCACAGTTGAACCTAAAGGTCAAGTTAAGGCTGGAATTCTGTGTCAGATATTCTGAACTCAGGCATTTGAGCCTGGGGGAGGGTAGGTATTCAGCCTGAGGATATGATCAGGTTTATTTCTTCATTTCTTCATTTCTCTTCCTTCCTTCCTTCCTTCCTTCCTTCCTTCCTTCCTTCCTTCCTTCCTTCCTTCCTTCCTTCCTTCCTTCCTTCTTTCCTTTTGTTTGTTTTTTTGCTTTTTGGTGAGGCAATTGGGGTTAAGGGACTTGCCCAGGGTCACACAGCTAGTAAGTTTCGTGCATCTGGGGCTGGATTTGAACTCAGGTCCTCCTGACTCCAAGGCCAGAGCTCTATCCACTGCGCTGATCAGGTATATTTAGATGTTGCCTGGTAACCACCCCCTCAGAGAATTCATAAATACAAAGCTGCTATTGGCAGGTGGGTGGCACAAAAGAGTACTATACGAAGAATCAGGAAGACCCAAATTTAAATTCAGCCTGGAACAATTGATAGCCATATAACCCTGGTCAGGTCACTTTATCTCTGCCTCAGTTTCCTCCTCTGTAACGTGGGTATAATAATGGCACATACCTCCCAGGGTTGTACAGATCAAATGAGATAATGTTTGTAAAGTGCTTTTTAAACTTTAAAAAACTAGATAAGTGTTGCTGCTGCCTGACTTTTCTCGACCCCGTTTGGGGTTTTCTTGGCAAAGATGTTGAAGTGATTTGCCATTGCCTTTTCCAGCTCATTTTACAGATGTTAAGTGACTTGCCTAGGGTCACACAGCTAGTAAGTGTTGAGTACAGGCTTGAACTCTGGTCCTCCTGCACTCTATCCATTGCACCACCTCGATGCCCATATTAATGCTAGCTATTATTATCTTTTTACTCGCCCTAGGTTTTGGAATTATAGAATGGAAAATGTTGATGATGATTCCAAATTCCATACAATGTCTGCCAGTCAGTAAGAAGAATAGTCTGAATTTTATCTGCATGGCTTAATATACTTGAACTTCAAGGAATATCCAATCACAAATGACAACTTTCTGTGACGAACTTCCTTCTGTCACTAATGGGAATAGACAGGCCCTGTCAAGAAGAATGGCTCTGGGGAATGACCCTGAACAAAATTCTTTCCTAAAAATATATAGTCACTGTGTTAACATTGATTGTTATTGATGAAGGAAATTGCAAATTCCTGTCTATGACTTCTTTGGATTTAATGAGAGAAGTATTCAGTCCCTACTGATTTACATGCCAATATTTTCTTAAGGGAAGTGTTTTAAAGAATTTATAAGTATGGATGAATTTACCTTGTATGGTTCAAGGTCATTTTTCAATGAGGCCATTTTCTCCAGTTTGAATATAAATCAGATTCCAAATGCAAACTACTCAATAAACAGTGAGTTTTATTAACTATTCTGAATAACATAGAGCTGTTACTCCTTAGACCCCATTCAAAGGAGTATAGTTACCATAATACTCACTTGAACTCAGTCTTACTTATATCACATTTCCATGGCATGAAACTCTAGAGTTTGCAATGGAGCTTTTTCTGTGTGTCAATTTGTGCTTTTAAAAGCTAAAGAGTTATTTTGGCCAGGGTCTACAGAAGAACAATTAGCAAATTAATGAATTATCCTCTGTTTATACCCCAGACAATCTAATTACTAATCTAAAAAGTTTAACCTTGATAATGGACTCAGTGACCTTCAACAACAAAACAATTTGCATTTCAGATGTAAGAATATCTGAATTTCAAGTCTTGCCATTTCACAGCAGGGAGCCAAGATCAGTCACACTTTATCAT
This sequence comes from Phascolarctos cinereus, assembly GCF_003287225.1. Lineage (NCBI taxonomy): Eukaryota > Metazoa > Chordata > Mammalia > Diprotodontia > Phascolarctidae > Phascolarctos > Phascolarctos cinereus. The sequence continues at coordinate 133,462,437 of NW_027555514.1, forward strand.
GGAAACCTCTTGTTAAAGCAGAAAGCATGGCTTAAATAAGGCAATATTCTTCATTTGAAATTGAAATTTAAACAGAAGGAAGGAAGGTAGGTGTTGGGATAGGTAAGAGACCTGAGTTCAAATCTTGCCTCACACATTTACTAGCTATGTGACCTTGGGCAAGTCACCAAATTTCTGTTTGCCTCAGTTTCCTCAGTTGTAGAATGGGAAAAATAATAATAATCGTGCCTACCTAACAAAGTTGTTGGTTGTCACAAAGGGTATAGTGCTGGAGGGCTTCCTCCTTTTCTCCTGACATAGTGAAAGTATGAGTGAAACACTCTTTGTATTACTGTCATCTTTCTCTCCACCATATGACCAGTCATCTTCCCTTTGTATCCTATAATTCCTTGTTGACAACTTTGAAGTTCCTTATTTGTTATGAGTGTGAGTATATCTATATTTATGTATTTATATAAATGTAAATATTTATATATCACGTAATATATATATGTAATATGTAACATGTATAATGTACAATTCCTACTAGAAGTATCAAATTCTAATGTGCATTTGTATTTCTTTTTATACTAATTTCATAAGAAGCTTTTAAAAATCAATATTCTATTATTTATGGTTTAAAGCCAGCTTTAAATTTCAGCCACATCTAGACTTTGGAAATGTTTATTAATACTTCAGACTCTTTGGAGATCCCTGAAGTTATAACTGCAGGATTCCTAGAAACTCTACACATGTGGCAAATTTCAGAATTGAAATTGTTTTGGTACCATTTTTTTCTCCCTAATTTTTCTTGTCTCCATTATGAGGCTTGATGCTTGTCATATGTTTGTTTATTTGATGAAGTGAAAGGAAATTATCAAGAAAAAATGTTTTTTTAGTTAGCAGATTATCTCACATTCATTTATTTTTAAGAAGGCAGCTAAAATCTTAAATTTTGTTATGGCCAAATATTGAGTTCCCTGTAAGAACAAGAGTTAGAAAATCCATTAATTATTTTTGGTTTATATGTCTACTGTGAAGGACAATCTTCTGTTTGCTTAAGTAATACTCTGTGCTTTGGTTGCACATCCTGGAATAAGAAAGGTTTTACTAAGTCTGTAACCCTTACCATGATATTCAAATCATGTAAAACATCAAACACATTTTTATTTACTCATAGGTAAAAAATGTTTATGAAGACAAAACATAGTACTTATCTTAACAGAAGTATCAATAAGAGTCATATTGATAGATTTCTTAATTATTCTTCCCTTTAGTGGACATTAGCATTCAGTCTTTCACCATCATACACATGCACATGCACACACACACACACACACACACACAACACACACACACACACACACACACAGAGCACTGTGAATATCAACCCCTGCCTTTTCTCTGCCAGCCTGATTCTTACAGTGGGGAGCCATTGGCAAAAGCCAGACACTAGATTTGAGAGTCCCCAGTACATTTCAAGAGCTATCCATAGTGCCTTTCCTGTGGTATAGTACATTTTTGTCACTGAAAATATTAGCTCATTTCTCAGGGGTTACACTAAAGGTAGTACCAGAACAATATCGATCTTTTGCCACCAACATTTCCTCCTCTAAGTATCGATGTATGAGCAGCATTTCAGGGACAGCACAGGAAGTAAAGCACATATTAATAAGGGCAACACATGTAGAGGAGGAAGGAGGAGATAAGCACCATGGGTATATTACCAGATCACCCCAACACTAAAAACACATGAACTCCCAGTGTCTTCCTCTTTGTGTACAATTACCTAATACTTAAACCTAGTGAATTTCCAGAAATAGGGAGATGAATGAAAGAGGGAAACATGCAAGGGAAATATAATCAATCAATCCTTTCAAAACAAGAATTTTAAAGGGCAACTAAACATCTGAATTTCGAATTGATTTTTTTATGTTAAAGCTCCAAAGATGATGAATTATCTCTTGGTCTCACTGCTAATTCCTCTAATGGTTCTAGGTAATTCCTTTTGACACTCATAGCAGGTGGCTGACTTATCCAAGCTGAGCCTAAGCTTTTAAGTACAGTAGAAAGGTATTTATGACTTTCTAGACTTGACTGTCTCTAAGTGAAAAGAGGAAAGAAAGAACACTGTAGATCAGGGAAGTCAAAACTGGCTGATATTTGGGTAGGAGGTCAACAAAGGGTAATATTATAGATGTGATGCTGGTATCACAGCATCTTCATATATTGATTCAACAAGTATCTGATTTCCACTGTGCAACACAACTTAAAAAATATAACTAAAGAGCAAGCTAGCCAATTGAAAAACACACAGAATATTTCCCCTTCTCTCATCTTTGTCACTTAAAAGACATGGAGTCTATCCTTGAAATGTGAGTCAAAGTTGATATGATTTAGACTCCTTTTTCTCTTCTTTTCAACTCCTCCCCTTTCACCAGTGTTTCCTGAACTGTGGTTTGCTGAACTCTAGAAGATACAGCGTTGTGGCAAGGGCAACCACAAGTACATATGCAAATCCATGAATAAGCAACCATACCTTTTGTAGCCTGAACAAATTATATGCTTATACATATCTTTATTAGTATTTTTCAGATGTAGGCAGATGATGTTGGGATCATTAAAATGGAAATTCATTTAAAAGTACTACTCAATTCACAATAGCTTTTTCATTATACATTTTTCAATCAATAAATACCATGGATCAATCAACCAGCATTTAAGTGACTGCTATGTGCTAGGCATTATACTAGGCACTAGAGATAAAAAGACAAAAATAAAACCATCCCTGCCCTCAAGAAGTTTACATTCTATTAGAAGAGATAATGTGCATGCATACATATATGTATATACTTTCACATATGTATGCATGTGTACATTTCCATATATGCATATATAAACACATGTGTGTGTGTGTGTGGTGTGTGTGTGTGTGTGTGTGTGTGTGTGTACAGGTATTGTACCTTACCTATTATTTCATTGGTAGAGGGAATTTTCAATGAAGAAATTGCCTTTATAAATGAAGATTGGTACCTAATTGCTCTTCAATTTATAGTCTTAGAGAGATGCTTGTGGCCTTAAAAAAGTTAAATGATTTGTCTAGAGACACAAAGCAGATATTAATCAGAGGCAGGATTTGAACCCAGGTCTTCTTGACTCCAAGGTTGCCTCTGTTGTTGTCGTTCATCTTTCATTTTCAAAGAGGACCAGGGACACCATAGGTGATGTCTTGATTTGCTCATGAATTTAAGTGAGGCAGAGTTGTCCAAAGTTCTCAGCCTCACTTTCTTTTCTAGAATCATTAAAGTCCAGTGGCAAGACAAAAGTCAAGACAACTGGTGATGGACCGAGATGTAGTGGATGACTTTGGCATTTTTGATGTGTGACAAAACTCTAAACACTCCACAGAGCTTACTTCAGCCACCTTCATGGCTGCTGGAACAAATTGTTCTCATCTACCCATCCCGTCAGGGTAAGTCTTCACTTGCTTGAGGGTAGACACCTGTCTAACTCACTGATGGGTTTGAAGACTGTTGGTTACCCTTAACATGTTTTAGCCTGTCTGCTGAAATAGTTTTACTAGCATGTGGCCACTGTTCATGCTACAGATTCTTGAAGACACAGGTGAGAGTTGGGTGACAGGTGGACACCAAACATAGATGAGTAGCCCTGAAAAGGGCTCAGTAAGCCCTCACTCTAGAATGTATGTAGCATATATACCAAAAAATGAGAATTTTTCAAGGGAAACACTAATAGCTGATGGAATAATAATAATTATACTTAGAGTACAACTATATCCCAAAGGGGTCCACACTGTTGTATTTTAAAAGGATAGTCTTATTTGAGAAGATTGGGAACTATAGCCCTATGTAATGAAATTACTACTTTCATGTCTCACTATTATCCCATCAATAAGACCAGAATCTAACAACAGCCTGGCTTAAGACAGATTAGAATCCTAAATACTAATTAAGCACACCAATAAAAATGGCTGTTTGTAGAGACAAAACAAGGAAAATCATAGTTAAAATGCAGATAAAGAAAATTCAAGGGGCTGTTGAAGACAGAGACCACTGTTAGTTTTGTATACTCATAGTGCTTAGCTTAATAAATCTTTGTTGATTTCTGCATGGAAATGCCTAGCAAAACACTGAGAATGTCAGAAGGGCATAACAAATATTGGATTATTTATGTAATCTCAAACCATTTAAAAGACTCTCTCATTTGGATAGACTAGGTGAATACAACCTGCAAAACTCACAAGACTAGACTACATGACCTCATAAGATGCTTCTGTCCTCAAATGTCATCTCTTCTTGTTCCTCCTTTGAAGATCCACGATGGAATCAATCTGTCCATCATCTAATGGCATAGCATTTTAGCTGTTTTTAGAATGCTTTTGAAATTCTGTTATTTGATTTGTGACAATTAAATTAATATCATTCACTAACAGTGACACTGGGACAATCTAATTATATGTAGGAAATCTCCCTGTTATATGGACTCTGTGTAAGGCATCCTGCATGATGGAGGAGAATGTCCCTGGTGAGCATACTTCCCTCTGTCTTACGTTTCATCTGATATTGGCAGTAAGAAGAAGATTAAACAAAGCTTTTTTTAGTGATTGTATCTGGCATGGACTCTTGTATGATTTTAATGTGTGTATACATGAGAAACATCTCACTGGGGGAGAGCCTTTAGGGAGATATTTTGCTCTATCAGGCCAAAAGGTGTGTGTGTATGTGTTTTAATTAACAAACAATAAATATAATAAAATTTTTTATTCTCTACATCTTTTAGGTTATCATGTGAATATGATGATTTGGTCTGCTGTAGAAAACAATTTGTGAATCAGCCTGTCCGTTTCTAATTTTTTTTTCACCAAGGAAAACCTTGGTAAATGTAGAGACCATTTTCATAAAGATTTTATAGACATGAGAAAGTGGCCGTATAAGTTGGTATTTATAGGTGTCTGTTGAATTGCCATAAAAGTCTAATATAATACCTTCTATGATTTTTCTAGTCAGTATCTTCCCTCTTTCAAATATCTTAAAAATTATTACCTTAATACTTTAATAAAATATAGAAATCATCTCCAACACAGTTTACTTCTATTTGTACTTGGCCTGGTACAGCTGCTTTTTCTCATCTAAGTTTTTTTAAGCATCATTCCTATTATTACACATTGGGTACTGAAGTGCTAGGGTCTAAATGCGGTGCTTCCACTGTCATAGATAATCCATAAAACAGAGGCCTTGGGTGACTCTGTGGTGAGAGATGGCCTGCACCACCCCCACACCCCAGATAGCACATAGATCTGATTCTTCTCAGCATGGGTGACCCTCACCTTCTCCCGTGGGCAAAGTACCAGTGGAATTTTCACAGATGTCTATGGGAGCCCAGAGTTCAATATCATTAAAAGGCCTCTAATCCCCAGCAGCACCCCATCATGATACTTTACGTCTCTTCTGACAGCTGCTCTTACCCTCTGGGTCATATAGTGAATGAGAATAGAGCAGTAGAATTCCCACAGATGCTAATAGCCACTGCAGGGGTATTTTGGGCAAGGGACCACTAATCCTGGGCAGCAAAATGGCAGTTTTGATAGTTTCTCTCCTCCATTAGATGTAGTGGATAGCATACTATTTATCCTAATAAATTTGAAATCATGTTAATTTGGGACTTGTTAACAACAATCACTTCAACCACCAAAGGCTATGTTCTCAGGAGGGAACATTTCCATTTTACAGCAACTTCATTAAACTAGGTCAGAATGTTGACTTTAGTTTAGTGTCAATATTTAAGTCATTCAAGATTATTGACATAAAACAGGGATAAGCCAAGTTCCACACCATTATTTACTGGAAGGTAGCAGGCAGAAAAAGAGGGCATATTGTCAGCCCTAGCCGAAAGATGAGGAGGCACACTTTAGGGTGGAGCAGTATGGATGAGGAATGTTGTATATGCTGTCAGACAAACATTATTCTTTATGGTTGGTTTTCTTTTGACAAGGAAGGGATTCAGTGGTGTGTAGATCTATGGATTTGGGGCGAGGGGGCTATAAAGAAATAACAACTGTGTCAAGCAAAAGACATCTAAATAAGACCTTTAAAAGAAGAAGGGCAAACGTGAAGAAGGGGAAGGAAAGCTTCCCAGTAAAGCATCTCCTGGCAGGTGCCTTCAATGAACTAGAATGCCAAAATACAGTTCTGGTCATGCACAACTTAAGTGACAAGTTATTTCCAGGTCTTGTGGTCTATGACATCTCCTTGTGTTTAGAACTATTGCTCCCAACTAGAGTCCTGTAACTACAGCATTTGTCACCAAAGAAATAAGTCTGGGTTTGAGGAGGTGTGAGGACCTCCATACCTTCACCTTCCCTATTGGCATGGCCACACAGGTTTGTTCTGTGCCTCTGAAGGAACAAAGCTAATTCTGCAACTGCTGATTCCCCGCGTTGACTTCTAAGGGACTCAATGATCATGTAATCATTTTCCATTTCTCCTTCCATAACTATATTTTACTAGCATTATGATGTGCCTTTAACACTGCTGTATTTCTGAAAGTTAGAGATAGGCTGTTTTGATCATTTTTATCCAGTTTTTTGATGTTTTTAGAAGCAAGAAAGGGATAATGACAGCATGCAACTTTTAGGAAGAGAAAAAGAGACAATCATAGTATTTTAGTACCAGGAGAGATCATAGATTTAGAGGAGGTAGAAATCTTAGATATCAGGCTAGGACCAACCAATCACTGTGTAATCAACCAATCAATATTTATTTAGTGCCTAATATGTGCCAGGCACTGTGCTAAGTGCTGGGGATGCAAAAAGAGGTGAAAAATACCCCCTGTCCTCTAGGAGCTTACAGTCTAATGAGGGAGAAATGCATGAAAGCACATGGTACCTGAGAGTAATGGTTAGACGATAACTATCACAGCCTTTGGAAGAATAAATCAGACTAATTGTATTATCTTTTATGACAAGATGTCAGTCTTTGTAGACTAAAGAGAAAAAGTAGATACAATGTGTCTGCACCTTATTCAGGCCTTTGTTTCTAATGTTCTGGACAGCCTCATCAACAAGTTGGTAATACGTAGTGTAGGTTGTTAGCCACATAGGTACATAAATCAGCAATAAGGTAGCTCCAAAGCATTCTTATATTTGGATTAGAAGCAACTTAAAGGACATTAGTGAAAGGTTTATCTAATAGGGCCCAATGCTGTGTCTGGCATTTGGGGGAACTATGTGAGCGTGTTGAAAATACCTGTCACACATTTTGGTAAAATAAATTAACTGGACGAGCTCATACTTTAGAAAAGAGAAATATATAGTAGCACCACTTGTATTGAACCTGTGGTTTCATTGGCATAGGGAATTCCCAGGTGAGGAGACTTCCTCTATCACTGTAAGTTAAGTACCTTCTCTGTAACTCAAAATCTTCACTTCACTTCTGTAGTCTCACTCACCTGACCTTTGAAAGTTACAAGGTCCAAGTTTCCAGTCCCTTTCCCAAAAACAGAAGGGGACAAATACTGAGACTTTTTTCCTGGGGCCACATACTGGCTTCATTGGAGAGAAGGCCTAAGGGATGGTATTCTTTCTCATCAGATGCCATCAGTGGAATCAATTCAAGAGAGAATAGCTGAAGAGATTAATTTTTCATATTTATTAATATGTTCTCCACCCCATGTCTAATTCTGAGAAATGAGAATAATGTTTTTCCCCCTTCCCTCAAAATAATCTCCCTGCCTGGCTACCATTGTCAACAATAAGGAGGCTAGATTTATAGGCACAATCTTCTATTTTTCGGAGAACAAGGCACCATGGTGTCCCAGTTTAATATTCGTAGGCCCTCAAATAAAGGTTTGAAAATGATGCTTCTTTTTTTTTTTCCTTTAAGGATTAAAAGTCATCAAAGAAAATTCTGTAGGCAGATCTGAAGGCAGTATCAGCCTGAAGAGAGTTGCCTAGGTTATTTAGAGGTTAAGTGACTTGCCCAGGGTAACACAGTTAGGAGGCAGGATTTGAACTTGTAGGCTTTAAGGACAGGTATATATCCACTGGTCAAGCTGCTTCTTCTCACTTAAAAGCTTGGTCAAGTGCTTTAAAGATATCTTGCCTGAGTTTATCAACAACTATTCCGTGAGCTAGTACCAAAGGAATTATTCCCCTTTTCCAGATGAGGAAAGTGGAGCTCAGTGAAGTTGATTTGGTGAAGTTGTGTCCATAGACACACAGCTAGTGAGTGTCAGAAGCATACAAAGCTATCCACCATGCCAAAAATTCAAAATGATTTTAATAGAGGTAGGTGTCTTTACTATGGGCAGCTAGGTGGTGCAGTGGATAGATTACTAGGCCTAGAGACAGGAAGACACACCTCAAATCTGGCCTCATATACTTACTAGCTGTGTAACCTTGACCAAGTCACTTAACCTTGTTTGCCTCAGTTTTCTCCTCTGTAAAATGAGCTGGAGAAGGAAATGGCAAACCACTCCAGTATCCTTGCCAAGAAAACCCCAAATGGGGTCATGAAGACAAGTGTCTTTATTAGACAATATAAAACTTAGTAGAGACAAGTCCAAGATACTGCAATATCAGAATCAAAATACACTGAGATAATATAAAGAATGACCAGTTAGGGACAAGGACAGTACTGTGGATCAAGCATTCAATATGAGTGAGTCATCAACATAAAAAGATAATGTGATTCTGGGTTGTATTTACAGGAGTCTGACATGAGAGAATTAGAAAGTAATGCTTCCATTAAAGCTGACATTTATCAAGTGCCTAATTAAATTCTGCATTCAGTTTTTGTCTCCATTTTTTTAAAAAGCAGAAATATTCAGAAATGAGAAATGTCCGGGGAAGCATGACAGAAAGGATTAGTCAGAAAAGAGAACTTAAGGAGAAACCCGAAGTGTCAGAGTACATGATACAAGCCTTAGGGGAAGGCATTATTTTAGTGACATGCTGTTGTATTGTGATGTGGTGAGGTGCTGTGCTCTATAGTGATATGGTGTGATGTTATGTTAAACAACAGCAAGAATGCTTCTACCACAGGAGGGACATTCTATAGCATTCTGGAACATTCTAGGATGTAGGTGGAGAAAAGCTGAATAAAAGGGAGTGCTTTGAGGAGGCTTAGCATCTTGGACATGCCAAGACAATTCCCTTTAGTGTTGCCATACTTAGTGGAGGAAGAAAGCTGTCCAGTGCATTTCCTGTTTTAGAGTTCCAAGTTACTCTTCATCCATAAGCACCACAAGTAGGGAGAGAATTATTGGTAGCACAAAGAACTGGTATTATTTAGCCAGGAAAACAACTTACAGTGTCATCATCATGTGTTATGTTTGTATAGTGTTTACACTTAGCAAAGTACTTTCACAAATATTTTCTCATACTTATTAACATGTTCTCCATCCCTAGTAATATCACTTTGCCATTTTAATTTTGAAGAATAAAAATAATGGTTTCCTCCCCCCTTTCTCTCCAAATAATTTTCCTCCAGCTGGCTGCTATTTTCAACAAAAGCAGAGTAGATTTTCAGGGACGATCTTCTATGGTTTTTTTTTTGGGAACAAACAAGCACAGTATTTCAATTTAATGTTCCTGGGCACCCAAGAGAAGATCTGAAAGTAATATTTGTTTTCATTTTCTTTTCTGTAAGAATGAAAACAGTTATCAAACACTTTATAGGAGGATTGGAGGATCTGATGTAAGTGTTAGTCTGAAGTAAACTGTTCTTGTCACACCCTGCTGTTCACCTGTGGGGCTTGTGGGGCATCAGAATAAATTATCACAGCTTTTTGAAATGTTGATGAGTTCTCCAGCAATTTATGTCTATAAAATAGGACTTTCTGTAATGTCTTAGCACCAACTCTGAGAAATCACAAATTGGCTTTTGTTTTCAAACTTCAAAGTTTATATCTGAAATGAAGGTCCTATTTCCCCCATGTAATTCTGAAAGTTTTGCTTGTGGGGATGCGGATAACTGAGATCTGAGAAATTACTTGGAGGTCTTATTAGCACCTGTCAATTTACTCTGATCTGTCCCACACATTCATAGTGACATTCAACAACTGTTAACTTATAAAGCTGTTCTTTGACAGATTAGAACTGCCTCATTCGATTATAGCTAAAATGTATTGACGTGTTCTACTTTGATACAACAAACACTTATCACCAAACTCCCCTACAAAGTATATCCCTGAAAAAATAATTTACTGATTGTTAATAGAAAGAAGGAAAGTATCCTTAATTTGAAGAGTAGAGAACTAACAGAATGTGTCTTTAACTTGAATAGTAGGGAACTAACACTGACCATTGAATTGGACTAGACTAGAATAGTCTTTTGTTCCAGGCCAGGCTTGAGTCAAGTCATTCCTTTGGTAGTTCAAGATTGGTACTGGAATGAGAGGAATCACTTGTAGAAGATCTGATGGTTAACAAATGGGGTAATTACTTGGTCATGGCAGAAGAAGAATATCCAACAAGGATATTTAGCAAGGACACCACATTGATACAGCTGAGCACAGATCACCTGCCTCTATGTTGCCTGTTGTGGTCCACAGGTCAAGCATCAGGGGCCAAGTGAAGATCTTAGTGACTTCCTATATTCATGTGACTAGGAAGCCATGACAACATTCTGAGATTTAGTCTACTGAGCCAATTAAATATGGAAGAGAATTACAATAGCTTTAGGATATTACTCCCATCACAAATCTAAATGTGGACTTTCTTTACATTGTATTTCTGTTATTTACAGCTCTCCTTCCTTCATTCTGTATCTGTACCTACAGATTTCCCCAATGTCTTTCCGTGTTTCTCTAATTTTTCAAGTATGTTTCTCTTAATGGCACAATAATATTTCAAGATATTTGTAGACCATAGTTTCTTCAGTCATTCTCCATTTGTTGGGTACATATTTTGTTTTAAGCTTTTTGTTATTAAAATGAATGCTTCTATGAAACAAAAATTTGGGAACATATGGATTTTCTGAGCTATCAGTGACTTCCTTGGGAAATAATTACATTAGTGGAATTTCTTGGATAAAAGTTATGAACCATTTAGCAATTTTTATTGCATAATTTCAATTTTTTTTCAGAATGGTAAAACCAATTCACAACTCTACCAGCAGTGAATTAGTATGCCTTTCCTCCCACAGTGATCTTAACAAAGAGTTTCTCTATCTTTCCCCATTTTTTTAAACTAGATAGGTTTGAATTGGTAACTCAGAAATTGTTTTAATTTGCATTTCTCTGAATATTTGTTATTCTGGACATTTTTCCAGGTTTTTTGTGATAGTTTGACTTTTTTTCTCTTAAAACTGTTCCTATCCTTTGACAGCTTGTCTATTGAGGAATTATTCTTAACGTTATAGATTTTGGAAATCAGGTATCAGAAATAGTTAATGCCAAGGTCTTTTCCCAATTTGCACCTTTTCTTATTATCCTAGAGGCATTTATTTTATTTTTTGCAAAAAAGTTTTTGCTTTACATTATTGGGAATATCTCCTAAAATTTTCCCCTTATTCATAATTGTGAAAGCTATAATGTTCCATTGTCTTCCAATTTTTTATAGTGTAATCTTTAAAATATTGAAATCATTCTTTTGTTGTTTAGTCATTTCAGTCATGTCTGACTGTGACCCCATTTGAGGTTTTCTTGGCAAAGATACTGGAGTTTTGCTACATCCTTCTTCAGCTCATTTTACAGATGAGAAAACTGAGGCAAATTAGGTTAAGTGACTTGCCCAGGTTCACACTGCTAGTAAGTATCTGAGACCAGATTTGAACTCAGGTCTTCATGACTCTATGCCTGATGCCCTATCCACTGTACCGCCTAGATGCCTGAGATAATTTATCCATTTATACTTGATTGTGGTATTTTATGTAAGATATTAGGATTCCTGTTTTTCACCAGACAAGTTCATATTGTATATCTCCTCCCCAGAAATTTGACATCTTGGGTTATTGGTTGACTACTTTGTCACTTATTTTCAAGGTCTTGGCTTATTTAGGCTACTCTACTAATCAGCTTTTCCTTTTTTATCTAAAAGTCTGGTATCTTTGATAATTTATTTTTATATTTTTGTTAAGTGATTTCATTAGTCTAGGGAACTCCATGTAAAGAAACTCCTACCCATGAGACTGGTAACTGGTTTGTGATTTATAGTCTTAAAGAATTATCTGGAGTCTTACTTGGCCAAGTCATTTAATTGATTAGTCAATAAGCATTTATTAAACACCTACTAGCAGCTAGGTACTATAAGAAGTGCTCTAGATATAAAGATAAAGGACTGCCAGGAACTGGCATTTCAATTGGAAGAAACAACCCATACACATACAAAAAAAATGCATACAGAGTGAATGCAAGTTAATTTTAGCATGGTCCAAGGAGATACTAATAGCTGGGGCCACGAGGAAAGAACTCCTGTAGGAGATGGCACTTGAAATGAGTTTTTAAGGAAGCAAGAAATTACTTGAGGTAGAGGTGAGGAGGATTTCTAATCCAAGCATGGAGCAATAGTCTGTGTAAAGGCATGGAGATCATAGTTGGAATGTGGTAAAGGAGAGTTTGAAAGTAGGTCAGTTTAGTTGGGCTGAATGAAAGGAAGTAAGGGTAGTAAGCCTGAAAGCACTGGCTAGAGACTGATTGTGAAGGGCTTTGAATGCCAAACAGAAGAATCTCTTTGTTATGTTAGATGTAATAAAGGAGGCCACTGTAGCTTTTTTTAAAGTGTGGTGCAGGGAAATGACATGGTCAACCTGTGCTTCAGAGGTATCTTTTTGTCTGCTTTCTGGAGGCTAGAATGGAGAAGGGAGAAGCTTGAGTAGGGTTATATGTAACCAGTATGTATCAAAAGTAGGACTTTAACCCTGACTCATAGGCCAGTTTTATCTATTACGCCATATCACCTTTTGATTTTGATTGTTAATTCTTCGCAATATAGTTCGAGATCTGGTACCACAAAGTCTGCTTCCTTCCTACTTGTTTTTCCTCTATAAGATTTCTTTGTATTCTAGACTTTTATTTCCTCCAAATGAATTATGTTTACTATTCTTTCTAAATATATAAAGTATAAATAATGTAAATGTAATATAAACATATATAAATAATATAATATAAAGTAACTTTTGATAATTTGAGTCATATAGCAGTATAGCAAAATAATACATAGATTTTGTTTATTTGAATCATCATCATTATTATAATGGTGTGGCCCAGCCATGAACATTGACTATCTCTCCAATTATTTAGGTCTTCTTTTATTTTCACAACAATTATTTTGTAGCTGTATTTATATAAGTCCTATAGGATCCTGGTAAGTTCATTTTGTTCTCATCTTAAATGAAATTTCTCTTAAAATCTATTTTTTGGGTTTTATTGAAAAGAGCATAGTTAATGATTCTTTGGATTTATTTTGGATCCTATATTTTACTGAAATAAGATAAAATAAAAATAGGGCAGCTGGATGGCTTAGTTGGTTAGAGCATTGGCTCTGGAGTCAGGAAGACTCATCATCCTGAGTTCAAATCTGGCCTCAGACATTTACTAGCTGTGTGACCCTGGGCAAGTAATTTAATCCTATGTGCCTCAGTTTCCTAATCTGTAAAATGAACTGGAAAAAGAAATGGCAAACCACTTTAGTATCTTTGTCAAGAAAACCCCAAATGGGATCATGAAAGTCAGACATGACTGAAAATGACTGAACAACAACAAATTTCACTGAAGATATTTTCTGTCAATTTTTTTAGTACTCTAAGGTTCTTTATGAAAATGGTGATATTATCTGCAAATAGAGATAATTGTGATCCCACCTTATTATCTTAATTTCTTTCATTTTCTTGTATTATTGCTATAGTTTGACATACATTATTTCATTTGATTCTCACACTAGCCCTGTGAGATAATGTTGCAGGTAATTTTTTCCCATTTTACAGATGAGGAAACTTAGGCTGTGAGGCTGTGATTTGCCATTGATCACAAAGCTAGTAACATTTCATGCAGCAATTTATACACCTTTTGACAAAAGTCCCATGAAATGATACTTCCTGTTGTTTCAGGACACATAAGAAAAGCCACTCTTCCAATTTCTATATTTGGTTCTCCAAGGATAATGAGCGAGCTCTCTTTTCACCTAGCTATAACACCTATTAGTCTTCTGGTTTTGCTTATAATGAAGATGTCCAGATTAATATGATTTATTTCCTCTAGTAGCAATCTATTTATTGGTCATCATATAGTAATAATAATATTTTTATAGTTCTTTAAGGTTTATAAAGTGCTTTGCAAATATTATCTCATTTGATCCTCATAATAATCCTGGGATGTAGGTGCTATTATTATCCCTGTTTTACAGATGATTAAACTGAAACAAAGGTTAAGTGAATTGCCCAGGGTCACACAGCTCTGAGGCTGGATATGAACTCAGCTTTTCCAGACTCCAGGCTCAATGCTTTATCCCCTGTATCACCCAGCTGCCTTAGAACTAATACGTAACATTTAGAGTAACAAAAGTTAAGTTAATATTGATCAACATTTTAAAAACTGTGTGATTCCTAACATCTTTTTTTCCTTGCCTGTTACTCTGTAGAATGGAAGGGAATCATACAAATTACATATTGTCTCTCCCATTAGTTTGTGGGCTCCTTGAGGAGCAGAAAAGATGTCACCTTTATATGAATCCCCAGCCCTCAGCGCAATGTCTGGCATAATAGGCACTTAATAAATGTTTATCAACTGACTTATTGATCTAGTCTTTGAGAACCCAGGATATTATCCACACAATGAAAAGACATTGCAGTAGGACTTTATGGAAGAATATTGATAAGCATTTATAATTACTATGAAAATAATAGCATCTTGTGCTCAACAAATGGGGTATAAGATCTAAAATAACGAAAAGTTAGAAAAATTCTACAAAGAAGTCAGTTAAACCACCAAAATTAATTCTTAATATTCATCTGCAATGGGCATTGCTGATGAAGGTAAAATATATTTTGGAAAATAAATAAGATACAAGAGATGCAAATGTATATAATCTATACAGACAACTGAGATAGATATATATATATATATATATATATATATATATATATATATAATATATATATATATATATATATATATATATATATATATATAATATATATATATATATGCCATGAAAACTTTCTTCAAGAAAAGATTTGGAAGCATCTGGTCATTGAGAGGATGAAATAATTACAATATTTTTTTCTCAAAAAAGATTGGTTGGAAGTAATGCTATGAATAGTCCATTTTCATGTGTTATTCTGTTCAACTTTATATAAAAACATCTTTAGATGCCAGCCATGTTTTTCTTTTTAGTATATCATATTATAAAAGTTTCCTTCATTTTTTGTTGTTTATGTATAATCCAGGACAATATGGAATGAGATTTCTTGGTATTTCCAAAAGTTTCTCTTTAATCTGGAGGTTATGGAATTTGACAGCTACACCCTCTCCTACCCCCCTATATTCTTTTTTTAAGGCTCCATTTTCTTTATCATTTTGTTAATTTAACATTCATTTTTAAAAACTGAGTTTTAAATTTCTCCCTCCCTACCCATTGAGAAGGCAAACAATATGTTACCCATTTTATGTATGAAGTCATGCAAAACATATTTCTATCTTAGCCATGTTGCAAAAAAAGAAAAGACAAAAAGGAAAAATGAAGAATATGAAAAAATCAAGCTTGAATCTGCACCTAGAATTCATTAGTTCTGTCTGGAGATAGATTGAATTTTTTTTCATTTTGAGTCTTTTGGAATTTTACAGATTATTGCATTGATCAGAGCAACTAAGTCTTTCAGAGTTAATACTTGTTACAGTATCACTATTACTGTGTACAGTGTCCTCTTGGTTCTGCTCACTTCACTCTGCATCAATTCATATAAATCTTTCCAGGTTTTTTTTTTCTGAAAATATCCTGCTCATTATTTTTTATAGCACAATATTATATTCTATCACAATCATATACCACAACTTGTTCAGCCCTTCCCCAGTTAATGGTCATCTTAATTTCCAGTTCTTTTCCACCACAAAAAGAGCTGCCATTAATAGGTCCTTTTCCCTTTTTTTTGATCTCTTTGGGATACAGACCTAGTAGTGGTATTGTGGGTATGTACAGTTTAAAACCCTTTGGGCGTACGTCCAAATTATTCTCCAGAATGTTTGGATCAGCTCACAACTCCACCAACAGTGCATTAGTATACATAATTTTCCATATCCCCTCCAGCATTCATCATTTTCCTTTTCTGTCATGTTAGCCAATCTGATAAGTATGAGGTGGTGTCTCAGAGTTGTTTTAATGTGCATTTCTCTAATTACGGAGCATTTTTGCATATGACTATTGATAGCTTTGATTTTTTTTCCTGAAAACTGTCTGTTCATCTCTTCTGAGTATTTATCAATTGGGGAATGGTTCTTATTTTTATAAATTTTGCTCATGTCTCAATATATTTAAAAATGAGGCCCTTATCAGAGAAACTTGCTGTAATTCCACTTCCCCCTCCCCTGTTTCTTTCTAATTTTGGTTTCATTGTTGTTGTTTATGTCACATCTTTTTAGTTTCGTGCAACCAAAATGATCCATTTTACCTGCTGTGATCTTCCTGTCTGTTGTTTGATTATAAAGTCTTCCTTTAATCATGGATTGGGCAGTTAAGTTTTTCTATGTTCCTTTAATTTGCTTCTGATGTCTCCTTTTATGTCTAAGTCATATATCCATTTTCACCTTATCCTGGCACGCAGTTTGGTCTATGCTTAATTCTGCCAAACTACTTTCCAGTTTTCCCAGCATTTTTTTTCAAATAATGTGGGTTTTTTTTTTTTTGCTTTTTTAGGCACTTGGGGTTAAGTGACTTGCCCAGGGTCACACAGCTAGTAAGTATCAAGTGTTTGGTCTGAGACCGGATTTGAACTCAGGTCCTCCTGACTTCAGGGCCAGTGCTCTATCCACTGCACCACCTAGCTGCCCCTAAATGATGAGTTCTTGCCTCCAAACCTTACATCTTTGGGTTTACCAAATGTTAGATTACTATGGTCATTTCCTACTGGGTATTGTTTACCTAATCTATTCCACTAATCCAACACTCTATTTCCTAGCTAGTCAGATTGTTTCCCTGATTACCATTTTGTAATATAATTTGAAATCTGGTATTGCTTAGCTGTTTTTTTCCCATTAACTCCCTTGATATTCTTGACCTTTTGTTCTTCTCAATGAATTTTGTCATTATTTTTTCTAGTTCTATAAAGTAACTATCTAGTAGTTTGATTGATATGGTCCCGAATAAGTAAATTAATTAAGGCAGAATTGCCATTTTTATTATATTGGCTCAGCTTACCCATGAACAATGAATATTTCTCCAATTGTTTAGATCTGTCTTTAATTGTGTGAAAAGTTTTTTGTAAAAGCTCATATAATCGCTGGTTTTGTCTTGGCAAGAAATACTTCCAAAGTGTTTTATACTGCCCACAGTTATTTTAAATGGAATTTCTCTTTGTATCACTTCCTGCTGGGTTTTGTTGGTAATATATGGAAATGCTAATGATTTATGTGGGTTATTTTATATCCTACAGCTTTGTGAAAGTTACTTGTTTCAACTAGTTTTTTAGTTGATTCTCTAAGGTTCTCTAAGTATACCATTACTCTCATCCACAAAGACTGATAGTTTTGTTTCCTCATTGCCTGTTCTTATTCATTCTATTTCTTTTTCATGTCTTATTGCTAGAGCTAGCAATTCTAATACAAAATTGAATAATAATGGTGACAATGGACTTCTTTGTTTTACTTGACACCATTTTTTTGTGGTGAGATTCTGTTAGCATTTTGCGTATTTAATTGATTCCAATTGATTCTAATTGATCTCCTATGATTCCAATATTACTGGACAATTTTATTTTATGATTTTTCTGATTTAGGATTTTTGTTTCATCGTGTTTTTATTGGAGTCAAGCATTGTGTATGTTATCTCTAAACTTTGTCTTTCCGTAAATTTCTTTGATTAGCTCACATTAATTTTTTAAAATATCTTTTGATTCTACTTGAACAATTATCGTCAGATCTTTGCATTTCAATATTCCATCTCCTGCACTGTTTTTCAAGATGTACACTGATATACTAAGATAGTTCAGCTTCTTTTCTCAACTAACAATTCACGTTTTAATTTTCAGTAAGTGCTTACTTCAGTCATTATCTTTTCCTTCAATTCTTTTATTAGACTTGTCAACCACTGAAAGTTATTTTTAGTGGCTCTTCTACAGTTCTAATTGTAGTTATTGACATCTTCCTTTGTTCTAGAAATCTGTCCATATATTCCACATCATAGCATTTCTTGATTTGGTTTTGGTACTTTTTTTTTTAGTCATTTGTTCAGTCTTTCTGCTGTTCTCTCCACCCCCGCCCCCACCTCACCACCCCAAGAGTATTTCCTTGTAAGAATGGTTTTCATTTTCCTCTTTTGTTCTCATCTTTTTCCTATTTGTTTTGTATATTATTTTGAAGTGATGAAGAGGGACTAGGCATATATATACAACCTCTCAAACATCTTGTGTGAGGTATCCTCGCTCATTTTTTAATTATCTCATGATTATATTTCAAATTAATATTTATATCACTGTTCTGTGCCTGTTGTCCCAAATAAGTTATTATTTGCTATTGTTGTGGTTATTGGTTGGTTAGTTTTAGTTGGGTCACAGTGATGACAGTGGAAAAATGAAGGCAGGCATAATATATATAAAAATAAGATAAATAAAATAAAGTTTAAATAAACATAAATAAAAATAACATAAATAACAAATGAAGAATAAGTAAAAAGAATAAATGAGATAAACAAAGTTCATATCTCTTCAACTGCCCCATTCAACCATTACAGATTCTCCTCTAAAAGTGATAGCATCCTTGGGCTGGGATTTAGAAACAGGTAAGAAGAAGATGCCACTATGGGCCAAAGACACTGCCAGAGTTACAATCCATTCATAATTTCACTTTTTCCTCCACCTGATTTTGGAATAAAATAACTACCAAAAGAGTAACAGAAGATTATGTGAAAAAATATAATAAGACTGGATAAATCTCTTGAAGAGTCATTCTAGAGGACCAACAGTTCTCTTTCTTCACAAGGGCAAAACTAATGCAAATGTAATTGGTGTGGAGCAAAACAGATGTAGGACTACCTTTCTAATTATATCTGATTGAATATTCTTTTGAACAAAGATGGGTACTGGATTTGTGATTGTATTGATGTTGAGAATTCTTAAATGAGGAAACTCCTCCTACCTACCTAGCTTGGCACCTTTGCTGAAACTTAACATCTTATGGGGTTATCTGCCTAGGACAAAACATTAACCAAATCTAGCTTTTCCTAGTGAAGCACCATGAAACTCCCAAGCAGAAGGGAAAGTGGAATCCAGGAAATAGAAAGCTATGTTTTTTGTGTTGTGGCTTTGTTTTTGATTGCAAGTACCTCAATCTATCATGGAGCAAAGAAAAATCACCCAGTCCTGCAGATTAGAAAAGGAGCTCTTGGTTGAAATGGGGAAAAGTTTTGATTGAAATATCCAGAAAATATCATTGAGGTTGTCATTAATATCAAGGGGAAAGAATTACTGAGAGTGATAATGAATCTCTGTTTCTTGGAATCTTTAAGAATAGGACAGAAAATTTCTACATTGGGTGATTTAGGTACAATCATGTCTAAAAGAAGAATCTTGAACTAAATGATCTTGGGAAATCATTTCCAGCTCTGTATCATGAAATTTCATCTTCCTGAATGGTCTGGTATAAAGTTTATTCCTTCACCAGTATTGCTGTATATTTGTTGGAGACATTCATAGTATTCATAATGCCATAAAGTAAGAGGAAAAAGTTGATGTGAAAAGTAGGTAGCTATTTTTAAGTTTCAAGAGATAAGATACTGAATGAGTTCAATATGCTTGGGCCAATAGTGCTCCAAGCAAAACAAATTAAATTTCATTAGTTCTTTTCAGTCCTCTAGGACAAATGATAATTTTGTGTGATATTGGTCTCATGCAATACCACGCTTCATGGCACAATAGCATAGAAATGCAAAGGATATCTTGGGAGCCAGTGTATCAGAGCTTTGGGAATAAAATTTAGATCTGCATGGTTACAGTCAAAACATGACCTCTAGAAGAGTTAAAGATTTAGGTATAGAGGTTAAACATTTTTTTCTCTCTGTACATTATCTAGTGTACTATATTCTGAAGTCTTCAAAGCAATAAGCAAGTTAAGTATAAGAAATACACACACACACACACACACACACACACACACAAACACACACATTTCTGGCATAGCCCTGGTTAAGTGAAGTGGTTGCCAGACTGAGAATATGTGACACCATGGAATATGAAGTAATATTGCTTGGTTCAACTAATATGATACAAAGTCTTTTCAATTCTTTTCCTGAACTCCAGGCAACACATTCTTAATAATAATAATAATAATAGCAAAAATAAAGTGTTATTATTCCATAAACATGACTAGACTTTATCAAGTCTGATCTCTAATTTGTGCCAGAAAGGGTTTGGAGAGGTTACATGGACACAGGATATTTCTTCATGACCCCTGAATTGCACAAAGAGGAGGCAGAGACGATGTCCCTGTAAGTCAGTTTACATACTGTAATATATTGGGATTAGTGATGGTAGCAGAAAATCTGTAGGCCTTTGGCAAAAAAAAATCCTAATTAGTTCCTTTACTTCTATTAATTATGAAGTAAAAACATCTCCAAATAAGAAAGGCATTTCTTCCATGGGCCACTTTTATAATTCCCAGGTTGGGGAAAAGGAAATTGTAAAAGGATTATCTCCATTGCTCATTGATTTCTTTCCATGTGCTCCATGCAGACTAGACAACAGTAAGCCTAAATATAGCTGATTTTTCAGTTATAGAGACCTAGTCCAGGAATTTAGATATTAATAATTTACATCCAGAGATATTCCAGGAGAAATGAAGTGCTCTATGAGAAAAAAAAATCATTCTTCTCTGTGAGTCTACCAGTACTTAAGGTCACAGGTCCAGAGCTAGGAAGAGGTCATCTCTATAGTCCAGCCTCCTTATTTTATACCTTAAGAAACTGAGGCACAAAAGAGCACAGGATTTTCCCAAGGTCAAACAAGTATTAAGTGACATAGCCATGTAGTGAACTCAGGTCCCATAATTCCAAATTTAGTGCTCCAGGTTCTGCACAGAACCATTGTACTAGTAAACCATTTCAGTTGGCTGAAAGATAGGTGATGATAAGGGTGATGGTTCCTCTTTAATAAATCCACATTTATAGTGGGGAGACTGTCTTATTTTTTAAAGTACATACACATAAGACTTTTGAGCCAAACCTATGATTTCATTATTATAGTCAGACATCAGCAAATAAGCATTTATTAAGTGCTTACCATTTTCCAGGCACTGGGGACACAAAGAAAATCAAAATCAATCTCTGCCCTTACAGGAGCTCATGTGCTAATGAAAAAGAGATACCATGTAAGTAAATGGACATCTACAAGGTGTATTCAAAGTAAATGGATAGTTACCTTAGAGTAGACCAAGACAAGTTTCCTGTAGAAAGTGGCATTTAAGCTGACTATAGGGAAATCATGGCATGGAAACTCCCTTTCCTGATGCAGATTTGCAACTTCTTTATAACTCATACATTTTTTTGGATATTTTATATTTTTATCAATTAATTTATTTTTAGTTTTCAACATTCACTTCCACAAAATTTTGATTTCTAAATTTACTCCCCTTCTCACCCTTCCCCCTACCCCAGGACAGCATGCATTCTGAATACCCTTTCCCCTAAACTGCCCTCCCACTCCCCCTTCTCTTATCCCCTTCCCCTTCTATTTTCCTGTAGGTCAGGATAGATTTCTATACCCCATTGCCTGTATATCTTATTTCCCAGTTGCATGTAACAACAATTTTTTAACATTGGTTTTTAAAACTTTGGGTTCTGAATTCTCTTTCTTCCTCCCTCCCCACCCACCCTCATTGAGAAGGCAAGCAACTTGATACAGGTTATACATGTATCATCATGCAAAATATTTCTATAGTAATCATGTTGTGAAAAACTAACTATATTTCCCTTTATCCTATCCCATTCTCCATTTATTCTATTCTCTCTTTTGACCCTGTCCCTCCTCAGAAGTGTTTGCTTCTGATTAGCCCCTCCCTCACTCTGCCCTCCCTTCTATAATCACCTGCTCTCTTATCCCCTTCCCCCTATTTTCCTGTAGGGTAAGATAGATTTCCATACCCAATTGAGTGTGTATGTTATTCCCACCTTCCCCTCCACTGTAAAAGCTTTTTCTTGTCTGTTTTGTGAGAGATAATTTCCCCCATTCTACCTCTCCCTTTCTCCTTCTCCCAGTATAATCCTCTCCCACCCCTTAATTTTATTTTTTAGATATCATCCCTTTATCTTCAACTCACCCTGTGCCATCTATCTATCTATCTATTTATCTATCTATCTATCTATCTATCTATCTATCTATCTACCTATCTATCCATATATTTTTTCCCTTCAACTACCCTAATACTGACAAAAGTCTTATGAGTTACAAATATCATCTTTCTATTTAGGAATGTAAACAGTTCATCCTTAATAAGTCCCTTATGATTTTTCTTTTCTGTTTACCTATTCATGTTTCTTTTGAGTCTTGTATTTGAAAATTGAATTTTCTATTTAGCTCTGGTCTCTTCATCAAGAATGCTTGAAAGTCCTCTATTTCACTGAATGTCCACTTTTCCCCATGAAGGATTATATTCAGTTTGCTGGGTAGGTGATTCTTGGTTGTAATCCTATCTCTTTTGACCTCTAGAATATCATATTCCAGGCCCTTGGTCCCTTAATATAGAAGCTGCTAAATCTTGTGTTATCCTGATTGTGTTTCCATAATACTTGAACTATTTCTTTCTGGCTGCTTGCAATATTTTCTCCTTGACCTGGGAAACTGGAATTTGGCTATAATATTCTTAGGAGTTTTCCTTTGGGGATCTCTTTCAGGAAGTGATTGGTAGAGTCTTTCAATTTCTATTTTACCCTCTGATTCTAGAATATCAGGGCAGTTTTCCTTGATAATTTCTTGAAAGATGATGCCTAGGCTCTTTGTTTTGATCATGACCTTCAGATAGTTCAATATTTTAAAAATTATCTCTCCTGGATCTATTTTTCAGGTCAGTTGTTTTTCCAATGAGATATTTCACATTGTCTTCTATTTTTTCATTCTTTTGGTTTTGTTCTACAATGTCTTGATTTCTCATAAAGTCATTACCTTTCATTTGCTCCATTCTAATTTTTATGGAAGTGTTTTCTTCAGTGAGTTTTTGGGCTTCCTTTTCCATTTGGCCAATTCTGCTTTTTAAGGCATTCTTCTCATTGGCTTTTTGGATCTCTTTTGCCATTTGAGTTAGGCTATTTCTTAAGGTGTTATTTTCTTCAGTATTTTTTGGGGTCTCCTTTAGCAACTGTTGACTTGTTTTTCATGATTTTCTTGTATCATTCTCATTTCTCTTCCCAGTTTTTCCTCTACTTATCTTATTTGCTTCTCAAAATCTTTTTTGAGGTCTTCCATGGCCTGGGACTGGTTCATATTTTTCTTGGAGACTTTGGATGTAGGAGCTTTGAACTTTGTTTTTTTCTTCTGGTTGTATGTTTTGATCTCCTTGGTCACCAAAGTAGGATTCTATGGTTTGACTTTTTTTGTGCTGCTTGCTCATTTCCCCAGACAATTACTTGAGTTTTAAACTCTTTCTTAAGGTAGGGGTCTGCTTCCAGTGTAGTGAATGTAGTGTCCCAAGCTTTGGGGGGTTTGTGAAGCTGTTTTCAGAGACACTTCTAGGGACCTGTAAGTTTTCAATTCTTCCAAGGTGGTACGATCAAGGGCGAGGTGTTTACTTCTTTCCTGGCCTCTGCCTTGGTCTGTGAGTGACCACAAGCTCTCTTTTCTTCCTTGGAACTGTGAGGAGGATTCCCTGGCACTGCCACTACAAGTTCCTTCATGCCAGAATTCCTTCCCACCCCAGGATTGCCACCCAGAACTGTAACCCAGATCTAAGCATGGGCAAAGGAAGAGAATCCTGCCTCGGCACCAGCAAAGAGATCTCTGCAATCCCCCTCTAACCACCTACTTGATCCTTGCTCTGACTGTTGGCTGAGACCTCCAGAAGCAGCTGCCTCCCCAGAGCTGCACCAAGACTGGGGCCAGACCAAGCTCCTCTCTCCCCATGGTCCAACAGAGCAGACTTTTCCTACTTAACCCCAATCACCTCACCAAAAAGCAAAAAAAAGAAAATTTTGAGGTGGGCCAAACCAAGATAGTGAAGTAAAAGCAGTGACTTACTTGAGCTCTCCCCCAAAATCCCTCCAAATACCTGTAAAAAGTGGCTCTAAACAAATTCTCAAGCAGCAGAACCCACAAAAAGACAGAGTGAAACAAATTTCCAGCTCAAGACAACTTGGATAGTTGATTGGAAAGATCTGTTGTGCCGGGCTAGGAGAAGAGTACAGTTTAGCATAGGCCATGTAGGCAAAGAACCAGCCTCAGCAGGACTCAGGGAACTGAATCATGAGCAGTTGTGGCAGTTTCCAGACTTCTCAATGTACCAACACCAAATATCTCATTGGAAAAACAACTGATCTGGAAAATAGATCCAGGATAGATAATTTAAAAATTATTGGACAACCTGAAAGCCATGATCAAAAAAAGAGCCTAGACATCATCTTTCAAGAAATTATTGAGGAAAACTGCCCTGATATTCTCGAACCAGAGGGTAAAATAGAAATTGAAAGAATCTACCGATCACCTCCTAAAAGAGATCCCCAAAGGAAAACTCCTAGGAATATTGTAGCCAAATTCTAGAGTTCCCAGGTCAAGGAGAATATATTGCAAGCAGCCAGTAAGAAACAATTCAAGTATTGTGGAAACACAGTCAGGATGATACACAAGTTAAGTGACTTGCCCAGGGTCACACAGCTAGTAAGTGTTAGATGTCTGAGTCTGGATTTGAACTCAGGTCCTCCTAACTCCAAGGCCAGAGCTTTATTCACTACACCACCTAGCTGCCCCAACCAAGTCATAAATTTTTAAGGAGCTTCCTTAAAGTGATTTTAGACAGGTTAAGTGATTTGCTTGGGGACACAGAGCTAATGCATGTCAGAGGCAATACTTGAACCCAGATTTTGTTGACTCTGAGCCTAACTCCTATGTACTATACTTTGTTCCTTTGAATACACAAAAGATTAGGGTCTAGGATCCTATTGGGTCATAGGATCATTGATTTAAAACTTATAAAGACCTTAGGGTTCTTCTAGTCTACCTCTCTCCTCCTTTTTCAGCCAAGGAAACTGAGGCACAGAGGATTTAAATGATTTGTTCAAAGTCTCACAGGTTATACATAGTAGAACTGGGATGTGAACCCAGATTCTCTGATTCTAAATTCACTTGTGCTCTTTTCACTGTGCTGTGCTTTTGGTAGAATTCCCAAAACAAATAGTCGCTGAGCCTACTATGATATTTTCCTATTTTTCTGTCCATCTGTTGCCATTATCTTTTATATACAAGGATTCTTGGAAGCCTGTAGACTAATTAAAACCAAGTAATTACCAGTTGAATTTTGCATGTGATAATCTTAAAACTAATCTTTTCTTATGCAATTTCTTCTATCCCATTTTTGCTTTCCTTCAACATGTTTGTTTGAAGACAGTACTTGAGGAGAGGCCATTTTTCTGGAACTCAATTGTTCTTTTCATACTGAATATTGGACAGCCAAAATATGAGTGATCTCATCCAACAAGCTTTGTCCTTTAGCTACCTTACTAATGTTCTGGCATTTTTTGAAAGTGTCAGCTTAGAAAAAGGATGGGAGGTTATGTCAAAGTTTTAACAAGGTGTGTCTGAGAGAACAAAGGATCAAAATTGCATTGCTTTTTAATTGTGTCAAGCATTAGGTCTCAAAGAAAAGAAATAACAATGAATTTGACTCAATAGTGCCTATTATAGAGGTATGTCCTTCTTGGAGTGAAAAAGGCAATTGTTTGATGGAGAAATTGAAAAAGAAAGAGGAAAATAAGGTCGGCAAGGAAAAGGAAATTGTCTACACAATGCCAACTGGTTTGATGTTTTTTCTCCCTACTGAACTGGCCAGCTGTTTGGGCATTGTGTGTACACAGCCTTAAGTTTATAAACTACTTAATATCAGCTTTTGAAAAAAAATTCAATTTAAAAATGAGAGGAAATGACTTTTTGTTCTCTTGGGTTGTAATCCCTCACCTTGAACAACAACTAAAAAGGGCCACAAGCTGTTAAATGTTTTCTGAAGGACTGAGATTTATTTCATCTTCTACTTGGTGGAACTCAATACAGCAACAGACACACTGGGGTGGGAAAAAAAGTCTTTTAATTTTTTTTCCCTTTCCTACAAAAGATGCTGTGATGTTATCCTTCTTTCTAGGTTCCAAATGTCAACTCTCATATAATGAGGTATGACCCCATGTGCTGCCAGTGCCAGGGCAAAGTGGCAGTGAGACAGAGCATATTAGCCAAGTATAGAATCAGAAGATGATGGGCTAGGCTGGCAGGGCACAAAATAACAATGCAATGTAACAATGTAATGTAACAAGCTCATTTTCAGTGACTGCTAAGTACCAAGCATTGTGCTAAGTTCTAAGGATATGGAAAACATAGTTTCTTTCCTCAGGGAGCTTATTTTCCTCTGGAATGGCAAGGAAAAAGTAAACATATATATGTATGTATGTATGTATATATGTGTGTGTGTATGTGTGTGTGTGTGTGTGTGTGTGTATAAAGACTAGATCTATGATTCTTTCTTTTTTAATAGTATTTTTTCCCCAATTACATGTAAAAATAATTTTTAATATTCATTTTAAAAAATTTGAATTCTAAATTTACTCCCTTTCTTGCTCATCTCCCCCCTCCTTAAGACAGTAAACAATTTAATATAGATTATATATGTGCAATCATGTAAAACATATTTCCACATTAGTCATATTGTGAAAGAAGAAACAGACCAAAAGAAAAAAAAGCCACACACAAAAAAAGTGCAGAATAGTATGCTTCATAGATCTATGATTTCACTGGTAATGGGAACTCCTTAGAAGGGAATGCCCTCTTCCAATGCTGATCAGCACCTTCTCTGACAGTTAGTGTTGGAGAGAATTGCCTAGAGCCTTGAGAGGTTAATATAGAAAAAGTATATACATATTTTCATGGGATCATACAATTATAGATTTATGAATAAAAGAGACCATAGAGGCCATTTAATGGATCAGGAATATGAGGCACAAAACAATTTAAATAGCTTGCCCAGGATCATACAGATGGTAAGTGTCTGACATGGGATTTAAGCCCAGGTTTTCCTGACTCTAATTCCAGGGCCTGATTTCCTATGCTACTCTGCCTTGGTTGGGTAGGGGCCACTAATAATTGGAAGAATCTGAAAAGGACTCATGCTGTGAGATAGTACATAGTAGAGAGTGGGGTAGGAAAGCACAACCAAGGAGACAGTGAGCATAAGAGCAGGTGTACTGAGGTCATGAATCTGTTGAACTGAGGTTGTAGAGTCCTGCTATATTAGAGAAAACAGCCTGAGTTCAGAATCTAAGTACATAATGACAAGTCGGCATTTAAAGATTCAGTTCCAAAGGTGAAACAAGCTGGGAAAAGAACCCAGACATGGCAACTAGGATCACAACCTCCATTTTCAACGTAACCATGAATATCCATATATTACTATGGCAAGAATATGACTGATTGATTTTTAAGACAGGCTATTTTCTTTCTGCTCTGGATTTCAGCAGATGGATAAGAACTGGCAAGCTTGTGGTACTCCCCAGAGTGAACTTGGGATACTTGCAAAGTGATATTTGTGCCTTCTGATTTCCAGATAGGGAGAGGTCCAGGTACTCTAACATTTGAGTTCTAACATTTCTAGCACACATCCAGATTGAACTGTCCAAGTTAGACTGAGATATGGAAAAAACAAAACAAAACAAAACATATGCTCTAGAGAAAGACCCTTCTTCAGCTTAGGAGAGGAGGTGAAGACATGTCTATAAAAATGATAACAGCTAGTATTTGTAAGCACTTTTAAGTTTGGAAATCACTTTATTTCTATATTTTCTCACTTGATTCTATGAGATAGGTATCTTTATTTTACAAATGAAGAAACTGATACTCAGAAATGAGTTTTCTATAGTCACACAAAAAGTAACCTAGATCATCCCAGTTCCAAAAGCAGTAACAGTTCTTCTACTGTACTGTTCTGCCTCATAGTAAGATCAACTTTGAGACCTCTCCAGAAAATAAATGTTAAGGCATTTATGCATAAACTAGCCTCTTTGAAAATGCATAAACCCACAAGAAAAGAATCTATCCAATTGCAGAGTCACTTAGATAGAGAGCTTAAATACAATTGAAATTTTAGATGTAGTTTATTTTCAAATGTACATTTTCTTTTTTATTATGAATTTAAACATCAGCAATGTGAACATTCAATTATACAAAGAAGATCATAAAAATGATTGTATATGAAACAGTGAACTTATTATGTAAAAAGGATTTCTGAAAGTTTGCATTACCTGTAACACAGTAGTAACAAAATCACTCTGTCTCTTTCGAGACTTTCTTATGCTTTCTTTTATGCAATAAAAAGATTAATTGATGATCTTTTAGTTCTTTCTTCTTTTTATATACCTCTATCACTATCTACCAATTTTCTCTCTTCATAAAACAGGAGGCTTCTCTTTGAACAAGCAAGTATAGTCAAGCAAAACAAATCAAGCCATTGGCTATGTCAGAAAATGTATTTCTTACTTTGCACTTCTAATAAAATTAATTTCAAAATATTCTGAATTTAAAATCAAATGAATTACTTATTGGATGAAGTTGGTTGAATAAATAGCAACATAGCAGGGAAATACACTAATAAAAATAGGCATCGATTCCAAAAAATGCTAGACTCTTTTTCATTTAGTTGTAAGTTAAATGAAACACCATGTGCTTTGACTCCACAGAAGAATTTTGAAAACTTAACTTTGTCATTTGTAAGTCTTGAATCAAATTTTCTGTACTGTGGTAAATTCCCCTGCCAGGCTGCAGATGGGCTGGCTCGTTGTAAATGGGCTCCCTTTTTCACATGGGCCTTAATGAAAAAAGCCATCCAAGATAAGTACTAGGCCCTGACAGAGGAGGGTAAAAACTGGAACAGAGAACTAAGGGCATAAATCAGACATCTAGTTAGGCAACATCCAGAGAAATGGGGTTGTACTTTATGAAATCCATTATTTTAAATACCATGTGACTTCATTAGCTAGGAACACTACATGATATTAGAACAAAAGTGCTCTATAAATGATAAATATTATTAAGCTTTTTTATACTTTGCTTTTTTACTACTATGGTAGAATTAATATTCTGCATGAGGTTGGTTCCTATGATATGACTGACAGAGAAGGCATTTCCTATCTGAGAGAAGAACTTGGGGTAGGAAGAATTCTAAATAGAGTTACTTATGCAGTTATTGGTTCCCAGATTTACTCCTGAAGTTATGGGGAAAAGGACCATCACCCTTTCTACCAGTTTCTTGGTGGATCATCTTGCAGAAAGCATGTAGAAAGGTAGGCTGACTAGGATCATCTTTAGCAGCCCAGGTTTGAGTGGGGAGAGGGTAGAGATGGAAATAGATACTTCAGTCTCTATTGATTTGAAAATGAGTGATTTGCTGAGAAATGCACCCTTGTCTACAATGAAGAGTAGCCCCCTGACCCACAATTGGCCTGAAAAGTCCTTCAGGGACTTCTCCTGAGTAGACTACCCCAAGAATCATCTGTCAGGAATAGCAACGCTGGGGGGAGGGGTGATATGACTGTGATTCCTGTGAATGACTCTGCCTTCACGATGATACTTTTCTTTCAAATAAGATATTTACAAAGTATTTAGCACAATGTCTGGCATAAAGTTTAGCAACACCAACTTTCTCAAACCTTCCTGGACACTAAAGCCTGAGGTGGGAGATGGGATGGGGCAGAAAGTATGGCTGGAGAGATGCCCAGTGAGTATAATTTAGGGAGAGGCTGAGATATTTGAGAGAACATCGACATGTCTATGAGTCAACAAACCTGTATTAAGCACTTAACTATGTGGTTTTTACTGTGTTGAGCACTGGAGATGCAAAAAAAGGATCTCCCATTCTAATGAAGGAGAAAACATGCAAAAAATTGTACATATAGACATGTACCAGGAATGACATGTACCTATATTTATCCTCATTTTGCAAGTGAGGAAACTGAGAAGAAAAGTTGTAAGTTAAGGTATGATTTATATTCAGGTCTTACTGACTCCAAATCGATCTGCAGGTAACCACCTTAAGGTTGTGGGCAGCAGTTTCATCTGTAATAATGCTCTGGTTCCATTTCTTCATTTGTTAAATTCTGAAAACTATTTTGAGACTTGTTTTCATAGTTTAAAAAAAGGATTGCAAGCTTCTGGAAATAATTTTAACCACTTTATTATGCGTTTTTGGGTATCTGGCAGGTACAAAATTTTTGCATCTTGCAGTGATAAATTGCACAATTTCTACTATGTTATTGCATAATCTGCACTGATTACCCGTATTCAAGCTCCTTAAACTTTACAGGGGCTGCTAGGTGGCACAGTGGATAGAGTGCTCAGACTGAAGTCAGGAAGACTCATCTTCCTTAGTTCATATCTGGCCTCAGATACTTACTAGCTGTGCGACTTTGGGCGAGCCACTTAACACTGTTTGCCTCAGTTCCTCATCTATAAAATAAGCTGGAGAAGGAAATGGCAAACTATTCTAGTATCTTTGCCAAGAAAACGTCAAATAGGGACATGAAGACTCAGGACTAAACAACAAAAACTGCTAATAGTCAATCAGTTGCTTCTAGGGTGGTCTTCTGAAAGAAAGGCCCCTCCTACTTTTAAGAGTCCCATTTGGCAACTAGGTAGCACAGTGGACAGAGTGCTGGGCCTGGAGTCAGGAAGACTTGAGTTCAAATCCAGCCTCAGATACTAGCTCTGTGACTCTGAGTAAGTCGCTTCACCCTGTTTGCCTCAGTTTTTTCATCTGTAAAATGAGCTGGAGAAGGAAATGGCAAACTACTCCAGACCTTTGCCAAGAAAACCCCAAATGGAGTCACGAAGAGTTGGACACGACTGATAAACACCTCAACAACAACAACAGAAGTCCTAGGGGCAAGGACATTCTGAATTAGTATCAAACCCCCTATAAAAATCCACCAAAAAACCCCACTATCAACCCCCCTACCAAAAAGATATAATCAAATTTGCACAACTCAGCCATTTGTTTGACACTCCTTTGTAGACGTTTCATTAGTTGAGTTAATGTGGATGTCCAACAGTATGCTAGAGCTAGCTCCAACTTGCTCTCAAGAGACAGTTGTTAAATTTCAACATGAACACTTGTGGGGATTAAACGTGTTCAACCTACAATCAAAGAGACTGAGCCAATGCTCTAAGCCAATGGGACTTTATTAAAAGGTCCATGGTCCCTTCTGATGAAATAGACCTCAGATCTTCCTCACGATCTGAGAATCTGAGATGCCCTCTTCTTCCAGGACCTTGTATTTATAAAGTTTGAAACCCAAAGAGGCATGGTAAATACAAAATCCCATTGGTTGACACATGATGTGTAAACTAAAATAAACAAAAATTATGTATCAATAAGGTCATGAATTGGGTGCAGCAAGGAATATCTCTACTGACTAGGTGGTCACAAGATAGATGGGCTATTCCTTAGATTAGGCAGGAGGAGATGGTATAAGCTATACATATGCTCCAAGACCATATTGGGGGAACTTTCTGTACCATGCCACCACTCATGCTTGATTTGGTCATGGAATCTGAGCAAAACAAGATGGAGATATCTTTGTCAGCATTCTTGTGGTTACATTAAAGTTTGAGGCCTATTATAGGGTTTTTTTGTTAGAAACTGTATTCCTATGTGACATATATAGTATGGATTAATACATTGCTTATTCTTATACCTATTAGAAAGTGATTGACAAGATATGTATTTCTAGATGAATATGTTAAAATAATTACTAACAGTCATTACCCTTTATAAAATCATAATGAATTGACTAATACTGATTAGAGTTTAAATAGGGGTTTCTCAGGGAATCATTTTTCTCACATTTACATTTCAGAAATGGCAAATGCTATACATCAAGACCTAATTTATTGTTGACCATCTAGATATAAGAAAGTAACAGAGAAAATGTAATTATGAAGGTTAAATTTAAAAGTGTGTCATGTACATTTTTCTTGGAAAGCTGATTGTTAATCATTTACCAGCACACTCCTGATGTCACCCATGTAAAGCCTTTTGATTCTATGCTCAAATATTAGTTGTTTCATAAATTTTGTTAAAAAAAACCCCTCACTTTTGGTTAGAGTTAATAAATTGAGTGGCACATACCTCTTGTTTGCCTTTACAATTGTTTTCTAAAGTGAGGTCTGTTTATCCTAGAAGGATTTTACTGCAAATTTTTAACCTTTTTATTGTGCACTCTGAGAAAATCTATTAATCTTTCTCGTTTTTGGCAAAAAAACTGTTAAACATTTTAATGCTTCTTGAGAAAGAAGAGTCCTGGATTTCATTGCCACTGTTGGATTTTTGTTTGGATACTTTCCAGATCCATTATTGTATATTTTACTATGCAAAAAGTATATATTAAGATTGGTATTGAGTAGGTGTTAATTGCTCTAAGTGTGTTATTTCCATTAAGCTTTGACTTTAGGATGCTAATCAGTCTCTTAATATACACTTAGTTTTTGCCTTCATAATCTTATTGTCATGACTTGTCTAAGTAGGGCCAGCCTGCAGCCCTAGGATGAACTCTGTATTTCCCAGATTCATAGGAAATGTTCTATCATGCAGGCCAGAGTGCTAACCAATCACTTATATATACATATATACACATATGTATATGTATATATATATATATATATATATATATATATATATATATATATATATAAATATAATATACATGCATACACACAGAAAATATATCTATACACATATAACTATAATATATATGTATGTAAGTATCTATATATATTTACATGATACATACATACATACATATATATATATATATATATATATATATATATATATATATAATTTGTTGTTGTTTTTGTTGTTCAATCATATGTGACTCTTTGAGACTACGTTTGGGGTTTTCCTGACAAAGACACTGGAGTGATTTACCATTTCCTTCATCAGTGGATTTTCCCTGGAAGGATTATACTCAGTTTTTCTGAGTATCTTATTCTTGGTTGTAATCTTCATTCTTTTGCCTTCCAGGATATCATATTCAACGCCCTCTGCTCCTTTAATGTGGTAGCTGATAAATCTTTTGGAATCCTGACTGTGGCTCCATGATATTTAAATTGCTTTTTTTCCCCTGGTTTCTTAAAGTATTTTCACTTTGACCTGGAATTTGGCTATGATTTTCCTTGTAGTTTTCCTTTTGGAATCCCTTTCAGGTGATGATCAGTGGATTCCTTCTATTTCTACTTTATCCTGTGGTTTGAGGATATCAGAGCAGTTTTCCTTTATAATTTCTTGAAATATGGTGTCTAGGTTCGTTCTTTTATCATGGATTTCAGGTGGTCCAATGATTCTTAAATTATGTCTCTTCAATTCTTTTTCCAGGTTAGTTGTTTTTCCCATAAGTTACTTCACGTTTTTTCCTATTATTTCATTCTTTTGACTTTGCTTTAAATTTCTTAATGTCTCATGGAGTCCTTAGCTTCCATTTACCCAATTCTAATCTTGAAGAAATTATTTTCTCCATTGAGCTTTTATACCTCTTTTTTTCATTTGGCCAGTTCTGTTTTCTAAAGTGTCTATTTTACCTATGAACTTTATTATTATTAGGGCAGTTAGAAAGGTTACACATAGACAAAGGGCATAGGTATAAGTTGACTATAATGGGATGATATCCTAAAGACAATTGAGGGGTGATAAAGAGGGATGAACTGGGAGAAGGGGAAGGGAGAAGTAAAATGTGGTAAATTATTTCACAGAAAAGTGATGTGACGGAGCCCTTACAGTGGAGAGGAAGATGGGTGAGAGGCAATGCTTGAACCTTACTCTCATCTAAATTGACCGAAAGAAGGAATAACATACACACTCATTTAGTTATAAAAATTTATCTTACCCTAAAGGGTAGCAGGATGGGATGGGGATAACAGAAGGGGGGGACTGATAGAAGAGGGGATGGATTAGGGGAGGGGGCAAAATAGGATGGAGGAAAATACACAGTAAGCTTAACTGAATGTGAATGGGATGAACTTACCCATAAAACAGAAGAGGTAACAGAGTGGATTAAAAAAAATAGAATCCTACCATATGTTGCTTGGATTAAAAAACAGAGTCCTACAATATGTTGTTTACAAGAAACATACCTGAAGCAGAAATACACACACACACACACACACACACACACACACAGGGAGAGGGAGAGGGAGAGAGAGAGAGCGAGAGCGCAAAGATAAGGGGCTGGAGGAGAATCTATTATGCTTCAGCTGAAGTAAAAAAAAATCAGGGGTAGCAACCATGATTTCAAAGCAAAAGCAAAAATATATCTAATTAAAAGGGATAAGCAAGGAAATTAGATCTTGCTAAAAGGTACCATAGACAATGAAATAATATCAATAGTAGAGAAATATGCACAAAATGCTATAGCATCCAAATTCTAAAAGAAAAAGTTAAATGAGTTACAGAAGGAAATAGAGAGTAAAATTATACCAGTAAGGGACCTTAACTTTCCCCTCTCAGAAATAACCAAAAATAAAGAAGCATGAAGTTAAGGAGAGGAAAAGAATTTTTAAAAAGTTACATATGATAAACCTCTGGAGTAAATCGAATGAGAATAGAAAGGAATATACCATTTTTCTCAGCAATACATGGGACCTACACAAAAATTGACCATGTATTAGGGCATAAAAAAACCTTACAACCAAATGCAGAAAAGCAGAAATATTAAATGCATCATTTTCAGATCATAATGAAATAAAAATTACATTCAATAAAGGGCCATGGAAAGGTGGTTTGAAAATTACTTGGAAACTAAATAATCTAAACCTAAAGAATGAATGGTTCAAAGAACAAATCATAGAAACCATCAAAAACTTTATTGAAGAGAATGACAACAATGAAACAACATACCAAAATTTATGGGATGCGGCTAAAGCAGTAATTATGGGAAAATTTATATTTCCAAATGCTTGCCTCAATAAAATAGAAAAGGAGCTAGAAAAAGAAGAAATTAGAAATCCTCAATTAAACACCAAATTGGAAATCCTGAAAATCAAAGGAGAGATTAATAAAATTGAAAGTAAAAAAATTAAACTCATAATAAAACTATGAGCTATTTTTATGAAAAAAAGGCCTAATAAAATAGAAACAAAATTAGTGCAGCCAAAATTAGAAGGAAAATAGGAAACTGGAGAAAAAATTCACAGCAAGTTTCCCTGATAAAAGCATTGCTTCTCAAATACATAGGGAATTTATAAATTTATATAGCCCAACTTATAAAAAAAAATCAGAACTATTCCCCAATTGAGAAATGGTCAAAGGATAGAAACAATTTTCAGAAGAAAAAAAAATCCAAGCTATCAATAATCTATGAAAAAATGCTCCTTAATTAGAGAAGTGCACATTTAAAACAACTCTAAAACACCACCTCACACCTATGAGATTGGTTAACATGACAGAAAAGGAAAATGATACATGGTGGAGGGGATATGGAAAAATGGGGACACTAATGCATTGCTGGTGGGGTTGTGAGCTGATTCAACCATTCTGGAGAGCAATTTGGAACTGTGCACAAAGGGCTTTAAATTATGCATATCCTTTGGCTCTGCAATACCTCTACTAAGTCTTTATCCAAAAGAGATCAGAGAAAAGGGAAAAGGATCCATTTGTACAAAAATATTTATAGCAGCGCTTTTTGTGGTGGCAAAGAATTGGAAACTGAAGGGATGCCCACCAATTGGGGAATGACTGAACAAGTTGTGGCGTATGATATGATTGAATACTGTTGTGCTACAAAAATGATGAGCAGTTGCTTTCAGAAAAACCTGGAAAGGGCTATATGAGTTGACGAAAAGTGAAGGGAGCAGAAACAGAAGAACATCTTATATGGTAACAGCACCATCATAACAATGATAAACTCTGAAAGACTTAGCTACTCTGATCAGTACAATGATCCAACAATTCCAAAGGATGAAAAATGAAGAATGCTATCCACCTCCAAAGAGAGATCTGACAAACTTTGCTGATTGAAATGCTCTTCTATTACTTTCTTTATTTATCTTGGTATGTCTGTGTGTGTATGTTTTCTTTTACAACATGCCTAATATGGAAATGTTTTGCATAACTTCACATGTATAAGCACTATCATCTCATAAGATGCAGAGGGATAGGAGGGAAGGAAAGAATTCGGAACTCAAAAAATTTTTAAAATTAACGTTAAAAAATTTTACATATTATTGGTAAATATTTAATTATACAAAATATATTTTTTAAAAAAGAATGAGAGATTGTAAATGGAAAGTCCAGTATTTTATTGATATGCTCAAGAGACTACAATAAATTCAAAAAGTCCTTCTGCCCATTAAATAGATCTTCAATCTGTGGTTTATAGGTAGAAAATATTGAATGTATAGAGGCAGTAATCTTTATAGGTCAGGGGACCATACCTATATCAATGAGATGACAGATTCTTCTAAATAGTTCTAAGGTGCTTTCCTGCTCTAAAATATCTATTTTTTTGCCTTAAAAATATATTTAGCTTTTTCCTCCCCTTTCTTTTTTTCTTTTTACCTGAATTCTTTTTTTCTTCTATCTACCAAACTACTTCTGGTACATTTACTCATGACATTTCTAACACTGACATTCCCTGTCAGTAAGCTTTGATCAGCTCACAAACCTGCTAGTATTTCTCACCTCACTGGTTTTTTATTATCTCACACACCATTTAACAAGGGTGTTGACTGGCTGCTATTGGCTCCCTGCTGAAATAGGCCTATTCTGTGATTTTTAGAGCTTTGTATTTTTCTATTACAAGTCCTCTTTCATATTATTTACTATAGCTATAGGACTACAAAACATCCTAAGAATTCATTGGAAACCCTAGTTGTCAGCCAGAATTACAGTTTATCTTGGTATGTTCTGTTTTTTGCAGATGCAGATAAATGGAAGTTTTTACTCAATTGCCTAATCTGACCAGATGGTCTGGCATCATGAAGTAAAGGCTGTGTCCTGGAAAATCTGTGGTGATCAGACATTAGTCCTTTCCAGGGTTTCTATTCCAATTCTTCTATTCTTTGTGCTTCTGACTTATTCAATAGCTTTCATTCATTCATTTACCTTATGTATGTTCCACTAGCCCAACAAATACCCTACACCCACTTGTTCCCCACTGCCTCTCACTCCACCTGCCTATTTCCTCTGTTTTACTCTTCTTGATTGCCATTGGCCTATTATTTCTCTGCAATCCACAATTGTGCCGCATCATTTTGAAACTTTCTGCCCTTTGAGCTTGTGTTCATGCCACTTCAGCTTAATTACTATGTGATTTTTTCTTTTTGTTAATATGGGAAGTTCTGGATGTTGGCTATATTATTCCTGGGACTTCTTGTTTTGGAGTTTCTTTCTAGAGATGACTGATAGATTCTTTCTAACGTCACTTTTGCTCTCTGACATGAACAGATCTGTTCAGCTAACATTTATGATTTCTTGAAATAAATGTCTTTAGACATTTTTTTAAATCATGAGGCCCAGTTGTTTCTCCTTCACCTATGTTGTAGGGCAGTTGATTTTTAATATCAGACATTTTATATCTTCTATTTTTCCAATGTCTTCATTTTGCTCTACTATTTCTTGCTGTCATATGGAGTCACTGGTTTCTGTTTGGTCTATTTTAATTTTTTAAGGAGTCCATGACTTGTGTAGGTATTGGTACTTTTTTTAAAAAAAACTATTTTTTTCTGCTTCTAAGTTCTTTTCTCAAGAGATTTTATTTCAACTTTTATCTCCTGCATCATTTATTCTAGGGATTTATGTAGTCCTCGTGGAAATCCATTTTTTCCCTTTCAATCTTTGCTTTCCATTGTTACAGCATTACTTTTCCCCTATAGGTTGCATTTTGGGGGCATCTGGAGCTATACTAATTTTTACAATAATAGTGTCTTCACTTTACTCATCTTTTCCAGCCTTAGTTCCTGAACTGTGGCTTTATGCCAGGGTCAGGCTTACTACTTAGCTTCTGGGTGACAGTATTAGCCTTAATTGTTTCTAGCTCTGGTTACCTTGTTTTTTATGATGACCTCCACCTATTGTGGTAAGACCCTTTAATTTCAGGGTCCTGGATCTCCAGGGCCCTTTATAGGCTCAACACAGAATGCAAGGGAATCTCAGAGCACTGAGGTATGTTGGTATGAACAATATCATGGCCAGACTATACACTTCTTCTCCTGGTGGATTTCACGCTATGGCTTTCCAACCACCTTGGGACTCTGTGGAACCTTCCACTTTTGCTGCTTCTGGCTATAGAATCTCATAGGCTATGCATGTTTTTCACTTTTTACTGGTCATGTTATAAGACCACTAGCTTGTTTGTCTGCACTACCAATGGCTTTGCTGATGACCATCTTTATTATTGTCTTGGGCTGATTTTCTGTGAAATTCTGGGTTAGAAATCACTTATTACAGTTCCTCATTGTATTTCTTGATCTTTATTTAGTCTGGTGCCATTTATGGGTTTTTGGTAGAGTAGGTATGTGTGAGCTAGGCTGACTGATGCTGTTTAGGCAGTCAACTTGAATAGAAATAGACTATAATCTTCTATTGGTTATAGTTTTATTATACATCTTTCATTTTTTTTTAAAGTTCTATTGATACTTTTTTGTTTTTATATCACAATCATTTCCAGATACCCCATTCTCTTGTAAAACAACAAAAATGTTAGGCAAAACCAACTCACACAGGGGCATTGCCTGAAAATGTATGCAATGTTCCATACCCATAGACTCCTTCTTCTCCAAAGAAAAGAGGTTCATTTGGTTCCTCAAGTTTAGTCATTAAAATTACAAAGCATTTGGCTTCATCTTAGTCTTCTTTTCATTTACACTGTGTCATTATATATGTTATTCTAATTTTATTTAATTCACTTTGAATCATTTCATGCATCTCATGTTTTCCTGTATTCCTTATATTTGTCATTTCTTAGGGTGCTATATTCTTCACTATAGTCCTTTACAATACACTTTGGTTTTTTGTAATATAAATTTATTTATTTTTAGTTTTCAATGTTTACTTCCATAAGATTTTGAGTTCCAAATTTTCACACCATCTCTCCCCTCCCCCACCCCAAGATGGCATGCATTTTGAATATCCCTTCCCCTAGTCTGCCCTCTCTTCTATCTTCACCCCCCTTCTCTTATCCCCTTCCCCTTCTATTTTCCTGTAGGGCAGGATAGACTTCTGTACCCAATTTCCTGTATTTCTTATTTCCCAGTTGCATGTAAAAGCATTTTTTTAAAAACATGTGTTTTTAAAACTTTGGGTTCCAAATTTTCTCCCTTCCTCCCTCCCCACCCACCCTTACTGAAAAGGCAAGCAACTCCGTATAGGTTATACATGTGCAGTTATGCAAAACACTTCCATAGTAGACATGTTGTGAAAAACTAACTCCATTTCTCTTAATCCTATCCTGCCCTCCTCCATTTATTCTATTCTTTCTTTTGAGCCTGTCACTCCTCAGAAGTATTTGCTTCTGATTATCCCCTTTCCCAATCTGCCCTCCTCTCTATCATCCCCCTTCTCTTTTGTACCCTTCCCCCCCTATTTTCCTGTATGGTAAGACAGATTTCCATACCAAATGGAATGTGTATGTTATCCTTTCCTTAAGCCAAATCCTATGAAAATAAGATTCAATCATTCCCTCTCACCTTCCCCTACTTCCCCTCCACTGTAAGAGCCTTTTCTTTTCTGTTTCTTTGTGAGATAATTTACCCAATTTTATCTCTCCCTTTCTTCTTCTCCTAATATAATCCTCTCTCATCCCTTAATTTTATTCTGCAGATATGACCCCTTAATCTTCAACTCACCCTGTGCCCTGTATCTATCTATCTATCTATCTATCTATCTATCTATCTATCTATCCATATATATACACACACACATATATATATACATATACATACATATATACATGCATACGTACATACACACACACACACACACACACACATAATTTTTCCCCCTCCAACTACCCTAATGCTCACAAAGGTCTCATGAGTTCTAAATATCATCTTTCCATGCAGGAATGTAAACAGTTCAACCTTAATAAGTCTCTTATGATTTCTCTTTCCTGTTTACCTCTTCCTGTTCTACTTGAGTCTTGTATTTGAAAGTCAAATTTTCTATTCAGCTCTGGTCTTTTCATCAAGAATACTTGAAAGTCCTTTATTTCATTGAATGACTATTTTTTCCCCTGAAGGATTATACTCAGTTTTGCTGGGTAGGCGATTCTTGGTTGTAATCCTATCTCCTTTGCCCTCCGGAATATTACATTCCATGCCTTGTGGTCCTTTAATGTAGAAGCTGCTAAATCTTGTGTTATCCTAATTGTGAGAACTCTGGAATTTGGCTACAATATTCCTAGGATTTTTCCTTTGGGGATCTCTTTCAGGAGGAGATCAGTGAATTCTTTCAACTTCTATTTTGCCCTCTGGTTCTAAAATATCAGGGCAGTTTTGCTTGATAATTTCTTGAAAGATGATGTCTAGGGGTCTTTCTTTGATCATGGCTTTCAGATAGTCCAATAATTTTTAAATTCTCTCTCCTGGATCTATTTTCTGGGTCAGTTGTTTTTCCAATGAGATATTTCACATTCTCGTCTATGTTTTCATTATTTTGGATTTGTTTTACAGTGTCTTAATTTCTCATAAAGTCACTAGCTTCCAATTGCTCTATTCTAATTTTTAAGGAAGTATTTTCTTCAGTATTCTTTTGGACTTCCTTTTCCATTTGGCCAATTTTGTTTTTTAGGGCATTTTTCTCCTCATTGCCTTTTGGGTTAGGCTATTTTTTAAGGTGTTATTTTCTTCAGTATTTTTTGGGGTCTCCTTTAGCAAGCTGTTGACTTGTTTTTCATGATTTTCTTCCATCACTCTCATTTCTCTTCCCAGTTTTTCTCTTCTACTTCTCTTTCTTGCTTCTCAAAATCCCTTTTGAGCTCTTCCAAGGCCTGGGACTGATTCATATTTTTCTTGGAGGCTTTGGATGTGGGAGCTTTGACTTTGTTGTCTTCTGGTTGTATATTTTGATCTTCTTTGTCACCAAATTAAGATAATATAGTCTGACTCTTTTTGTGCTGCTTGGTCATGATCCCAGCCAATTACTTGAGTTTTAAACTCTTTGTTAAGGTAAGAGTCTGCTTCCAATGTGAAGAATGTACTGTCCCAAGCTTTGGGGATTTATACAGCTATTTTCAGAGATACTTGTAGGGATCTGTAAATTTTCTGTTCTTGCAAGTTCGTATGAAAAGGAACGAAGTGTTTACTCCTTTCCTGGCCTGTTCTCTGGTGTATTAGTGACCACAAGCACTCCTTTCTGTCCTGGAACTATGAGGAAGGTTTTCTCTTCACAGCCACTACAAGCCCCACCATGCCAGCGCTTCTCCTCACCCAGGACTGCTGACCCAGATCCAAGCACGGGCAAAGCAAGAGATTCCTGCCTTAGCACTGGCAAAGAGATCCCTGCAATCCCCCCCGATCAGCCACTGGATTCCACCTCAGTCTGTGGGCCAGAAGCTCAGGATGAAGCCACTGCCCAGGGGCCTGAGCTCTGTGCTCTGGAATTGGCTCTGAGACCTAGCTCCTCTCTCACCACAGAAACAAACTTTTCCCACTGACCTTCTAAGTTGTCTTTGGCATGCGTTTGTGGGTTGAGAAGTCTGGAAACCACCACAGCTGCCTGCGATTCAGTGCTCTGAGGCCTGCCTACTCCAGGTTTTGCTGCGGCCTGCGCCCCCACCTGCACTGCGCTCCTCTCCCTGCCCACGAGATATACCTTTCCCAATCAATCATCCAGATTGTCTTGGGCAGGAAATTTGCTTCACTCTGTCTTTTTGTGGGTTCTGCTGCTTTAGAATTTGTTTAGAGCCATTTTTTATCAGTATTTGGAGGGGTTTGGAGGAGAGCTCAAGCAAGTCACTGCTTTCACTCTGCCATCTTGGCTCCGCCTTTACAATACACTTTATAAACTTTATAGGTTATCAGTCTGAAAAAGTACAGGACCCAATTGTACAAAATTATAGGCAATTCAATTCTGTAAAGTTAAACCAAGTTACACAAAGACCCTGACAATGCGTGCAATGGTCTTCTATACTTCCTTTCCTCTTGAAAGTATATAGCATGTTTGTGACAGGCCTCCATATATAAATATGTAGATTTACTTATGCAACACCACAATGCTAAAAAGTGAAAAATGCAGTTATGCAAGTAGCTATTTGCTTCACCAATCTACTATACTGCCATTTTGACTCTCTCTCTTTTTTTAGATTAAATGTACATATTGTTTAAATTCTCAGAAATAGTAATGCAATCAAATAGTCCAACCTTATCGAGCTGATCTCTTCCCTATAGATTGAGGATTCTTCACCTAGGATCTGTAAACATATTTTGGTTAATTTTTTTAATATTTGGTTAATATATATACATATATATACATATATATACACATATATACATATATATATATATATATATATATATATATATAATTTGTTTCCTTTGTAATACCATATGCCATTTTATGCACTTAAAATGTATGTCATTGTTTAATCTTTTCAGTTGTGTCTGACTCTTCATATCCCCATTTAAGGTTTTCTTGTCAAAGATATTAAAGTGGCTTTCTACTTCCTTCTCCAGCTCATTTAATAGATGAGGAAACTGAGGCAAACAGGGTTAAGTGACTTGCCCAGGGGCACACAGCTAATAAGTGTCTGAGGTTAGATTTGAACTCAGTCAGGCCCAGTGCTCTATCCAACTAGCTTCCCTTAAAATGTATAAGACTCATTAAATATGCCTGTAGGTATCGAGAT
This sequence comes from Phascolarctos cinereus, assembly GCF_003287225.1. Classification (NCBI taxonomy): domain Eukaryota; kingdom Metazoa; phylum Chordata; class Mammalia; order Diprotodontia; family Phascolarctidae; genus Phascolarctos; species Phascolarctos cinereus. Next base: position 133,505,647 of record NW_027555514.1, read on the forward strand.
GGCACAGCACAGAGACTGTTGGTCTTGAAGTCAGAAATGATAACACTAATAATACCTAACACATGTACAGAGCTTACTATGTGTCAAGCACTATGCTAAGCGTTTTATAATTCGTATTTTATTTGGTCCTCATAACAACCCTGGGAAGTAGGTGTTATTATTATCCTCATTTAACAGATGAAGAAACTGAACCAAAGAGAAGTGAAGTGACTTTTCCATGGTCACAGAGCCAGATATGAACTTAGGTCTTCCTGACCTGAGGCCCAGTGCTCCCTCCACTGCCTCTCCTAGCTACCTCAAGGAGACCTGAATTCTAATGCTGCCTCAGGCCCATACTAGCTCAGTGACTCTGGGCAAATCATTTAACTCCTATCTGCCTCAGTTTCCCCATCTGTAAACCTTGCAGAGTTGCTGTGAGGATCAAATGATATAATATTTATAAAGCTCTTTTTGCTATTGTTATTATTATTATTATTATTATCATTATAAAAAACATTTTCCTGAGAAGAATTCCATAGGTTTAACCAGCCTAACAAAGGAATCTGTAACACAGAATGGTTAAGAATTCCTCCTCTAGACCATCAAGTTTGCTGATTCTGCATTGTAAGTACCAACTTCTCAAAGGTCTCATGCTACTATCCTGATTTGACAACAGTTTGCACATTTTGGAAGCATCTGTGAAATCATATAGAAATCATAGAAACAGACCCTTCCTCTAAACAACAAACTCAAATATTGAAGTCTACTACACCGTAATTGGCCACTCTCTAGGTTTTTGCTTTGCATTAGAAAGTTAACTTTTTAATTAATAAGAAATGTTCAGACAAGTCACATTTCTATTGTCATGAGTAATGTATTTGCCGTTTGATACTGTGAATTGGATTCTAATATGCTCTGGTCACTAATCTATTAATGAGAAATGCACCATAAATCAAATGACATGTATTACATAATCTGTATTCATGATAAAGTGTGTTCTTTCAATTAGCTGTGAAACATAATGCTAAAAATTCCCAATTTTATCTGGTTTCCACAAGGTTTGCTTTGTACACTGTCCCTGGCTTTGTTTAGCCTTTTGGAGACAGAATTATTAGCACAGTGCTGCATGTAATATTCACTGCTTACCCTAATCCCTCCACTCTCACCCTACATTTTTTTCCCCCACACCTAATTTTTCTTTCTTCCTCTGAAATCCTTCTTTGGTACCTCATAATGGAATGTGGGTCTGGGTTCTTAAAGGCTTTGGAAATAAACAAAAAATTTTGATGGGTCCTACCAAACTTGAAAGTCTTTGAAAGACCCAAAATTGATGGACTGCCTATCTTGTGAATGCCAGCCTTGTGATGTCCAGAGAGGCAATCACTAAAAGGTTGACCACTAGATGAATTTTTTTTTTAAGTTTCACCATAGCAAGCCAGAAAGATAATTCGTCTGGCTTGATTGATATCTGTTTTGGTGAAAGGAATACCACACTATTAAAATCACAGATCCTTTGAAGTACTGATATAAATGTTAACCACAGTCTTTTATATTTCTTACCCCCTTATAAATTTTTTTTAAATAGACACTCAGATGACAGATTATCATGATACAAATAATCATCTTTCATTTGTATGGATCATAAGGTCATTTAAGGTGGACCTCAAAGTACATCTGGTTCAATGCTCCCATTTTAAAGATGACCAAACTCAGGACCCAAGTAGTTATGTAGCTTGCCAAAGGTCACACAGGTAGTGGGGGGGGGGATTTGAAAGTAGGACCTTTGACCCTGATTCTATTGCTCTTTCTACTGGATCAACTGCCTTTAAGGAAGGATTTTTTAACCTTTTTGTATCATGGACCGCTCTGGCAGTCCAGTGAAGCCTATGGATTCCTCAGAAGAACTTCTTTAAATGCATAAAACAGAATATATAAAATTACAGAGGAAACCAATTAAATTGAAATAGAGATAAAATAATGAAAACACAACTCCATAGACTCTCTACACTAAGTTAATTTTTGCTCTAGGGTTAAGAAATAACTTTTTTTTACTTGTTGTTGTTTCTCACATTTAATTTCAGGGTATCAATAAATCACTCAATAAGCCATTTATTACATACCTTGTTTTTAGAGTAATAGGATGTTATTATGGGGAGGCACTCTCCAATCTCATTTTGCAGATGAGGAAAGTCATGTCTTACACTCTTTCTTAGGTAAGTCTTAGGTAAGTAGCATATGGACCTTTTGAATGCAAGGTATTCAGAAAGATTATGAAAATAAAAGTGTTAAGTCATCAAGTACTGATTAATTAGGTGACAACTATTTACAAGGTACTCACTCTCCTGGGTACTGTGGGTAAGACAAAGGAGCACAAATTTAATCTGTCCCTTTTGAGTTTTTCATCTTACTGGGAAGTTGAAACATATAATTGTAAGAATAAGACAATATTTGGTGTTTTAATGCCCACGAACAAGCAGAGGCGGGAGGGAAGAGAGTCGTATTGGTGAAGAATGGGTCCAGGGGTGGCTCAAGTTAAGGGAATACTGGCAAATAATTTATAGAGAATTTTAAGGTTTAAGGTATAGAGCTGAAACCTTCCATATGTATTATCTGCTCCATTAGAACGTGAATTCCTTGAGAGTAGGAATTGTCCTACATGTCTATATCTCTCCCTGGTACTTTTTATAGTGCTTTGCATGTAATAAGTACTTAATAAAATGCTTTTTAAAATTATTCATTCATTCATCATATGGGAAAGCTAACTTTAATGAGTTAAAGGCCACCTGCTGGTTGGTATGCAATGGATGGTGGTATTGCTCTCCTCTCCCCCCTCCCCACCTCTGGCCTCCCATCTATAAGTGTTATGGTTCAGAAGATAACCTTATTATAAAAGAAACCTTCAGTGGAATAGGAGTAGGAACTAGAAAACTTTAGGAAGCACTAGACCCATCCAATATCTACGGAGGGCTGCCAGCCTGTAATTATATCTACCTCATAAGAAAACATATGAAGCTTCCTAGGGGACATCGCATGTAGAAGGAATTCCATTTTTTCTTAAGGAAAATGTCATTTTCCCCTTTTGATTTCTCCTTTCAACAATGTAATATGTCTTCCTATTGCTTATCTCATAAAGTCTGAAGAAAAAATAGTGATTAGATGAGGCACTGGCTGATACAATATTTGCTTCATAGGTACTGATGTGGTAAAAAGATCAATGGCCTTGGAATCAGAAAACAATGAATCCTGGCTCACTATCTGTGTGCCTCTGGGCAAGTTACTTTAATTCCCTGGGCTTCAGGCTCCTTATCTGTAAAGTAAGGGATCTAAACTAATGTCTGTCACAGCTCTCAGATTCTCTATCAAAACGTATTTCATAAAATGAATACGGAATTTGTTACTGCCTTACTTAATGCTTTTCCTATGATTAATAAAATGTGATGCTTGTGTCAAGAAATCAGCACCAATTGATTTCTTGTTTTTGACAAGGTTATAGGCCAAGAGGGTTAGTCTCTACCAATAAATTATTTCTAGTCTGCTTTTCCTATTCTTTGATTGAAAAATGAATAGATATTTTGAAGGTATCTTGGACTTGAGCACCAAATAGTTAAGAAAAGCAAAACAATGGCATGGTATGAAGTGTGTACATGGAGCTTCTGAATGCCTTGGAGAAGAAAAGGGATTATGGTATTTAATGCATAGTTATACTTGGTAGGCAGCTTGGTTTAATGGAGAAAACACTGGACTAGGAGTCAAGATATGTGATTATATTTGGTGGAGACAATGGAAACTTCAAAACTTTAAGTTTCTTGTATTTTCTAAGTTTTTCTGCCAGTTTTATGGCTCCATTCCTGAAGAGTAGAAAAATTATTCTTCTAACTTAGACTTTTCTATCTGATGCATCTTTTATATTTTGGGAAACAGTCTTTTAGGCAGAAAGACAGTAATGGAAATGGAAATCCTATCTGTTGAATAATAGGCTCAGAATTCTTAAGGAACAACAATCCAGTTGATTGGTAGTCTGCAACACATCTGTAATGATCTGTCCAATGTTAGACAATCTTTCTGCAGACTGGTACAGATCAGTGAACATGTTCGTCGACTTGTAGTTTGTCATTCAGTTCAAAGAGAGGGTGGACAAGTAAAGAACTGTCAAAAATTATTCTCAGCACAAGAAAAAAAATTAAAATCACAGATTATTAACTTTTGAAGAGACAAATTTATCTTTGTTTTTTCCTGATATTTTTACTGGAGCTAGTTTTTATAACTAAAGCATGTATTCTCATTAATGGAGTAATACATTAATCAATTTTATCTTCCTTCCTACCTCTTTACTTTTATCCAATGCCACCTCTCTCATTACTCCCCAACCCTAGTAAATGCCCATTAGTGCCAAGAGAAAGAATAATGAGACATCATGATTTTGTCCAAAGAGGTTCTATTTTCACTTGCTTCACAGAAATATGCATTTTTCATAAAATAGTAATCTTGAATCAAACCTATACAGAACTGTCTTAAGAATTAATAGACTCTCATCGCAATGCAATGCTACTGGATTTAAATCTCCTGCATTGTAGTCTTATATGAAATAATCTGCATTGTGATTAAAGCAATTTATCACACGTTTGTAATACCAGTATCTGAATTTTGTGTACCTAATAAACATAAGAAATCATAAAAGCTGTAGATATGTAGACTACAGAGAAGATCCATTTATATACATCAAAAATACTTTCTTCAAGAAAAGAATTAATAGGAGTTAGACATGGGAAGCACCAAATAACATCACAAAATATGAAACCGTTTATATTTTAACATACAGGAAATGACTCAATACTAATTTGAGAATCACTTCTGTATCAGCTTTCTGTACACAGACCATTGACTTGTTAGAGCCAAGACTAAAACTCATACAAAGTTTGGAGAAAGAATTTACAATAGAAAACATGTAGCACAAAATTAAAAAAAAACAAAAAACAAAAAACAAAACTCCAAACAGACCTATTCAAACAAATTATGGTAGTATATGTTTCGTAATTTTGCTTCAGGATTTGGTTATAATGCATAAATGTTACTATAAAGCCACATTACTTTGGGTAACCTTATGAAGATGTCTTATGTTGCCTTTACAAATCGTTTTCTTGGACCAAAATTGTGTGAAATCAGCATCATAAAAATAGTTTAGTAAAGGTTTCTGTAGTCATAAAAGTAACACTTTCATATTTCAATGGATCTGTGCTTTAAGCAAGATAGAAATCTTTCTACCACCTTAGATCACCATCTTTCATGCCCTCCATCCTCTCCAAGTGTCTCAACATATCCACTTAAAAACAAAACAAAACAAACTCTTTATTTTCTACTTGTGCCAATCACTATGCTGTGTGCTGGAAGAGATATAAGATAGATATTAGATAACACATGGCTTTTGCCCTCATGAATCTTACATTCTAAGAAGAAGTAAGAATGATGAAACACCATAAATCCTCCCTGACGGGCCTACCCATCATGTAAAGATTTCCCCTGTTTTTTAGCAACTTAGGGAAGTCAATGTACCACTTTCTCTATTTTTTTTATTCATACTATGTGACCAAACCAATGTCATATCTAGTCATTCTTATTGTCATTCATGTATTTCATACCATCCTTATAGATAGATCATTTGTTCTTGTTATTATTGCTACTGTCTTTCCACTGCTGATTATCTTATTTCTTCTCAGATTGTGGTATTCTATGGCTTATAGCCACACATGACTATTGGGAAAATATTTTTAGTTGTAGATTTGGAGTCAGACAACTTGGATTTTCATTCAGTCTCTGTTTCTTATTACTGGAATTCCTTGGGGAACTCATTTAGCCTCTTTGGACCTCAGTTTCATCATTTTTCAAGTACAGGGATTGGACCAGAATGTCCTTTTTAGTTTCAAATCCTGTGATTGATTATCTATAATCTCTGATTTATGGTACTGTGCCTTTTGTAGCAGTGAACAGTCTGGGGATCACTGAAAGCACTGCCTAGTTTCCCAAACATAATCTGGCCCAAATATAATCCTCCTAGTATTCAATTTCAGTCCTAGTACATTATCCATTTGCAGGATTTATCCAAGATACATATATTGATAAACTAATTTGAATGACTGCTTATCTAGCTCCATGACATATCATCTAGGCAATATGTTTTTCATCAGTTTTATTTTTCAACTATGGATAGTTAGACTGATTCCTTTCATATTACTATAAATTTCATACATTTACAGATTTTGTAAATACTTTAGACCTTTAGTGCCTATGGCCTGATGTAATTAGCATAATATCACCTTAAAATGGGGAGATTTAGAAAATTTCACGAATAAAGAATTTTTCTTTTCTTTGTATCTGTAGTGGGTTATCTCCCATGACGTTAGAGAAAGCCTTTGATGAGTATCTCTCTCTCCCCATTTAACAATATGCTTAATGCCAATACTCAATTTCATAAAGTTATCTCCATAGTCAAATCTATTATGGAATTTCACATGATTTTGATACATTTGTTTAGGAGATACCTTGTTTAAAGGAAGCCTTCCAAGCTACATTTACTATACTGGGTCAAATGATATTTTGAAACCTATCAACAATAAATGCAACCAAACCTGAAATTGCCAATAACCCTCATTCAGTTGTGTGATTATTAAGATATGGTTTGCTAAAGAGTACCACCTGTAAAAGCCTATCAATTGTCTTCTTAAAGATAGAATTCTGGGTCTACAGTCGATAAGACTTGAGTTCAAATCCAGCCTCAGACATTTACTAGCTTAGTGATGTTGGTCAAATCACTTAACTGTTATCTGCCTCAATTTCCTCATCTATAAAATAGGACTATAAGACCTACTTCCTAGGGTTGCTGTGAAGATAAAATGAGATGACATTTTAAAAATACCATCTATTATTGACAATGAGAGGCAGCTAGGTAGGTGATGCAGTGGGTGACGGAGAACACTGGACCTGGCAGAGTTAGAAAGACCTGAGTTCAAACCTAGCCCCAGATTCTTACTTGCTGTGTGAACTGGAACAAGTCACTTGATCAGTATCTGCCTTAGTTTCCCCAACTGGGAAATGGAGATAATAATATCGTCTGCCTCCCTCGGTTGTTGTAAGAATCAAATGGAATAATAGTTATAAAGTGCTTAGCATAGTACCCAGCACATAGAAGGTGTTCAATAAATGCTTCTTCCCTTTCTTTTTCTTCTCATTATTATTGTTGTTATTAGTAGCAGTAGTTTCATATTTTAGGAAATATTTTCTTCTTGCATTTGAATGTCATTTTCACAAAGATTTTATAGATATGAAGAAAGCACAGAGGTAAAAAAAATGTTGGTAGCTTTTCGGTTGCCTTTTAAGAGTAAAATGCCATCCAGTTTTTCATTCTTTTGGAAATGTCCCCAGTTAGAGGCATCTTGAGGATTGCTCCCTCTGCAACTTTAGGATTGTTTTGTTTTCCATCACCAAGATATTCTGTAAATATTTGATCAGGTCCAACTGCTCTTCAAACTCCATCATAACTATTATAATCATAGTCAAAGCCAGACTCAGAAAAGTTGCCCATTTATTTGGGGAATACATTTTTATAGGATAGGAATTAATATTGGACCTGAGATTTCCTTGATATTTCCTTCCCAGTTAAGAAAACTCCATCTACCAGTAGTGCTCAGCCCCTTTGCTACAGTGTAGTTTTAAAGAGTTGCTGAAAACACTGAGGTTAAGTGGTTAAGCCAAGGGTCACAACAGCTAGTACAAGTCAGAGGAAGGGCTTAAAACCTAGGTCTTCATGGCATCTTAGATCAGCTCTCCATCTGCTCTACCATTGCCTTTAAGAGATGACCTAAATATTAGTCCCATAACCTTTGGGGTAGCTGAAATTCTACTTAAGAATCATTCCTTTAAGTCCAACAGACTCTTTTTAGTCTTCAAAAGTCCTCCTTTAAAATGCAAATGGCTCTGAGAGGATCATACCTTAAGCCACTAGCAGCTTTTAGTAGGGATTAGATGACAGCTAGCTGAGAGCAAGGCCCATGTCAACTGGAACAGGCTAGGTACCTGGGGAAAGAGGTGCTGGGAGGGCACTGATGACAAATTCCAGCTGCTTCACGATCTTGCCAAGGGTAGGTCCTGTGTAGCAGACTTTATACTGTTTACATTTTAAATAGCCATTGTAAATTGAATCATTGAATTTTAAGCATACCATGACCGATTCCTGTTACTGTTTAGAAATTCACATCCCAACTGGAAAAAGCTCAATGTTTATCAGGGAACAGGAAGGAATTCTTTAGCATGCTCTCTCCAAGGTGAATAGTAAAAGTCAATGTGACATTTTGCATTATTATTTAAAAAATACCAACCTCAACTAACATTATTAGATTTCTGCAAACATCTGTGGATTTGGAGAAGAGGGATGTTTTCAGAATCCCACTATTGGTAGCTTTTCTCAGTGCTTGAAGTGACACCCAAGCCTATGTGATTCCCTAGGGTCTTTGTTATTGGTAATACACCCACATGGGTTTTAATGGGCTGGGCTGGAGAAATAGCAGAAAGCTGAATTCCTGTAATTTAAACTAGAGTCGTGTTAAATGAAGCTAAATACAAGTGATAGGAAAATAGTGCCCTTTCTTGGGGTGATGACTTTTTCAAACCATAATAGAAACCTTGAGTCCAACAGTTATTTCTAGGTAGTCAGCAAGCCAAAACATGATCTAGAGTTTAGAACATAGTCACAGGTTCTATTTTCAGTTTCCAAGTTTGCTTTCTGCATATTTTTCCGAAAAGTTACTTATACATTTTAGTGACCTAGATGATGGAAAGCATATATCTGAGTTTTGGGAATATTTGATGTATCTGTGATTTCATCTGTGTAGGCAACTCCTTGTGCATATGAAGATAGTACCACAGACTTAAAACTAAAAAGGACCTCAGGAGTCATGTAGTGAGCCCAACTCTCTCATTTTACAGTTGAGGAAGTTAAGGCCAGAAAGGTTAAGTGTTTTGTTTAACATCATATGGAGGATAAATAGCAGAATTAGCACCTGAATCTGTTTCCTCTGATTCTAGTCTCAGCATTTTTCCAACTGTATCACTACCTGATGATTTAGGAGACAAGTCTTAGGGAGCCACCTAATAAGATACACAAAGATTAAGTGACCAACCCAGGGTCATCGATCCTGACTTGCCAACCCTCAGACTTGAATCATTCCCATTGCTCTTACACATGCGCTGATGAACATAGCTGAAAGTAAAGAAACTGTGTTGACTAGGTCCACTACAAATTTATGTTATATAACATCAACTGGAACTCCTCTACGGCAGAACAATCCTTTTATTTTTCCCTTATCAACTCACTATTCCTCTCACCATAATAGCTTTTTCAAACCTTTTCATCCCTTCTCAAACTTTATATGGCAGACCTTCCCCTCCAACAGCTGAGAATGTTGCATTATATTTTACTGAAAAAAAAATGTCGCCATTTGCTCAGAGCTTCTTCTTCCCCTATCCTCATCTTACATCATCTAGATGCCTTCTGCCACTATTTTTTTCCTTTCTCTCTTTTTCCCATGAAGAGCTGTCCTTTCTCTGGGTCAAGGCCAACTCTTCTACATGCTCAAGTAACCCCATTCTATCCTCTTTTCTCAAGAAGATTGCCTCTTCCATCATCCCCACCCTCTTACTATCTTCAGCTTCTCTTTGTCTAGTAGCTGCTTTGCTATCACCTATAAACATTCCCATGTCTCCCTCATTCCCAAAAGACTTCACTTGATCTGTTCATATCCACTAGCTTTAATCCTATGATTCTTTTCCATTTTGTGGCTAAGCTCCTTGAGGAGGCCCTCTACAACTGAAGCTGACACTTCTTTTCTTTCAGTCTTCTAGACTACAGCCTGGCCTTATCATCTCATGATTCAACTTAAATTGATCTCTAAAAAGTTATCAGTAATCTTTAATTGCCAAATCAATAGCCCTATTTCAATCCTTATCATTCTTGATCTCTGTGTAGCCTCTGACAGTGTCAATCACCCTTTTCTCCTTGATACGGTTTTCAAGGCACTGTACTCTTTCTGATTTTTCTCCTACCTGTCTGACCATTCCTTCTCTGCCTCCTTTGCCAGATCTTTATCCATGTCATGCTGCTAACTGTAGGTGTCCTTCATGCCTTAGTCACGGACCCTCTTTTTTTCCCTCCCTCCATACTATATCACCTGGTGATCTCATAAGCTCCTATGATTTCAATTATCATCTATGCTAATGATTCTCATTTCTACTGATCCAGCCTTAACCTCTCTCTTAACCTCCAGACTGTCATCTCCAACTTTCTATTTCTATTAGACATCTCAGAATGGATGTTGTATAGACAACTTAAACTCAACATTTCCAAAACTGAATTAATTATCTTTCTCTCCCAACCCTACCCTCTGTTGACCTTCTTAATTACTGATGAGACTACCACCATGCTTCCAGACCCCCACACTCACAACCTAGGTGTCTTCGTTGATCCATGGTCTCTCCTTTACTCTCCATATCTGTTGGAAATTCTTCCAATTTTACCTTCATGACATCTCTCAGGTGTGCTTTCTGCTTTCTGACATGATCACACCATGGTACATTGCCTCATACCTAGACTACTGTTGGCTTCTCTGCCTCAAGTCTCTCCCCTCCTCTTGGTCATCCTCCATTCAGTGTCCAATTAACCTATATAAAGCACAGATCTGAGCACGCCATCTCCCTCCCCCCATCGTATTCCATAAATTTCACTTCCTGACGGGGCATTTTCACTGCCTTGCTCCATTCCTGTAATACTCTACCTCTTCATTTCTACCTACTGACATTACTGGTTTCCTTCAAGATTCAACTAAAATCTCATCTTCTACAGCAAGCCCTTTAATGATCTCCTTAATGTTAGTGCCTTCCTTCTAGTGAATATCTCTGATTTATCCTGTATCTATTTTGGTTGTAGATAATTGTTTGTGTATTGTCTTCCCTGTTAGACTGTGAGCTCCCTGAGAGTAGAGACTGTCTTTTACCTTTCCTTGCATCCCCAGAATTTAGCACAGTGTCTGGCACATAGAAGACACTTAATAAATGCTTATTGACTGACTATCCTATATAATTCTTAAAACAAATTTTCTTCTTACACATGCTATAGTTATAATACTTATGTCATATGTAGACAATTACATTATGATTTATAGCAATGTCATACAATATATTACACATAAATATTAAATTATATATTTATAATGAAATTTTAATGTTATTTTCTATAACAAAAGAAAATTAGATGACAGTTAAGTAATTTTGAATGTAACTCGTATTTCTCAATCAAGTTATTCTAGAAAAGTAAAAGAAGCACTTAAAAAGCTCAAATATGACAATGATTATGAAATAAATCTGTGATTGAGGATAACTTAATATTTTTAAACACATAATGGAAATTTTAATGGAAAATATGATGTAGTGGTACATGATTTGGTTAAAAAAAAAACTATTTTCCACCAAGACATTTTCCATTTTTCCAAACAGTTCTTTCAAAATAAAAGTCTTTCTTTAGTAATGTTTTTTACTTTATTAAAGACTGGACTGCCTAGAGAGTTTCTAAGTTATGCTTACTTAATTTCTTCCACCAACACACTTTTTTTGATCTTTATATAGCAACAGATAATTTTCATAATTACTACTTTGTAATTTGAGAAGCGGTAATATCAACCTTCTTTCATTCCTATTTTTTCATTAGTTTCCTTGATATTCTTGACCATTTGTTTCTGTATAAGATTTTTTGTTACTGTTATTTTGTCTAATTTTGCTGTTTTAATTTAGCCATTGCATTTATATAGCACTATATCCATAGTTTACTTCATGTAATATTGTTATTTTTACATAGCAGTGCATAAAATGTACAACAATGTATATTGAACACAGCTCTACTTAGATATTCCATTATTTTTGTGAACACAGTCTTTAGTTTTATTTGAGCCCTGTATATATGTTAGGTTAACTCTAAAATATACAATGCATTCTATTGTTACTTTAATTGCAATTTCTCTTTCTTTTAATCCTCATTTATGTTAATGAAAAACTGAAATGAAAAACACTGAAAATTTCCATGAACTTATTATGTATACTGTTACTTTACTGAAACTAATTTCTGATTAATTTTTTGTTGATTACTTTGGTTTTTCTTTAAAGTAAATTACCATATTGTCTCCAAAAAGCATAATTTGACCTTTATTTTTGCTTATAAGTATTTTTCTTATATAATTTTTAGTATTATGTTTAATGATAGTGGAGATACCAGTCCTCCTTGCTGTAATCTAATTTTATTGGGAAAGATTTCAGTGATTTCTCTTATCAATAATGCTGCCTTCTGGCTGTAGACAAATGTATTTGGTTTTATTTAGGAAAAAACCTTTAATTCTAATTTTTATGTGATTTTAACAAAAATACATACAGTATTTTGTCAGAGATGGTCAATATAAAAATCATATTGATTGTATAATTTGTAACCAAAGGCAAAGACGCTCTATATAGTCAGTTAAAATAAGACTTGAAGCTAATTGTGGGTCAGATCATGAGCTTCTTATTGCAAAATTCAGACTTAACTTGAAGAAAGTATGGAAAACCATCAGACCATATAGGTATGACCAAAATAAAGTTCTTTATGCATATGCATTAGAAGTAATGAAAGGATGTAAGTGACTAGATCTGGTAGATAGAGTCCCTGAAGAACTATGGACTGTATAGGAAGCAGTGACTATCCCAAAGAAAAGGAAGAACAAGAAAGCAAAATGGCTGTGTGATGAGAATTTATAAATAGCTGAGGAAAGAAGGAAAGAAAAGGAAAAAAAAAGAAAAGGAAAGATATACCCAAGTGAATGCAGAATTCTAAAGAATAACAAAGACAGATAAGAAGGTTTTCTTAAATGAGCAATGCAAAAAGAAATTTGAAGAAAACAAAAGAATAAAAAAGACACTAGAAATTTCATTCAGGAAAATTAGAAATATCAAGGGAATGTTTCATGCAAAACTGGGCATGAAGACAAAAATGGTAGGGACTTAAAAGAAGTAGAAGGGATTAAGAAGAGGTGTCAAGGACGATACAAGAAAGATCTTAACATCACCCATAATCATGATGGTGTGGTTACTGATCTAGAGCCAGATCTCTTGGAGAATGAAATCAAATGGGTCTTAGGAAGTATTGCTAGCAATAAGACTAGTGGAGGTAACAGAATTCCAGCTTAACTATTTTTAATAAATCCTAAAAGATGATGTTGTTAAGGTGTTGCACTCAATATGCTAGAAAATTTGGAAAACTCAACAAAAGCCATTAGATTGGAACAGTTTATGTCTGAATCCTAAAAAATTTGTTGTTGTTCAGTCACTTCAGTTGTGTCTGACTCTTTGTGACCCCATTTGGGAAAGATACTGGCAAAGATACTGGAGTGATTTGCCATTTCCTTCTCCAAATCCTAAAGAAGAGCAATCACAAGCGGGAATCAAGGTTACCAGGAGAAATATCAACAATCTCAGATATACCACTCTGATGGCAGAAAATGAAGAAGAATTAAGAGACCTCTTCATCAAGGTGAAAGAGGAGAGTATAAAAGCTGGTTTGAAGCATAACATAAAAAGAAAACAAACCTAAGATCATGGCAACTGGTCCCATCACTTCCTGGCAAATAGAAGAAGAAATGGAAGCAGTGTTAGACTTCATATTCTTTGGCTCAAAGATAACTGCAGATGGCAACTACAGCCATGAAATTAAAAGATGCTTGCTCCTTGGAAGGAAAGTTATGGCAAATCTGGACAGCCTATTAAAAAGCTGAGATATCACCTTGCCAACAAAGATCTATATAGTCAAAGCCAGGGGTGGGGAACCTGTGGCCTCAAGGCCACATGTGGCCCTCTGGGTCCTCAAGTACGGCCCTTTGACTGAATCCAAACTTCACAGAACAAATCCCTTAATAAAAGGATTTGTTCCATGAAACTTGGACTCAGTCAAAAGGCCGCACCCAAGGACCTAGAAGTCTACATGTGGCCTCAAGGCTGCAGGTTCCTCATCCCTGAAAAGCTATGATTTTTTCATTAGTATTTCATGGCTGTTAAAGCTGAGTGCCATGGAATCAATGTCTTTGAATTGTAGTGCTGGAGAAGACTTTTTAGGGTCCCTTGGACAGCAAGGAGGTCAAATCAGTCAATACTTAAAGAATTTAATTCAGACTTTTTTTGGTAGAACAAATACTGAAGCTGAAGCTTAAATACTTTGGCCTCAAAATGAGAAGACAGGACTCATTCGAAAATACCCTGATGTTGGGAAAGATTTGAAGGCAAAAGGAGGAAGGGAATAGCAGAGGATGAGATGGATAGATAGTGTCATGGAAGTACCAAACATGAGCTTGGACAGACTTCATAGCCTCGTGTTCTATGGGGTCATGAAGAATTGGACATAACTGAATGACTGAACAGCAACAAATGTTGTGGAATGGGCAGGAGAACTCAATCACTGCCCCAGGCTTTGGAATTAGCCTATCCTTCCCCCTTCTCCTCTACTTCTTCCTCTATGTTTTTTTCAAACAAAAAATTATTATTGTCTTTACACATAAATCACAATCATTTCCTTATATATATTTCTCTCTACTCCCCTTATACAAAGAGAAAAAAATAAGGCCAAGTAAAATCAACCACTACATTAACTGCTTCCCCACAGCTGTCATATTTGATCTCTGTAGCCATCTTACCTTTTCATTCAGTATTGATCCTTATATTTACTCTGAGTTCAGTTGCTTTTTAATTTTTTTTATTTACATGATTATAGTCATTGCTATCCCAATTCTTCTTAATTTACTCTATATCAGTGCATACAAGTTTTCCCATGTTAACTTGAATTACTTCCCAGGCCCCTACTGACTGAAGGCCAGATCTGTTACATTTCACATCTCCACTCAAGTATTTTTTTGGGGTATGCTGACTCTGTTTGCCACTGATTCAGGCCTTCATCATTATGTTCTCCCAATTTTAGGGGCCTCTGAATCCTAGTTCCATTTAACTATTTAATAGTCAGATTCAATTTAACAAATGAATATTTACTTGTCTCTGGGGAGACTGAAGATTCATGGATGTATTAGGTTCACAGTTGAGCTCAGTTCCTATGAAGCATAGTACCATCAAGTTTAAAGTCCAAAAGCCCCCTCTCTTTCCCACTCTGGCTTCCCTCCAGGGCTGGAAGTAATATCCAGCCTGGAATTCTGATTCCAAAGTCATCTGAAACTGAAAAAAAATACAAAGTAGACTAAACCCCCAACCATGATTCTCAGGGCCATAGAACCTAAAAAGGAGAGAGAGAGAAGGTTGATTTCCCCCCATACTCAGCATAGTTCATGGTATCTATGCTACAGAAGAATAGACCTTTATCTCCTAGCCACAGTGAGAGAGAGAGATAAAGAGAGACAGAGACAGACAGAAAGAGACAGACAGACACAGAAAAACTGTCTCAGCTTGGTAGTCTTAAAGATGCAGCCTGTTCAGGCTGCGCAATCAATAGAGGTTCCTCCCATATGGTAGGGGAACACAGGAGATCTTCTCTTAGAAGCAGATTTTTTTTTCACATTCCACATAAGTACCTCCATTTTAGGTAATCTGGGCATATACAAAGCCTGGTAATATTTATTTAATTTCTTGTGGTATAATCATATTACATTGTGTTCATATATCACAATTTGTTTGACTATTCCCCAATCAATGGTCACCTGATTTGTTTCTAGGTTTTTGTCTTCCCCCCCACGAAGTGCTGCTATTAGCATTTGACGTTAGTGGAATGTTTTGTTTTGGTCTTTGACATAGGACACATGCCTAGTAGTGGTATTTCTCAGTCAAAGGGTATGAACAGGTCAGTAACTTTTCTTGCATAATCACCAATTATTTCCAGCATGGTTGGACCAATTCATAGTTCTACCAATAGTTTGTCATTGTACTTGAAAACTGCTCCTTTAGCTTACAGAATTTCCAGCTTTTATCATTTTTGCCAATTTGATATAAGTGAGGCAAAACCTTAGAGTTTCATTTGCAATTCTGTTATTATAAGTTATTGGTAGCCTTTTCCCATATGGTTCAGATTTCTTTTGAAAATTATCTTTTCCTATCTTCCACCCTAGGATATTTCTTTGTGATATCTCTCTATTGTATTAATCAATACATGTTCTCTCTATATTCCTTCATTGATTCCCAGACAAAATGGTACTTCTAAGGACAGTTGTTCTATCTTCTTCTTACAGTACATAAATACTAAGTAATCACCTGGTCATTTCATACCAAATGGATGTTTCCTTCGCTGCGTTTGAATTTCAAAGACCCTGCTCATTTCTGGTTTGCTGTAGAAGAATGATTGAAAGTCTGTGATCGCCAAATGGAAAAGGAAGTCCAAAAGATTACTGAAGAAAATACTTCCTTAAAAATTAGAATAGAGCAATTGGAAGACAGTGACTTTATGAGAAATCAAGACACTAAAACAAATTCAAAAGAATGAAAAGAATAGAAGAGAATGTGAAATATCTCATTGGAAAAACAACTGACCTAGAAAATAGATCCAGGAGAGAGAATTTAAAAATTATTGGACTATCTGAAAGCCATGATCAAATAAAGACCCTAGACATCATCTTTCAAGAAATTATCAAGCAAAACTGCCCTGATATTTTAGAACCAGAGGGCAAAATAGAAGTTGAAAGAATTCACTGATCTCCTTCTGAAAGAGATCCCCAAAGGAAAACTCCTAGGAATATTGTAGGTAAATTCCAGAGTTCCCAGGTCAAGGAGAAAATATTACAAGCTGCCACAAAGGAAACAATTCAAGTACTGTGGAAACACAATCAGGACAACACAAGATTTAGCAGCTTCTACATTAAAGGACCACAGGGCATGGAATACAATATTCCGGAGGGCAAAGGAGATAGGATTACAACCAAGAACCTATCCAGCAAAACTGAGTATAATCCTTCAGGGCAAAAAATGGGCATTCAATGAAATAGAGGACTTTCAAGCATTCTTGATGAAAAGACCAGAGCTGAATAGAAAATTTGACTTTCAAATACAAGACTCAAGTGGAACAGGAAGAGGTAAACAGGAAAGAGAAATCATAAGAGACTTATTAAGGTTGAACTGTTTACATTCCTGCATGGAAAGATGATATTTATAACTCATGAGACTTTTGTCAGTATTAGGGTAGTTGGAGGAAAAAAAATTATATGTGTGTATAGGTAGATAGATAGATAGATAGAGGGCACAGGGTGAGTTGAAGATTAAGGGGTCATATCTGGAGAATAAAATTAAGGAATGAGAGAGGATTATATTCGGAGAAGAAGAAAGGGAGATGTAGAATGGGGTAAATTATCTCACAAAAAAAAAACCGAAAAGAAAATGCTCTTACAGTGGAGGGGAAATGGGGAAGGTGAGAGGGAATGAGTGAATCTTATTCTCATAGGATTTGGCTTAAGGAGGGAATAACACACATTCAATTTGGTAAGAAAATCTGTCTTACCCTATGGGAAAATAGGGGGAGAAGGGGACAAGAGAGCAGGGGGATGATAGAGAAGAGGGTAGATTGGGAAAGGGGTTAATCAGAAGCAAATACTTCTGAGGAGGGACAGGGTCAAAAGAAAGAATAGAATAAATGGGAGGGCAGTATAGGATTAAGGGAAATAGAGTTAGTGTTTCATAACATGTCTACTGTGTGGAAGTGTTTTGCATAACTGCACATGTGTAACCTATATTGAGTTGCATGCCTTTTCAATGAGGGTAGGCGGGAATGGAGTAAGGGAGAAAGATTTGAAACCTAAAGTTTTAAAAACATATGTTTAAAAAAATGTTTTCACATGCTACTGGGAAATAACAAATACAGGAAATGGGGTACAGAAGTCTGTCCTGCACTATAGGAAAATAGAAGGGGAAGGGGATAAGAGAATGGGGGAAGAGATAGAAGAGAGGACAGACCAGGGGAAAGGATATTCAGAATGCATGCCATCTTGGGGTGGGGGGAGGGGTGCGATGGGGTGAAAATTTGGAACTCAAAATTTTGTGGAAGTAAATATTGAAAACTGAAAATAAATAAATTTATATAAAAAAGAAAGTCTGTGATCTAGAACTTTTTAAAAGTATTTTATTTTTTCAATGAAATGTAAAGACAAATTTTAACATTTTTTTTTAAATTTTGAGTTCCAAATTTTCTTCCTTCCTCCCTTGCCTCCCCCCTCCCTAAGACAGTAAGCAATTAGATACAGATTATATAACCAATCATGTAAAACATATTTTCCATATTAGTCATGTTGTGAAAGAAGAAACAGACCAAAAGAGGAAAAAACATGAAAAAAATAAAGTGAATGTATGCTTTGATGTGCATTTAGACTCCATCAGCTCTTTCTCAGGATGTGGATAGCATTTTTCATCATGAGTTCTTTGGAACTGTCTTGGATCATTGTACTGCTGAGAAGAGCTAAGTCATTCATGATTGATCTTAATCTTTTTTTTTTAATGTTAGTTTGAAGTATAAGCTGATTTCTTTAGGCATCATATTCTATTCTTTTTCTTTCATTTCATATCATTAACAGCTTAGGGCAAATTCATGCTGAAAACACTATATATCTATATTTATCTGTATATACTGTATATGATTCCTTTCTTAATATTGAAGCTTTAGAACTTGGTAACTACATTTCTGGGTAAATTAAATTTGGGGTCTCTCTAATAGCATATTTCAGATTCTATCAATTTATACTTTGCTGTCCTTTTCCAAAGCTTCAGGGCAATTTTATTTCATAATTTATTGAATTATGGCATCCAGGCTCTGCATTTCATTATGGCTTTTTGAGTTGCCAGTAATTCTCAGATTATCTCATTGAATTCTGACTCCAAGATCAACTACTTTGATTTATAGAGATGTCAAGATTCTTCTAATCTTGGGGATTTTGATTTTGCTCTGATTGCTGTTCTATCTCTGATATCACATTCTGCCATCTCTTATAGACCATTAGGGTTTTTGTTTCTTTCTATTTAAAATTACTGTTAAAAGCTCTAATTTCTCTGCTTCTTTTAAAATTCCTTAATTAATCCATTTAGAGGATTCTTGTGTTTGCTCTGCCTTTATTTGGGGGTTGGGTGCTTGTGGGCTAAATGTTACTGCTATATTCATCTTTTCTTCTAAAGATTTATCTCTCATTTCTTTTAGTCCCACAGAATTTATTCACTGAATTGGGCCTGCATTTTTGTATACTTGCTACTTCAGTCTCTCTGCTAGTCTTTTTGTAAAATTTCCTTGTACACACATACATATGTACACACATATATACGAACATGCACATTTATACACATATATGTGTATGTATACACACATATATGTGGGGGGAGAAGGTAAAGTATGTCTATGTATATATATATAAATGTATGTAATATATGTCTACATCTGCATATATATATGTACTACATATGCATACTTTCCCCTCTTCTTGTCTTTTGTCATATCAGAAAAATATTTCATGTTATTTTAAGGAGATGTAAGGGATATGGGCTTTGCTATAACAATCTATTAAGTCATTGTATTGGAACAATCTCTCCCTACAAAATTCTTCAACACTCTATCAATCAGTTACTAGAAATTATTACTTCAGTGAGAGTAATATAGTCTTTACTAAAATGTTAGACCTGAAACAAAAGTAAAGGATTATTAATTTATGAAGCTGAATAATCAATAGTATGGAAGACCAAGACTGCTATCATTTTGAATTTTTGGACAAATTTTATCATTGCTAGTTAAGTTTGTTTAGTAAAGCTTCTCTAGGGACTAGGCTACTAAGCATGCATTATTCAAAATCATTCTCATGGGACTAGCCAAAACCAGTTAAATGGATAAATAATATCAGGATAAAAAAGCACTCAAGATAGTCCCTGGCACATAGTAGGCATGTAATCAATGCTAATTGGCTGATCAACAAAAGAATTGGTTTCTATAAGTTCTAGTCCTACTGCAATGTATAACCTTTTGCAAATCACTCGATCTCTCTGAACTCTGAACTCCTTATAAGCTAAATAATAAGTGCCATTTATAAAGTACTTTAGTGTTTACAACTAAGATTTATGAAGTATTTACTCACACTATGTCATTTGATTCTCACAGCTTTGTGATATTCATGCTACAGATATCATCCAAAATTTTTATGATAAAAAAATGAGATGGAAAGAGTTTTAAGTGGTTTGCCTAAGTTAATGTAGCTACCTAGTATCTGGGGTTGGATTTGATCCCAATGCTTTCTGACTCCGAGTCCAGTACTCTGGGGGCCTTTTTCAGATTTCTTTAAAAGAAGAGGTTGAACTAGATAGTCTGTTGAGCTCAAAACTTGTATCATTCTGTGATTCAAAGCAAGTTGTACATTACCTAGGCAGAGATTTTACTAAATTAACTTAATTAAATAATTAATGTTAGTAGCATTTATTCAGTAACTATTACGTACAAAACACCACACTTGGTATTACGAGGAATGGCTGTAGGAGGGGTATAGGGCAAAGAACATAAAACAAATGGAAGGCATCACTGTGGGAGAGCTTACAGTCTAATTTTAGACCTAAAATATGAAGACATTAAACTATGTTTATATGATGCCTAAGTCACATTTTAATTATGTGAAATATTAAGACTTGCCTTAATGACTGCTTCGGCTTTGTAACCTATGTCTAAAACTTCTGTAGCATATATTCCAATCACTGTAGGATTGTCATGCATCTGTGAGTTTTATATAGGAGTAATAAATAGTTCAAGTTCCCATTTAGAGTCTATTCTGGGAACCTTGGCATTGAACTACAAATCAAATAGCAAAATATTTAATTGGGACAGCATAACAAAATAACAGAGAAAAAGTCAAGCAGTAAAATCATTCTCATTTCCCTTTACACTAATGACTAGATTGTCCTATTGATTCATAGGAAGGGAAGGTGTTTAAAGTCACCCCTTCACACTGGAAAAATATCTAGAAAATTCACATAGTGAGTTAATTGAAGGTTTAGATTTCAGAGCCATTTATCTTGCTTTAAGTCAGGAAGCCTTGTTCTTCAGTACCATTTGCTCCACCTCCTAGGCTTTTCTGATATGGACCAGGAACTCCCTTATTCTTTATATTCCACACCATATCACCTTCCTTGGAGATGCAGAACTTTGCTACTCTGCTGCTATTCTAAATCTCCCTAGATGCCATCTACATTGAAGCTCTGCTATGTTCTTGTTTCTGCTTCTGCT
This sequence comes from Phascolarctos cinereus, assembly GCF_003287225.1. NCBI lineage: Eukaryota > Metazoa > Chordata > Mammalia > Diprotodontia > Phascolarctidae > Phascolarctos > Phascolarctos cinereus. The sequence goes on from NW_027555514.1 coordinate 133,526,909, forward strand.
TTCTAATTTTATAGCTGGAATCAACTGAGAGTTAACCTGCAGCTGCTTCCTACTGCTAGAGCCACTACTGCAATTGCTTTCAGCCAACATGCTTGGGGGCTAGTCAACACATTTCCATTTCTGCTATTAGTCTCACAACCCCAAATGATTTGATACACAGAAGGAATACTCATGCTATTGTAAGACCTTTAGGCCCATTATTATGAATAGAAGTTCTCCAGGACTAATTCCCATCTTTATTAAGGCTTTAGGTACCAAGGATATAAGGAGATACCACCTGCAGCTTGATGGTTTATCAATTAGATTGTCTAAAATCGTGAGGTGGAGACCATTCTGTAGGCAGTCATGGGTTCTCTAGTAAAAAGATGCAGTTATTAGTTCCAGAATATGTGTCATCAATTAGCCAATCAATACGCATTCACTCAAAGCTAAGTTTTGGGCACTATGGTAAGTGCTGGGGATACAAAGAAGAAGGAAAAATAATCCCTGCCATTAAGGAGCTTAAATTCTAATGAGGAAAGCAACATACAAGATAAATACAGAGTAGATGGAAGGTAAGCGTAAAGGGGATAGCGGAAGAAATGGAAAGGTCTCCTGGAGGCAGTCATGCTTGAACTGAATCTTAAAGGAATCCAGAGATTCGGAGTCAGAGTTTGGTAGGGAGAGTATTCTGGGCATGGATAACAGCCAGTACAAAGGGAAGGACCCAGGATATGGAGGGTTGTGTGCCAGGACCTGCAAGTAGGTCAGTATGTCTGGATTGTGGAGTATATATATAAAGGCAGTAGAATGTCAAATTGGAGAGGTAGAAAAGGGGCAGGCTGTGAAGAGCTCTTAACACACACAAAAAAAGGGGGGGGAAGGACATTATACTGATCCTGGTGTTAGCAGGGCTGCTGGAGTGTATTGAATAAAGGATAGGATAAGCTGACTTATACTTTAGGAAAATCACTTTTGCAACAGAATGGAAGATGGATGGTAATAATGAGAGACTTAAGGCATGGAGCCTTATTTGAAGGCTACTGCAATAGTCCAAGCAAGAAACAATGAAGGGCTGAATAAGGATGGGAGGTGTGTGAGTAGAGAGAAGAGGATGTGTGCCAAAAATTACAAGGTTTGATGACTGAATAGAGATGTGGGGTGAGCCAAAAAGAAGAAGGGAGGATGACACTCAGGTTGTGAATCTGGTTGTCTGGGAAGGATGGTCATAGAGGAATTTAGAATAAAGAGTAGTTTGGGGAAAAAAATGTGAGTTCTCTTTTGGAACTCATACTGAATTTCAAATTGTTATAGTGGATCCAGTTTGAAACGGCCAACAGGCAACTAGGGAAGAGAGGGCTGTAGCAGAGCAGAAAGTTGAAGGCTGAAAAAATGGAACTGGGGATCATCTGCATCGAGATATAATTTAACACATAGGAGCTGATGAGACTTTAAGGTGAGAGTGCTAGAGATAAGAGGGGAGGGTCTAAGGAGAGAGCTACGGGTGATACTCAACAGTCAGTGGGCATGACATGGATGAAGATCCTGAAAAAGAGATAAAGAAAAAGTAGTCAGAAAAATAGGAAGAATACCAAGAAAGAGCAGAGTTATTATTTTTTCTGTCAAATCCTAATCATGGAGGACGTACTATTAGATTCACCTATGTATTTTCATAGAGCTGGGTTCAGATAGAAATTTGAATCAGTGCTAATGTTTGTGTTTATGACAACAATGGTCAAATAAGCAAATATAATCATTTTTGACAATCAGAAATCAAAAGCATAATAATTTTTTCACAGGCATCTACCATTTTGCTTAATTTTAGCAATTAGAAGTCATTTACCTCTTATAAATGCAGATTCCAATCGACATCTTTCTCTCTTAAGCTACTAATGTCTCTTTTGCTTCATCAAATGGAGCTACATTTATACTCCTTCTTATCATTTTGCCCTTCCAGTCTTTAGTTACTGAAATGCACTTTGAATTCAGCACTAAGAACACTGAACACAAAGCTCTGGTCATACAGTAAATTGTCTTACAGCATGTTCTAAGTACAAGGGTTTTGAACCGGCATTGCTTGACTGAGATCTATTTTTCCAACCATAATCTCTCTCTCCCAACCTCCTGCCTAATCTCTCCAACTGTCTGTTGGACATCTCAAGCTGGGTATTTTATAACCATCTTGAACTCAACATGTCTAATACAAACTCATTATCTTTTCTCCCATACTTCCCCCTTTCTAATTTCCCTATTACTGGAGGGAGCACTACCATCTCAATCACCCAGGCTCATAACCTAGTTATCATCCTCTATTCCTCACTTTCTCTCACCCTGCATATTCAATCAGTTGCCAATTCCCGTCCCTTTTACCTTCCTAACATTTCTGGTATATATCCTCCTTCTCTTTGACACTGACACCCCCTGACATAGAACTTTATTACTTCATATCTTGACTATTTTAATAGCCTTCTGGTTGGTCTCCCTGCTCCAGCTCTCTCTCCTCCTCTCCAAACTCCATTCAGCTGTCAAATTGATCTTCTTAAAATGTATGTCTGATCATGCCATGGTCCCTAGCTCCATTCAATTAACTCCCATGGCACTTGCAGGATCAAATATAAATTGCTCTGTTTGGCTTTTAAAGCCCTTAATAACTTGGCCCTTTCCTACTTTTCCAGGCTTCTTACACCTCACTACCCCCACATATTCTGTGATCCAGTGAAAATGGTCTGTTTGCTGTTCTTAAACAAGACAAGCCATCTCCTAACTCCATAAAATTTTCACTGGCCTTTCTTCATGCCTGCAATATTCTCCCTCCTCATCTTTTCCTCCTGGATTCCCTGACTTTCATTTTTCATTTCACCTTCAGCAAGAAGCCTTTTCCTGTAAGATTACCTCTAATTTATCCTATGTTCATAGTTTTCCTCTTGTTTTCCACATCAGCCTTATTGAGAGAAGGGAACTGTCTTTTGCCTTTTCTTGTATCCTCAGCTGGCACATAGTAGGCAATTAAGAAATACTTATTTCCTGACTGACTTGAAGGAATTAGGTGTTGAATTACAGAATGAAATTTTTTTCTCAATAATGGTATATTTATAGAATGATGGCTGAAGATATAGAATAATTACAGCTGCCACACCATTTTAGTTGCATACATGTGAGAAGGGATGGTAAAAGATGTAAGTCAGTAAGAAGTATATATCTAATCACCTGAATTCATGGTACAATTTAGTAATCTTCAATTTAGGGAAAAAAATTGTGCTCTAAAAGTTCTTATAGTGTTAGTTATTTGCAAATCAGAATATATTTCCACATAGGAATAATCTTAAACTTGGTAATATTTCTTGGCCAACAAAGAAAAACTTATTTAACCCACTGTTCAGTTTACATATAGGATGTTTCATATCAGCCTGAGAATGGGATTCTGAGAGTAGAAGTCAATGAGGAAAGACAGATACTGAACTAAGCATTTTTGCACCTGGAATAAGTGGAAGGAAGTACATCTCATTTGAAGGGGAACACCACTTAGAGAGTTAGAGAGCCTGAGGTTCTGGGAGACCAACAGAGGACACTTTTGGAGAGACTACCAGGAGACATGGGAGAAGGCCAGACTAGAAGTGAGAAAGCTCACTCCAATCAGTTATCTAGTAGCTTCCCATTTGAATTCATTATTCTTGCTAACTAAATGCTGAAGTCTGTTGTCTATACAAGTCATATCAGCATCCTCAGTCTCTGCTACACACTCCCTTACATTCAATGCCCTCTAAGTTTGGCGCCCTGGAGCAAAATCCTGGTCATTTTATCCTGAGGGAAGATGAGAAGAACATTTCTATCCCCTTTTCTGGACTAGCCCTAGGCAAATTTGTAAACAGGTAGGGCTTGGTTTTTTGTTTTTTGGGTTTTTTTAGAATTCTCCATTTTTTTTAATGCTTTCCCCCTCATAATGCTTCTATTCTCAATTCCCAGGGCCTTCATCCTGTCCCAAGTCCACTAAATAATGATTCTAAGGGCTGCCCCTCAAAAGCTTCATTTTCTCAATTACTTCCCTTCCTTCTCCCTGAATAAAAGCTCTCGTTCCCTTGCAGAAGCAATTTCAATCAACTGTTAAGAGGAAAGAAATCTGATTGAACAAATCAACAATAATGTGTGAATGAATGAATGACAGTCTCTTAACCCTTCACATTAAAAAAAAATTGTTATCTTAAATATGCTTCTGATGGATAGTATTTCAGGCAATGTAATATTGTGAAGTGAAAGAATTCAGATAGTTCTGTGAAGATACATTTGTCCAAGGTAACCATCACATATTCAGGTCAACCCTACCTGGGTATGCTCTTCACAAGACATCAACTTCCCAAAGCTATTCCCTTTTTGAATAGTCTACTTGAGTTAACAGATATCTTATCTTCTGAAATTTTAAATGGTTAAGTAGCTATCCATCATTCACAAATTAGTGTGGATTTTTCCAAATGGATTGCTTTCCCTCTTTTACTTCTGATTTCACTTTTGTAAAATTCTATAAAAACTTCTCTTTTCTCCCAGGATGGTTCCCGTGATGACAGCCTTAACAATGGCCTTCATACATGTGGGATAATTGAGTAGAGGCTCTTAATTTTTTTTTTTTGAATCATGGACTACTTTGGCGGTCTGGTAAAGCCTATGGACCCTTCCCAGAATACTGTTTTTCATTAAGTGAAAGAAGTGCTTATTTCAAGTAGTGATCAGAATAAAGATGTAATGTTTTCTTGCCATTTAAGTTTATGGACGTCCTGATATCTATCTATGAACATTACTTTGAGAGCTGGTGGAGTGGGTGTCTATGGACTTCCATATTAAGAAGCCCATCTGTTTGCAAATACAGACATGTGTCAGTTGAGAATTGTCTGCTGTCATTTTATTACGTTGATTGTAATGGCAATTTTACTAAAAGAACAAAGTATATTCTAATTCATTTAACATTTGTGAATACAATTTAACTGTTTGGCTTTATAGTTTTTTTTAAAACATATTTATGATCTCTTTGGTGCAGAAATCTCCCAGAGAGGAATGTCCCTCTGTTGGTATAAATTATCAATCTTTATCTGTAGATACACAGATCAACTGTAATTTATACAATCATGTTAGAGAGTTGCCGGGTGTGAAGGAGCTGGGAGGTTAAGGGGCTTGCTCCTGGTCACACAGTTTGGAGGTGACAGAGGGGGAAACTTACCTTGAACTCAGGTCTTCCCTACTTCAAGGCTGGATCTCTGTTTACTATAATACACTGCCCTTAACTAGAATTCCAATTCTTCACAATAAAGGAGTTAACTAAGTTTGTAACAGTAGTTTTCCAAATTACAGGCCAGTTTAAAACAGGCTAACTGAAAGGAGCTTCACTTACTTGGGGTGCAATCACTCTTCCATAAGGAATGAACTCTCCTTTCAGCCAACTCAGCTTGACGAATGAGGAAAGCTTTGACATATGAGAGGCTGAGGTAATAACTTAGCTCTTTTCCATTCCAAAAGCTTTTATGCTGATAAATGGGGGCTCAATTCTAAATTCTACAATTCTAATCTCAGTAGCACAATTCATTACTGAAAAATGCCAATATATGTATATATGTTTGCTTATGTAAACACTGGTATATTTATTAAGAAGACAGTGTCATTTCTCTTTGTTTACTGTGTAGGTCAAGGTGGAATTTGTCTGATAAATATACGCATTGAAGAGAGAAGAACTATGTCTTTAAAGAAGAGACACATTTTGGTGCCTAAGCTTTGATGAATATTACCAGCATCAACAAAACAGTATTTTAATTTCTTTTAAAATGCACACCCCCCCGTTTTGGAGTGTAATGCTATTTCTTTTAGGTGCATATGAGAAATATGAAAGGCATTTTTAGCATGAAAACCAAGCATAGAAAGAGAAACTGCAAAACCAGCACTAGAAATAGTTTTCAAGACCATCCTTGGTCTACAGTATGACTAAGGCTGAAGCCAGTTAAAAACTACGAAGGTCACATTTCTAGGAAGGGGAAAAAACAAAGCAAAACAAAGCAAAACTAAACTAAATTAAAACTAAACCAAACTAAAAACTAAAGTAAACCAAACTACAAAAGACTGTGGGCCAAATAACAATCCAGTTTCAGAACACTCCTGAAAACCTTTAGAAAGTTATTACTAAAGATGTGCCCAAAATTAACTTACCAGCGTTTTTTTCTCCTCCACCACTCCTCCTCCTCCTCCTCCTCCTCCTCCTCCTCCTATTACTACTACTACTACAATTACAACATATTTTTCCTGAGAGGTAACTTAGTATAGGAGATAAAAAGCCATGTCTCAGACTACTCGGGAAAACCTGAATTCTAGTCCCATCTGTGATTTAGACTAGCTATAAGACCATGAGCAAGTTACTTGCTTCTCCATATTCCAGGCTAGGAACATACATACATGTACATTGTTAACACTAGGGGTAGGAATAGGGACAGGACTTATTTCATTGATATAGGGAACCCAGAAGAGGAAACTCCCTCCACCAATACAGGTCAACACCTTAAAGATTAAGTGATTTACCTAGGGTCACACAGCCAGGCCTTTCTGGCTCTTTCGCTAGCTTTTTGTCCAGTGCTCCAATATTGCTTCTCGTTAACATGAGTGTTCATTCTAAATAAACTCCTTGTAAGTGACATCCTTGAGGACAGGGGTTGTCTTTTGCCTCTTTTTGTATCCCCTGTGCTTAGAACAGTGCCTGGCACCAAGTAGATGCTTAATAAATGTCTACTGATTGATTAATTGACATTAAGTGAAATGTATGTAAGCAAAGGATGAATGGGAGAAGCCGTTGGGATGAGGGGGTTATGAGCCATAAATTTTGACAGGAGGCAAAGATATTATCAATAGACTAAAGTAAGAAAATACGAAGAAGCAGAGCCAAGGCATGAGTAATAAGTAGCTGCTCTGAGAGATTGAGAGGCCGAGGGAGCTCACTACCTCTCTCAGATTACAGCTAGGTCACTCAGTAGATAGAGAGCTGGGCCTAAAGTTAGTGACACTTGAGTTCAAATTCATCTTCAGACACTTACTAGATGTGAGACCCAAGTAAGTCATTTAACCTCTTTGCTCATTTGTAAAATGGGGATGATAATAATAGGTATAATAATAATAGGATAATAGGTAGGTAATCACCTGCCTCACAGGGTATTTGTGAGTAATAATAAGATAACCTCATTAAATGAAATAATATTTGTAAAGCATTTAACAGTGCCTGACACAGTGTAGGTGCTTAATAACTGCTTGTTTTGTTCTTTTCTTCCCTCTGGTGCTGGGTGCTACACATTATACAAAGTGGGAAACACTTTGCTATGGGTAACAACTTTAAACATAAAGATGGTGCTCAGACAGAGTGTATTATATAGACATGTCCCCTTATCTTAGTGTATTCAGCACATTCTGACTTGGTAAAGAAGTTGGAGGGTGGGGAAAATTTGCATTTACCTCCCCCTTATTTTCTCAACTGCAATTTCTAATAAATAATTAACACCTTTCTTTGGCCTGGCTATATGCCTCAAACACCAACCCAAAGTCATTCTGAGATGTCCATGCTAAAGGAATATTTTGCTATAAACTTCCTCTAAGAAAGGGGTTCTTAACTTATTTTGTGTTATGGACCCCTTTGGCAAGTCTGGTGAAACCCAGGGACCCACTCTCAGAATTATGTTTTTAAATACATAAATTACAACACAGGATTACAAAGGAAATCAATTAATTTGGAATACAGCTATAAACAAACAAATGAATGAATACACACACACATAAACACACATAAATGTGCTTATGTGTATACATACAAATATGTAATGTATACACACACACATATCTCACAGGCTTTAGGTGAAGAAATGTTGCTCAAGAACAAGTTTATAACAAAAATATACAGAACATATAATAAACAGTTATTAAACATCCCTTTTCTTGACAATAAAATTGTGATAACAGTAACAATTTTCATTTCTCTAACACTTTAAGGTTTGCAAACAATACTAATGGCATAATACTAATAGCACCACAATAACTGATGGAAGTTTAGAAAAAATCTTAAATATAAAATAAAATATTTTGGCAGCTTATTAGACTCTTTTTCTTTGGCCTGAGTAGAAATTATAGTTTACGTCTCCATGCTAACATGATAAGATGAGGCTAAGTGGGTGTAATGGGTAAGAGCACAGGACTTGGATTTGAGATAGATCTGAATTAAAATCCCACCCTGATCTACTTGGCCCTGGGAAAATTGCTTAACTCACTTTTGCCTTAGTTTCCTTACCTGTAAAATGGGAATAATAGTACTACCTCAAAGTCATTACGAGGCTCTAGTAAGATGATTAGTAATGCTTTCAAATCTCTCTATAAATGCTAGGTATGATTTTGTATAGACTCTCTACATATGGAGCCAAAATAGCTGATTAATTCAGTAAAAAATTCAATCCATTATTTAGATGGTCTAGCTATGTTACACTAGTAACTGATTTGATTAAATATTTTGATGCTGCTTTCCAACTGCTTCATTACTTCTTTAAGTGCACAAAGCTATACTTGCATAGATACTAGGTAAGTTTACATTGTTCATCCTTCTAGACTTCCTAACAAATTATGTGCCCTATGTGATTTACAAAACATTTACTTTGCCAAGCCTGTCAATATGTTTCAATTGGTTAGTCATTTTTTCAGTCATGTTTGACTCCCCATGACCCCCATTTGGGTTTTTCTTGGCAAAGATACTGAAGTGGTTTGCCCTTTCCTTCTCCAGTTCATTTTGCAGATGAGGAAACTGAGGTAAACAAGGTTAAGGGGCTTGCCCAGGGTCACACAGCTAAAAAGTGTCTGAGGTCAAATTTGACCTCAGGAAGATGTCTTTCTGACTTCAGGCTTGGCACTCTATCTGTAGTGTCACCTAGCTGCCCCAATATGTTTAATGACTATTTAATTAGAAAGGCTAGGAGCCTACTCCAAAGGGTAATTGGGAACCCAGATTGTCAAATATATCTGGTTCTTTCTATGTGGCTAAAGAAACTAGAGTTAATAGATTTGATAAAGACTAAAACTAAACACTGGGGGTAGCTGGGTTGCACAGTGGATAGAGAGCCAGAAAGACTCATCTTCTTGAGTTCAAATCCAGCCTCAGACACTTACCTGGGCAAGTCACTTAATCTTGTTTGCCTAAGTTTCCTCACTCATCTGTAAAATGAGCTGGAGAAGGAAATGGTAAATCATTCCAGTATTTCTGCCAAGAAAACCCCAATTGGAGTCATGAAGAGTGGGACACAACTGAAACAACTCAACAACAACAACAACAAACAACAACAACAACAAACACCAACTAAATGTAGGTGCATCTGAACAACCTCCATACCATAAACTACCAATTCTATCAATTTGTTTTTCATTTTCAAGATGTAGGTTGTGGTAACAGACATGCCCCTGCACACATGGAAATATCAATTTGCCTAGCTGAACTATGCTGACTTCTTTAATATAAGCTTTTCTCTGCACAGATGCCAGGGCAGAACTATAGGATATTTGATTCTTCTTCTCCCCTTACCCAGATTACATTGTCTCCGGTAGGAAAATGCCACTTACCTAGACTCTCACACCCAGGGAAAAGCTGGGGAAACATCTGAGAAATGCAGAAACACTTAATAACCTTGCCTAAATGAGCTGATGGGGTAGAAACCCAGAACTCCATCGAGATTCCCCTTCCTACATGACTGGGGCAGCTGGCAAGTTGAGGAAGAAAGGATTCAGTAAAATAGGGGAAAAGGAATATGAGAAAAGTCAGACTCTTATTCCAATATATTTGTAGTATAAGGCCAGAATTAACTGTTGACTTCTGAAGGCTAGTGCATTCCAAACCCATCCCTTTTGTTTATGTTGTGTTAACTCTATAGATGTATGTTTCTTAGTCATATTTAGCAGTATTTAACTTATTTTTTATGATCCTTCTATTTTCAGGGAGTAAGGCAAGAAACAAAGGAAAAGTTCCCCCTAAGGCAAACTAGGGTTGTGAGAACACAGATCCAGAAAGACAATAAAAAACCAACAGAATATGGGAGCGCTGTCAAGTCAGTTACTAGCATCTGTTGCTGGACAAAAAGTATAGGTGATAATAATGTAATGTAGCATTTCCATATCTTATCTCATTTTATCCTCACAACAACCCTCAGAGGTAGGTATTATTATTATTATTATTATTATTATTATTATTATTATTATTATTACCATTTTAAGCATAAGGAAACTGAGGCAGAGAAAGGTTAAATACTTGCCAAGGGTCATACCCCTAGTAAGTATCTTAGGCAGGAGTCAAACTTAGTCTTACTGATTCTACATCTAGCACTTCAAGTAGCTGCCATTAGAAACTAAGTTAGATTCTTATCACAGTACTATTGCTTCCCTTTAGTAAATGGTGGGAAAGCAGGCAAGGAGGGAAGGAGGCAGGAAAGAAGGAAGGAAGGGAAGTAAGGAAGAAAGAAGGAAGGAAAGGAAGAGGGAAGGAAGGAAAGGGAAGAAGGGAGGGAGGACAGAAGAGATGGAGGAAGGAAGGGAGGGAGTGAAGAAGGCAAAAAAGGATGGAGGAAGCAAGCAAATAAAGAAGAAAGGAAGGAAAGATGGAACAAAGAAAAGAGAAATTAAGGAAGAAAGGAAAGGGAGGAAAGGAGGAAGGAAGAAAGAAAAGTAGGAAGGGAAAAAGAGAGGAAGGATTGAAAAGGAAGAGAATGGAAGAAGAGAGGGAGGAAGGAAGGGAGGGAAGGAAAAAGGGAGACAGAGAGAAGGAGAATGGAAGCAAGCAAAGAAGGAAGGAAGGAACAAAGAAAAAGAAAGAAAGAAAAGCAGGGAGGGAGAGAAGTAGGAAGGAAAGAAAAATTTTTAAGTACCCAATTAGTGTTGGGAATACCAAAAAATATAAAATAAAGTCAAACAGTCTCTACTCTCAATGAGCTCACTTCTAGTGGGGGAGATACAAATAATGGATGATTCATCTAGAAGTCAGAGGGAAACGCCCAGTGGCACTTAGGGTGTAGCAGCAAGGGAGATGAGAATACATATTTTTAGTAAAACCATATCAGTTTCTAATGTTGAGCCATTTGACAGTGCCAAAGCCTTCGGCATTGAGAACTTTCCTCTTTCTGGTTCTTTAGTGGCTGTGGCATTCAGCAGATTATTTCATAAGATCACAAATAATAGTAATACTATAATGGCAAAGGATTGAAGGCTTGGACTTTAGGTCAACCACTTTATTTTAAGGGAGAGAAAAGTCAAACAAAGAGAGACTAAAGAACCTGCCTAATGTCACAGCTGTAGCAAGTAGAAATGCCATGATATGAACCTAGGTCCTCTGATTCTCTTTCTACTCCCCATATTTCTATATTGGAATAAAATATGAGACACATAGAATAAGAATCTTAAATAAAGAATAAAAAAAATTTTAAACTTTCAATAATTTGCCCTAAAACTAGGCCTTTTTACTTAACAGGATATGAAGTAGAGGAAAGCTTTCCAAAGTTAATAATCACTAGAAGACATGACAGAAATATGGAAGTAGAGACTAGACTGGTGATCTCATAGGTATATGGAACTCCCTAGTGAGGAATGTCCCCCTACCAATGCAGGTCGGCACCTGCTCTGCAAACTATAGCCATAGAGAGCCACTGAGAGGAGTGGGGTCAAACTTCAATAGAAATAGGAACCACTAATTGGTACATAACAATCCTATGGGCTGCATTATAACAGTTTTAAAAAGAGATTTTATCTATGTTTTATTGTATTTTTCTTTATCTTGTTAAATATTTCCCAATTACATTTTAATCAGATTCTGGCAGCACTCAGGAGTATGGTGGGCCATGTGGCCTTGAGGTAGGGTGTTTGACACCTCCAGCCTAGAGAACTGAGAGGTAAAATGATTTGCCAGTCTGTGTCTGAGGTGGGGCTTTAACTCATGTTTTTGTATTAGCTCTCTATCCATTATACCATACTGCCTCTCTCTGTAAATATAATTGCATTATATGTTGCCAGAACAAAGGATTGAGGATCTTTCTCTTTGAAAAAAAAATTAAGTATTCTCTTAGCAGCTAAAATTAAACCATTGGCTGAGTTAACCACTATGATCAGTGAAATGTGTGGTTTCTATGAGTGATGCTAAGACTGAAAGGAAGTAATTAGGTACAGAGCTGTGGATGAGGTCAGTACTGTCTGTGAGCCTGAACTATGTGTACCTCAGCTAGGTTGTAACAGTGAACTAGATAAACAATACAGGGGAAAGACAGCTGTCATTGACTCAGCAAACTAATGCCATCTCTTTTGAATAGAAACACAATAAGCCAATAGAGACAGCAGAGACTCTAACTAGTGAGGCTATTCCGGTGTAAGTTGAAGATCAATTTCATTCGCGTAAAGGACAGTGAAATTGTTAACACAGAGAGACATGTTAGTATTGTTTGGTTTTTCCAGCAAAGATGAGGAAAGGAATTATATGGTATAATTCTGTAACACAAAATTTCACAGTTTAGATGTTATTTCTTGGGCGGTCAGACTGATTTACATGCTAGAAGTAAATTACGTTATCTGGTGAAAAATAATAACAGTGTATTCTCATCTGCCTACTCTTGAATTCTCCATCTGATGTTCCTTTTTAATTGGGAGTATTAGGTCAGCTGGCTAATAATTATGGTGTGTAATTCCTGCCCTCTAAATCTTACATATGGTATTTCAAGTATTTATGCTCAGTGAGAGCAGATTCTTCATGATTAAATTCCAAGCCCTAATCAAATAGGAATGTGGTAAATACCTTGCTGAGATTAATAGTAATCATTCTCTTCTGGTGAAGGAAAATTTATAACTTCATAACACTCTAATTATATTTTACATTAAAATAATTCCTTAGATTAGAGGTCTTCAACCTTTCTGTGGGGGTGAGCTACTGTTTATTTGCCTCAAGATGAACAAGAAACCTATGAGGATGGTGGGAGACATCTGATGGTCAAGTCCTTGCTAATAGCTCATTGTGGACATAGTTTTGTTGCAACAGGCATTTCCACCAGGGCAGGGCAGGGGTTGCCTGGAAGTAAGAACCAAAGCTCTCTCTGGGACTGAAAATATTTTTAATGAGGAAGAAGTTATTGCAGCTGCTTCTGTCTGCAACATTTTTAAAACTTTGTATATAATGACACCTTGACATCTATTTAGTGCTTTACATATTTCATTTGATCCTCACAATATCCTTGTGAAGAAGATAGTATAAGAATTATTATCTCTGTTTTACTACTATGAAGGTCAGAAAGGCTTTGTTGGTGGTAGATTCACTTAACAAAGACAAGAATGTGGACCTGGCCTGCTTCTTCCAACTTCATTTGCATCCCAGTCAATGAGTACTTTGGAAGTGAGGTAAGCTTCTCCACCATCAGCACCAGCACCCTCCACCTCCAACATACACAAGTTCCTTTGGGACTTGGAAGGGACAGAGTTCCAGAAATAGATGTTTGAAATTCACGTGATGCCAATCAGGGAATTGTAAGGAGTAAAAAACAATTTGCTAACTTTGTGATGAAGACTGGTTTGGAACAAAGTACTTTGAATCAGTACTGGACATTGTTTTAAAAATATACTTAATCTTAACCTGGGAATTATGTTCATTTTCGTAGGCTTCCTAACTAGGGTGTGGCAGCTCATAGCCCTGGATTATTCACTAAGGAAACTGTCACTATCAAGGAGAGGCTTTCTAGTTAGTACATCATGGTAGGTGGTAGTAGAGATAGGAGAAAATTGGCTCTGAAAGGCCCAGATAGCAGAAACTCAACAAATGGTGAGAGAGACTGCCTTGGTAATCTAGTCAAAGTGTAGATGTATAGCACAAGTGATGTAATAATATCTAGCCAAGAGATAACATACCCGACAGAGAGAGTAGCAAAGAGTAGAGTGATGACATTACCAGAAGACATCAGTAACTTTACAGTGTTGAATGTGTGGGTTGTCCTGGGTAGATATATATCCTGTACACATGTACTTTTACATGTGCATTTTCCATGTATGTGTTCCTTCACATATGTTCCATGGTCACATGTTTTCTAAATTTGTTACCTCCATTTGTATTACCTAGTGACACGGATTCTTTACATGTGTGCTGTTCTCCACTGGTGGCATAATAATTTGTTGGAGAGTAGTATACCATGTGTTCATAAGGGAGATGGTTTTATCTTGCCACTTTGTTATGCTGTTTGATTAAATTAATTTTATTTTGAACTAATATCTCTTGGCTAGCTGGAAGAAGTAAACTAAGCATCTTAGGTGCTTGTGAGTTAACAGTTTTAATGAGTCATAGGATCATAGACTTAGAATTTGAAGAGGTCATCTAGTCTAACACCTCATTTGATAGAGTAGGAAACTGAGACCCAGAAACTTCAAGTAACAACCAAAATAATAAGTGGCAGAACCTATATTTGAACCCAGGTCACATAATTCCAATTTTAATGTTCTTTCTGCTATGTAATGCCACACAGAGGCATTTCTAAGGATGAGAAAAATTAAGTGACTTGATGAAGGTGACACATTAACAAAGCTAAGATATGAACCCAGATATTTGAATAAAAATCTGTGCACTTTCTCCTAGAATACACAGTTTCCCAAGAAATATCCACAGGCCACAGGGAAAATAGGTAAATTGTAATCCTATAATGGACAAAGTACTAAGAAAGTTACTGGTGTTACACTTTAGGAGAGCTTTTGAAGTACCACTAGGTGTCCTTGTAAGTAATTTTATAGTATTGTAATTTGAATAATTATGCTAATTAGACAATATCCAACCTTCATTTCCTCCTTCCCTCCAAAAACCTTTCTATACATATGCACTCGAGAATTTCACTATTAATCTCAAGCTCTCAGATAAATAGAAAGCTTCTCACAACAAAAAGTTTGGTAGTTCCTGATCAAGTGAGTAGACACACACACACACACACACACACACATGCACACACACAGGTACATAAAATGCAGCCCAGGGCATATACTCTTTTGTTCACTACCATAATGGCTTACTACTTCATATTAAGATTATGTTTATAATTTATCAAAACAAGAAGTCGATCTGGTTGATTTAATAACC
The DNA here is from genome assembly GCF_003287225.1 of Phascolarctos cinereus. NCBI lineage: Eukaryota > Metazoa > Chordata > Mammalia > Diprotodontia > Phascolarctidae > Phascolarctos > Phascolarctos cinereus. The sequence continues at coordinate 133,542,012 of NW_027555514.1, forward strand.
AGTCATCCTAGCCTATTTTTTGAGTTAACCCTTTTTTTCACTGAATTAACTAGTCTCAATCACATCAGTATATCATTATCATCATCACCACCACCATCATTATCAGTAGCATATACAAGTATGTATGTATACACACACACACACAAAACAAATATTTCATGTGATTATTACAACCACCATGAGAAGTATGTGCTATTATTACCAAACCCATTTTATAAGTGAGGAAGCTCAGTCAGATAGGTTAAAAGTCTTGCCCATGGTCACAAAGTAAGCATATGAAACCAGATTTGAATTCTGATCTTCCTGACTCCACTGGGCCACCTACCTGGCTTTGCTAGTGCATTCAGTAGCTTCATGCAGACCCAGTATCTTTATAATTTATTTCCTCTAACTTCAGTTGGCCTCCATTTTTGCATCTATCTTATAATACTGTTTGCATCAGGAAGACCTGAGACCAAATTAGGCTTCAGATACTTATTAGTTGTGTGACTCTGGACAAGTTATTTCATAAATTTTCTTCAACTGTAAAATGGGGATAATAATAGGAACTATCTCCCAGGGTTGTTGAGAGGATCAAATGAGATAATATTTGTAAAGCACTTCACACTGGGCTTGGTATATAGAAGGCCCTTAATAAGTGCTTGTGTTTTTGCCTTTGTTATGGGGAGATAGCTTGGGTTCTTATGACAAGGTTTTTTAAAGATGTGTACAAATTGGGAAAGAGAAACTACATATAAAAAGGGATAAATATCCATCACCTATTGCCATAAAACTTCTGTAATTTTGACCTCTCTGACTTAAAGTGTGATAATTCATCAAAGGACTGGGCTGAAGTTTACTTTTATACTATCTATGAAAAATGGGATCTTCAAAGTAAATCAGCATTGTAAATACAATTATCAGAGGAATGCTTCTTAAGAAAATACATTTTTTTAGGAAGCCTCAAGTATCTTAGAAGCATCTACTTAGATACCAACGACTGGCAGACAAACATTCTTCTATTCATTAAAACAAACCCTGTCTCAGTCTAGTTTAATCACTGCATGGCTTGGAAGAGATAAAAATAAAGTTCTCTAATTCAGTAATTCCTACACTCATTAAGGTAAACCATTCTTCCCTTGATTAATCCAAGGGTTTTACTCTCTGTAAAAACATTCATGTTTACTAGTAGAACTATACAAGCAACACAGTAGATCTGGCATGACTGGGGAGATTAGGGGCACTGAAATGTAGCTCAGTTAGTCTGTTTATGAACTTTCTCAAAATAAAAATAAGGAACTGACTTTAATCTTTGTTGCTTCTTCCATGGGTAGAGATTTGAAAATTGACCAAAGGGAGTACTGAACTTAAAAAATCTAAGTATTTATAAGAGTAAACAGCTACCTTTCTATTTGCCATTATGTTAATTTCTTTAGAATCTCACTTTAAAGGATGTAGCCCAATAATTTTGGCTCAATGAAAAGTCAATAAAAAATGCTTTTATACAATCAATTTCACTGGTAGCTTCTAAATATATTTTCTCAAAACATTCAATACAGTTATTGTACATTCCCTGCAGAAAATATCTTACTGCTAACATTAGTATATATTATTGGGAACATGTATAACAGATTTTTTAAAGTGTTTTGAAGATTCTATGGTACCCAGCATGTAACTGGGTCAGTGTGTGCTGAGGGAATGCAAATTAATTTGAAAACTAGCTTAAGCAAGATACAATTGAGAAGGTTCAATGCCCCTTGTGCAAAGGCCCATTTGATGTATTCATACCCGACTTTAGTTCCAGGAAGAAAGTTTTTTTGGGTATGTAAATTTGTATGCTTTCTTCTGTCAGAAAATGAATGCTGTATAACCCAACACATTTCTCTTTTTGTCTCAGCTGCCAGAAAACTAAATTCAGTGTCTAGTTGTAATAATCCACTCATTTTATGCTTCCTTTAGATGAACTTTAGTCTGGTTTATGCTCAGCTGTCTTATTTGCCTTGTATTTTTAATTTGTCAGCCTCCTTAGGTTCACTTGGAAGTGGGTAGGGTATATGCTCAAAGCAAATATGTGAATTAGGAAGTTAACTCAACAAACAACTAAACAATATAAAACATGAATTCCAAAGTGAAATATAAATTGACCTTTGGGTCATCCACTGTATGGATTATCCTTGCCAGTATGGATTATTCTTGCCACTATTTTCCTATAGCAGGGTATTTAATTAGAAATAACATCTAATTAGGCCTACTTAATACTAACACAATTGGCTTACAGTAGATGATTCAAATACTTGACCAACCATTCTGTCAACCAAACAATTTTTCCAACCCATTCATCTATTGGCTTTTCACTAATTTGACTGGTTACCTTGGCATCCCAGAAATAGTACTTACACATGAATGAGTAACTGACCTGATGGTTTTCACCTTGGTTTGCACTAAATTGAAAACCTTTCTACACTATTCTCCAGCCACCTTATATTCTGAGGAAAAACAAAAGAAGAAAAGCAAATGTTTAGATTGACCTTAAGGGGTCAAACTCTGGCTTTAGCGTCTTTTATGGTTGGTGAGCCTTTCTTCTTTTGGCCAAACAACTCATGCATAATCATCAAGGTCAAGATGATAAATGATTATGTAAGATAATATAGGTGTTCCTTATTTCTAAGACAATGAAGCTTTTCTTACAAAAGTGAGATCATTTTCCCACTACACTTAGAGTAAAAGCTATGATTTTTTTTTCAGCAGCAATGCATGGCTATGGGAATTGGAATATAAAGAAAGCCATGTGCTATAGAAGCTACACTTTTGAATTGTGGTACTGGAGAAGACTTTTGAGAGTCCCTTGGACAGCAAAGAGATCAAATTAGTCAATACTTAAAGAAATTAATTCAGGCTATTCACTGGAAGGTTAAATTCTGAAGTTGAAGCTTAAATACTTTGGTCACATGATGAGAAGACAGGACTCACTGAAAAAGAGCCTGATGTTGGGAAAGTTTGAAGGCAAAAGGAAAAGTGGACAGCAGAGGATAAGATGGATAGATACTATTATGGAAACAATAAACATGAACTTAGACTTCAAGAGATAGTGGAGGGTAGAAGGGCCTGGCATGCTATGGTCCTTGGAATCATGAAAAGTCAGACATAACTGAACAATTCAACAACAACAACAACAACAACAACTAAGAATAAATTCATTCAACTATACTTAAGGAAAATTCATTCATTCATTGCTTCAGTCATTCAACAAACATTTATTCAATACTTGTCATGAGTAGGATATTATCTTAGGCTGTGTATAGAATATTCAATTCATCAAACATTCTTAAGGGCCTACTATGTGCAATTGTTATATTAGGTATTGCAAATACAAAGAAAAAGAAAAAGCAGACCCAGTCCTTAATGTATCTTGTATGTATATGTATGTGTGTATGTGTATATGTGTGTGTGTGTGTGTGTGTGTGTGAGTGTGTGTATCTTCCATTAGAATGTGTGATCTTTGAGAGCAAACACTTTGTTTTTGCCTTTCTTTGTATTCCCTGCACTTAAGAAACTGCTTGGAACATAGTAAGGATTTAACAAATGTTTATCAATTAATGTACAGATGGATAGTACAAAGATACTAGACCTCAAAAATGTTATAATCTATTTGGGCATATACATGACAAAAAGTTCTAATCTGATACCTTTCTGTGTTGCTGGAAAGTCACAGGATTTTTAAAAACTATTCCAGCACAGCTCAACCTCTGACAGATTCTACCAGCAGGAATACCTTTGAGTAAGATCTTGGTACTGTGTCTATTTTCTAGTAGTTGTCTGTTAGGCTCACCAATATAAAAGGCTCATTATCAAAAGTCTGATCATGGGATGGTGAATTTTTTGGGTCCTAGTGAACCATGAAACAAATATATAAAATGGTTCTTGGTCTTCTGTTACCTTCATATACTTTTGTAATGATGGTGGCAAAGTAATGGGAAAAAGGGAAGAAGGGTATAAGAATTACATAGTTTTTGGACAATTTACAAGTATCAATTTGACTCTGGGTACCCTTAATTTGCAATCTTTGTTCAACTACAAATTAACTACACTTTAAGAAAACCTAAAAATTCATATCGACATACTTAGTATAAAGGAACCCAGAAGACAAAGAATTTGCAGTCAAATCGGAGTAAAATCCCTAAATTCTCTACAAATAGGTCAATAAGGTAATTGATAGAATCAGGTGTATTGAGTGCTCAAAGGCAATAAGAAACATTAAAAAAAAAGCTACTCCATCATCTTGCCTTATAGTGTTCATGTAAGTTAAGCAAAAAGACCACTGTGAATATAATTACAGCTCATCCACCAATATCTGCTTTACATGTTGAAGAAATAAAAAAATTTCTCTGAAAAAACTTGACAAGATCATCTAAGCTAAGCTACTATAGAACTGGATATTTGAGGGTGTTAATGGTAAGGTAGAACATAGGAGAAGGACAAAAATAACCCCCAATGTGTGGAAAAACACTCTTTTGGAACAAGAAATGGAAGAGTGCAAAGACATGTATATTAATTAAAAGTCTCATGCCTGTTCTTCATAAATACTTTTTCCAAGAAGACAGTCAAAAAGGCACTGGATATGGTAAGCACCAAATTACAGCATATAATATGAAATTAATTATATTTTAACAAAGAGGAATGACACATTGCCAATGTGTGAGCAATTTCACAATTAGCTTTTTGTTCAAATATTTAATTGGTTACAGTAAAGGTTCAAAATAATACCAGAGAATAAAAAAATTGGGCAGTTAGGTAGCACAGAGAATAAAGTGTCTGGGCCTAGAGTTAGGAAGATGAGTCTTCCTGAATTCAAATCTGGCCTTAGATACTTACTAGCTGTGTGATCCTAGGCAAGCAATTTACCCTGTTTACCTCAGTTTTCTCATCTGTAAAATGAGCTATTGAGGGAAATGGCAAACTCCTCCAGCATCTTTGCCAAGAAAACCCCAAATGGGATCATGAAAAATTGGACACTACTGAAAAATGACTGAACAATAAAAATAAGAAAGGATAAGAGCAAGAGGTGACACTACATGTAATTACAGCATCTTTGGCCAGCCTCATGTGTTTAAATAAACTATAAACTTCCCAACCTTAGAAATGGACAAATGTAAAAACTTTTGGTAGTTTTTAGAGTTGTTTAAATGATGTGTGTCCTAAACAAGGAAACTGAAGGAATAAAGAAGACTCCTTATTCAGTAATCACTTGATTTCCTTGATACACCAAGAAATGTGGTGGTGGTGGTGGTTGTTCAGTTGTGTCCAACTCTTTGTGACCCTGTGGATTGTAGTCCATGGCATTTTCTTGGCAAAGATACTGGAGTGGTTTGCCATTTACTTCTACAAGTGCAATATCAGCTTAGAGCAAAGTTAATTTGCATAATATTATGAAGGATGAAGATGAAGAACATGATCGGTTGCCAGATTATGAAGAATATAAAGCCAATCTCAGAAAACATGAAAAAGAATATGAAAAGAAGATGAATTGGTAATGAGATTGCACCAAATCTCAGCTAAGGCAGATCACCCTGGGAATAGATGTAGGTGAGATTGGAAAGCTAACAAACAAGCACAAAATAGGACAGCTCTACCACTGTTTCTAATTATATTCATTTTCATTAGTGAACCATACTCATTAGTTGAATCAGTATGTGTAAATGCAAACATTTAAGCAATTTTCACATATTATGTGAGAAAGTGATGGTGATCATTGTGAAAATAATATTGAAGTGAATATGAATTTTATTTTAAAAATCTAAATTAAGATGACACAATTTAAAAAGTTACCTCATTTGATTCTCACAGCGTCTCTGTGAGGAAGACGCTATAATTATCCTCCTTTTATGGATTAGGAAACTGAGGCTGTGAAGGGCTAAGTAGCTCAATCAGGGTCATACAACTAGTAAGAATTTTAATTCAGGTCTTCCTGATGCCACATCCAGTGTTCTTTCTCATCGTACTAGCTGCCTAAATAGATCAGTCACTCCACTAGCATTTATTAGCCACTTAGTATGGACCAGTAACTTTGCTAAGCATTGGCGGTACATTGAAAGGCAAAAAAATAGTCCTTGTTTTCTAGGAGTTCACAGTATAATGGAGGAGACAACATGTAAACAACTATGTGCTAACAAGATACATACAGGACAGATTAGAGATTTATATCAAGGGGATCAGGAAAGGCTTCTTACAGAAGGTAGAACTTTGGGTGATACTTGAGAGAAGTCAGGGAAACTAAGAAGCAGAGATGAAGATGGAAGGTGGAGAGGGAAGAAGAGAAAGAGAGAGACAGAGAGAGATTCTGGGCATGGTAGACAGCCAATGAAAACACTCACAGTTGGGATATGGAGTGTTACTTATGCAAGGAGGTTAGTGGCAATGGATCAGAGAGTATGTGGGAGGGGGGAAGGGATGTAAGGTATAAGAAGACTGGAAAGTTATACCTGTCTTGCAGGATTATTGTGAGGCTTGAATCAGATAATATATGTAAAGTGCTTTACAATTTCTTAACTATTATGTAAATGTTAGTTATTTTTATGTTTTTTTTTAATGCTCTGTAACCTTGGAATGGCTCAGTGCTCAGCTTCCATTGACCTGATTTTTCTATCTGAGAGTTCAGCATTGTTCAAGCTGATTCTTTGATTCCAAAGCTCCATACAACCTTCGCATAATGGAATAATCAGATTCTATAATCTTGTTGGTTAGTTAGGATGGTTATATATAAATATGTGTGTGTGTGTGTGTGTGTGGGAAAATCAATTGTCTCCATGAATCATATCCTTCTAATGTTCAACTCTATGTTGGTGACTTGAAAGGGTAATGATAATTTGACAGGAGCCATATAGATTGGAGGGAGTAATTTCTACATGTAGCACCTGGGGACATAACCTGAACTCGTATATTGGTTCCCCTAAACAATGCTATCTGATGTTTGAGGTACTCTATGGGTCCACATCCACTCCAAACTACAGCTTATAAGCCCCCACTGATGTATTTACTTGTTTGAATCAGTCAAAGAACATAATTAATTCAAAGAAAGGGTATTTTAAAAAATTACATGGTAAGAAATATAACAATAAAACAATTAACCCATAAAGTTGTAGAACACGTTCCTACAAATACTTGTACTCTGGGAAAAGTGTTACACAAATGGAGGGAAAGGTTCATTCACAAAAGCCAAGGTACATATACAAAAAGACAAGTATGGCTAAAGATCATGCATGAAAGGACAACTCATACCTCTAGTACTGCAGGACTATTTTTATCTTTTTGGTAATGTCCTTGTACTACTCCCACGGGGTTTATTCCTTGCTAATGTCATGTAGCATACAGTCTATTTCAGGGAAATATTCTCTACCAGACAGGTAGTCTCTACTGGATATGTAGTTAATATATGGTCTTTGCCAGTTGTTACTTAATGGCTTTTTTGCAGCTGTTATTTGGTCTCTGCTAGGCAAAAGGTTGTAGAATCTGTTTCTTTTTCCAGCCTTTTGCTTCACATAGAATTTCTCATCTCAGATACTACCTCTTCCCTATAAGAGGAAGAGTAGACTCTGCCATCTCCCTTTTAGCTTAAAACTCAGAGTTTGAGACATACAGTTTGAAGACAGTCTTAACATACCTAGTTATTCAGGTAGGGAAAATAATCAAACAGAAGCCTCTTCTTCCATAAGAAGATTTAGTACTTTCTCAGAGCCATGACCAAAATAGGTGTTACTGCTCTCAAATGACATCTTCCCCAGGTGGCAAGTGTTTTGGAAAACAGTCCAAGCTATCTAATGCCCATAGAATTAAATCTCTTTTTTATCCTCTATTCTGGCCATTAAGAATAGTGTTTCTCTCATAGGCCTTACTCTAACCTTGGTTCAGAAACTCCATGTAACTGGATATATAACAACCTTTTGGGTATGCTGTTACCAAGTTATTTTGATGGAGGGGTAAGGAAAGCTTTGCCACAAAGTTCCTGTGGAATTATATAGGTCTGACACAATGCAATCTTTTCAAGATGTAGAAATACTTTGTATCCTGAATCAAGTCACCATAAAACTAAGTCCAGAGGACAAACTCATTGTATTCTCTGTATCTAGTGACCTTTCATGCAAATATGTATACAGAACTGAGTACCTGTTTTGACATTTTCCCAGAAAGAACGTAGGATGCTAGTTCACTGAGTGTTTTGCATACCATTGGTGTTCAATAATTATGAGCTGAATGATTTAAGTGAATAAATATTATTTCAAATATTGAAATGTCTTTTTGGGAGGAATACTTGTGAAAGATCTGGTTTCCTGCCTTTCAGAACTCTAACCTTAAATTATAGTCATATTTTTGCGTGGTGTTTCCGAGAATTCAATTTCTCAAATTTTCATTAAGCAGCTTTTACTACATGTTAGGTACTACCTAAGTCCCAGGGATACAAAGACAAAGAGAAATGGTTCTTGACTTCAAGTAACTTCTAATCTTTTTTAATGAACTTATTTTCTGACCTCTCGTCTTTTCATGTTGTAAAAGTTTGCAGTAAAATGGAGCAACTATAGTGGCAAAGAGAATTCATTTTTCCATTTTAAATTCAATGACATTTCTAAGTTTTACTTCCTATATGAGATTTTGGAACCACTTTTATCAATCCAATTCAATTTAATTCAATTCAATAAGTATTTAACTTTCTACTATGCTAGACATACTAGTTCTGGTAGCATGAAGACAAAAATGAAGTAGTTTCTAGCATCAATGAACTTATTTTAATTAAATATGCAATAAAATATTTGAATGATCTTATGAGGTACTTTATTTTTTAAAAAATTAAAAAAAGAAATGCAATTAATTATATATTAAACTTTCCAACAAATGTCTTTGTCTACAAGCATTGTTTTTGGTAAAAAATTTCAATTTCTCTTAATAATATATTTGAAGCAAATATAATCTTACTTTTAGCTAATATAGTTCAGTTACTGTTCATTTGCCACAAACTAATATTAGCCAGTATTTTAATATTGTATAATTTTCTCCATCAGTGATGAACATTAATTGTATCAAATTTAATACTTAACTGAAATCATACACAACTTGAATATTAAAATATTTTAAAATCTAAATTGGCATTCATTTTAGATCTTTAATTCTAAACTGTAGAATAAATAAATCTTCCTATGATTGCCATTAAATGCTCTTCTGTAGTCACAGATTCACAAAATTTGAGGACTGGAAGGGACCCCGGCAATAATCTAGTACATCCCATATACTAAATGAATTCTTAGTACAGCATTCCTTGGAAATCTAGCTTCTGCTTGAAGAGGTCCATGATAGGAGAATCCACCATCTCATGAGGTAGCCCATTCTACTTTGCAATGGCTTGAATCGTTAGGAAGTTTTTCCTGACATCAAGTCTAAATTTTCCTCTTTGCAACCTCTACTTATCCTTCCTCATTCTGCCTTCTCAAGCCAAGAAAAACAATTCATCCAAGTCTTCAAGCACTTGAAAACAGTTTTCATACTAGAAGGCCTTTACCATATTGGTGGCCATCCCTTAGACACTTAAGCTTAGCAATATCCCTTTTACATTGTGTTACCCAGAACTGAAGAGTGTCGACAGTGGGGCTATCACCACCCTATCTCTGGAAGCTATGTTGCTCTTAATGAAACCTAAAACCACATTCATTTTGGGGGGGCTTACATGTCATATTGCTCATACTGAGCATGCAATCCACTAAAACTCCCAGATAATTTTCAGAACCGCTGTCTATCTATGCTGCCTTCATCTTATATTGTGAAGTTGATTTTTTTTTTTGGTACTTAAACACAAGACTTTACATTTACCCCTACTGAATTCCATCTTATTGGAGTCAGCCTGCCAGACTCCTTTTGGAACCTCATTTTGTCATTCAGCATATTAGCTCTTCCTCCTAAGTTTGTGTCATATGTAAATTTGATGACTCCTCCTATGATTTTATGTGGATCAGTGATAAAAATATTAAAATGCAAATGGCCAGGCACAAATCCCTAAAGTACTCCACTGGACATTTCCTATTATGTTGACATTAAAGCATTGACAATTACTCTTTCATTCCAGCCATACATGTGCAATAATATCATATAATCGATATCCTTCAATCTTTACCATAATGGCAGTAGGAGATACTTTTTCAAAAAGGGTTAAGTGACTTGCCCAGGGTTACACAGCTAGTAAGTGTCTGAGGACGGATTTAAACTCATGAAGAGGAGCCTTTCCAACGCCAGGCATGGTGCTCTATCTGCTATGCCATCTATCTCTCTACTGAATCAACAGCATTCCTCTAATCTACTTGTGTAATCCTAACAAAAAATTAAATGATTTTAGTCAGGTATGGCCTATTCTTAAAGAAACCAAGCTGACTCTGTAATTATCATTTCTCTTTTCTAAATGTATGCCATCTCATTTTTGGATTTTCCCAGGAACTAAAGTCAAGCTTACTTGCTGATTGTTTTCAGACTCTGTTCACTTGCTGGTTTTGAAAAATCAGGACAATACGTGCCTTTTTCCAGTATTGTGGCTATTTCTCTCATTTTTTTCATGATCTTTCAACTATCACTGTGAGTGACTCAGGAATTTCATCTACCTGTGCTTTTAAGACTTGAGAATGTAGTTCATCTGGGCCAGGTGGCATGAATTCATCAAGGGCAGCTAAATTACTCTCTTACTAACTCCTTACCTATTTTGAGTATCAACCCCCTAATAGCCATTTATGTTTCATCATTTCCAGTGTAAATCATTCTTTTTTGCAGAGAAAACAGGAGCAAATTATGAGTTGAGCAACTCTGCCTTCTTATTGAGATAACTGTTGTAAAGCACTGAGCACAATGTTTGGCACACAATAAACACAATATAAGTGTTAGTTATTATTTCTGTTGTGAGTTACCACTATCCCATCTTCTCCAAGAAAAAGTCCTATCATTTCTTTGATCCTTCTTCTCCTCCCAATATAGTTTAAAAAACCCAACACTTTATTGTTCTTAGCTTCCCTCATCAACCTTAGCTTATCCTGAAATTAGTCATTCTTGTTTGGTTTAGAAAATCTTGTTCTTTGTCTCTTCTTAAACACACCTGCACACAACATACAATGACATTTTCTTTCCTTTATAAAAATTATACTTTATTTATTTTAATATTCACTTAAAAAAAGTGTTCCCAATTTTTTCCATCCCTCCAGCTCCTTCATGTCCCATTGAAAAGGCAAGTGATATGAGATCATGCAAAGCATATTTCCATATTAACCATGTTGCATTTGTTTTAAAAAGTAAGAAAAATAAAGTGAAAAACATAATTCAATCTGCACACAGAGTTTATCAGTTCTCTCTCTGGATGTAGATAACATTTTTCTTTGTCAGTCTTTCAGAATTGTCTTGGATCAGTGTACTGATTAAAGTAGCTAAGTCAATCATTGTTATAATATTGCTATTACTGTGTATGGTGTTCTGTTTCTGCTAATTTCATTTTGAATGAATTCATTTAAGTCACAGGTTTTTCTGAAATCATCTCCCTCATCATTTCTTTTTTTTTCCTTTTTATTTTTTGGCTGGGCAATGGGGTTAAGTGACTTGCCCAGGGTCACACAGCTAGTAAGTGTTATGTGTCTGAGGCCGGATTTGAACTCAGGTCCTCCTGAATCCAGGGCTGGTGCTCATCATTTCTTATAGCACAATAGAATTACAATCATAAATGACAACTTGTTCAACCATTACCCAAGTGATGGGAATCTCTTCAATTTCCAATTCTTTGGCACCACAAAAAGAGCTGCTACAAATATTTTTGTACATATCCATCCTTTTCCTTGATTTCTGTGAAATACAGATCTAATAGTGGTATTGCTAGGCCAAAGAGTGTGCACAATTTTGTAGTTCTTTGGGTATAATTCCAAATTGTTCTCCAAAATGGTTGGACCAGTTCACAACTCCACCAACAATGCATCTATTTTCCCATATCTCCCCCCACACAGAATTTGTAATTTTCCTTTTTTTTCTTCATAACATACTGATATTTTAAATTGTATAATGTAACTATAAAATAGAATTACAAATTAATTTCAAACCAACAGTAAAGAACTCTTTATCATGTTTATTGCTATGTAGAAATCATATCATTCATCTCAGTTTTTGACATGTTAAATAGGATGTTAGCCAAGGAGCCTAGATTGTACCATATATTGTCTTTTTCGTTTAAATTGTCATGTTAAAAATAGTTTTGTATCCTACAGCTAAAAGAATACTATCAAGCCAAGTCAACCTATATTTTTATAGCTTCAGTGAAATGATTCTAAGTGGAAATTTGATGGCAATCAGTATTATGGTTGCGCTTGTGGGTGGAATGAAGAGCTCAGTAGAATCTACTGCTAAACATAATTTTCCTTCTTGCCAGAACTTTAAATATGAAAAACACCCTCTATCATGAGATTATAGTGGGAAATCCAGTTCTGACTTTCAGAGTAATTCCAGATGTGACCACAGATTTTTTTTTTACTAAGATACAGTTTTAGGGAAGTTCAATGGAGTTTGGGAATGCTACCACCCTCCTTACAAAGGGCATTTAGGCAACCTAAAATTGGACACCTACAAGCAGGACAGCTTTGAAAGGTACATGTTGAATTACATACACACACAAGCAGGTGCACACATACACATTTAAAGTAAGCTCTATGTAATGGAGATTCACACTTTTTGTATAATTGTCTCCAGTTCTATCATGTATATGGAAATGCTCATTTTAGTTGGTATTTGTTAAGCTTAAGATAAATATAAAATGGAAAAAACCCCCAAAATATTGGTTGGGAAAGGCTAATTCACCACAAAACAGCTCATCAGAAGTCCCTCTGTGTCCCACAATCCTCCTAGGTAATATAGGAATACTTTCTGTGAAAGGAGGTTATGTAATGTTTTTAGCAGTTGCCTGGGAGCCTAGTCTTGTAGTCTTAAAACTGAAGTGACAGCTGATGGATGAATGATTTATATTCTTTTAATGTATGGGGATTCACATTACCTAGAGTAAAAGACAAAATGTTATTCTATAGTGTACAACATTTTGTTCTTTCAGAATAACATTTATACTATAGCTTTTGAGGGCAATTTCTATGGTTCAGGTTGAAAATAATTTTTTCTGTATAGTCATTTATAGCTTTCTATAAAATTTGGCTTCTATACTTACACCCAATATGCTTGGCCTTAGCTCAAAGAGACTGAAGATATGAATCTAGGTGTTTTTCATTTTCACAGGTGGAAAATAGGACATGCTATGCAGTTCTTTGTTATATATGTGTGTATATATGTATGATATATACTATGCGTATACATGAGTACATACCTATGGATTATTTGGATTCCCAGATAATTCATTCCAGTGAAAATCAAACACTAGAGACTACAAGTTAAGTTTTTGATCCTCAAAGGTCACTACCACTAATTAGCAGTTGATTTGCTATGTTGTGTTAAGATGTTTCACTTACACATGGAAGACTGGAGAGGTTATAATAACTGTCTTCAAATATTTGTGATTCCTGCTCGACTACATATGACAGAACCAGGATCAAGGGTTAGATGCTGCAAAAAGGCAAATTTAGACTTGATTTACAGAAAATCTTCCTAACAATGACTGCTCTCTGAAAGTGGAATGGGCTACCTCAGAAAACAGTCAACTCCCCTTATTACAGACCTTCAAGCTAAGTTAGATGTGTTGTAGATAGGATTCTTTTTCAGGTAGGGATTGGACTAAAAGGTCCCCAGGGTCCCTGTCAGCTCTGTGATGTTGAAATTTAATGGAGATCTTCTCAACTCTATCTCTCCCCTGATGCCATATTTGTAACATGACATTGACCCAATTTCTCAAAGGTTATGCTGGTGGAGGGCAAATTGCCAAACTAGGAAAATTGGAGTGCAGACTGGGAGATGTACTATATGTACTGATCACCAGTCAGTCAATAAGCATTCATTAAGTATTTACTGTGTACCAGGCATTGTGTTCAATGCCAGGGATATGAAAATGGCAAAAAAAAAAAATTGTCCCTATTCTCAAGGAATTCACGTTCAAATGAGGAAGCCAACATCTCAGCAACAATCTACACACATGAAATGTATATGCATATATGTGCATATGTATGCACACATACGCAAATGTGTGTTCATGATATGTGGGTATGTATACACACAGCTGCATATGTAGTAAGTAATCTCTTAGGGAATGCAGGGGGGTGGTGGTAGAAGGAGTTGGACAGGCTTCCTTCACAAGGTGTGATTTGATCCGAGTCTTGAAGGAAGCCATAAAACCTAAAGTGGACAGGCTAATAGGGGAAATGGGGGCAGTCAGGTGGTTCAATGAGTGCCAGTCTTGGAGTCAGAAAGACTCCTCTTCCTGAGTTCAAATTTGTCCTCAGATACTTCCTAGCTATGGGCAAGTCACTTAGCCCTGTTTGCCTCAGTTTATTCATCTGTAAAATGAGCTGGAGGAAGAAGTGGCAAACCATTCTAGCACCTTGCCCAAGAAAACCCCAAATAGTGTTATGAAGAGTCAGACACAATGACTCAATGACAAAAGTAGGGAGAACACTCCAGGTGTGGGATAATCCAGTGAAGGGACATGAAATTAGGAGATGGACCAACATAATCACATGGGAAAAGACACATCAACAGAATGTTGTCCACCATGCTATGGATTTTTTTGCCTACAGCAACCTGTGTCCTCATGGTAGAATAGAGAGTATGCTGGATTTGGAACTGGGGACCTGGATTCAAATGTTTGCTCCACCACTTCTAATCTATATAAACTTGATCCATTCTCTGGACCCCAGTTTCTTCATCTGGAAAATAAGAAGTCCTATGATACAGTAAAAAGGACAAAGAATTTGTAATCAATGGATCTGGGTTCAATATTCACATCTGTCACAAGTTGTATGACCTTGGTCAAATCAATGAACCTCTCTGTGCCTCAGTTTCCTCATCTGTAAAATAAGGAGTTTGGACTAGACAAACTCTAATGTACTTTGTAGCTTTAAATACATGATCCTATGATGACTTATGAGGGATTGGACCAGATGAGACATTAATCCACGAAATACTGAAGTAATTGACACCACAACCACGTATGGAAATCTAAGGCTGAACTCTTGGACAGACAAATCAGCGAAATAGCACTGAGAAGCAGAGTGTGTGCCCTTCACTGGTCACAGTAGAAAGCATCAGAGGGATCACCTGTGCTAACTCATTGGCCACCTATAGTGAACCAAGAAATCCCAGAACAAGAGAGAATAGCCTATAGTATTTAGGAATCCAGGCAAAGTAGACGAGGCACAGGAAATTTGGTCCAATGACCAAAAAAATCAAGTTCAAGTTACAAATAAGATATCAGGACTAAGTATAAGGCCAATAATAAGTCAGGAGCAAAACTTAAAGATATGGGAATCTGTGGAGCACCTGGTGACTTTGTTCCCATAAATACTTAAAGGGCCTTTATCCAGTGAGCATTAGAACTTGACCTAGCAAGAGAAAGGAGAAAAAAATAGCATATTAAGACTTGGGCAATCATAGACATTTTGATGGGAATAATTACTTTCTTAGGTCTCCAAAATCTGTTTCTTTTTAGAGGTTGGGCTGACAACTGATGCATAGTGTGTGTGTGTGTGTGTGTGTGTGTGTGTGTGAGACATCTGGAAAGTCATTTAGCTACTGTAAGAGATACACTGTCTTTTGTGAAATAGTGTATCTTGTTTTAAATGCAAATACATCCTTAGATACAGCAAAAACCCCAATGCAAAGGGCTTTGCTATTACACAAATTCAGTTATGCCAAGTCTCCAATTATGGCCCTTGGTACCAAAATGATGTCTATTGTCTCTCATATCCTATAGAGCAGAGGTTCTCAAAGTATATTCTGGATGCTGCTGGGAGGCACCAAGACCCTTTCAGAGTGTCTGGGAGTCAAAACTATTTTCACAATTATACAAAAAGGTTTCATATTCTTTTTTTTCTTTTTGGTGAGGCAGTCAGGGGTTAAGTGACTTTGCCCAGGGTCACAGAACTAGTAAGTGTCAAATGTCTGATGCCAGACTTGAACTCAGGTCCTCCTGACTCCAAGGCCAGACCTCTATCCACTGAGCCACCTAGCTGCCCCTCATTTTCTAATATGATAATTATCAATAAATATAGCCAACATGTTAAAAAGCTCTTTAGGGTCCTCAATAAGGAGTCATGAGATAAAAAATTTCAGAACTACTATCATCAAACAAGGGATATGCTCTCCTACGGTGGAAGCTTATGAACCATATTTGCATAAGTTGCTATGCACAAGTCTCCATCTTATCAACAATGTATCATCTGTTTTCAATGGATTGTGGGCTCTGTGGTTTGCTGCACTCTCTCTTTTTATTTTATATTACATGCACCGATAAAATGCAAAGCTGCTAAAAAGAAACTAATGTGAAATTTTCTTTGGTCAATTATATGGTGTAGATTGGACTCCTCATTACCATCACAAAAAATTTTCTAAGCAAAGAATAGGAGCTACATGTGAAACTCAGACCAGACATTTTATTTCACTTTTCACATATTCAAAGAAATTAGGAAACTTACATTCATATAAGCAGAAGGAGGATTATGGTAAAGTCGAAATATTGTTGGCTGTGGAGGGAGAGGATCTGGGTTCAGTTCTCACCTCTGATGCTTACTACCCATATGACCTTGGGCAATTTACTTAAACTCTCTGGACCTCATTTTCCCCATCTGTAAAATTAGAGGAGAGGGGCTAGAATAGCTCTCCTCTAAAGTCTCTTCCAGCTCTGTGGTAATGATCCTATTACATGGTCTATAAGTCTACAGCTTGTTTTAGGTTATCCTGGCCTACTGTCATCAATGTACTTTCAGATGAAGGAACCAAAAAACAACAATTAAAATTCTCATGTAGAGAGAGATAACACTGAGGATTATTCATAATCAGAGATATGCTTTTTCTTTATTTTCTGGTAATAGTGATGAATTCATACTGAAGTATTTGCATTTCTCTTGCCTAAGCCACCTGGCAACCAATAGTTTGTATTTTAAGAATGGCTGTTTGGAGTTAGGAAGCATGACTGTAGTTTTTCCTATGGGAGACTCCTAAGCCAATAACCTCGGCATCATTAACACTAATTAACTACTCTACCTATCCTGATTATATTAAGCAACTAGAAAATATGAAAAGAAATTATTTTCAAACTCCTTTTATAATGAGCTAAAATTATTTTCAAATTTCCAAGGTGTGTTTTTTTTTTTTGTAAATAATCCAAGTGGAGCTTTTGTAATGATGGAAAAAATAAGGGAAACATTGTGAAGATGAATAATCAGTGCTAGAGTCTCAGCTTTAAAAAAATGTTAGTAATTAGTGGTTCACAGGTACAAAATCTCTGAACTCTTGAGATTTAAAATGTGGGCATTGGAAAATTGGAAATCTTAGCCTCAGAAATTCATGTGATGTTGTTCTTGGCCCTTCAGCATTTTCCTCAGCTTTGATACTGTAAGCATTAGACAACTGCCTAGATGTTTAGGTAGCAATCATTGCTAGTCTTATAAAATTTAAAGTACCATCAGAATTCCGGCTCTCAGAGACATGGATTCTTTAAAAATTTAGAGTGGGCAGAGCCACTACACTACAGCACCTGCTAAAAGGAGCTTAGACAGAGATTTGATCCTGACTCAGGACAACAGCTCTTGGCAGTGATCAACAGCTCTCATCTGACCGTATGATCCTGTCACAGGCTACCTTCAGTTCCCAATTTATCTTTTCTCCCATCTCCTCAGTTTTGCTTAGTCATCTCTTCTTGGCACCATGCCATAGCTGCTTCCACTCAGACTTTCTTATTTGAATATTGTCTGCCTCTAAGATCTGATCATTTGCTTCCCTTTATCTTTCCTACATTCAGCCAGAGCTGGGGGTCCTAATGATTCTGCTAGGCAAAATTCCAACAGCATGGACGAGTTAGTGACTGATTTTTATGATAGTTATTCTTTTTTACAAACAAGTAATGAGCACTAAGGGGAAGGAAAGGAGAAAGGAATGGCCATTTATTAAATGCTTACTATATGCCAGGGGCACAAGCACTTTACAAGTATGATCTTATTTGATCCTGACATCAATCCCGGGGGCTAGGTGCTATTGTGATCCTCATTTTAGAGTCCAGGAAACTGAGACACATAAAGGTTAAGTGACTTGCCCAAGGTCATACAGGTGAGGCCAGGTTTGAAGTGAGGTCCTCCTTCTTTTACCATGCTTAGCACTATATGCACTGTCACAAAACAGGAAAATAATTGTTTTGGTTCTGTAGGAAATACAAAGAAGAACAGGACACATTCCTAAGATGAACAAGGATGCCTGTCTTCAAGGAGTTTACAGTCTAGTGAGGGAGATTTTAGTTATGCCATCATGATATAATAGATGAAGTAGAATCTTCTAGGGAAAATAATACACGCTATTAGCTATAATACAAGATAGAGCATGAGAAATATGTAGGAGAAAAACAAACTGTTATGAGAGTTTGGAGGAAGCACTTCTCACTGGTAGGAACATGGAAGGCTTCATGGAAAAGTGTCATTCAAGCTAAGACTTGAAGTACATATAGGATTTCAGTAATCCAAGATGGGGGTGGTGAATGCAGCTATGGTTAAAGATTCCAGGTAGAGGGAATAACATAAGTGAAGCCTTGTTGTTGTTCAGTTATGTCTGATTCTTCATGACCCTGTGGACCAACTGGCCATGGAGTTTTCTTGGCAAAGATTCTGGAGTAGCTTCTCATTTCCTTCTCCAGCTTTAGGCAGGGATTAAGTGATTTGTCCAAGGTCACACAGCTGGTAAGTGTCTGAGGTCACATTTGAATGTTGGTTTTTCTGACTCCAGGCCCAGGTTTAATCAAACTCACTGAGATGCCCACAGGCTAAGATTTAGTATTTACCCTACCTTGGTGAACATTTCATCAAGTACTAAGAGAAACAATGTAGCAAAGTTGATTTGAAGTCAAGAAGATGTGAATTCAAATTTCCTGTTCCAAGAGGACCAATGACATCACAGGGTGATGTCCTGATTTGTGGGTAAATTGGATTTAAGTGAGACAAAGTCGTTAGCCTCACTGTCTCCCAGAGACATTGAAGTCCAGTGGCAAGACAAAAGTCAGAACAACTGGTGACGGCCTGGGATACAGTAGATGACATTGGTGTCTTCTCTGCCTGACCAAGCTCTAAGCACTCCACAGTGCTTGCTTCAGCCACCTTCATGGCCACTGCACAAATTGTTCTCATCTGCCCATTCCACTGGGGGAAGTTATCGCATGCATGGGGTAGATACCACCCTAACTCATTGACGTGTTTATGGCCCATCAGTTACTCTCAACCTAATTTAGCTCATCTGCAGAGATGGTTTACCAGGATGTGGCTGCTGTGCATGCTACAGCTTCTTGGAGTCACAGGTGAAAGTTGAGTGCCAGACAGACATCGAAGGTGGATGAACAGCCCCTAAAAGGGCTCGGCAAATCCTCACACCAGAGGTGCCAGTTCTCCTTAAACATCCATGCACATCTATTGGCTGTATGACCATAAGCAAGTCATGTAACTTTTTGAGCTTAAATTTCCTCATCTATAAACTGGCAAGAATATTATCTGTAGTACCTATTTCAGAGAGTTATTTGTGAAACTCTGATGATAACATATGGAAAGTGCTTTGCAAACTCGAAAGTGCTAGAAAATTTGAGTTAATATTATTACTATTTAGAATGTTACTGTTCCCACTTATTTTTAAATGAATTCCTTAACTCCATTTTCCACTGTTAATTTTCCCCTTATGGAACAAAAATCCAGGCTTGTGTCTGCATTCTCTGTCCCCAGTCAGCAGGCTGCCTTTCTTTGCTATAATTGGTACCTTCTTACTATTGAATTTTTACCTACTCTGACTTTAGAAACAGATTCCTACTTAGCAAGTGTATTTCCTTCTTTTAAATTTTGGAGACAATCACAGTTTGTCCCCACATGCTCCAAATAACAAAGCAACAAAGTGGCCTGGTCAATTCAGTTGTTTTAGTCATTATAAGGATGGGATTGGATGAACCATATGGTCCATCTGCCAAATTATATGGAATTGGGCATGGACATGACAGAAATAAGGGAAAATTAAACATAAATGGCCAAATTTAGTGCTTGGTATAGGCAAGGCCACTGCTGACTCATTAGCCTTCTGTGATTATTGCAGTTAACCATATGACTAACTCTGAAAGGCAGACAAATTGGAAGGATCAGTTTCCTCATTTATAAAATGAAAAAAGTTTAGATAAGATGATCTCTAGGGTCCCTTTCTAAGCTAACGTTCTATGATCCTTCGTATCCTTTGAATTTGGGAGGAATAAAAAGGTAATCTGTATGATTTGAGCCCATCTTTTTAAATGATTGGTTGCTTATTCATATAGAGTGAAGCACCCCTAATATGAAGTTTGAATAATGATGAACAAGGTATAAAGAATCCTCAAGACTGTTTGGCAACTTGGACAGGACAGAGAAATGAAAAGCATATAGAAAGCAGTTTTGTACTCCAGGTCTTTGGAAGCAGCAGCAGCAATGTAACCTACAAGAAGCCTTCATCGATGACTACTGTAAGAGAGGGAACTAGTAGCTCATGTAATTCCCCTTATATGACTTTCACTGACCCCTCACCCCCACCCCCCACTATCCCATCTTCCTGGGTCATAGAATTAGGATAATGGTCCCTAATAATAGTATCACATGCTTGACTCTCCCCTACTTTGAGGGCTGTCTAGGACAAGCTACACAGAACTGTGTGAGATAAAGGTGCTAGAAACCTATTCTACCTCCCAGTTTTGAACATTGCCAGCTTCTATCAGACAAAATTGCTAGAATCCAGTCTTGAAAAGTATTAGCTCCTTAAGAGTGGAGAAATTCTCTCTTTTTTTCTTTTAATTTTATTTAGAGGACCTGGCAAGTACACTGTGGAAGATGAGTGAGTCATAGGAGGAATGGGACACAGATCTGTTTTTTCTGAAGGTCAAAAAAAGTCAGGAGGGAAGGATGAAGGGTTAGGGGAAATATCTTTTTATAATTGAATGTGTTGATAATTGGCAGAACAAGAATGGAGTAAGCCAAAAAAAAATTAATAGGATTTTGATAAAATCAAATATTTCTCCAATTTTGCCCAAAGGTAATATTTTTAATTGGAGTATTTATTAGATTTAAACAAAACAGTCAATGTACATTGGAAAATATTGCACTGTTGCTTAAAAAAATTCTTCTTGGAAGAATTATTTTCTTCTTAATCTTTGAAAAAAAAATTTAAATGGAACCCTTAGTTTGCTGTCTAAAACCAGCTGTGTGATAAAATTAAAGCATCTTTTTTACCATTGGTGATTCAACACTAATTTTTCACGACCATTTCAGGTTCATGCCCAAGAATGATGAATTGGTGATAATCAGCTATTATCCCTTTTGTAAAGCATGAAAAGTACTTGAGCTTTATTTTGCTATGTTTTAAGTTCAATGGGGAAGGGGGATAAAAATCACTTATGTATAGTTGTGGGGTTGCGTAATTTGATGGAGAGAGGAAGCCATGAAATGCCTAGAGGAATTTAAATAGGGTCCAACTGCAGTTTTCAATTATAGTTCCCCAGCTTCCCAGTGCTTTGCTGTCATTTCTCATTGGTGTGTGGAGCATGTGAAGGATATCCCAAAGGTTTTTTGCTTAAATGATATAAGTAAAATTGCCACTGCCATTTCCCCCCTCTTATCTAGCAGGAAAAGTTGATTCCATTTTAATTCAAGATTCCATTAAAAACAAATTCTGGACCAGAGAACTATCTTAGGGAAAAAGAGAGAGAAAAGCATGTACCAGACTTGAAATGAGGTTATCTATGTTATTTTCCCTTTCTCAACAAATACTATTTATTATGGAGGTGGTACTCTGTTCAACGCTATACAAATTAACTTGGGTAAATGCTGTTCTTGCCTTCTGGGAACTTATATTCTAAAATAGGCACCAGTCAGGTGAGTATGCATTCACCTCTCTTCTCAGCAGGAAGCTTAAGCTGTGCTGAAGTTGTAAAAGGACATACAAGGCATTTTATGCATATTTATATAGGTGGATAAAATTGCAGCTATAGCACATTTCAGTTAGTCGGTCGATTTGCCAAGTTGCAATAGCTGGCATTTACATAGTTCCTTAAAATTTTCAAAGTGTTTTATATATGTGATCTCATTTGAACCTCACAATACAGAATTAAACATGATATCATCTCTTCTATAGTTGAGGAAACAGAAGTTAAGCATCACGTCTGTGGTCACCCGACTAGTAAATGTCAGAGGAAAGATTTTAATCTAGGTCTTCTTAACCACTCGGGAATCTTACAGCAGATTTTATATAGTCATTGGTCTATGTAATATGGAGGAGGAAACAGATATATAGGAGTTTGGGGAGCTAAATAACAGTTTTAGAAAACAGCAATTTTTAAAAATTAAGTAAAATAAAAAGCTCTCCGGACCTAACAGTGTCAGTCCACATACTTGGGCCAAATATATAGTTATGGAGAAGAGTAAACATTATACGTATAGGACATGCAGCTATCATCTTGTTTGGTTGTTTTCTGTTGTTTTTGTGGCTTTCCTCCAACAAACCACCACAACATAAAGAATTAGCCCTTGACAATCTTAAGTCATTGATCTTCAGTAAACGGGTAACTCCTAAAGATTCAAAAGATTTCTGTTGAAGTGGTAGAATGCATCTAAGGGGCACAGTGGATATAGTTCTGGGTCTGGAGTCAGGAAGACTCATCTTCATGATTTCAATCTGGCCTCAGACACTAGTTTGGGACTTTGGGCAAGTCACTTAACTCTGTTTGCCTTAGTTTCCTCATCTGTAAAATGAACTGTAGAAGGAAATGGGGAGCCACTCTAGCATCTTTGACAAGAAAATCCCAAATGGGGTCACATAGAGTTAAACACGACTGAAAATGACTGAACAACAAAACAATGGTTATGATATAGAAGTACAATGAAGTTTTGCAGATTTCTGATAACACTATGTAAAAATAGTGTTTCTAAAAATCTTCAAAGAGATGAAGGCTACCAGTTGCTATGACTCTTAGATTGTCTCCTTGGAACCACTTAGACTCCTGAAGTTTTGCAAGGTACTGTTTTTGCACCATGGTCACGTATAAGGTGACAGCATGGTTTCATTAAAATAAAAGTGGATATGGAATCAGACTTTCTGGGCTCAAATGCTATCTCTGGCACTTGAAGCGTGCCACCATTTACTAACCATGTTACCAGCAGTATCTTCATTCTTTGATTCTGCTTCTCCATCTGTAAAATGGGAATAATAATTCTTTCCATGAAGCATTATACCAGATCTCACATGGGCTTTTGTGAGTTTTCAAATGAGATATAAAAACAAACATACAATATGTTTGGAAATATCAAAGTTCTGTAAAAACTGTTCTACTCCATTAAATGTAGCCTCAATGATTTACCGATTCAGAACACAGAGAAGATAAGCAAAGAGTGGAAGTGGCAAGGTTTGCCCTGGACTAGATACAAGTAGGACAATGCATGTAGCAAACTTTACTTCTGTTTGGTGGGTAGACAGAACTTTGCTAATCTCAGTAGTTTGCACTAGGGATAATAATAGCAACTACCTCGCAGACTGTCATGAGGATCAAGTGAGATAATGTATCTAAAGCACTTTGAAAACTCTAAAGCACTATATAAATGTTAGGTATCATTATTTATTATCATAGTAATTATTATTATTACTTTGAGTCACCCTCCATTCTTCATCCCAGGAAAAACAGCCTATTAACAACCTAATAACAAGAAGTGTTTTCCTCTAAATAAAAATAAAGTCAACTACACAAATTTCAGACACTGCATATTCACCTAAATGTCTTTATATTCCTTTACTACTAGTGCTCTCCAAAATTCTGCCAAGTCAGAATGGAAAATTGCTAACCCAAACATGTCTGAACAAGTCTGGCTGACGGAAAAAGTGTTGCTGTTGAAACTGACTGCATTTCCTCCAAAGACTGTAATGTATTCATTAATACTAAGAACTAAAATGCATCTGCAATGATTTCCTTTTGGAAAGTCTTCAGGATGTGAGATTTAACCTTGTCACATAGTACTTCTTTCTTGCTTTATATATCAAAATGACAAAGATAAATTCAGGAAAGACAAAAGATACCTTATACTTTTACAAAAAAAAGAAATGGATTTACATCTTTCCCCAACCAGTAACAGGTTAAGGAAGAGATTTCAAAAGGTTTCTGTGGCCAGTGCATTCATATTCTCTTCCCATGATCTGACCACTCGTATTCCAGTGTAATAAATCCTTGGTCCCTTTGAAAGTGATGCATTGCTAAGTGTCAGAATTATCATTTGTCTCAGACAAGCAAGTAGTGAGTGTGCATGTGTTATTAGTATGTGGTCACATACAAACTCTGAAAAATGATTTGAGGAGCAAAGGGTCATTTGAGTAAAACATATATCTTAAAATGCTCTTTTCTAAAGGGCAAGACTGTTCATGGATATAATCCTAAAAGAAAGCACTCAAGCATAGACTGATAACTCTATTATGACTGGATAGAAGAGAAACCATTTCTTAATCTTAAATATTTTTCCTTGCTTTACATGGCAGCTTGATATACTGTTTTGTTCAACTTAACAAAAAAGAAAAACTTTAAACATTCATGAAGAGTCCACTGCATGCAAAGAGCATCACAAATGACCAATCAAAAGAATGAGCTAAATGATATAATAGCATTCAGTATAAGTAAGAATCGGAATCTATGAGCCTTGTGTGTGTGTGTGCTTGTGTATAATTTACATAATGTATATATGTGTGTGTGTGTGTGTGTGTGTGTGTGTGTGTATGACTATAATTCGAAAACATGACATAATCATTTATTCATTCATTCCATTATAACTTCAAAAAACATTTATTTTCTATCGACAATTCAAGGAGAGATACAAACACAGCTCTTGACTTTCCCAGTAATCCTTTATTCTTTTCTGGCTCCATCTCCTAATTCTGGACTTTGCCATGCTTTAGCTGCCTTCTGGAAAATCCTGTTTCTGTAACCTTATCTTTGAAACATTCTTGACCTTGGAAGAGCCCTCTTACCCTGTGGTCCTCTTCTCCCATTGGTGAGTTTCTCCCAGGAACTTCCATTTTGATAAAGTACCCAGGCCAGCCATAACCACTTCTTCACTCCACTAGCAGCTCACTCCCCCTTTCTCTCCCCATTCCCACAGGTATTTTCTTCTTCCCTCTCCCCTCCTTGATTTTATCTCTCTTTTCATGTTTTGCCTTTTCCTTTAGAATGCAAACTTTCTGAAGTCAGAAAGTCTTTCTTTTTTGTTTGTGTTTGCATTCCCAGATCTTAACACAGTAGTTGGCACATAGTAAGCCTTTAACAAATGCTTGTTGGCCATGACTTCATAAGGATCAGAGACATTATAAGCAATAGGAAAAGTGCTGGATTTGGAGTCAAGAGCCCCAAGTTCAAATTCTGCCTTTGAGACTTACTAGCTCTGATTATGAATGTCTGTAAAAAGTATAACAATGTTTACTTGCCTTGACTACTTCATCTGGTCAAAATGAAGAAAGGGATTTATAAATACTAAAGAACTAGACAGAAGTGAGTTATTGTTATTTATGTCATTTCAATAGGTTGTTTCTTCAACCAGAGATAAAGTAGAAAATCCTAAAAGAAGCACTATATCACACTTTGCCAGCCATCCATGTAAAGAGTCATCTAACACATTTAGAGGAGAGTAATATGTAATACTCAAAAGATCTAAAAAAAAAAATCTCAACAGAATGGAACAATGGAACAAATCTGTGCGTGTGGATGTCTCTGGACTTGAGGCAACAATGTGTCATAGAAACAAAAAGACCTGCTACAATCTTAGACTGAATTAATACAGTACATGGGGGAAATTGTCATACTGTGTTTTGCCCTGGTCAGAGCATATCTGAAATATTGCGCCCAATCCCAGACACCATATTTTAGAAAGGACATCAACAGGATGGAATATATGCAGAGAACAGTAACCAGAATAGAAAGGGAACTCCAGATTGTGTTATGTGAATATCAATCAAAATAACTTCAGATATTTAAGCCAAAAAAAAAAGACTTGGAGGAAGAAGAGTATATAATCACTGTTCCCACTTATTTAAAAGGTTGTCATGTGAAATTAAAGTTGAGCTTCTTGGATCTCAGGGCCATAATTAAAACCAGTAGATGGAAGCTGCAAGTGGGCAGATTTTAACTGAGGCTGAGATCACTTTTCTCAGTGCTGTGAAAAATCAGACACACAAATACACTTTTGGTGGAGTTGTGAACTTGTCTAACCACTATGGAAGGCAGTTTAGAACTATGCTAAGAAGTAAAATATCTATATGTGCCAACCCAGAAATTCACTTCTTGGTAAAATTACAAAAACAAAGTCTTAATTATACACCAAAAATGTTGGGAGCAAAATCCTCCCAAGAAATTGTCTACTGATTGAGGAATGACTAAACAAGTTATGGTACATGGGTATAATGGAGTATTACTGCGCTGTTAGATACAATGATTGGGATGAATACAGAAAAGCGTGAGGAGACAAAGTAAAAGCAGAAGGATGAAAACAATGCATGTAATAATTACACAAAGGGAAAGAACAACAAAAACAACCAAAACTCACGGCTACAACATTGCAAAGACCAAGCTTGGTTGGCCCCAAACAAGAGATAAGGAAAGCTCTTCTTTCTTCTACTTTACAGATGTTGAGAAAATATGAGTATGGAACATTGCAGTAATGTCAGAATTTTTTTGTTGCATAGATTAGTTTTGCTGAACTTTCTCTTTTTTATTCCTCATTATAAGAAATGGCTGTCTGGGAAAGGAAAGGAGAAAGAGTCATGATAGGAAATATAGGTGATATAAAAGCAAAATATATAAATAACATTTTATTTTTTAAAAAAGAAAAAAACCCCTTTTTCATCTTAGATTTGCCCAGAAATTGAATGGGCAAAAGTTACTAAGTCTATATTCCAAAGAGATCAACAAAATAGGAAAAGGACCATATGTACAAAAATAGTTGTAACAACTCTTTTTGTGGTGGTGAAGAATTGGAATCTGAAGGTATACTCATCAATCAAAGAATGGCTGAACAAGTTAAAGCATATGAGTATGATAGAATATTATTGTGCTGTAAGAAATGATGAAGGGGATGTTTTCAGAAAAACCTGGGAAGATTTTATGAACTGATTGCAAAGTGAGATAAGCAGAACCAGGAGAACAATTTATGCAATAACAATAATATTGTAAAACTAATCAGCTTTGAAAGAATTAGAAACTCTGACCAGCACAATGACACAATCTCTTAAAAGGTTCATGCTAATGAAACCAAATAACTCAATGATGAATAAAAACAATGAAAAGCCTTTTGAATATTAATGTTCTCTTGTTCAGTTTCAAAATAAACAACAACCACCAATGTCCAGAGGAATCAATCCCTGATAGTGCTTCCAGGAGCATTGTTTTCTTTCAAACTTATTAACTAAACATTGGATTATAAAATGGAGACTTTAAAATCACAACTGTTTCTTTTCAAGACACCCAGTGGATAATAGTGTGGACTTGGTGTCAGTAAGACCTGGGTTCAAATGCTGTCTCAGACATTTCCTAGCCTCATGACTGTGGGAAATTCACTTTGTCCCCTCTTAGCCTCAGTTTCCTCATCTGTAAAATAAGGATAATAGCAATACCTATCTCACAGAGTTGTTGTAATGATTTAATACTATGGCATGTGCACAATGCTTTGCAAACTTTAAAGTGCTACATGTTAGCTATTGTTATTTTCAACCAGACACTTCCACAGCAAGAAAAGAAAGCTAGGCATACATAAGGAGATTTGACAGTTCATTCTCAGTCAGTGTGGAACTGAAGGAGAGACTAATCTGGTTACCCCAGGGTCCATTGTGGCTTTACCAAGTATAGCTCCTTGCCTCTAGCCCAGGCTTCTGTCTTGGGCAGCAGCTTTGACTAAAATAGACATTAGAGCTATGAGAAAGAGACTGTGGAGCATTTTTCAGAAGCAGTTACTATGAAACCAGGTATGGAATTACTTGGCAGAGACTTACCCAATTTGTGATGTTTGTTGATTTTCCATTACAATTATATTCATTCCTAACCCCCGGATTGTATTGCAGAACCCCAGGATTTTCAGAACAGTTGGAGAAAGACAGAACTAGATGACTTCTAAAATACCTTTTTATTCTAAGATTCTATGACCAAGTATATATACATACATATATATGTATATATGTATGTATATATATATGTATATGCACATATACAATATACATATGTATGTTTCGCATATCACAACTATGAGACACTAAGATATCACGATGAAAAGTTAAAAAATACAGTGAAACATGTCAAATGCTTTGGCATCATCACATATAGGCATGGAAAAAGAATCATCATTACTCAAATATGAATATTTTGTTAGTTTTAATCAAAAGGATGTTGGCTGTAAAATAAAAAAGCTTAAATTCTATAACCAACCTTAAAACTCTCTTTCTTTTATTTTTATTGAGGCATACTCAAGCACAATGGCGCAAAATGATAGCATAATTTCATTTCATGGCATTGCTGTCATTTTTATTCAGCAAGTTATTGATATAAAAGATTATGCAGAGAAATAACAAATAAAGTTGACGAATAATGACACATTTATTATGTCAGTTCCGTAGCATAAACCTAGGACACAACACTCCTGGAAGTATGTATGACATCCTCATAAATACCAAATTAGGCTTTTTCTTCTCTATTCCCATTAATAGGACATGAATTGTTAATCATGGCCTGCTTTTCTTGTTTTTTTGATTTTCTAGTTGGTTGAATTCATCAACTGTCTCCAGTTCAAAAATTCAGAAGTAAGAGAATATCTCCTCTTGATATATGGTCTGTCATCTCAGAGTACTTCACCAATTGCATCCACCATCAAAATGCTTCTGCCCTCTATGGCAAAAGATAAGTTTTCACCTTAGGAGGCGAACTTAGGAGGTAATGATTCGATTATATTTTCAGAATTAAATAGAAATAGAGTTTAGTGGTGACAGGTTGATCTTTCTTACATCATCATCTTTCAAAGACTGATTTCAAGAAGGACAACCGATATTCTACTCAGGGTGAAGGGTGCATTTCAATCTCCTACATACAGGAATAAATAGACCTAGTAAAATTTTGGATCTCTCCATAGCAGTGAGAATTCTTCAGTGCACTGAATGTGAAACTATTCTTTTACCAATAGAATGGTGGCTAATAATTGCAAACCTCAAAAAGCTATTTAAATGTCAGCTAAGAGTTTTATATTTATTTCTTTATATCTTCCCAACAACCCTGAAAGGCAAGTTTTATTATTATTCCCATTTTACAGATGAGAACACTGAAGCTCATAGAGGTTAAGTGACTCAGACAGGGTTGCACAGCCAGTAAATGTTTGAGGCAGGATTTAAATTTAGGTCTTCCTGACTCCAAGTCTAATACTCTGTCCACTATGCCATCTAAAGAAGAGGTCTTAGGGAATGTTTACCCATGAGTTTATGAATAGAATAGAATAATAACATCATTTTAAACTTAGTAAATGATAGGATATCAACAATCAAAAGAAAGGAGAACTCAGTTATATTTCAGATTAACAGGCTGCCTTACACATAGTAATGCCCTACCTTATTTAGAGAACATGTAAATGTGTATTTTATAATTAATAGTGAAACTTTAGTCAGAATTTCCAGAAAGTGATGGAAAATCCAAGAATAATAGGATCCTAAATTAAGAGTTAGAAGTTATCTTAGAGGTGACCTAGTCCAAACTCTTCACTTGAAAGATAATTAAACTAAGGCCTAGGCAGGTGAAGTGATTTCCCCAGTATTATGCAGTTAATAAATAGTAGAGCCAAGATCTGGACCCAGGTATTTTCAATCATGACAGCTAGGTGGTGCATAGGATAAAGCACCAGACTAGAGTCAGGAAGACGTGAGTTCAAATCTGGCCTCAGACATTTACTAGCTATGTAACCTTGGGCAAGTTACTTAATCCTGTTTGCCTCAGTTTCCTCATCTGTAAAATGAGCTGGAGAAGGAAATGGCAAACTACTCCAGTATGTTTGCTAAAGCCTCAAAGGGATCAGAAGAGTCAGACATGACTGAAATGAATGAACAGCAATGGTGTCAGTCTAAAATCCAAGTACTCTTGACACTGCATCATGTGCTTCAGAGTAATGGAAGAAGTCATTGGCAAGCCATTTTGTTCACCCTTCCTCGTCCAGGTACGACCACCCCTGGACACATACTGAAGAGAGTAATTATCCTTTTTAAAGATCAAGGAAGTGGTCATTCTAGAAACTTCACACCTTTTCTAATATTGTTTAGATACTTGATGGGGAAGATGCTGAACCAATAGTCCAACTTTAGTACTTGTGTAAATAAGTTAACCTGCTTATGCCTGAACTTCTTCATCTGTAAAACAGGAGAGGTATTAGACTAGATGGTTTCTGAAGTTGCTCCTAGATTTATGACTAAATGATTCTTATGTGAATTGTCAACTCAGAACGCCTTCCATTCAGAAACTCATTTAGTTTAATATTCACACGATAGGTATTATGATACTTCAACAAATCCATGATTTCATTGATGCAGGTGCTGCCCCAATTGGTGTAGATTAATATCCATTTGTGTCTCTTCATCCTGTGTGTTCTTGCCCATGTGATCTTAGAACTTCTTGATGGAATAGGCACCCAATCTGATAGAGTTTTTCCTCTAGGTCTTTTGACATCTCATGGGTACCAGTGCAGCACTCAGGTTGTCTATCAAATATCCCTTACTCTTGGATATCACCAGCTCATCTCCCTTTCTCATCATATATTTTCTTGGTGATACATTCTTTCACACAGGTTATCATAGGTAATATGTTGTAGCTAATACCCCTCATGATTCCTTAGAGATCTTATTGTTTTATGGTTCACACTGATGTAGCATCACCAGTAAAATATTTATATAACAGAGTAATCAATGAAATTGCTGCACAATTTTCCCAAATGCAGCCCACTGTTCTCATCTTTTTCATTCAATACTAGCTCCAGATGCTTATCTGTGTGTCCAAAGTATACATGCTGATTGATTAATTCAGTGGGCTATCCATCCATGTCAAAATCTAGATAATATACACTTCATCTGCTTGTTTTATCCTGTGTGAATTTGTGTGTAATCCTATGCCAATTGCTTTTGGAACCATTGGTCTTAATGAGGAGGCTTTTTGGTATTCTGGGGCTCAATGAAATCAATACAATATCATTTGGATTTTGAACATACTATTAATATCCTCTCTAAGACTTATGGTAAATGTGTCTTCCTGTTTATATCTCACTTAATATTGATATAGAAGGGATCTTAGATTGAATTATTTCTGCGGTTGTATCTATCAGGAATATTCTCTTGTCTTAACACAAGCATGTGACATAATTGTTGAAAAATAGTCTTTAAGGCTGTGCGTTGTTCTACTTAGTCAAAAGGTTTTTTCTCATCAACAAACAGCAAGCATATCAGGCTTTTTAATTCTCTATATCTTTTAATATAGAAAATTGTCTTCAAAAGCTTGCCTCTCACTATCATATTTACATCAAGAATATCCTTGATTAGCATATATAACATTCTCATCCCCATTTTACAGATGAGGAAATAGAGACTCAGAGAGGTGAAATGATTTGCCTGTGATCCCACAGATAGTAGGTGGCAGAGCCTGAACCTGATCCCTCCTGGAGCAGCAGAGTGATGGTAATATGTAGTCTTCATCTATGCACATGACAAAACAACAACAACCACAACCACAACCACAACCACAACAACAACCAGTCATGGGATCACAGATTTAGAGCTTGAAGGGAGTTTAAAGACAACTAGTCCAATTTCCTCATTTGCAAAATGAGGAAACTGGCCAAGTGAGACTAAATTACTTTTTCCAGGTCATTCTGGTAGCAACAAGGCTGAGAGTCAAACCAAGATCCTCTGGCTTCAAATCCAGCAGTCTTTTCACTGTTCCAACTCCCTCCTTAATTGCATCCAATAATATTTAGTTAAAAAAATGACTTGAGTAATCAGGTCACTCGAAATAGCTGTTTCATGTCATCTCTTAACAGTGCAATAAAATTCTATTGCATTCACGCACCACTATTTTATTTAGCCATTCTCCATTTGACAGGCATCTATTTTGTTTTCTACTGGTTATTACCACATATGCACAGTATTGCTATAAATATTTCAGTGTATATGGAAAATTTTTCTGCTTGTCTTTCTTCTCATTTTTACAGCAAGACTGTAAGTTCCTTGGAGGCAGGGATTATTTTCACTATTGTCTTTTCATGCCTTGCCCCAGCAGAGTTGTTGACCCATAGTACAGCTAGGTCCCTATTAGAATCCTGTGAAGTGGTTACATTACTTGAATTCACACTGCACATTCTTGTTGATCTGGAAACAATGACCAGATTTACATAATTTGAATAGTACACATTCAAATACGTTCTATGACTTTATAGGATTTATTATTTGGACTGACTAGGACCATAGTGGCTGTTGGCACTTAATAAATGCTTTTTGGTTGATATGTTCCAAGGATAATTACTCTTTCTTCCAGCACCTGTAACAGAGAAGAACACCATACACCTCCCTATTCCTGTTCTATAGTAGGAAGTAGTGACCAATGCTGAGACATACAGATCTGATTTATAGGACCTGCAACTGCCTTCCTTTTTTCCCTTGGGAACAACTGTGACCCTCAGGTCTTTCTGAATATCTGCTATGTGCTGTAGATCATAGGTGGGCACCATGCTTCTGAGAATCAGGTGCTTGAGCCTTACCTCTCACTTCAAGATTTCTTCTTATAGCAAGGGTAGGACTAGATAAGATAATTATTACTTTGGATTGACCAGTAGGGTTCACTTTTTTATGGCAATGATAAGAGAAAACGTAAATTGTATGTACTGAAAACCTAAAGTTGACATAGGCTGGATCAACAGCCAATGTTATTGATGCAGAAGGCCCATGATTAATGGAAATAGTTCCAATAAAGGCATCAACACAAAAAGTTTTCAATTCCTGATACAGGAACTGCAT
Organism: Phascolarctos cinereus; assembly: GCF_003287225.1. Taxonomy (NCBI): domain Eukaryota; kingdom Metazoa; phylum Chordata; class Mammalia; order Diprotodontia; family Phascolarctidae; genus Phascolarctos; species Phascolarctos cinereus. The sequence goes on from NW_027555514.1 coordinate 133,575,222, forward strand.
CCTTTCCAGTTGTCAAAAACCTATTGCTTCTCATTAACAGTGAAATATTACAGGACCAGAGGGGACACATTGCCCTGGCATGCTCCAGAAAAAGCCCTCACTTTTCATATTTGAAAACAACCTTGTGCATTTATTTCTCTAGGAGGGTTATGAAGCTGGGGAGTCGACATCACTCATAAGATGCTCATTTGGCCAACAGAGTGACCTTAGTGACACCTGGATAGCCTCCAAACAGAGAAAGTACAAGTTTAGCCAATTACTTTATTAATAAAGGTATTGCAATCCCCTCCCCTATTTGTTTTTTTTTCTGTGTGGATGACTGAAATTTGTTTAATCAGATTAACAATAATTTTAAAGGCAAACATATATTTTTTTTTGTTAGAATTCAGATGCAAGGCAGAAAATTTGATACAGTAGATAGGGGTGGGGAACCTGCAGCCTTTAGGCCCCATGTAGCCCTCTAGGTCCTCAAGTGCAGCCCTTTAACTAAATCCAAACAGTCAAAAGAGCGGGGCAGGTAGGTGGTGCAATGGATAGAGCACTGGCCCTGGATTTAGAAGGACCTGAGTTCAAATCTGGCCTCAGACACATAACACTTACTAGCTGTGTGACCCTGGGCAAGTCACTTAACCCCATTGCCTAGCAAAAAAAACCCCAAAAAACAACAACAAACAGTCAAAACACTACTCTTGAGGACTTGGGATGGCCACATGTGGCCTTGGCTGCAGGTTCCCTATCCTTGCAGTAGAAAATGCACTGGATGGGGTATCAGAGGACTTGAGTTCAAATGTCAGCTCTACTATTTACATGTAACCTTGTACAAGTCTCTTAATCTCTCTTAGTCTCAGTCTGTGAAATGAGGAAGATAGATTAGATGTCCCTCCTGTTTCACCCAGCCGAAAACCTATTAACCTGTGTCACATTGAGCCTGAATCTTCCTATGCATACAGGAGAGTAGGTTTGCACCAGGCATGGAAGGTTAGGGCAAGTAGGTGGGTCGAGTACTGGGCCTAGAGTCAGGACAACCAATCTTCCTGAGTTCAAATCTGGCTTCAGACACTTATTAGTTGTGTGACCCTGGGCAAGTCACTCAGTTTCCTTGTTTGTAAAATTAGTTAAGGAAATTTTGAACCATTCCAGTATTTTTGCCAAGAAAACCCCAAATGGAGTCATGAAGAATAGGACATGACTGAAAAACAACTGAACAACAACAGTGGAAAGTTAAGGAGGGAGTCAGTCTTTCCTTCCTCAGCTTAGGAGTGTCCTAACCCCAAGATGAAACGTGGACGAATTCAGTGGAGTGACCTGCCATATAAACTTCATGGCTAAAGATGCTCTTTATAAATCACTGATAAGAAATTGTGTCATGACAGGGTTTCTATAACTGATCCTTGGCTAAGCCCCACAGGAAGTTTCCAGATGTCTGCAATGTACATTTGCTATGACCAGCTCTCTGAGAAGAGAAGAGGCTGCTGTGAGAGGCTACAGGATGGTAGTATTGTGAAGAAGGTTCCTCTCTGCTGAGGCCAACTTTTTGATGGAAGGCAGGGAGAGGAATGAGAGTTGCTCATCTCCCACATATACCCAGCTGGGTTTGTAGTCACTTCCTCCCACCCCAAACTCCTAGCTTTCTAACTGGTGGAATAAAACTCCATGGATAAAACCCATGGGGCGCTGCATATCTGACAGATCATGTGGTGTTTGAATTCCATACCTTAAAGTGTCAGTTCATCAAAACCCTTGGCTTTTAATATATGTATATTCTTTGTTGTTGTACAGTCATTTCCAGTTGTGTCTGACTCTAAATGACCCCATTTGGGGTTTTCTTGGCAAAGATACTAGAGTGGCTTGTCATTTCCTTCTCCAGCTCATTCTACAGATGAGGAAACTGAGGCAAACAGGGTTAAGTGACTTTTCCCAGAGTCACACAACTCTTAAGTATCTGAAGCCAGATTTGAACTCAGTATGATGAATCTTTCTGACCTCAGGCCCAGGACTAAATCCACTGCACCAACTAGCGATTTATGTGTGTATATGTGTTTGTATATAGAAACACACACACACACATATATAGGTATAGATACACATACATATATATGTATATACACATATATACAATATATAAATACATATATGAATATATTGATGTTATTATAAACATACATATATGTATATTTGTATATTATATAATACATGATATAACAAATATACAGATATTATTTTACTTGATCAGTTCAGGAACAGCTTCAAAATAGTTGATGGGAGGGAGATGCTTCCAGTCACAGTCGCTGTCACTGAGCTCCACTGTATTTATACCCTGGTGTGTGGGCTGGCATTGCTTCCATCCATGTAAGATAGTCCTCAGAGTGATGGATGACTCATTGGGAAACAGCTGTGACCTGACAGAATTCCTGCAGGCACTGAATTATATGGGTAAACTTGATTTAAAAAAAAAAATCAGCATTATGCCATTGCCATCCATTACCTCAGTGTTTGTGGCTGTACATCCTGGGGATAGACTCCTCACTTTCGAGGTGGGGACAGAACAGGTGGGCTGTTGTGGATAACAGACAAATGAGCGAAGGTGGATTATAGTGCATTCTTCCTGATGAAACTGAGGAGCACAGCCGGTGGGCTGGCCTACTTGGGCACAAAGCCTGGATGTACATTACATTGATATGAAACCTTTAAAACGGATCACGTCTCAGGTTAGCTGGGCTTTGTGGGCCCCAAGATGTGTTATATAGGGCTGATCCAGGAAAAAAGCTATGAAGTCAGCAAAGTTTATCCTTGAAGCTTTCCTTTCAGGTCTTTTCTATTTTAAAATTTTTTGGTTTTTTTTTAAGGTTATACATCTACAATTGTATTAAACACAATATTCATGTAATTCCTGTGTATATCTTGAGTAGAATCTCAGACATCTTAAACATTTTATAGTTATTTTACATGAAATTTCTACTTTTAACTTGTCCTGTTGAACATTGCTGTTGATATACAGAAAAGTCTAATGATTTTTGTGGGTTTATTTTATATACTTTTTCTTTACTGTAGTAGGCATGTAGGGGGCACAGTAGATGGAATACTGGGCCTGGAGTCAGGAAGACCTGCATTCAAATTTAGTCATTTAGTAGCTGTTTTGTCTGAGCAAGTCATTTAATATTTGAATGTCTCAAAGATTCATAACTGTAAAATAGAGATAATAATAGCACCTACCTTCCAGGTTTTGTTGTTAACATCAAGTGAGATGATATTTGCAAAGAGCTTAGCACAGTGACTGGCACATATAGAATAGTCTTAATAAACACTCACTCCCTTTCCTTATTCCCTTATTGCTTTATTAATTTTTAGTTGAAATTTTCATCTTCTCTAAGTAAACTATCATATCATTTACAAAGACAATTTTTTTCCTTTCCTAATGCTTTTTTTTTTACTTTTCTTTTTAAAATGTTGGGTTCCAAATTTAAATGTTTTAAAATTAGTTTTCTCCTTTTTTATTATGAACTTAATAATCATTAACAAACACAAACTTTTCAATATACAAAGAACAAAAAGAGGGCTATATAGGTAACTGTGAACTTCTGTCATGTAGTATTTTTTTGAAAGTGCATATTAATTTTAGCTCAATAGTAAGGAAACTACCCCATTTATGTTTCCTTTTAAACTTCTTATGTAGCTGGATGGTGCAATGGATTGAGTGCCAGGCCAAGAGCCAGGAAGGCTCATTTTCCTGAGTTCAAATCTGGCTTCAGACACTTGCTAGCTATGTGACCTTGGGCAAGTCACTTAAACTTGTTTGCCTCAATTTCATCATCTGTAAAATGAGCTGGAGAAGGAAATTGCAAACCACTCCAGTATCACTGCCAAGAAAACCCCAAATGGGGTCATAAAGGGTTGGACACGACTGAAACGAGTAAACAACAACAATGACAGAGCTTTAGCCCATCTTCCCTGGATAACTGCATGTTACTCTCTTACATAATTAGTTTCTCTTTCTTTCACACAACATTCCATCTCCTGTTTTTGAGTTTTACAGTGACTGTCCCCCATGACTGCAATGCTCCCTATCACTTCCTGGAAGCCTTGGTTCCTTTCGGGGCTCAGCTGAAGTATCACTTCTTACAAGAAGCCTCTCCTGATTCCTTCAGTTCTTGGTACTCCCTGCTCTCTGAAATCACTCTTATAGCAGGTTCTTCTACTGTTCTTTCTTCTTCTGTTCCCAAGGTACTGGTAAGAGAAAGAGATCATTAATATTCCTGAGAAGAAAAGGAAAGCAATCTGTGGGTATACAAATTACCAGATCCCCAAATCTCCCTTTATTTTGTCCTCAAATTGATTTCCTGTCCTCCATTCCATTCTTTCCATGCTGAGGTAGGGATGGTCACTGTCACTGATACTCGAGGCTCACCTCTTGCTCCTGTTGATACTTTCCTTGTAGACAGTCCAAGCTGGAAACCAGTATGGATGATCTGAGACAGATCCTGGAGAAATGCAGTGGCACAGACACCAGGAACAAGGCTCAGAGAACTGGCCAGAAGGATAAATGTTGCTATGGTGGAACAACATTGATAGAGAAAACTGGCTGATAGCTGCCATGAAACCTTAGCCACTGATGACAATGGGGTGGGAGACCAGTTCCAACCTCCCAGTGCTTCCTCCTCTACCCCCTTATTCCGCTGTTTACAGAATAGAACTAAACTGTGGAAGGAGGTTTGAAAATGTGTGTTCGAGGAGGTGGTAGTGATGGTGGTGGTGGTGGTGGTGGTGGTGGTGGTAAAGATGATTGAGCAAAGTCATTTCTTGACTATTTCAATGGGAGGTCCTTTGTAGTTCTTCACTTTACTGTGTTTAACAACCATGTGGCTGCTGAAAAGTCAATTATTTGAGCCTTACCCAATGATGCTGGTTGCCAAAAGCAAGAGGTTTCCTGAATTAGGGCTAAGTGATTGCCACTGAGAAAACCAATCTAGATTTCCCCTATAATTCTACCATTTTAGAACAATGGTCTATTTATCTTTACTTATACTCAATTTTGAATGGCCCTAGGGAAGGTGACTGAATGTGCCCAGTTCCACTCCTGGTGGACAGTAGAAAGGGCCACCAGGAAATAGTTTAAGAATTTACCCTCTGGAAAGCAGTGGGGATGCTGGTAGTGGTGGGAAAAGCCCACTCATGCACTTCTGTTGTTGTTCAGTCAGTTTTTTTCAGTCATGTCCAACTCTTCATGACCCCATTTCAGACTTTCTTGGCAAAGATATTGGAGTGGTTTGCCATTTCCTTCTCCAGCTCCTTTTACTTATGAGGAAAGTGAGGCAAACAGGGCTGTTACTTGCCCAAGGTCACACAGCTACTAAGTGTCTGAGACCAAATTTAAACTCTGGAAGATGAGTCTTCCTGACTCTAGGCCTGGTGCTCTATCCACTGTGTCACCTAGCCGTCCACTCACGTGTGCTGAATATTATCTAACGAAACTGGCACAAAGTATGGACTTAATAAATGCTCATCGAATAACTGATTGATTGATAGAAACAATTTGGCAGGGAATGCTAAGTGCAGTACCACTTAGTCGAAAAATTACTTATTATACTCTTTTTATGATTAATAAAGTGACAGCCTGATTTTCTGTAGGATTGCAGAAGGGAAAATATGGTCCAGATATGGTCTGGTCTTACTACTGGAACATCAATGATAGGCAGTAAGTGTAAACCATTGTCACTATTTGTATTTATTTTGTTTGTGTTTATGTTTACTTATATGTGTGCTTTTTCATTCCTGCCAGTAGTAGTCTCTAAACTCCTTTAGGGGAGGGATTGTTTCATTTTTGTCATGTATCCTCACTTCCTTGTACAGTACCTGGCATGTAGTATAGTAGTATATGCTTACTGAATCAATTGGAATTAAAATTTCTAGAAGACAGTGGAGGAGCTATTCTTGGACAAGACCATACCTTGTGTCAATATTATGTCAAACATAATATGACACAATATTGTGTCAACATATCTTGCACATATTACGTTAAACATAATATGACGTGCCATAAATTGTCATATTAAGTCATCAGCTCTTCTTTCTGAACATAAATGTTAATTGAGAAGAGGTTGGAATGACTTCTGCTTAGATTTCAAATCTAATGGCATCAGTGGGTTGAGAGGTAGACCTGGAGTCAGGAAGACCTGAGTTCAAATTCGACTTAGACACTAGCTATGTGACCTTGGGTAAGTCACTTAATCTATTTGCCTCAGTTTCCTCAACTGCAAAATGGGGATAATAATAGTGCCTATGTCACAGGGTATTGTGAAGATCAAATGAGAATTAAAAAAAATAAATGTTTACTTAAAAAAAACCAATTACATGTAAAAACAAAGTTTAACATTTATTTGTAACATTTTTTTAAAGTTTTGAGTTCCAAATTCTATCCTCCCTCCCTTCCATCCAGCTTGCCTGAGATGGTAAGTGTTCTCATATAGGATATCCATTTGCAATCATGTAAAATATTTCTATATTAATCATTTTGTGGAAGAAAATTCAACAGAGAGAGAGAGAGAGAGAGAGAGAGAGAGAGAGAGAGAGAGAGAGAGAGAGAGAGAGAGAGAGAATGTTTCCATCTGTATTTAGATGCCATCAATTCTTTGTGTGGTAGCAGATAGCAGTTTTCGTCATGAGTCCTTTGCAATTGTCTTGGGTCATTGCATTTTTGAGGTAGTTAGGTCATTCACAGTTGTTCATTATACAATAGTGCTGTTACTGGGTACAACACTCTGCTCATTTAACTGTATCAGCTCATGTAAGTTTTTCCAGATTTTTCTGAAATTACCCTGCTTGTCATATCTTACAGTGCAATAATATTCCATTACAATCATATACTGCAACTTGTTTAGCCATTCCCCAATTGATGGGCACCCCCTCAATTTCCAATTTTTAGCCGCCACAAAAAGAGCTTCTATAGAGAAAATATTTGTAAAGTACTTAGCACAGTGCCTAACACATAGTAGGAGCTATATAAATGCTTATTCCTTCTCCCCTCATTTACTTCTGTTGAAATCCTTCCTTTTCTGCAAGGCTAGACTCTGTTGCCACTTTTTCCATGAAGGCATTCCAAATCCCAACAATTAATTCTGCATTTTCCTACTTCAAATTTCTCCTTGCTTTTTATTCTGTCTCTGACTGATGGCACATCTCTCTTCTTTTCACTTACTGTCAAATTATCATCATAGGTATTTGTGCATGCTAGCTTACAAGCTTCTTGAGAACAGGTACCATATTATCATCTCCAACACTTAGTATAACATTATACACATGGTATGCTTCATATATATGTTATGTGGATTCATACATATATGAAGCATACTATCTGTGTAAGTAGATACACGCTTCAGTTATTCACAGCTATTGTCCTGTATGGATCCATGTATCATGACTAACTAGATGTGCAAACTTGGACCACTAGCTTATTGAACCTTCTGAAAAAAAAAAGCTTATCTTTGCATCAAAACCTTTTTTATTTTTGGCTACCGTATATAGGCACAGTTCTAATAATATATGTCTCATGTGAAACTGTGGGCATATGAGATTACTGACATAGAGTCAGGTAAGTGTATTTGAAGATTTATTTGCCCCATTGGAGTTCCTCAAAATGTTTCTTATCTACTTTACTTTGGCTCTTACAGATACAGCACAAGTGAAGGTGCAGCTCATTATGTCTATCCTTGTGAAGTAAGGTGGACACAGCTCAAGGAAAAGGAGACCTCTCTGTCCTCAGAGACAGTAGCAAGACACTTTTGTGCAACCCCAAGTCCCATTTGAGGCTCCCAAACTTTCCTCAGTTTCTACCATACTTTTAATTTATAATTCCTTTATTCTTCCTCCCTAAAGTTCCCTCCAGTCTCTGATATCTATGCCTCTAGGCATCTGCTCTCCCTCATTAATAGGTGGGATTTGCTGCTGTTTCTTAGACAACTTTTGTCCTGAGTGCTCCAAATCTTTTACTCAAATGCTTTTATTTTGTTCTAATACTGAACCATTTTGGGGTACCCCTAAGCTGACACTCTTCTCCATCTTCTTAGCAACTTTCCCAAGTATTTCCCTCAAGAAATGTGGCTGAGTCAGGAAAATGGGGGCTATGCCTCACATAATACACCATCAAGGCACTCCATTAGTCATAGGTGGAAGGAATAATCAACACTCTCCTAATAAGAGCTAGGGAATGTATATGTATCTTTCAAATTCCCTTCTTTTGTTGTCCAACTGACCTTGCCTGAAGGTCTGAATTTCCTGAAACTGAACAATCAAAATCCTGCAAAGATACAAAAAGAGTACTATGTTGCCTGGATTCAGATCCTTCCTCTGCTAGTTACTGTGTGTGTGATCTTTGGAAAGTCATAGGATCAGAAGTTTAAAACTGCAAGGGTTTTAAGACCTAGAGACCACTTAACTCTGTAGGCCTCAGTTTCCTCATCTATAAAATAAGGGGTTTGGCCTAGATGGCCTCTAAGGTTGCTTCAGGACAGCTAGATGGCTCAGTGGATAGAGCGCTAGGTGTGGAATCAGGAAGACCAGAGTTCAAATCCAGCCTCAAACACTTAATTGCTGTGTGACTTAGGGCAAGTCATTTAATCTCTGCATTAATCCACTGGAGAAGGAAATAGCAAACCACTCCAGCATCTTTTCCAAGAAAAACCCTTGGACAGTGCTCCACAGGGTCAAGAAGAATCAGATATATCTGAACAACTAAAGAACAAAGATTGCTTTTGGCTGCATATATAAAAATGTATATTTGGCCCCTGTCATCTCTCCTTTTCAGTATGCAGACTGCTCAAGTAACTTTATGGAGCTGTGCCAATTAAATATGACATCAACCCTAATATAGAGCTGGGGCCAATAAAAGCTTAAGCATCTTCATTTTTAAAAAGGATGCAATGCATTCTGTGGTCCCCAGAAATTATTCCAGCTCTCCAAGAAAAGAAAGATTATGTGAGTTAGTAAATTGATTTGACCTGCGTTTGAGAGCTCTGCTTTGTAACTCAAGGATAGCTAGTGCCACTAGGTAGCAATTGTTTTCCAAGGAAGCCAATAATGGAAGCTAGCAACCCCAGAAGACTTTATTACTCATCCATTTTAGATGCACAACCCACACCTCCATTGTCAGGGTGCTTTTTCTTAATGGCAACCTCCTAGAGGGCCAGGACTATGTTTTATTCAATTTGTATAGCTACAACAAGAGAGAAATTTAATTAAAATTTGTTTTTGCTTTTGTTTCTGGGGGTGTGTGTGTGTGCATGTGTGTGTGTGTGTGTGTATGTGTGCATGTGTGAGGAGAGGGAAGTCTCTTATGTTTAATCATTTCTTAAATGTGCTAAAAAAAAATCCCCTGAAATTAGAGCTAAAGAACATAAATCCCCCCACACACACAAAAAAGGAAAGGAAAATTAGATACTATGGACTGCCCATGTTAAATTCAATACTGACAATCAGTATGTCACTTTATTTCAAGATCACTAGCAAGCATTTATTTATTCTTTAGAAAAGATAACAAATTTAAAACAGAAAAAAAGACCTTAAAGACCCATCTTGTCCAACTCCTCATTTTTCAGATGAGGAAGTTGAAGCCCAGGGAAGTTACATGACTTTTTCAAAGCCACATAAGGCAATAAGTTACAAGAGGCAGGACATGAGCTGTGTGGTTTTCTGATTCCAAAGACAGCTCTCTTTTTCTCATACCACTTCATTCCTAAAGCTTTAAATTTAATACAAGTAAAAATAAATCAACTGACCATATATTAGTAAAGCATATTTCCACTTTATCAGTACCACAAACTGCACACAAATGTATTATGAATTGAACACACAGTCCCCACCCTTTCGGTTAATGATTTATGCCTATGTTATAGAAAAGACCCTCCCTGAAAAAATGAGGTTGAGAATTGCAGCCTCCTCACAGTCTCATGTGTCACTTGCTTCTCCATTGTCCTTTGGGTGCTACTAGACCATGACTTATCACCACAAAGAATGGGAGAGAAGAAAAATTATCAGTAAGATGTTTGTCATCTGTAGGGGGTTGATCAGGCCACTTCTCTGATCAACTTACAGGATTGTGGCCTTTGTTTAGGACACTGATTGTCTCCGTGTGGAGAGCGAACATGCCCTTTGGCACTGCTGACTTATTCATATATCACTGAGGATGAGTGATTGAGTCTAAGTCATGGGAGGGAGGTGTGAATTGATTTTTCAGACTATTGTGACTCAGAGCCATCCCTTTGTTTTGGGTCTATAAAAAGTCAATCTATATAATCCAGCCTATCTTTTGGCTCATTTTCCCTTTCATACTCAGAACCTGAAACAGAATCTATCAGAGTTAAGAGCAGATCTAGTTTAGGAGATGAGGGTTTTCTTCCCAGGAGCTAGCACTAGACTCCTTGGGACAGAGGCACATGGGATTTGTATGTGTGAGAAGAGTTCCTAGATCACAAGTTCCTAGCTCTAGCCTTGGATTAAGCTGAGAGATGGCAACCTAAGGGGAAAAGGGAAGCCACATGGTAGGGTGCTGGCAATTTCTAAATCTCAGCCTCCTGGACAGATGAGGTGTTTTTTCATGGAGGTGCCAGTCCTAGAGCTGTCAAACTGGCAACCCCAAATTTTGGAGTAGAGAGACCCAGAATTCCTGGGCACTATCAGTATCTTATGGAGAAGACCTTGCACATGGCTCCTGAAACATTAGAATAGAGCTATGACATGAAGAAGCAATTTTTTTTCCCTCCTGTGCTACCATGAGTTCTTTAGCTGATGTGTAGGTCAAGTGGGAAGGTTTTGCCAATGAGTAACCCCAAATATCTTTCCCTTCCTGGGGAGCTGAAGTCCTCAGAGCAGTGCCATAAGCCTGTATATCTAAATGGTTCTCTGGGGCAAAACGGAATTCACCAGAATGCAAGAAGGTTCCCTGCCCAGCAACCTCAAGTTTGTTTCCTTTCTGAGAACAGTCCAAATTACAGGGCTATGCCCTGAATATGGGGTCTCTAGCAGTCCCTGACTGGGGCAATTTGAGAGGGAAAAAGAGAGAAGGATGGATTCACTGCAGAAGAAAGAGAATTATATTGCTAATTTGTGAGCTACTATGAACTCTTTACTGATCTTCTGAATTTTGCATAAGGTGAAATAAAAGCCATTCTATACCCAATGTGTATTGTTACTAGTGTTAGTATGGGATGGGGGATATATATTTTAATGATATTTTATTTTTCTCCAGTTACATGTAAAGTCAATTTTTAACATTCACTTAATTTTTTTTCTCCCTCATCTCCCTCCCTCCCCAAGATAGAAAGCAATTTGATATAGGTTATCCATGTTCAATCATGCAAAACACATTACCATATTAATCATGTTGTGAACAAAGACACAGACTCAAAGGGGGAAAAAATCCAAGAAAAAACGTGCAGAAAATGAAAACTAGTGTGCTTTGATCTGCAACCAGACTATCAGTTCTTTCTCTGGAGGCGAATAGCATTTTTCATCACGAGTCCTTTGGAATTGTCTTGCATCACTCTATTGTTGAGAATAGCTAAGCCATTCACAGTTGATTATTACACAGTATTGCTGTTACTGTTCATGTTTTCCTGGTTCTGCTTACTTCACTTTGCAGCAGTTTATAGAAGTCTTTCCAGGATTTTCTGAAATAGTCTGTTCATCATTTCTTATAGCACAGTAATATTCCATTACATTCATATACCACAACTTGTTCATCCATTCCCCAATTGACAGGCATCCCCTCAATTTCCAATTCTTTGCCACCACAAAAAGAGCTGCTATAAATAGTTTTGTACAAATAGGTCCTTTCCCCTCTTTTTAAATCTCTTTGAGATATAGACCTAGGAATGATATTGCTGGATCAAAGGCATACACAGTTTTATAGTCCTTTGGGTATAGTTCCAAATTGCTCTCCAGAATGGTTGGATTAGCTCACAACTCTACCAACAGTGTATTAGTGTCCCAATTTTTTCACATCCCCTACAACATTTGTTATTTTCCTTTTCTCTCATATTAGCCTATCTGACAGGTATAAGTGGTACCTCAGAGTTGTTTTAATTTGCATTTATCTAATCAATAGTGATTAAGAGCATTTTTTCACAAGCCTCTAGATAGATTTGATTTCTTTATCTGAAAACCGCCTATTCATATTCTTTGAATTTGGGATATACAAGTCAATTGGGAATGGCTTATATTATAAATTTGAATCAATTCTCTATGTACTTGAGAAATAAGGCCTTTATCAGAGACATTTGCTGTAAAAATTGTTTCCCCTTTCTGCTTTCCTTCTAGTTGGTCGCATTGGTGTTGTTTATGAAACCCCTTTTTAATTTAATATAATCAAAACTGTCCATTTTACATCTCATAATGCTTTCTGCCTCTTATTTTGACATAATTTCTTTCCTTTTCCAAACATCTGTCAGGTAAACTATTCCTTGAGCTCTAGATTTGCTTATGGTATCACCCTCTATGTTTAAATAATGTAGCCATTTTGATCTTATTCTGGGAATATTTTTACCCATATCCATGGACCCTTACATATGAACCGAATGCTGAGGCTTCCAAGAGATAACTCCAGGGTAGGGAGAGGGGGTAGTAAGACAAAGAGAAACTAATTTGAGGTTAGTGCCCAAGACTGAATCTAAGCCCCAAGCTTAGGGTGCTTAGTTTACTGATTACAAATGACTGGAAAATAAGGTTGACCAACTAATAGCAAGAGTGAAAGCTGATGGATAATTCATGTGTGCCATTACTATCCACACAATGCCAAGAAATCCAGAGGAAGGACCTGAACATACTGGATGAACCCTTTGTGGATGATTTACAGGAATATATGGACAAGAGTCACACAGGATGGGTAAGCATGAATGGGTTGCCATCCGTATTGTTGGCAAGATTACTCATACCAGTAAGATCTCAGACCCACTGAAGTATCAAACCACCCCTCTCTCCAAGGAAAATCTAACACCTGTTATAGCAGTACATATTTGAGCCATTTAAAATGTAGAAATAGTAAAAAAAAACATTCATGACAGTGGTTCAGAATGTTTCAGTCATCATTAGCTCTCTTTTGAGAGAAAAAAAATTAGTTCTGTTTTTCAGTCATTTTGATAACTGAACAAATTATATATACAAAGTGGTAATTTGGTATTGTTAAAAATATGTTTAAAAAACAATAATTCAAATGATGTTGTTTGAAAACACGTTTGATAGATGCTAGATTATTTGGCATGTTCATTTAAACATTAATCAAGAAAAATTGTTAATCATGTTTCAGAATTCTTATTTTTGGTAAGTTGAACTATCATTTGCTTTCATGATACTATATAAAGATCAGTCAATCAACAGGCATTTTAGTCTATGATATAAAGAGAAAAATGCAGGAGTCCTTGGCCTAAAAGAGTTTACATTCTATCAGGGTAGAATGAAACATGGAGGATTTTTCTATAGCTAAGAGCATAAAAGCTGTTCATTGCTGGGGATTCCTTAGCAAAATTAAGTTTCAGCTACTTTCATAGTATGAGATTTATGACATACAAGAAAAATTTCCTTCAAACGTATCTAAGGGTATATCTAAGATAACAACTGTGTGTTTGTGCTCAATAAATGCACCAGTATTAAATAAAGGAATAAGTACATTAAGTAAGTTGTATGAATAGCTTAGAGATAGTAGACGAAAACACATTTTTCCCAGGACTGGGGGATCTCATTTGGGTTCCTATTATCTGATATTAGATTTATTTCTTACATAGAGGGATAGGAACTACATCCTGATAGATATTAAACAATGTGTGTCCATTTATAACAATTAATTCTAGACAACATAGAGAATCACGTGGCTTAGTTTTGGGGATTCACTGAAAGGAGAACAGAGAAGAAGACTGGAGTAACGGCCATGAAAAGAAGAAAACACTTAATCCTCCTTTGAATGGTAGACAAGCTACGTAAGAAGACATTCTCATACAAAATAAAGAAAGAAAATTCATCAGGAAAGTATCAAGTGCGAAGTAATTGATTAAATGTCAAAATCTTCTAGATGAAACCTTTACTGATCCGCTTCCATCTGTTAGAGTCCTCCCTCCCAAACTATGTTGTATTTAACTACTTGGTATCACTTATATTTGTTAATTTTATACTTGTGTTTATATATAAGCTTCAGTACCTTAAAAATACACTGACTTTTGAAATACCCATATCTTTACATATAGTTATTGTTTCCTCTATTAGAATGTAAGTTCCTAGTGAGTGGTACTGTTTAGTCATTTCCAATTCTGCGTGACCCCATTTGGGGTTTTCTTGGCAATAATACTGGAATGGTTTGCCATTTCCTTCTCCAGCTCAATTAATGGAAGAGGAAACTGAGGCGAACGAGGTTAAGTGACTTGCTCAGTGTCACACAGTTAGTGTCTAAGGCCAAATTTGGCCTCAGGTCTTTCTGACTCCAGGCTCATCACTCTATCCACTGCACCCCTGAGCTGCCCCCTCCTTATGAGTAGGGATTATTATTTTATTTTCTTTATACTTGTATCTTCCACACCCCGCACTATGCCTGGTACATATACTAAGTACTTAATCTATGCTTATGGACTGATTGATTGAATGGATGAATGAATGAATGATAGGGATAGGAATGATGACTAGGTCTGTCTGTGATTTCATTGGCAAAGAGAACTTCCAAGGAAGTAAAATCCTACCAACGCAGCACCTTCTCTGCAATTTATAATCTCAAAGAGTTGCCTAGAACACTGAGGTTGAATGATTTGGCCAAGGTCTCATACCTACTATGTCAGAGAAGAGATACACTTAAACCCAGAGCTTTTTTTTTTTTGCTTCATTAGTAAACATTAGATACTTCAAGCATCTAATTGTTTAGATACTTAACATTTTTAAAATGATGTAAACATCAAGCAGACTTAGCTTTGCGTTCAGCTCACAGTACACTAGGGTCCTGAGATTAAGTGACACAAAGAATGTTATGCAGAAAATGTAAGACTAGGAAAAAAAAAAGATGCACTGAGCACATACCTGGAGTGAAGGATGGCCAGTGGAGAGCTCTTATGTTCCACTTGTATTCCCATAATGTAAAGAGAACAAGAAGAAATATTCCAGGAAGGCTTTGTGGGAGGAAATAGACAGGAGTCATATAAGATGGGCAGGCATATATGGCTTTCTATCTACATTGTTAGAGAGTACATGAACACTGATAGGATCATGGATCCACTGGAGCACTGAAACATTGAGAAGCACTGGTTATTTGGAAACAAGGCAGATAGATATCTCTCATGAGTAGACAGGATTATTCTGAGTGTGGTAACATGAGAGATGTAGAATCAGTTTGAGCTCAAGTAACAATATTCTGAGTTATTTTGAAAAATAATGAGACACGATTTTGAGCATAATTCTCCTAAGTTACAAACATCTAAATAAATTCAACTCTGTGAAGTTCCATGGACATCTTTTATAACCATGCAGATCCCTACCACTTTGAGATCAACACCCTTACACATTCCTATGAATCTGCCCTTTTAGGTCTTTACATGATGGAAGAACTGGCCTCTGTGTTACCCTCTGTTCCTTGTATTTGTAGCTATAGCTCTTCAAGATAAACATGAGGAGTTTAATGAAGTTTAGGGAGCTGGTGGCTCACAAAAAGATGCTTCTGCAACAAGAAGTGGATGGAAATACGGTGTTCAAAGGTACTGAATTTAATAATCTCTCTCTTTTGATAATGTCCTATATAGAGCAATGAAGGCATTCTTTTTCATGCACAAAATCCTAGAAAAGGCATGTTGAGAGTCAGGATCCATTTAAACCCATTATCTTGTAGGGAACGTGAGGTCAGAACATGCAACAGGAACTTAAGTGGCCAGAGCACATTCATGATCTGGGCAACTAACATCTGTGATGATGTAGGGCTACCAATGTCCTGCAGTAACATCATCACAGTACTCACTACTAAGAATCATATCTTTGTTGGCCATCATATTGTCTCTACTATGTATCTTTGGTTGCTAAGTTGTCTGTTTCCAAATAGTCAACTATTGTTCACTGTTCCCATCAAATAAAGTAACATGGTCAGAAAGCCTATTCCTGACCAGGGCAGTTTGAGCTCTTTTGATGCACAGCTCTAAGACACCACACCTAGCCAGACTGCAGTTAAATCCAACCTTAATGACCCATGCCCACACTGTCTATTCTTTTGAATATCTACCTAATGCTGATTTGAAGTCAAATTTATTTTTTCCCTTCTTATTAATTTATTTTTAGTTTTCAACATTCACTTCCACAAGATTTTGAGTCCCAAATTTTCTCCCCATCTCATCCCTCCCACCACCACAAGACACCATGCATTCTGAATACCCTTTCCCCTAATCTGCCCTTCCTTCTATCTCTCCCCCCCCCTCTCATCCCCTTCCCTTTCAATTTTCCTGTAGGGCAGGATAGATTTCTATACCCCATTTCCTGTATATCTTATTTCCCAGTTGCATGTGAAAACAATTTTTAACATTGGATTTTAAAATTTTGGGTTCCAAATTTTTTCCCTTCCTCCCTCCTCACCCACTCTCATTGAGAAAGCAAGCAATTCAATGTAGGATATATATATATATATATATATATATATATATATATATATATATATATATATATATACATATACACACATATACACACATATATATACATATATATACATATATATACATATATATGTATGTATATATATGTATATATATGTATACATATACACACATATATACATATATATACATATATACATATATATACGTATGTATATATATGTATATATATGTATACATATACACACATATATACATATATATACATATATATACATATATATACATATATATATATGTATATATATATGTATATATACGTATACATATATATATATAAAATCATGCAAAACACTTTCATAGTAGTCATGTTGTGAAAAACTGTATTTTCCTACATCCAATCCTGCACCCCCCATTTATTCTATTCTCTTTTTTGACCCTGTCCCTCCTTGGAAGTGTTAGCTTCTGATTAGCCCCTCCCCCAATCTGCCCCGCCCTCTATCATCCCCTGCTATCTTATCCACTTCCCCACTATTTTCCTGTAGGGTAAGATAGCTTTCCATACCCAATTGAGTGTGTATATTATTCCTTCCTTAAAGCCAAATCTGATGAGAACAAGATTCATTCATTCCTTCTCACCTTCCACCGCATCCCCTCCACTATAAAAACCTTTTCTTGTTTGTTTTATGTGACATAATTTACCCCATTCTACCTCTCCCTTTCTCTTTCTTCCAGTATAATCCTCTCTCATCCATTAATTTTATTTTTTAGATATCACCCCTTCATCTTCAACTCACCCTGTGCCCTTTATCTATCCATCTATCTATCTGTCCGTATAATTTTTTCCCCTCCAACTACCTTAATATTGACAAAGGTCTCATGAGTTACAAATATCGTCTTTCCATGTAGGAATGTAAATAGTTCATCCTTAATAAGTCCCTTATGATTTCTCTTTCCTGTTTACCTCTTCATGTTTCACTTAAGTCTTGTATTTGAAAGTCAAATTTTCTATTCAGCTCTGGTCTTTTCATCAAGAATGCTTGAAAGTCCTCTATTTCACTGAATGTCAATTATTCCCCTGAAGGATTATACTCAGTTTTGTTGGGTAGGTTATTCTTGGTTGTAATCCTATCTCCTTTGCCCTCCAGAATATTATATTCCAAGCCCTCCAATCCCTTAATGTAGAAGCTGTTAAATCTTGTGCTATCCTGATTGTGCTTCCACAATATTTGAATTGTTTCTTTCTGGCTGCTTGCAATATTTTCTTCTTGACCAGAGAACTCTGGAATTTGGCTACAATATTTCTAGGAGTTTTATTTTGGGGATCTCTTTCAGGAGGTGATTGGTGGAGTCTTTCAATTTCTGTTTTACCCTCTGGTTCTAGAACATCAGGGCAGTTTTCCTTGATAATTTCTTGAAAGATGATGCCTAGGCCCTTTGTTTTGATCATGGCCTTCAGATAGTCCAATATTTTAAAAATTATCTCTCCTGGATCTATTTTCCAGGTCAGCTGTTTTTCCAATGAGATATTTCATACTGTCTTCTATTTTTTCATCCTTTTTGTTTTACAATGTCTTGATTTCTCATAAAGTCACTAGCTTCCATTTGCTCCATTCTAATTTTTATGGAAGTATTTTCTTCAGCCAGCTTTTGGACTTTGTTTTCCATTTGGCCAATTCCGCTTTTCAAGGCATTCTTCTCCTCATTGGCTTTTTGGACTTCTTTTGCCATTTGAGTTACGCTATTTGTTAAGGTGTTATTTTCTTCACTTTTTTTGGGGGGGGTCTCCTTTAGCAAGCTGTTGACTTGTTTTTCAAGATTTTCTTGCATCACTCTCATTTCTCTTCCCAGTTTTTCCTTTACTTCTCTTACTTGCTTCTCAAAATCCTTTTTGAGCTCTTCCACGGCCTGGGACTGATTTATATTTTTCTTAGAGGCTTTGGATGTAGGAGCTTTGACTTTCTGGTCTTCTTCAGGTTGTACGTTTTGATCTTCTTTGCCACCAAAGAAAATTCTATGTTCTGACTCTTTTTGTGCTGCTTGCTCATGATCCTATCCAATTACTTGAGTTTTAAACTCTTTGTGAAGGTAGGGTCTGCTTCCAGTGTGGAGAATGTACTGTCCCAAGCTTCAGGGGTTTTGTGAAGCTGTTTTCAGAGATACTTCTAGGGACTTTTAAGTTTTCAGTTCTTCCAAGGTGGTATGATGAAGGGTCAGGTGTTTACTCCTTTCCTGGCTTGTGCTCTGGTCTATGAGTGACCACAAGCTCTCTTTTCTTCCTTGGAACTCTCAGAGGATTTTGTCTTTTCTGCTCCTACAAGCTCCACCATGCCAGCACTCCTCCTTGCCCCACAATCACCACCTAGAACTGTGACCCAGATCCAAGCATGGACAAAGCAAAATTCCTGCCTTAGCACCAGCAAAGGGATCCCTGCAATCCCCTCTGATCAGCCACTTGATTTTCCTTCAGTCTGTGGGCAGAGAGCTCTGGAAGCAGCTGCCACCTTGGGGCTGTGCTAGGACCAAACTTCTCTCTCACTGAGGTCACAGTCCTTTCCTGCTGACTTTCTAAAGCTGTTTTTGGCATTTGTGGGTTGAGAAGTCTGGAAACTGCCACAGCTGCCTGTCATTCAGTCCCATGAGGCCTGCTCCACGTTTGCTGAGGCCTGGTCTTTGCCTGCATGCCCACCCTGAACTGTGTTCTTCTCCCAGCCCAGCACAATAGATCTTTCCAATCAACGAATGTCTTGGACTGGAAATTTGTTTTGCTCTGTCTTTTTGTGTGTTCTGCTACTTTAGAACTTGTTTGGAGCCATTTTTACAGGGATTTGGAGGGGTTTGGGGGACAGCTCAAACAAGTCACTGCTTTTACTCCACCATCTTGGCTCTGCCCTGAGGTCATATTTAGAAATTTAAGAGTCAAAGTTAGAAAATTCCTTATAACTCCTGTTTAACTACTGATGCAATGTCTTCTAGTCCAAACTGTATTTCAAAGGTCTGAGACTGAAACTCTCCTACACAGAGGCCAAGGCTACAAAACTGACTTTGCTCAGGAGATTATTGTTCTCTGGCATGTGGTGTAATATAGAGGAAAGAATAAGTGTCTCTGGAGTCCAAGGACCAGGGTTAACATCCCCACTTCTGATACTTACTTCCTGTATGGCCTTGGGGGAAAAAAAAACACTTACTCTCACATAGTCTCAGTTTCCTTACCTGTAAATGAGGGAATTTAGATTAGATACTATCTGGGGTCCCTTTCTCTTCTACATGTATGACCTTAAAAAGCTGAGCAAGAATAAAACATAAATGAAAAGGACAAGGCCAATGCCTTCTATATATTCCATGTCTACATTCCCATCTTTGCTATGAATATCTGATAATTATATCCTCACTTTGTAGCATTTGCCTTGTGTTTTAGCCAATTCAAAACCTTGTTGTGCTCCAACATATATGTCTTCCTATTAAGGAGCTCTGATTTCACATCTGGACACAGACATAAAGTAAATCATTTCCACAGTATTTGTTGATTTGTAAAGGACTCTCTTGCTGGTCTAGCAGCTTTACTTTTCTCCTAAATATAATCAATTTCTCTCTGACATATTTGACTCATGGCTTAACATAAAGCTCTAGGGATTGACAAGTGTCTTGTCTCTATCCCTGTAAATACATGTTAGTTCCTCTCTTCAGCCAGCCAACACCAACAAAGAAAAGTTCCTGCTGAGTAGGTCTCATACTTGGCCCCATCCAGTTGGTAGGATAAGACAAGAATATCTATAAAACAGTTTCAGATCTTCAAATGAAGATTATTTTGGAAAATATGCATCTAAATTGCAATTAGCTTCTCTCTAGAGACTAAGATCTTCGACTTGTATGTGTTATCTTTGGGATCACTATTATAGTCACTGTCATCATCATCATTCTGTGAACAACCAGTTAATACAAGTGTGATCCAAATGGTTATATATCAGAAGATATAGATCCTAAGTTACTCTAACCATCTGTACTTTTCCCTTGCATTTCTCACCTTCTTTGCCTTTATTTCTGATATAAGTTTAAAATATTGGTAATGACTAGAAGGTTAGAGGAAAGGGAACAAGCATTTGTTAAACACCTACTATGTGCAGAGCACTGTGCTAAGCACTCTATAAGTATCTCATTTAATCCCCACACAGTCCTGGGAGGTACACACATCACTCTGCATTGGCTGCTATGACTTGCCTCAACACAAAGGAATAAGATGCCCATCCCAGGTTAAGCTCATCACCTCTAAGCTCATCAGCATGCTGCTGACTCAAGCCTTGGCTGATATGATCTCCCCTCTGATTAGAAGGATGGAAGGTAGAATACTAAACTACTCTCAGTGCTTTCTTTTATAGAGGGCAGAAACTGGACTTTTTGGCTCACTCTGCCACTCAGTTTGGCTTTGACTCCAAGGAACAAGAGCTAGGTACTCCTGGGTTTCCTTCCACCTCTTTCTTCCCTCCTGTTGTGTTTGCCTGCCCCCCATTAGATTGTAAGCTCCTTGAGGCCTAGGACTGTCTTTTTATTAACTATATCCTCAGCACTTAGTACAATGACTTACATATAATACGTGCTTAATAGATGTTTATTGGATTGGATTGGGTTAGATGGGTGCTACTATTATCCCCATTTTATAGTTGAGGAAACTGAGGCAAATAGCATTTAAGTGGTTTGGCCATGTTAACTAGATAGGAAGTGTCAGAGGCTGAATATAAGCTCAAGCCTTCCTGATTCCAGGCCTAGTACTCTCTCTCTCTCTCTCTCTCTCTCTCTCTCTCTCTCTCTATATATATATATATATATATATATATATATATATATACATATATATATATATATATATATATGTGTGTGTGTGTGTGTGTGTGTGTGTGTGTGTGTGTGTGTATGTGTATACTCACACACACACACATATACATATATATATTCCCAGCCCACTGTGTCTCCTAATGGAATGGAAAGAAACCACGTTTGGGATCACGAATATCAATCTTGAAAATGGATCTGGACATCCTATCAGGTAAGTATACTCTCTGGTAAATTATCCAGACACTTGAATGTGGAAGTACTTTTATTACAGCCTGTCCTCTATGACTTAATGGAAGGATAATCATGATCAAGTTATTATGTGTAATGGGTTTCCTCAATAAGATGAACTTAATGCCCTGAAGATAGGGGTAGTACCCACAAAAGGCTCTCCCAAGGGCATCGCCTAGACAAGGCATTTCCTAATTCCCTGTTTAGTGTTCTCTATACCCAATCCAGTTTTCTTGGAGCTGACTTTGCCAGAGGCATCTAGGTGGCCCATTGGATAGAATGTTGATGTTGGACTCGGGAAAAACCTTAGTGTGCCTCAGATACTTACTTAGCTGCTATGTGGCCCGAGTAAGGAATTTAACCTCTCTTAGTCTCAGTTTCCTTATCTGTGAAATGGGCATAATAAGAGCACCTCCTTCACAGGATTGTTGTGAGAATCAAATGATATGGCATTATATAAAGCACTTATGCAAACCTTAAAGCATTAAAAAATGCTAGCTGTTATTATTGTTATTATTATTTATAGTAGTAATAGCAGTAGTTGTAGCAATAGTAGTTGTGCTGACCTCACTGTTGTATGCTTGTGAAATCTGGACAGTCTTCCAGTGCCATGCCAGAAAACTGCATCACTTTCATTTGAATTGTCTTAGGAAGAGTCTGAAGATCACCTGGCAGGACAGGATACCAAGACACTGAGGTCCTTTCTCGAACTAAACTGCCAAGCATTCAAACTCTGCTTCAGAGAGGGCAACTGATGGACTGGCCACACTGTTTGAATGCAAAACATATGCTTGCCAAAAAGACTATTCTATGGAAAACTCACATAAGCAAGTGTTCACATGGTGGTCAGAAGACGCAATATAAGGACACTCTCAAGGTCTCTTTTAAGAACTTTGGAATTGATTATGTGACATGGGAGATGCTAGCACAGGACTGCTTGGCATGACATGCCCACATCAGAGAAGGTGCTGTGCTCCATGAGCAAAGCAGAATTGAAACAGCTCAAAGGAAACACAAGATGTGTAAATTTGGAGAATCCACTGCAAATGTTCACATGTACTATTTGTGCTCATCCTATGGTAGAGCATTCTGAGCACATATTGGTTTGATGGGGCAGTCAGACACAATGAAACTTGACTCTAGCATAGTAATGTTATTTTAGTCCTCTTCAAGAACAAAGGATGACAACCAGCCAGTAGTAGTAGTAGTAGTAGTAGTAGTAGTAGTAGTAGTAGTAGTAGTAGTAGTAGTAGTAGTAGTAGTACTGCTAGTAGAAGTATTTCTTGTCTGTGACATCTATGGGCTGCTGACCCTGGGAAAGTCACTGAAATTCTCCATGCTCCCTGAACCTATAAATTGTAGAAAAGCTGCCAACCTTTTCTGGTAGGAGTTTCCTCTACAGAAAGTTTCTCATACCAATAAAATCACAGGTCTAGGGCCTATCCTCCTCCATTTTCTATACACAAGTTGTAATGTCTGTGAGGACAAGCACCATTTTGGCTTTGCCTTTGTATTTCTGGGACCTAGGAGAATTTTTTTTTTCTTTTCACATAATAAGCACTCTTTAAATACTTGTCTCATGAATGAATGAGTTCTCTTCATCTCTAAGATCTATGACATGGATTCTCCAGTTTAGTAAATGTGTCTCATCTATCCAGAATGATCCAAATAAGCACCACATACTACCAATAAGAAGCAAGAAAGGAAGAAGTCTTTCACAGTAACAAAGAGGAAATATTATGGAGGAAGAGCTTGAGTATAAGAGGAGGAGTGAAAAAGGGAAGAATGGTCAAAGATGGGTTCTGCAAGGGTTGGAATAAAACATTAATTGATGACTAATGCCTTTTGCAAGACTGAGTTATCCAAGCATTCTGCAACAGGGCACACAGCATCAGTTTCACTGAGTCTGCTGCACTTCCTTCACTGAGGTTCCAACATGTTTGTCCCTGTAATCGTGCAGCTGCTCCACATCTTATAAAGCTCTTGCTGGTGCGATAAACAATGCAGTCTTCTACACCCGTGTCACAAATAAGAAAGGAAAGTAGATGCTGAGACTACTTCTGTTAAGGTAAAGAGAATTTTCACAGTAGTTTCCCAACTCCTGCCTCACTCCAGCTTTTCTCAGCAGGAAAACCTTATGTTCAATAAAATTAGCAGCATTATACTGTTCCAGAATCTTCCCCAGTGTTGCAGTCTGGGTAGGCAACCCCACAAATAGACTACAGCACCGGCAGTTACAAAACCAAATGCTAATGCTAATGTTTAAAAGTATTTCCTGGCCGACCCCAGCAGGGGAAATAGATAAATTGCTTCTTTCTATAAATGAATTTCAAAATGCTCTTTAAAAAAAGAGTGGGATGTTGTGAAATAAAACAGCTTTAATCGCTCTCTCAATCTTTCTCTCTCTCTCTCTCTCTCTCTCTCTCTCTCTCTCTCTCTCTCTCTCTCTCCTCTTTTTTTTTGGAAAAAAAGAATCAAAGGAAAAAAAAACCCTTTGTGTACATTAAAATATTGCAGCAAACAGAAAATTTTATTTGAGCCCTGGGTTCCATGATTTTATTCCTAGGAGGGAAACTGAGAGACATAGACAAATATTGATTTTTGCTTGTGGTTATCCTCCTTATCTCAATGTGGAAGCAAAGAGAAGCGAGGAGACAAACAATACAGAGGAAAGAGTCCTGGACTTTGGGATATAGCCTGGGTTTAAATTCCACTTCTGCTCCTCATTGTATGAGTGATGTTGGGCACGTCACAACCTGTACCTGTTGGGGGATGATGAGTGGATCCTTCATTTGTAAAATTGTGGAGATAGAACTATACAACCTCTAAGGGCCTTGTCAGTTCTGAATCTACCATCCAATGATGATATGCTTCTGCTTTTTCTGAGACTCAATCAAGGAAGAGACAGAAGCTAAAAATATAATAAGGAAATGTGAAGAGGTCTCTTCTAGATTATTTACTTCATATACACTTACTTGTGTACCAACTCCTTGAGGGCAAAGACCGTTCTGTCCCTGTATTCCCAGTGCCTATGATCGTGTCTGGCCTATAGCAGATGATGAATAAATGCTTGCAAATTGATTGAATCCCTCCTCAACACACAGAAAGAATTCCCATGGGCACGGTGATCATATTTTCTTACCCAAAATCAGGACAAATTACATGACAAGTGAATTTTTTCTTCCCTGGATTTGTGCATAGGACAAAATATCTTAATTAGCACTGTCACAGAAAATCTAAAATATGGTCACCCTTCCCATGGATTATCTAGTGAGGAGGAATATAGAAGGAAAAGGAGATGGGGAGGGGTGAATATTGGGCAGTGGAGATTAATTTGGGGACCCAAGCTACAGTCCAGCTACCCCAACTAAGAACATAGAACATGGCAGAGTTTGGCCTTGACACAAAGCCTCATTTCAGGAATAAAAGCTGCTGAGATGAGTAAATTAAAAACCAAACTTCATGTAATATTTGTTTTTTAAATTGCAAAGCTAACTTCCTGATAACTGCAAATAGAGAACCAAAGGGAAAAAACAGATTTTCCATAAGTACTACCTGAATAGCTAGAGGGGAATTAACCAATTGAATAAAAGCTCTTGTGGAAAGAAATGGAAGGAAAATGAATAGCTTGGAAAAGAAAGTGGTGAACTTTACCTAAGATATGGAATCCCTGAAAGTCAAAATAGACGAAACAAAAATCAATGACTTTATAAGATGGTTTAAAAAAAAAAGAAATTGGAGCACAATCAAAATGTTGAATCCATAGAAGAAAGATATCTGATATCAAAATAATTACCCTTAAAACAGGTCAAGGAGAAATAATAGGGGAATCGTTTTCTTCCTGAAAACCCATAATTAAAAAAAAAAGCCTGTATGCTATATTTCAAAAATTGTAAATGAAAACTGCCTAGATTCATTAGAAATAGAGGGCAAAATAGGGAAAGGGAAGGGAACAAGTATTTACAAAACCCCTACTATGTGCTAGGCAGCGTGCTAAGCCCTTTACAAATGCTATCTCATCTGATCCTCACAACTCTGTGAGTTAGGGCTAACCTTTATCCTTATTATCATTTTACATTGAGGAAACTGAAGCAGATAGACTGTTCTTTTCTTCTTCATCATTATCATCACTAGCATTTATATTGCATTTATATTATATTTACTTTAAAAAAAAACATTTTTACATGTGATTCCTCACAACAACCCTGGGAGGTAGATACTGTTATTATCCCAATTCTACATTTGAGGAAAATGAAGCAGACAGAAGTTAAGTAAATTGTCCAGAGTCACACAACTAGCAATGTTCTGAGGCAGGATTCAAACTCAAGTCTTTACGATTCTAAATTCTGTATTCAAGTTATTACACTCCACCTAATTGTGTAGTAGCTGCCAAAGTAAAGATAGTATGAGTCTGCCTATCACCTCTTGAAAGAAACTCCAAATGATAAAGTCCCAGGCAAAATCCAGAGCTTCTTTGTCAAAGAAGAAATATAATAGACATCCAGAAATAAGCAGTTCAGGTACCAAATAACTACGTTCAGGATCCCATAAGACCGGGCAGCTTAAAGTACTTAGCACAGTGCCTGGTATATAGTAGATGCTATGTAAATGCTTATTTCCTTTCCTTAGTCCCCTTTTTCTTCCTTTTTAAATGGTAGGAGATCTTGGAATATTCCAAAAGATAAAATACCGAGGCTTATAAAGAACAACTCACCCCGAAAATCTGAGTATAATTCTGCTGGGGGGGGAAGCACCTTTAATGTAACAGAGGACTTTCAAGGATTTCTCATGGAAAGATCAGAAGTAAGAAAAAACTCTGAAACACATACATAAGAGTCCAGAGAAATCTAAAAAAGAGTAAATTTATTTGAGCAATTGGAAGGAGGCTTTGTGATGATGTAATGGTAACATTCTAATAGGAGGAGAAGAAACAAGTGCTCTTTCAGATTCTTAGTAAGTGTTGAGGTGTATAGAGAGCAGGGCCTCAGTCAGGAAGACCTGAGAAATTAGTTGTGTGACCCTGGGCATGGTATTTAACCTGTTTTGCCTTAGTTTCCTCATCTATAAAATGGGGATAATGATACCACTGCCTCTCAGGATTGTTGTGAGAAGCAAAAAGGAATAACAATTGTAAAACTCTCAGCATATAGTAAGTTATTATTATTATTATTATTATTATTATTATTATTGTTATATTACTATTCATCATCATAAAATACTTTTACAGAGTTGAGTCAAATAAGAAAAACAGAAGTCCTAGGAGAAGAGGCATGGGGGAGATCGGAATAAGGGTCTAGAATTTGTTATTCCTCATAACTGGAGTATGTGAGAAGACTATAAAACATGAAGAAAGGTATGGAGGAATGACCATGAGATGAACCTCATTCTTATCTGAAATGGACAAAACAGGGCTGAACAAACACACAATATGGTAACATTGTACATTGGTGTATTTGGAGAAATACATGGAAAATGCAATTGTGAATTGATGTACTTGGAGAAATACAACAAACTCAACAGAGGGAAAAAGCAGAGATGGGAAGGGAATCATCCCAAGAAAAACAAAGTTCTTGATGCTGGAAAAAAAAGAAAGAACAGAAAATAACTAGAACCTAAAGTGCATGCATTACATTGCCTCATAGACAATTGGAAATTGGCTGAACAAATGATGATATATGAATGTGATGCAATGTTTTTATACTAGAAGAAATTGTGAAGGACAATTTCAAAGAATCCAGGATAGTATGAAGTGATGCAGAATGAAGAAAGGAGTAACAGGAGAACAATTTTATACATGGAAAATATCATTAAGGAAAAAAAATCGCTTTAAAATTCTTGAGAACTCTGATCAAAACACTAACCAACCATGTTTCTGGAGGACCTATGATGAAGCAAGGGACCCACCTCCTGAACAAAGAGCTGATGGACATAAGGAACAGATGCATGCATTTTTGGACGTGGCCTTTGTATGGATCTGTTTTGCTGGACTATACCTGTTACAAGTTCCACACCTCTTCTTTCTCTCAGTTAATTAGAAGGAGGAGCAGCAGTTACAGAGAAATAAGAAGCTCACTGTAGCATTTTTAAAAGAGAAAACAGAGGGAAGTTCAGAATGAAGCATAAACAAGACAGTTTTGAAAGCAAGGCATAGAATTTATTATAAATATGTATACACACATATGTGAACATGTATTCTTGTATATAGATTTAATACCATTTAAATACCATATATAAAATATAATACGTTAAATTCGATAATGTATTGTTGTTTGTTGTTGTTATTGAGTCATTTCAGTCATATCCAACTCTTTGTGACCCTATTTGAGGTTTTCTTGAAAGGATATCGAAGTGGTTTGCTATTTCCTACTCCAGCTCATTTGACATATGAGGAAATAAGGCAAACGGGATTAAGTGACTTGCCCAGGATCATACAGTTAGTAAGCATCTGAAGCTGGATTTGAACTCAAGATGAGCCTTCCTGATTCCAGGCCCAGCATTCTATCCTTCGTGTCATTAAACACCAAACATTAAATATAATAATTTTAAATATTTATTAAATATTCAAGTTCAGAACTTTTTAAAAAAAGAAAAAAAGTTGATATTTTATACATTCATTCAGCCAACATTCAACTGTTTGGTTTGTTCAGAAAAATGTACTAGTCTTTGGAGGAAGAGAAAGTACAAAGTTTAGGCAAGACAAAGTCTACCTTCATGAAGTTTACTGGCGTAGTAGGACGTGAATATAGCAAATATTACGTATTAAGTGCATTAGTGGCATACATGGCTTAAGTGCATTTGGTCCATAATTACTGGCATTTGTAGTCAATACTTTTGTGCACACAGATAAGCAATACTGGCAGGGCCCCTGGAGCAATAAAATTTTACGGAGCATTGATCTGACCCACTGAAAGTAGTTGAGGTTGGGT
This sequence comes from Phascolarctos cinereus, assembly GCF_003287225.1. Classification (NCBI taxonomy): domain Eukaryota; kingdom Metazoa; phylum Chordata; class Mammalia; order Diprotodontia; family Phascolarctidae; genus Phascolarctos; species Phascolarctos cinereus. The sequence continues at coordinate 133,603,798 of NW_027555514.1, forward strand.
AGTAGTTTAGATACTTTTATGAAGGCTCTCCCATGATGGTGGTAAGCATCTCTTGTTATTTTCTTTCCTGAAGTCCAAGACTAGGTGATGTAAATCTTTATTGTGAAATGTTGAATTGTGCCTGTCTCAGCCACCTGGACATAGGGATACCATTATCTCCGCCAAGTCCCATTTCCGCAGTGTTCAGTCTAGCATGCAACAGATGCAGCAATGTCATATACATCATTGTGTCCTTGCAGAAGAAACTGATTATACTCTGATGCTCTAAATGTTTGGGGATTGAAACTATTGAGAGGCATTATGGTTTATTGGAAAGTGATACAGAGTAAAGAACACATTTGGGGTTTGGAATCAGACCCGAGTCCCAGCTCTGAAACATATTAGCTGGATGACTATGGGTAACACATAGCTTTTCTGAACCTCAGTTTTTTTTAGATGTAAAAAGGAGTTAGTACTAGGACAAGTCGCTTAACTTCATTAAGCCTCAGTTTCTTCATCTGTAAAATGAGAGAGTAAGATTAGATAATCTCTACGGTCCCATTCAACTCAGGACGTAGGATTTCTTTTTTTTTTTTTTCAGTAAGGCAATTGGGGTTAAGTGCCTTGCCCAGAGTCACACAACTAGGAAGTATTATGTGTCTGAGGCCAAATCTGAACTCAGGTCCTCCTGACTGCAGGGCCGGTGCTCTATCCATTGTGCCCCCTAGCTGCCCCTGGATGTAGGATTTTATAATTTACCTCCAAGAATTGTGGTTAAGGAAAGAAAGTGTTCTGTAAACCTTAAAACCTCGTATGTGTGAATTATAATTGTCACTGTGCTTCCTCTCCCTAAGATAGAAGTAGGAAGATGATGCTGCCTGTCTCTTATTTTTTCATCATTGTTATAAATGTCTTGCTCTGAATATTTCATTGTAGCATAGAAGTAATCCTGGATTTTTGAAAGCTACACCAGTCAAGTTCACTGAATCATAAAATCATAGATGTAGAACCAGAAGAGAGCCTTAGAGGCCATTTTAAAGATGGAAAACTAAGGCAGACAAAGGTTAAGTGAATTACCCAGGTTGTAATAATTTACAACCAGTAAATAGCAAAGCATAAGATTTGAATTTAGGTCTTCCTGACTCCAAGTCCAGAACTATATACTATGTATGCCACCTCTCTTTTGTTAAATGTCCACTATGTGCCAGGGACTGTGCTAATCACTGAGGTTATAAAGGCAGAAATGAGCCTCTCACGTACTCTTAGGGGAAATAACATCCTATGGGATGCCCATAGGGTCACAGAGCTAGAAGGGACCCTTAGCAGTCACCCAGTCCAATCTCAGCATTTTGCAATAGAGGAAAAGAAGGCAGTAGACAAGTTAAGTGACTTGCTTAAGGTCATACCACTAGTAAGTGGCAGAATCATCAATTGAACCCACAGCTTCTGCCTCCAAACTAAACTATATAAGCTCAAAACTGGCTTGGAAATAGAGCCACCCACACTTTAGTTTGGAGAGGCTCATCACCAGCAGGCTGCGTACAATGTGATCATTTTTTCTGGTCACAGCAACACCTGAAACGACTCCTCTTAAGGCTTAAAGAGAATGAGTTCTGCATCAGGGAAGTGAGAAAGTGTTAGCTGAAATCACACATTTTTCAAATATTGAAGCAAATGGGCAGAGCATATGATTTTTTTTCCACCTCGTGGTGTTTGGGGGATTCCTCTTTAGTGTTGTAATAAGTTTTGGAAACCTCAGATGAAAATCTCTAGAAAAAGAAAACAGGTTTTGCAAAGTATGGAGTGGCTGAGGCTGCTACAAAGATGTTACCTAACACTTTTTCATCCCCCCCAAGGACTCATAAAATGAAAAATAAACAGTGAGTGCCAACCCAACTTCTGCTAAGAGATTCTTTTCAGGAGGACCTAAACTCTTGGTTTGCCACCATTATCCTCAGCATGCTTATTTGATGTCTGATAAAATTAACAGGGCCTTTCCTACTCAAGAATTTCACGTATACTATAATACCACATTATAATGCCACTAAAAATGGATTTCTTGGGGTCTCAGTAATCTAGTTTGGCTTCTCCCAGACAAATTAATTATTATCTGGATCACTGATTATGAAATAAAACACAAAATTTTTACCCTGCCATCCAAGGTTCTTCCTGGTCTGGCTCCAACCTACATTTCCAGTATCTTTTCTCATTGTTTCCCTTCAGACACTTTATGCTCTAATCAAGTTGAGCTGCTCACTTATTCCTATCTCTCTTTCTTTGCTTAAGCCACCACTCTGCATATGTGTAGTCCCTATCTCCAATCTGCATTTGTTGAAATCTTCCCAATCCTTCAAAGCCTCCAAAAAGCCTTTCCAAATGCCTTTGCTGGTGGCAAGCTCTCTTTCTTCTGATCTTTCATATGGCCTTTCATATTTTCATTAGGTACATATCACATTCTTCTTGATATTATAGCAATTTGTGTCCATGTTTCCTATACTCAACCAGATTGTTAGGACAGGAACTACTGCATACTCGTCTTGGTTCCCTAACATGTAGTGTGATACTATATGCATACCAGGTGCTTAACAAGTGTTTGCTGAATTTTATTGGATATTTGTCAAATCTCTACTTTTTTAGGCTTGTAGTCATCACATTTTTGTCCAATTTGGGGCTGGTCATATTCGGAAGAGGCTCTTTTGGAATGACATAGAATGAAAAGCAAGTTAGAAACATCACCATGGTAGTCACCAGTAACGATGATGGTGATGATGATAATAACTTATACTTGTATCAGTTACTACACCACTTATTAAGCTATGCTAAGCACTGGAGACACAACAGGCAAAACACAGTCTCTGCCCTCACCATTTTAAGGTTTATGAAGTGCTTTGTATTTATTATTTCATTTTATTCTTCCTGCAATGTATATGGTAGTTACTGTGTCAGTATCTCTGCCTTTTACACATTAGAATGTAAATTTATTAGAAGGAGGAATAATTTCATTTATTTGATTCATATCCCCAGCACTTAGCACAGTGACTGGCACAGTGTAGGCATTCAATAAATCCATTTTGATTGGATTGATCAATAAGGAAATGGAGGTGCAGAAGTCTAAGTCACTTGCCCCAAAGAGGTTAGACAATAAAGTCCTGGCTGGACCACATGTGACCTTTGGCCAGGTCACATGTGATCTGACTGGGTCATATAATTCTAAGGCTAAGGTTTTTTGGAGGGGCAGATAGGTGGCTCAGTGGATGGCGCACCAGTGCTGGAGTCAGGAAAACCTGAGTTCAAATTCAGCCTCAAATACTTACTAGCTGTGTGACTCTGGACAAGTCACTTAACCTTATTTGCCTCAGTTCCCTCATCTGTAAAATGAGCTGGAGAAGGAAATTGCAAACCATTCCAGTATCTTTGCCAAGAAAATCCCATATGGGGCACAAAGAATCAGATACAATTGAACAACAACAAAGATTTTTTTCAACTACATTTAAAACCACCATAGTAATCCTTGGTTTTCTATTTAAATATTTTAGGTAACATAAAATTGAGTTGATAAGAGGAACAAAATGATTTAGAGAATTAACAAGAAATGATGTGGAAAGAAGGTCACAAATTAAAAATCAATAATGATGTTTACCATTTGCATTGTTCATATGTTTTGCAAATGTCTAATGTCGTTATTAATCATGAATATAAGAAGCAGGTGGTGAGCAATATCGCATTATCCCCATTTTATTACTAAAGAAATGACTTGGGTAAATTAGGAGACTTATGTGAAGCAACACATATATAAACAATAAAAGTATGGAAGGGATTAGGATTCAGAATTAGTACTAGAGTTCTCCTCAGTGCTTAGTCCTTTGGGGCAAACCATCTGCTTAGTGTGAGCTCCTTGAGGGGAGTGCTGCTTCATTCTTTTTATCTTCAGAGTCCAATGTAGTGGTGGGAACATAGAAGGTTCTTAATAAATGTTTGTTGATTGACTGTTATTTAATTATTAAGAGTATCTCTCCACAAATGATTAATCATGTGTCTCAGAACCTGGAAATATTTGTCTACCTTTTAGACATGGGCTTTCCCCCCCGCCCTCATACAAAAGTATTATAGGCAAAGCCAAGTACTATAATTTCTATGTCATATATTCCTTCCTCAGTAATATCACTTCCTATGCAGATACCAGGACTGAAGGAACTCTTCGCTAACTCATTCTTATTTGTTAGACCTTTATTTCTCTTTGACAGCCAGATAATGACTATCCTGTTGAATATGGTTGAATATTTTAGTATATGATAGCAAGGGTTGAGGGAGAATAATGTCACCAATCTTTAGGTCAGACAATTTGCTGCCAACTAACCTCCCCAGATCTCATTTTCTTTGTCTACAAAAGGAGGGTTGGAGGGTTGGGTTAGATGACTTCAAAGGTTCTTTCCAGCTCAGAAATTCTGCTTGTGGTAAGGAGAAGGAAAAGGAGAGGGAAAGGAGTTGGAAGGAAGAGGGAGAGGGAAACAGAGAGGGAGATGGAGAGGAAGAGAATAAATGAATGAATAGGTCTATTTGAACAGCCTAAAAGAGTGTTTCCTTTTAAGAAGCTATAATAGAAATAGAGGACCCATATTTAATATAGAGCACTGGCCTGATGATGTGATTCTATAGCTAATGGGGCAGCTAGGTGGCATAGTGGATAGATCACTGTAGTTAGAGTAAAAACAACCTCACTTCAAATGCTGTCCCAGATACTTAATAGCTATGTGACCCTGCTTAAGTCATTTAAATTTTAACCTTTCTTAGCATCAGGTTCCTCATTTGTACAATGGGGATAATAACGGCACCTACCTCACAAGGCTGTTGTCAGGATCAAATGAAATAATATATGTAAAGTACTATATAAATGCTAGCTATTATTTATGGGAAACTTCTGATAAGGGAACTCCCTATACCAATGAAGATCAGAAAGCTTCTGCAACTTACAGAGGATTGTCTAGTGGACTAAGAGGCTAAGTGACCTGCTTAGAGTCAAAAAGCCAATATGTGTCACAGGTATACTTTGAACCCAGTTCTTCTTGATTACAATGTTGTCTCTCTAGTCACTATTATACCTAAAGATACTAATAAAGTACATATATAGTGATAGTTTTTGTGAAGCTGTACATTTAATTCATCTTTAACTTTGAGACCAACAAGTTTTCTGGGTTGTTTTGTTGAGGGGGGGAGTGAGGGAATTGAAAATACAATCTGGGGGAGGCAGGAAGGGGCATTGAAACAAAGAAAGATACTCAGCAGAGGAAGATAGAGGGACCTACCTTTAAGGCATTGCCCTTTCAGATGGAATTGTTTATTCTGAGTTTAGTTTGTTCAGGGTTCTAAGAGTTACAGTTAGATGCTCTGATTCAAGAGTTCTGAGACAAATGTTGATGCTTCTGATTGTTACAAACTGTAGTATATTGGAAAGATATGGACACTAGAACTGTTCGATAATCATTGAATTATGAAGAAAAATTATCTGATTATAGGCAAAATATGATTATATATTACTTAGATTATTAACTACAAGTTAATTAATCTATATCTATAATTATCTATATTTATATCTATGTCTATATAATTAATCTATATATATCTATAATTAATCTATATTAATCTATAATTAGATTATTAATTATAAGTTAAGATGGAGTCATTCACAGAAAAAATCCAGAACCTGAACCTAGAAAGATTAAAAGACAGAGGTGAAAAGACAAATTTTAGAACCGCATCAGCTAAGCTTGAAGCTTAAAGTGATTGATACTACAGTTGCTGTTGAAGAATAAGTCTAGTTGAACAGAGAAACAACTTGGAAGTAGATTCAGAGAATCTCTTTCTAGAATCTTTGTCTAGTTTGATTCAGTGAGGTATTAATCAAGTACAGCATAGATCAGTTCAGATTAGCAGTGGATGCATGTATTCAACACAGGAGCTACATTTATCAAAGAACTTTTATGAATAGTTTCTGAGACAGAAAGAGGACAATGAAGTTTGAAGTTCAGACTTTTGAGTTACTCCCAAGCATATGGGTTTTCCATATGCTTGGGGCTAATTCTAAAGTTACGCTCAAGCAACTTTTTTGGGTAGAATTTATTATTCTTGCATTTGCTGTAATATATGAGTATCCATGGTGTTATTGTTTCTTTTGTCTTACTGTTAAATACATTGCTATGTTTAAGATTAAAAAGTGTCATTACTGTGAGTGGATGATTTGGTCTAAATGGAAATGCATTGATGGGAGCTAAGGAGCTAAAGTGATGAGTAAGGGAAATATACTCTGTCTCAACAGACCCAAAGAGAATTTGAGTATAGCTTCATGGTGGTAGTTCTTTTCTGGGAACTTAGTTTGAGGGCATATTAGAGTGAGAAAACTATCCCAGAGTATAAATAGGTGTCCATACATCCATGTGAAATGTATGGGATGCTCGAGTCAGGGCAGACCTCTATCCAGGCATTTCCTTGGCAAAATATGGAGAATTGAAAAATAATTGGTGGGGGAAATATTGCCTCTAACTTAGAGGTCTATCAGGTCATATGCTAAGATCTAGCAATAGAATTTCATCTTCTAGTTGGGCACCCTGATAAGATCTTACATATGAGAGAGAGAATATCTATATCTGTAGTAAGAATAAGCTGCCTAGATATGCTTAAATTTAAACAATGAATTTTTGCTTCCCATAAGTGAGAAAATGCCTTTTTCCCTCTTTGACTAAGAATTCCACTGAACTTACTCAGGAGTCTCAAGATAGCTTTCAATGAGTAGACCAGACTCAGAGCATTGTGATCAGTTCTGGAGCAATATTTTTTCTGTAGGTGTTGACAAGCTGAAGCCCATTCAGGATATCAGGGTGGTAAGCAAGCTTGAAATTGTCCCATATTGAGGGTCAATTGAGGGAATTGTTTATCCTAAAGAACTAAAGACTTTAGGGGAAACATGATCTCTCTCAAATATTTTTTTCAAAATAGTGATACACAAGAGAGATTAAACTAACGCTCCAGACGGTAAAGCTAGGATTAATGAGTTGAAGTTAGAGGGAAGTAGTTTCCAACTTGACAACATAATAACATAGCAACGAAGTATTTTAAAATGGAATGGGTTTAATTCAAATGCACCCTCCTGTAGGAAACTTATCCTAATCCTTCTTGTTTCCTACCTATGGACATTATTTTGTATGTTATATATGTGTCTATGTGCTGTATCTAAATTTCCATGTACTTGCTGTTTTCTGCCAATAGAATGTAAGATCTTTGAGAGCAAGGACTGTTCTCTTTTTCCTTGTCAAACCTGATACACAGCACTATGCCTGGCAAGTAATAGCCATTTAACAAACACTTGCTGAGTAAATAGTGAGATCTCTGTTGCTAGTAGTGTTCAACCAGTTGGATAGATGACAACTTTTTCAGGATATCATACTGATGATTCACGTGTAATGGGAAATTTTTACTTCTGATTTCCTTTCATTACTCCTGAAGATTTTGGTCAACTAAAAGTCTGTGTTCTATTAATATTAACTTCACTTGACCAAAACCTGTCACATGGGATGTGAAAAGTGACTTAGATACTTAAAGATTCCTTAGATAAAAAGCCAGAAGAATCTCAACTGTCCTTGACTTCTTGGTAACATATAAATCTCCATCTGAATCAGCCTATTTGTGAAACCTGTAAATGCAGTTTAATCTGTAACCTGACTTAGTTTACCTATAGAGTTTGTTTGATGAACTTTGTTTCCTTAAGGGATATATGAGATTTTGACCCTATTTAACTAATTTTGTTCAACTTTTATGACACTGAATGGAACATGGGATTATGGATCTATCTTTTCTTTAATTTTTATGGCCTAAGAGGAATGTACAAGATTGCAATATGTTAAAGAATCACCTCTCTGTCATTTTAATGCAATTTTGCCTCTAAGAGGCCTCATCAAAATCCTGACGATTGTATGGATTTTCTCTGAGGCCCGACCTATGCTTGAGCATAATAATAAAACCTAGGTTTTTACCTCTTTTTTGCATTGTGGGAAACAGATTTGGGCAGCAGTTACCGACCACATTAATTCAGAGAGTGAAGATATTTCTTCCATAACACATACAAAGGATGGAAATGGGATTACATGATCTCTACAATCCTCTCTGACTCTAAGACTGATTGATCCTATATATCAAATTCATGAACACTGGCTTTAGAGTCAGAGAACCTGGGTTCAAATGTTGCCTCTGACATTATTTCCATAACTTCACTTCCTTGGGCTTCAGTTTCCTCATTTATTTATTTATTTATATATATATATATATATATATATATATATATATATATATATATATATATATATATATATATACATATATATATATATGTATGTATATATATATGTATATATATGTATATATATATATATGTATATATATATATTTTTTTTAATGTAAATTTCTTTATTTTCAGTTTTCAATATTTACTTCCACAAGATTTTGGGTTCCAAATTTTCACCCCATCTCACCCTCCCCCCACCCCAAGATGGCATGCATTCTGAATGTCCCTTCCCCTAGTCTGTCCTCTCTTCTATCTTCCCCCCTTCTCTTATCCGCTTCCCCTTCTATTTTCCTGTAGGGCAGGGCAGGGCAGACTTCTGTACCCCATTTCCTGCATTTCTTATTTCCCAGTAGCATGTGAAAACATTTTTTTAAACACATGTTTTTAAAACTTTAGGTTTCAAATCTTCTCCCTTCTTCCCTCCCCACCTACCCTTATTGAAAAGGCAAGCAATTCAATATAGGCTATAAATGTGCAGTTATGCAAAACACTTCCATAGTAGACATGTTGTGAAAAACTAACTCTATTTCCCTTAATCCTATCCTGCCCTCCCATTTATTCTATTCTTTCTTTGACCCTGTCCTCCTCAGAAGTATTTGCTTCTGATTACCCCTTTCCCAATCTCCCTCTCTCTATCATCCCCCTGCTCTCTTGTCCCTTCTCCCCTATTTTCATAGGGTAAGACAGATTTCCATACCCAATTGAATGTGTATGTTATTTCCTCCATAAGCCAAATCCTATGAGAATAAGATTCACTCATTCCCTCTCACCTTCTCCCATTTCCCTACCACTGTAAGAGCATTTTCTTTTCTGTTTTTTTGTAAGATAATTTACCCCATTCTACATCTCCCTTTCTTCTTCTCTGAATATAATCCTCTCTCATCCCTTAATTTTATTCTCCAGATATGACCCCTTAATCTTCAACTCACCCTGTGCCCTCTATCTATCTACCTACCTACCTATACATATATATAATTTTTTTCCTCCAACTACCCTAATACTGACAAAGGTCTCATGAGTTATAAATGTCATCTTTCCATGCAGGAATGTAAACAGTTCAACCTTAAGAAATCTCTTATGATTTCTCTTTCCTGTTTACTTCTTCATGTTCCACCTGAGTCTTGTATTTGAAAGTCAAATTTTCTATTCAGCTCTGGTCTTTTCATCAAGAATGCTTGAAATTCCTCTATTTCACTGAATGCCCATTTTTCCCCCTGAAGGATTATACTCAGTTTTGCTGGGTAGGTAATTCTTGGTTTTAATCCTGGCTCCTTTGCTCTCTGGAATATTATATTCCTGCCCTGGTCCTTTAATGTAGAAGCTGCTAAATCTTGTGTTATCCTGATTGTGTTTCCACAGTACTTGAATTGTTTCTTTCTGGCAGCTTGTAATATTTTCTCCTTGACCTGGGAACTCTGGAATTTGGCTACAATATTCCTAGGAGTTTTCCTTTGGGGATCTCTTTCAGGAGGAGATTGGTGGATTCTTTAAATTTCTATTTTGCCCTGTGGTTCTACTATATCAGGGCAGTTTTCCTTGATAATTTCTTGAAAGATGATGTCTAGGCTCTTTTTTTGATCATGGCTTTCAGATAGTCCAATAATTTTTAAATTCTCTCTCCTGGATCTATTTTCCAGGTCAGTTGTTTTTCCAATGAGATATTTTTCTCATCTATTTTTCATTTTTGGATTTGTTTTACAGTGTCTTAATTTCTCATAAAGTCACTAGCCTCCAATTGCTATATTCTAATTTTTAAGGAAGTATTTTCTTCAGTAAGCTTTTGGACTTCCTTTTCCATTTGGCCAATTCTGCTTTTTAGGGCATTCTTCTCCTCATTAGCTTTTTGGACCTCTTTTGCCATTTGGGTTAGGCTGTTTTTTAAGGTGTTATTTTCTTCAGTATTTTTGGGGGTCTCCTTTAGCAAGCTGTTGACTTGTTTTTCATGATTTTCTTGCATCACTCTCATTTCTCTTCCCAGTTTTTCCTTTACTTCTCTTACTTGCTTCTCAAAATCCCTTTTGAGCTCTTCCAAGCCTGGGACTGATTCATATTTTTCTTGGAGGCTTTCGATGTAGGAGCTCTGACTTTGTTGTCTTCTTCTGGTTGTATATTTTGATCATCTTTGTCACCAAAGTAAGATAATATAGTCTGACTCTTTTTGAGCTGCTTGCTCATGATCCTGGCCAATTACTTGAGTTTTAAACTCTTTGTTAAGGTAAGGGTCTGCTTCCAATGTGGAGAATGTACTGTCCCAAGCTTTGGGGGTTTATATAGCTGTTTTCAGAGATACTTGTAGAGACCCATAAATTTTCAGTTCTTGAAAAGTGGTATGATGAGGGGCAAGGTGTTTACTCCTTTCCTGGCCTGTGCTCTGGTCTGTTAGTGACCACAAGCATTCCTTTCTGTCCTGGAACTGTGACGAAGGTTTCCCTGTCCACAGCCACTACAAGCTCCACTGTGCCAGTGCTCCTCCTCACCCCAGGACCCCTGTCCAGAACTGTGACCCAGATCCAAGCACGGGCAAAGCAAGAGATTCCTGCCTCAGCACCAGCAGAGAGATCCTTGTAATACCCCTCTGATCAGCCACTCGATTCCTCCTCATTCTGTGGGCTGGAAGCTCGGGAAGCAGCTGCCCACCCCAGGGCCAGCACTCTGCGCTCTTGGGGAACTGGAGCTGAGACCCTGCCTTCCTCTCTCAGCATCACAGAAACAGACTTTTCCCACTGACCTTCTAAGTTGTCTTTGGCATTAGTGGATTGAGGAGTCTGGAACCACCACAGCTGCCCCCATTCAGATCTCTAAGGCCTGCTCCAGGTTCAATGCTGCCTGTGTGCCCATACCACTCTGCGTTCCACTCACAGCCCAGTGGGATATACCTTTCTGATCAATCATCCAGGTTGTCTTGGGCTGGAAATTTGTTTCACTTTGTCTTTTTGTGGGGTTCTGTTGCCTTAGAATTTGTTTAGAGCCATTTTTGTAGGTATTTGGAGGGGTTTGGGGGACAGCTCAAGCAAGTTGCTGCTTTCACTCTGCCATCTTGGCTCCACCCCCCAGATTCCTCATTTATAAAATGAGGGAGTTGGGTCTGATGGCCCCTGAGTTCTTCTAGCTCTGGCTGTATGATTCTAAGAAACTTTTTACTTTAAGAAACGTTTACATTTTATTAAATACTCAAATGGATCTTATTCATGTAGGTATTCTGTCCAAGGGTACAGATACCAACCCATTCATACCTGTCCATCCTGTATTGGTTTGGCTCATGCCCACCCTTAAGTTTGCCACTGGAGGTCCATCCAATATGCTAGAAGTCTTCCTTGCTTACTTCCAATTTCATTAATGAGTTAACAAGCAAAATGATACCCACTGCCACAGAGAAGCTTATGTAAGGTGTGATCCTTGCTTCTGGGAAAAAAAAGGAGAAATAAAATAGCTTTGTGTCCCAGAAATGAATGGCAAAACTGCTTTAGTTTGCACAAACTACGTCTTTGATGGGTAATCTCACAGTTCGACCCTTTAGATAGTGGGTAAATTTAATTATCACCACAAATTGGTCAGTCGGTCACAGGCCATATCTCCACAATGCATCTCTTTCTATTTTCTTACCATGAAAGCCTTGCAAGTATAAAATATTGGCTAGATTTAGTTGCAGGAAATTTTCAAGTGTCAAACCTTATTCTCTGTTTGTGCAGCTCTAAGTGGATGCCAAGTGCTTAAAAGCCTCTTTTGCTTTTCCACATTCTTGAGGTGACTGGGGTGAGAGCTCCAGGGGGAATGTTTAGCTTATACTGTAGTTTCCTACTTTGACTTAAATTACCCTATGCTGTAGAGTAGTACACCAGGATTCTTGAAAACTGATGATAGGAAAGGCCATATTAAATGACCTTTTGGGTAAGTCATTTAAGCTCCGAAGATAGAAGGTCATCTAGGTCATGGCTTTTTAAACTTTTTTCCACTTGTGACCTTTTCAGCCCTTCTTAAACTGTGGGTCATGCTCCACAGCAGTCTGTGCAGCACAGCAAGGCCCCACCCCAGTGACCTCACCTCCCAGAGAGGCTTGACCCCATTGCTGACCAATAGTGAAGCCCTACTCTGGGGCTGGCCAACAGCTAGCGGGAGGTTTCCAAACTTATTTGGCCTACTGCCTCCTTTACAAAAAAAAAAAAAAAATTAGTGCCCCCTTGGAAATCTACTTTGTTTAACCCTTCAATGTTTTTTTGAAATCTGCCTATTTCAAAAAACTCTAAAATATTTTTAAATGACATCTTAAATTAAATAATTTATTATAAATTTATGGGTTTTTTGCTTTATTGCAATTTTGATGACACAATATTACATTATGTAACCATTTAGTATCATATTGTAAATAAGTCATTACACACACATATTCCTGCCAAGTCATGATGGACTTCCCAACAATGCAAGACACTCTTGCTTGGCAACACTTGCTTGTTAAGACCTGTTGGCAGAATTGACTACTGATTGGTTGTAACTTGCATTTTGTGTGTTTATTTGGAAAATAATATAATCACTATGACTGTAACTCTGTTACACAACAGATGAAACATGTATGAACATTTTTTTCAAAATTTTCTTCTCTTCTTTCCTTATTCTTCCACCACCCCCTTATTTTTATTTAATGCCCCCCAATTGCACCACAGTCTACTGGGTCATTCCAGCCCCTCCCAGGGGGCGGTATCACCCACTTAGGGAACCTATGGTAGACCCTGTTTTCATAGTAACCCAGAAGTAAGGCCCCACCCCTGGGGTAGATAGCAAGATAGCTCCTCCAGGGCCAGCCATCAGAAGGACTGTTACCATAGCAATCCGGCAGCAAGGCCCCATCCCTGGAACAGGCCAACAGCAAAACCCCACTACCAGGGCAGTCCAACAGGGAGGCCCCACCACCCAGTAAAAGCCAGAAGGGAGGTCTGCCTTCCAAAAAAGCAAGCAGCTAAGCCTCGAAGTCTAGTGAAAACCAGCACTAAGACCCAGGGCCCCAGCACAAAAAGCTTGGGACAATACAGGACTAGAGCCCAACTCTAACATAAAAATACTAAGTCACAAAAAAGACAGAAAAAAATTAGCAAAAACCAAAAAGGAACTTGACTATAGAAAGTTATTATGGTGATAGGGAGGATTAAGGCATAAACTTGGAAAAGGACAAATAGCGTCAAAATGGCTTCATGTGAAGCCTCAAAGAAAATACAATCTAACCCACATAAACCATTGGCAGTTCTATATGTTACCAACAAAGCCCAACAGTAAGAGACAGAAAGAGAAATTCCATTTAAAGTTACTGTAGACATTATAAAATATTTTGGAGTCTACCTGCCAAAACAAAACTGGGAACTATATGAACACAATTACAAAACATTTCTCACACAAATAAAGTCAGATCTAAATAATCGGAGAAACATCAGTTACTCATGGTTAGGCCGAGCTAATAAAATAACAATGACAATTCTACCTAAGTTAATTTACTTATTCAGTGCCATATCAATCAAACTACCAAAAATTATTTTATAGAGCCAGAAAAAATAACAAGATTCATCTTGAGGAACAAAAGGTCCAGAATATCAAGGTAACTAATGAAAAGAAATGCTAGCGAAGGTGGCCTAACCAGATCTTAAATTGTATTATAAAGCAGCAATCATCAAAACTGCTTGGTACTGGCTAAGAAATAGAGTGGTGGATCAGTGGAATAGGTTGGGTAGACAAGACAGAGCAGTCAAAGACTATAGTAATCTACTGTTTGATAAACCCAAACACCCCAACTTCTAGAATAAGAACTCACAATTTCACAACAACTTCTGGGAAAACTGGAAAAGAGTTTGGCAGAAATTAGGCAAAGACCAAAATCTTACACCCTATGCCAAAATAAAGTCTAAATGGGTACACAATTTAGATATAAAGACTGATACTACAAGCAAACTGGGAGAGCAAGGAATAGTTTATCTATCAGATTTATGGAGAACAGAAGAATTTATGGTCAAACAAGAGAGAGAGAACATTATGAAATACAAAAAGGATAATTTTGATTACATTAAATTGAAAAGTTTTTGCACAAACAAAACTAATGTAGCCAAGATTAAGAGGGAAACAGAAAACTGGGAAAGAATTTTTATAACCAGTGTCTCTGATAAGGGTCTCATTTCTAAAATATATAGAGAACTTAGTCAAATTTATAAGCATACAAGTCATTCCCCAATTGATAAATGGTCAAAGGATATGAACAGGCAATTTTCAGATGAAGAAATTAAAGCTGTCTATAGTTATATGAAAAAAAAGGCTCTAAATCACTACTGATTAGAGAAATGCAAATCAAAACAACTCTGAGGTACCACATCACACCTATCAGATTAGTTAACATGACAAAAGGGAAAAACGGTAAATGTTGGAGAAGATGTGGGGAAATCGGAACACAAATGCATTGTTGGTGGAGTTGTGAGATGATCCAACCATTTTGGAGGGCACTTTGGAACTATGCCCAAAGGGCTATAAAAATGTGCATACCCTTTGACCCAGCAATAGCACTTCTAAGGCTATATCCCAAAGAGATCATACAAACAGGAAAAGGACCCACATGTACAAAAATATTTATAGCAGCACTTTCTATGGTGGCAAAGAATTGGAAATTGAGGGAATGCCTATCAATTGGAGAATGGCTGAACAAGTTGTGGTATATGAATATAATGGAATACTATTGTGCTATAAGAAATGATGAGCAAGCAGACTTCAGAAAAACCTGGAAAGACTTGTATGGACTGATGCTGAGTGAAATGAGCAGAACCAGACCATCGTACACAGTAACAACAAAGTTGTGTGATGACTTAACCCTTCTCAGCAATACAAGGATCTAAGACATCTCCAAAAGTTTCATGATGGAAAATACTATCTACACCCAAAGAAAGAACTATGTAGTTCGAATGCAGATCAAAGTATACTATTCACTCTTTTTTTCCTTCTGTTTTGTTTCTTCTTTCTTGTGGTTCCTTGTGTTGGTTCTAATTCTTCTTTACAACATGACTAATGTGAAAATATGTTTAATAGGAATGTAGATGTAGAGCCTATATCAGATTGCATGCCATCTTGGGGAGGGAGGTGGAGAAGGAGGGGGAGAAAGTATGAAAGTCAAAAGCTTGTGGAGGTGAATGTTGAAAATTAAAAATAAATTAATATTAAAATTTTTTTTAAATCCTATTAAAAAAAAAGAATATGTAATCTAATCTCAGGCCCAAAAGGAACTCCTGGAAGAATTTAAGTAATATTTATCTAAAACCATCAGCAAGCATTATCTCTAATGGGGATAAGCTAGAATCCTTCCCAGTACAATCAGGGATGAAGCAAGGATGCCCTCTATTATTTAATATCGTCCTAGAAATGTTAGCTATAGCAATCAGTGAAGAAAAAGAAATTATAGGAATTAGAATAGGCAATGAGGAAATGAAACTCACTCTTTGCAGATGATGTGACGTTATACTTAGAAAATCTTAGAGAATAAACCAAAAATACTACTTGACATAATTAACAACTTCAGCAAAGTTGCAGTATACAAAATAAACACATAAGTCATGAGCATTTCTATATATTACCAGCAAAGCCCATCAGCAAGAGAAAGAAAGAGAAATCCCATTTAAAATAACTGTAGGCAATGTAACATACTTGGGAGTCTACCTGCCAAGACAAACCTAGGAACTATATGATTACAACTATAAAATAACTATACAACAAGTTAAGTCAAATCTAAATAACTAGAGAAATATTAGTTCCTTGTGTGTAGGCTGAGCCAATATAATAAAAATGACAATTCTACCTAAATAAATCTATTTATTCAGTGCCATACCAGTCAAACTATCAAAAAATTATTTTATAGAACTAGACAAAGTAGTGACAAAGTTCATCTGGAAGAACAGAAGCTCAAGGATATCAAGGGAATTAATGAAAAAAATTCAAAAGAAGGTAGTCTAGTTCAAGGTTGGGGAATCTGTGGCCTTCTAGGTCCTTGGATGCAGCTTTTTGACCGAGGTCAAGTTTTATAGAACAGATCCTTTTATTAAGGGGATTTGTTCTGTGAAATTTGGGTTCCGTTGAAGAGCCATACTTGAGGACCTAGCCAGCCATATGTGGCCTCAGAGCTGCAGGTTCCCCACCCTTGAATCAGGCTACCTTCTCTCACTGTATTAGACCTCAGACTATTTTATAAAGCTGTAATTATTAGAACAACATGGTATTGGCTAAGAAATATGGTAGTAGATCAGTTGAATAGATTAGGTATAATTTACATTATAATAAGTTACCACAGTGATCTAATATATGATAAACCCAAAGATCCAAGCTTTTGACTTATTTGACAAAAACTGCTGGGAAAACTGGAAAACAGTCTGGTGGAAACTAGGTAAAAACCAACATCTCATACTGTATACCAAGAGAAGGTCAAAATGGGTGTGTGATTTACACACAAAGGGTTATGTCATAAGTAAATTAAGACAGCAAGGAATAGTTTGTCTGTCAGATTTATGGAGGATTTAGGACCAGAAAAGACGTGGGAAGCATTACAAAATAACACAGATAATTTTGATTATATAAAAGTTAAAAGTTTTTGTACAAACAAAACCAATGTAACCAAAATTACAAAGAAAGCAGAAAACTGAGGGGAAAGTTTGCAACAAATATCTCTGATAAAGGCCTCATTTCTCAAATATATAGAAAACTGAGTCGAATTTATAAAAATACAAGTCATTCTCCAATTGATAAATAGTCAAAGCATATGAACAGGCAATTTTTGGGTGAAGAAATTAAAGCTATATATAGTCATATAAAGTGCTCTAAATCATCATTGATCAAAAAAATGCAAATTAAAACAACTTTGAGATACCACAGTTTAAGAAGCACTGCTCTAAATCACTACTGATTAGAGAAATGCAAATTTAAAAATTCTGAGGTATCACCTCACACCTATCAGACTGACTAATATGACAAATTAGGAAAATGTTGGATGTTGGAGAGGATATGGAAAAACTAGGACACTAATGCATTGTTGGTGGAGTTGTGAAGTGATCCAACCATTCTAGAGGGCAATTTGGAACTATGTGTACAAAAACATACTATAAAAGTTCTTTTTGTTGTGACTAAGAATTGGAAAAAAAAAAGAGGATGCCCATTAATTGCTTACTGTCTCAGGGAGGGAGGGAGGCATAGAATTTGAAACTCAAAACTTTAAATAAAAGTTTGGAAAAAAAAATGGATCCTGAGACCTGGAGAGAGAGTGACTTGAGATCACAGATCTTGAGTGGGAAAGGACCTCAGAAGTCACTTAGTTAAATCCCCTTCCTTCATAATAATGAAAAGGAGGCCTAGGGAGCTTAAATGATTTGCCCAGAAAGCGTCAGAGCCATTAGTTGAAAGGTCAGCTCTGACTCCAAAATCAAGTCTCCGTGTTTTCTTCCTTCTTAAAACTGATGTTACAGAAATTCCTCCAATCTAACTATTGAATTCAGTAGACATCTATCAAGAAGCTATTATGGTACAAAGTACTATGATAGGCATTAGGTACCCAAAGACCAAGGAACACAATTCCTGCCTTTAAGGAGCTTACATTTTAGTGGTATGATAAACAGGCACTCAAGTTGCATATAAAGTTTTATAGAACATGTTTAAAAAGCCTGCTATAAATAATACAAAATAAAATGTACTATAAAGAAGAAGGAATATTAATAACTGGAGGAGATCAAGAAAGGCTTCATGTAGGCGGAAGCCTTTCATTAGGCTATCTTAGCCCTGTTGAAAACTTTAAAACAATTAGAATTCAGTTTAGATGTGTAAATAAATTAAACTGAAAGTCATAACTGTTTATTCACTGAAGGTCACAAATGTCCTAAAGAGTGAAGAACCTCTTAAAAGCTAATATGAACAGTTTGCTTTACTAGAGCCTACCTCATTTGTCAAAAACATCTTCCAAGTAAACCATAGTCAGATCAGTTGGATGTTTTTATAGTCTCTTTAAAATTTTGTTGTTTACTACCAACTCCCCTGAGCTGTCCCCAAATCCTCATTTTATGTGCAGGAAAACATCTGGTTACCACTTTCTAGATGAAAGATAATTAGCTTTCAATTTTCACCAGTTACATTTTCACCTGTGCCCCTTGCAAATCCCAAGAACTTGAGCTCATCCAATTATCCTGATCCATCCCCCTACTGACAGAAAATGGGAAGCAGCTTTTTCCTGGAAGAAATTAACCCCTCACCTACTCACCTTTAGGGTTATGCCTCAGGTGTTGTTAAACCATCATTAAAGGAATTATGCCTCATATAATAAACTCACAAAAAGCCCCAGTTGGCCACCACACTTACCTACAAGAGTCTGTTCTTGCTAAAGAGTTCACATGCCTCTTGGAAGAAGGTCAGAGAGCTTTTTTGCTGTCTCACATGGTTCCTTTTAAACTAGCTTCATTAAAAATCTTGGCTAAAGTTTAGCCACATTTTGATTTTATTTATAGGAAAAGATGAATCACCTTGTAAGCTTCATAATTGGGCTTTATATATCTCACCCTAACAAAACAAAACATTTCTCTAAAAGCACATTAGTGACTCCTGGTAGTCACCAAATCGCTTGGGTGTGCCCTATAGCACCATCTGGTGCACGTGGTTTTTAAAGGGTAGGACTATGCAAATGCACTTCAACAAATGCAACTTTAAAATAATACAGGTATGAAATTTTCCAATACTTCAAAGTAATCCTGCTTCTGATATAGATTGGAAGTCCTTCTTACCTTAGTAGACAATTTAATGAGTATAATTGTTGAGGTCAGATGTGGGAGAGTGGTCCAAGTGTGGAAGAATTCATTCAGACATTCATGGTTGCCAATGGGAGCTTTGTTATGTGAAAACACATGGGCCTTGCTAACAAGAAGCTAATTAAGGCCCTGATATTTTGGGGAGCCAAGCTTATATAGAAGCCTCAGAATGATGATGTAATTTTAGAGGGTTTTTTTTTAATGGGGGTTAAAGATTAAGGACAGGACAAGAAAGGATTTTTGACATAGGATGAGGGACATGGTCCAGGATAGGGTTTTTAGGGTTTTATGGTGGGTTAAAGATTAAGGATAAGAGCAGTGGGACACAGGTTAAAGATTAGGGACAGGGGGAACACAAGATAAGGGTGACAAAAGTAGTTCTTTTGGTACAGGTTAAGGAGAAGTTTTATGGTGTTTCAAGATAAGGGGAAAAGGACTTTAGGATGCTCTCAAGACACAGGATGAGCTACAGAATGTGCCCCCCCCCTTGGGACCTCACAAAGTACTTGAAAAGCAACCCTCAATATTCTTCTTAACCCTTAGAGTACCATTTGTATCCACATCATAATAGCTTTAAAAAAAAGTGTCAACTGATGCACAATCCCATAGTGATGAGTTTCTAAAAATTCCGCTAGACTGGTCTTTGGGGAGCAAACCTCTATATAGTCTATTGGAAGGTCTTTACATGAATGTGAAGCCTATCTGGAGTGGTAGCGTTTGTCAGAACTTAGACTCTGATGGCATAGCCTTCCCATTCAGGGTCACCTTCATGACATGTTAAGTCCTCATGATTGAACTTTAGTAGAGGATAAAGGCATATATCTGAAATAAATTTTCTCTACTTTCCCCCTGATGTTTGATCCTGTTTCTTGTCTTCTTCCCAATGTCTTAAGATGGGCATTTCCCAAGGCTCCATCCTTGGCCCTATTCTCCCCTCTTCTTGTAACCTAGTCCTTGGAAATCTTGTTTATCCTTACAATGTCAACTTTACACAAATGAAACCTCCAGCCCTGCCTTGGCACCTAAACTCTAAATGTGCAAACTCAACATGCTCAAAATTAGAGTTACTATCTTTTGCCACAAATCTATCCCTTGGGAGTGTGTGTGGACAAATGTTTCCAGATCTATGATTTCTTTGTTGTACGAAGCTCTTAAGGAAACTTCTCTGCCAATGTAGACAGGCAAATGCCCTTTAACTGATAATCTTAATATTTGCCTGGGGAACAGATATTAACTGACTTGCTAATAGTCATAATAGATATATGTCAGACTTGGACTCAGTCATCTATTAGTAAGTCAGTTAACATCTGTTCCCCAGGCAAATATTAATACTACAACAATTCTAGTGTCCCATGATTCAAATGTTATGTTGTCTTTCACTCTTTCCATTCCTTCATGAGGGTCAGCATAGTACAGTAGAAAGTCAGCCAATAAACATTTATTAAGTACCTACTATGTTCTAGGCACTGTGCTAAGCACTGAGAATATAAATAAAAAAAAAGATCCTGCCATCAAGGGGCTTCCAGTCTTAGAAGGGAAGACAAAACACAAAAGAAAGCTGAGAAGATGGGGGAATGTGGGGGTGGGCATTGTACCCAATGAGGAGGGATGATGAAGAAATCAGAGTCACTCACAGTAGTGTGGTCAGGTAAGAAATGAGGAAATGTCTGAACGAGAGTCTCTCTTTACAGCAAAGTTTGGAGTTAATGGCCTCACCATCTATCTGAGAGGAAGAGGGTAGTGATAAGGTAGGGTACCAAGGCTGATGAAATCTCACAGCTTGATGAGATTATCCCTAAAAAGAGCTTCCTAGGGTATGGTAGAAAAGTCAGTCAGAGAAGTCCCAAAAGTGGAGCCAGGTGAGAAATGAGGAAATGTCTGAGTGGAGCTCTCTTCTAAGATGAACATTTGGAGTTTATGACTAGAGAGGGAAGGCGCTAGAATTAAGAGGGGTTGGCAAAAGCTTCCTGTAGAAGATGAAATTTTTGTTGGTACTTAAAGGAAGCCACATTAGCCAGGAGGTGGTGATGAAGAGGGAGTATGTTGGAGGCATGAGGGATAGCCAGAGAAAATGTTTGAAGCTGGGAGATGGAATGTCTTATTTGTAGAACAGCCAGAAGGCCAGATCAAAGTGTGTGTGGTAGGGTGTAATGTATAAGAAGAACTAAAAGACAGGGCAGGGTTAGGTTATGAAGAGCCTAAGTATTTGATTGGAGGTGACAGGGAACCACTGGAGTTGTTTTGAGTAGGCAGTGACATAGCGGGACCTTAAGAAAATCACTTTGGTGACTAAATGGAGGACATACTGGAGTGGAGAGGTAACTGAGGGAGGCAGGCCCACCAACAGGCTATTAGAATAGTCCAAGTGAAAGGTGACCAAGGTGCATTTTCACTGGTTTTCTCCAATTCTTGGATTCTCTCCCTCCTCTCTCACCACCTCCTGGTTTCCTTCAAATTTCATCTAAAATCTCATCTTCTACAAGAAGCTCTTCCCAGTCTCCCTTAATGGTAGCGCCTCCTCTTTATGATTATCATCTCCAATTTGTCCTATACATACAGTATCTTATTTACATGTTATCTCCCTCATTACACTATAAGTTCCTCGAGGTAGGGACTATTTTTGCCTTTCTTTGCATCCCCACTGTTTATGGCAGTGCCTACCATGTAGTAGGCACTTACTGAATGCTTGTCGACTTGACTCATGATTATTTCATAATGGTGTAGTGGGAAAAGTGCTGGCTGTGGAGTCAAAAGACCTAGATTTGAATCTGGCTCTATTATGCATTACTTCTCTGACCTTCATCCAATCACTTAAATTTTCTTGGCCTATGTCCTCATCTATAAAATGATAGGGCCTTGAATTCAAAGATTTCCATGTTCTTTTGTAGCTCTAAACCTACAAATACATGACTTTTAAAATACCATTTCAACCCTGTTTCGAGCCTTGGATTTGGATATAAAAATATTTCCCTTTCCCTTGTACACCCACATGTGACAAAAATTATTTATATTCATTTGAGTTATTATTGCTTTGTTGGATAAGTTTGGGGGAGTTATTAACAAAATAGAAGGAGACATAAAAGGTGCTGACTTTTATAGAAACTGGTACTTGGAAAAATAAGTGAGAGAAAATATTCTTCCATTTGGAAGAAAGTCAGAAAAATATGACAGTTGAAGAGCTAGTGAATGAGGATCTCTGAATCAGGTAGACCCAGAGACTTTGCCTGAAGAAATCTGGGGTATGTTATTGAGGACGCCTAAAATCTTAGAGCTAGGCAGCCAAGGATAGGCTGGAAGCCAAGTTCTGATGGGTCAGGAGCTAGGAATAAGCCTTGAGGCAGTCTGTGATGAACTAAAAAGGACAAATCAATCTGAATAGCAAAGTAAATCATTTTATACTGAGACTTTTTTTTTCTATTCCATTAAAAAATTTGTCTTATATGGGTATTCTGAACCTTGATTTTTTTTTTTGGCATACTTTTGCCAGATCAATATTTATGCAACACCACTTTTATTAGGGATCTCTTCTGCTCAAAAACCTTTGGTTACTCCCTATTTCACACTGTGCTGTCTAAATTCTTCTACTTGGCTTTCAGGTCCCTTCATAATCTGTTCCAACTTTACATATTCAACCTTTTTCTCTACTCACCCTCCCTTCCCCACAGATGTAAAATGTCTAACACAGTTACTTTGGCACAAGCTAACTCTTCATGTTCATTTCTACGTCCAAATTTTGCTTATATTATTTCCTTTACCTGAAGAGCTATCCTCATTTCCAAATCTTATCCATCTTTTGAGTCTCAACATGACTGCCACACCCTCCATTAAGTCTTCCCTGTTGACTCTCTCAAGTATCCCCTTTCTCTACATTCCTTACGGACTGTATCTTACCACTTTGCTGATAGTTATATGTCTATTTATATCGCTCACCTCAGTTTCACATGTATTCATTAGTCCTGTTTTCTCAAATGTTATAAAATTGCTGGAGGGCAACAACCATGCCACATACATCTTCTGAATCCCCCCAAGTGCCAAGCACATAGTAGGCACAAAATATTTATTTCTTGGTTGCTCAGTAAACAAAAGGTGTTCAGGCAGAAAGATGTATTTGTCAAACAAAGGGCAAGGTAGCTAGTATTTGTTTCGTTTTACTTTTTTACAAATTTATTTCTGCTTTTCTATTATTGGTGGGTGATCCCCCCTCATGATGAATTTAAGTGTAAGTCTGAATGAGTCACAGAAAACATAGAATCTCCTAACTGGACAGAATCTCCAAAGCCAGCTAGACCAACTCAGGTTGGACCAAGAATCTCTCATGCAACAATTCTCACAAGTCATCACCCAACTTTCTTTTTTTTTCTTTTTTTCCAACTTTCATTTAACTTCTCTACTGGTAGGGTATCTATTACTTCCTGAGGAAGTCCATTCCACATATATTAATATATGTATATAAAATACACAGCATATATGCATATATACAATATATATGCATGTACACAATATAATATGCACTTTAACAACTGTTCCATGTGTCCAATTCTATACTTTTAAATTGTAATTAAAAATCTTTTATTGATGCCTTTTTTAATATTTATTTCTATAACCTACTACCACCACCCTGAGCAAAAATCCTTCTTCATAATAAACACGTGCGGTCCAGAAAAATAAGTCAATACACTAGCCATGTATTACAATATATATCTCGTTCTGCATTTCTAGACCATTACATTTTGTCAAAAGCTGTTTTACATGGAGGTAGGAGATGGAATATGGGCAGCTAGGTGGTGCAATGGATAGAGTACCCAGTCTGGAGTCAGGAAAACTTATCTTCCTGAACTTGAATCTGGCCTCAGATAATTACTAGCTGTGTGACCCTAGGCCACTCACTTAGCCCTCTTTGCCTCAGTCTCCTCATCTGTAAAATGAGCTGGAGAAGGAAATGGTAAACCACTCCAGTATCTTTGTGAGGAAATCCCCAAATGGAGTCATGAAGAATTGGACATGAATGAAAATGACTCAATAGGAGATGGGATGTTAAGTGTAGGTAACAGCAGACCAGTTTGATTGAAATGGAGAACACAGAAAAAGGAAAAATGTGAAGTCAGAGTGGAAAGAAAGCCAAAAATAAAAGCCAGAGTTTAGAAAGCTTTAAATACCTTCAATCAAATGATATGGTTTCAAGATCTGTTGCCATCCTAGTCACCCTCTTTTGTATATTTCCTTAGTTTGTCAGTGTCTTTTAAAATGTAAGGTCCATACTTAAAATACTCCATATATGGCCAATCCAGAGTAAAATACAGCAGGATTATTGCCCCCCATGTTCTGGACATTCTGTTTCTATTACTGTTGCCTTTTTTTGGTAGCTTATTACACCATTGACTCTGGTTGAGCCTGTATTCCATTAAAGGAAACATCCAAATCCATGAGATCCCACATCTATTTAAGTACATTGTGTAGCCATGCTTTGCCAATTTTGTACTTGTGAAATCCTTTTTAAAAATTCAAGCATTAAACTTTACATATATTTCTCTGGAATTTCAGTTTATTAACCCAACATTCTAGCCCATCAAAATATTTATTGGGTCCAATGACTAATCATAATTCCAGAGGACTAATGACAAAACATACTACCTATCTCCTGAGAAATAGGTGATGGGTTCAGAAAGTAGTTTGAGAAAAATGCCCACATTTGACATAGCCATGAAGGGAATTTGTTTTGCTTGACTATATATTTGAAAAGGGCAAAAAAACCAATTGTGGATTCCAATGTCTTTGTCCAGTTTGTTGCCTATCCTTCCCAGCTTTTTAACCATCTTTAAATGTGATGAGTATGACAACTACTGTTTCATCCAAAGACATACAGATCCCTGGAACACTTTCCTAGAGGTTTCACTCAATGTTGACGTTAAGCTACTAATAACTACTGTTTGAGTCTGGTCATCCAACAGTTTTCCTTTCAGCACCACCACTTCCAACTTCACTCCATCTTGTCCATACGTAGAGCACGTATACTTTTCTCCAATATTTTGGTGAAATATAAACAGCAGTTTTCCCTGATATATAAGATTTAACCTTATCAAAAAAGAAAATGCATTTAGTCCAACATGACCTGTTCTTGATGAATTATGTTCAAGCTCTTCGTGATCAATGCTTTCATTTCCTGATATTCACACATTAGTCCTCTAATAATACATTCTAGAATTTTTCTAGGAATTGAAATCAAGCTTTAGTCAGCTAAAATTAGTTATTTTCTTTCCTTTTTTTTTTTTGAAAATTGGATAATTTGCCCATCTCCAGTTCTGAAGCAGCTGTCCTCTTCGCCCCTGCAGTGGTTCAGTAAAAAAAAAAAAAAAGGACCAAGCAGTTCTCTGATGACCTTGGGATATAATAAGTATTGGCCTGGTGATTTGAATTCATTAAAGACAATGAGGAGCTCTCTCACTATCTTCCTGCTTGTTTTTGTTTCTGCTCCCTATTAATCATTTTTGTTCTGTCATTTTCAGGACAAAAATTTTTCTCTTTGGCATTTAAAATAGACACAAAACAAAAACTGAGTAGTCACCATGGAAAATATCAAAAAGAAATTTGGTGAGTTGAGTGAAAGAGGCCAGTACTAATTTGCAAGCATCTCTGCTTGTTGAATACTCCTCCAATTTTCTCATTGGTTTTCTAGGGTTGTCCCAGTAGCCTGGGGGTATAGTTGCAGACAGGGGGACATTACCAGGATATTACATAACTCAACAAAGAGATGCTCTGAACAATGCTGAATGCTTTTGTTATTACACAGTGAAGTGTGGCTTTTTATATATTATTTTAAAAAGACTCAAAAAATAATTTCCCCTCCAGGTAAAGGTAGGAGAAGAAAAGGACAAAAGGTTTAAGAAGACACTATATCTGATGACTTTTCCATAATGTACAAGAAATTTCCAGTTATGCTGTATGATTTTTGTGTTGAAAAACAGAAGCACAGAATGATAACCCTTCAGAGTAGGAAGGGGCCTTTCCATATTATCTAGACCATTATAGATTAGGTAATTTTTTTTGATCATTACTATAATTAGAAAGGTCAGATATCTAGGCTTTCAAGGCTAATTGCTTCTGGTGCATTGAATGTTGTTTCATGCCCCTTTTCCCTTATCCTTCTGGTTTATCCATTTATTTTTCAAGATGCCCAGAGGGTAATTCAACACAATACTTTTCACCACCCTAAAGGATCTGTAGTTTAAATGGGGCCAGACATAAAGAAGAGTGGCCCTTTGGAGCTGGGATTCATGCTTTCCCCAAACCCACAATTTTACGGATCCCAAATCTACAGAATTTTGATGGAAGAATAGAAGGATTTTGATTCCATTCCTCACAAAAGCCAAACCTCTTAGGGAAGTGTGTAAAATGGAGTTCTCCTTGTTCAGATATGCTTCTAATTCTTAAGCTAATATTAAAATAGAGAGAACATTATTTCAGTTTGCCCACTTTTATGGTTTAACCAGGTCTAGTCTCATGCAGATGTGTTCAATTTAGTTAATCATTAAGGATGAGTGCAAAGTTGCTAAGAAGCCTTAGCCAGGTGATTGACATTTCAGCATTGCATAAGGACGTTCTAGATCCCTGATGAGTATCTTGCTCCCAGTATTTTATAATGAGCCATGAAAATGACTCTGACATTTTTTTTTCTTTTTGTCCTTTAAAAATACATATCATCACTTTGGAAAATACTTTGTAGAAATTCTTCTGGGAAAAACAGCAACCTAATTTTGGTCATTGCATGATCCTACTGAGGGCATTGGGGCTGATTTAGGAGATGGCTTAGAAGATATTAACACTAGGAGACCACAAGGGCCAAATAGGGACTTCACTAATCCCTCACAACCTAAACAATATATCCCTGCACTATTTCCAAGCTATATTTTGGTTTTAAACGACCAGATGACCTGTATTAGCCAAAGAAAATCTTCTCCTAAATTGGAGCACACCCAGTCCTTTATATACTGAAGGTCCCAGCAGTTTAAAGGGAAATATTTATAATCCTTCAGTCTGTTGTGGGGCAGTTCTGAAGCCTTCTATTTATTATCCTCAAATTCCCTGGGAAGGGAGGCTTTCACCATCCTATAGACTTCGGTCCTCTTTAAATTTAGTCCTCTTGATGTCCAACTATCATTATTCCTGCCTCAGGCGGCTCCCTAGCTTGTACCTCAATCAGATTTGTTCCTAAATACCCCTGTGAATCAACCAGCTAGGCTAGCTTCCTGACAGCTCCTTATCCAGGACATATGTTAATCTTTAGATTAATTTTGCTCTCTCATTTCATCACTTTCTCATGGATCAAAAACTTGAAATTTTATGAAAAGGAAAATTTTGAAAATAAATAATGTATTTATTTGATGTATCCTCTTCCCCTTCCAATCCTTCTCTCCTGTTGGAATACCTTCTAGGGGCTCAGTAGCCTTATGGTTTCTCCATGTTCTTCCCTATCAACACTAACTATCATCTATCATGCTAGAAGGGATCTAATAAACTGAGTCATAATGGTGTAAATGACTGATACATCTTGGGAATGATATGTATTTCCCTTTCTAGAGCCATTTATGTTTTAACATGGAGAAAAACCTTTAAGACAAAGAAATGGAACTCTAATGATGAAATTTCCATGATTAATTACAGGTCAATGTATTAAATGCAGAGATTTTTAGGAGTAGAACCTGACTGGAGTTTCTTCAGTCTAACCGCATAGGTAGTTGTCTATTCTGTTTATAAGGACAATCTTCTTCATTCAGTGTATATCCTTATTAAAATGGCTTCATTCTGCATCTCCATGGCATGCACTCTCTCTCTCTCTCTCTCTCTCTCTCTCTCTCTCTCTCTCTCTCTCTCTCTCTCTCTCTCTCTCTCTCTCTCAGCTTTTTTTAATTTGTAGCAATTTAATGTTGAAAAAGAGAAAGAAGTTTTTTTGTGTGTGTGTAAAGGAGAAGATTTATATTAAATATCAAAGGACATAAGATATTACCCTTTAGTATAGATGAACATTTTGATACTTAAAAAGAGTAGAAAAAGAACTTTGCCTTAAGGTTATCTCACCATCCCATTCTCCATAGTGGCTCTTTCCAACTTTTCCATCCTTCCTCAAACCTCCCATGGCTCCCTCTCCCCTACATCTCACAGATGAGAACCCTGTTTCATATTTTACAGAAGAAATTGAGATTTGCTGAAAGCTGCTTTTTCTTTAATCTTTTCCTTTTCTTCTCCCATCATTAATACGCCTTCTGCTACTATCTCCTCCTTTACTCCTGTTTCACATGATTTAGTGGCCTTACTCCTTCCCAAAGCTATCCTCTCTACTTATTCAAGCTATCCCATTCCATTCTGTCTTTTCCAACAGATCTGCCCCCTCTGTTATTCCCATTCCATCACTTCTTTTCAATCTTTCCTCTATTGACTCCTTTCCTATAGTCTTCAGACATGCCCTTGTCTCCTCTATCCTGCAAACATTTGTACTTGCTCCTTCTATCCCTGCTATTATGCTACTTTTCTTCTGCGGTTTATAGTTAAACTCCTCAAAGTCAGTCTATAATAGGTGCCTCCATTTTCTCTCCTCTCATTCTCTTAAACCATTTACAATCCAGATTCAGACCTTATCATTCCACTGAAACTGCTCTCCAAAATTACCAATGATCTTTTAATTGTCAAATCCAAATGGTCTTTTTCTCAATCCACATTCTTCTTGACCTCTCTGCAGCCTATGACACTGCTGAATACTCTCTTCTTCTTGATACTCTCTTCTCTCTGGGTTTTTGGATCATTCTCTCCTGGTTTTCCTTCTACCTCTTCAACCACTCCTTCTCTGTCACCTTGGCTGGATCCTTCTTCAGATCACAGCTTCTGTGTCCCTCAGGGTTCTGTCCTGGGTCTTCCTCTTTTCTCCCTCTGTACTACTTCACTTGATGATATCATCAGCTCTCAGGGATTTAATTACCATCTCTATGCTGATGATTTCTTGCCCCAAATTCTCTGCTGACCTCTAATTTCGAATTTCAAACTGCCTTTTGGACAGCTTTAACTGGCTGTCCTGCAGACTCAACATGTCCAAAACAGAACTCTACCTTTGCCCCTAAAACTTCCCCTCACAACACCTACCTTCCTTGTTACTATAGATGACAGCATCATGTTCCTAGTCCCTCCACAAACATGACAATCCATGTCTCCATTCTGGACATTTTCTCTGGCTTACTCAATGCTTGAACACTCTCCCTCCTCTGCTCCACCTACTGACCTCCCTAGCTTCCTTCAAATTCCAATTAAAATCCCTTTTTTTAACTGGAAGCCTTCCCCATCCCCTCTTAATTCTAGTTCCTTCCCTCTGCTAATTATTTCCTATTTGTCCTGTATACAACTTGTTTTACATATCAATATTACATATATGTAAATATTACATATATCAATATTACATATATATCAATATTACATATTTTTGTTTGCATGTTGTCTCCTCCATTAGATTGTAAACTCTTTGAGGGCATGGACTGTCTTTTGTACCAATGCATAGCACAGTGCCTCACAGAGAGTAGATGTTTAGTGTTTACTAATTGCTTAATGAGAAGCTGCTAATATATGTGTATGAAGAAACACAGCTTTCTAATGGGATCTGAACAGTTTCAGATAGAAATGAACTGTTAGGTGAACATAAACCTTCAAATCAACTTGTGAAGGATATAGAATGATTCCTTGTGGGGGGAAAATATGATGTTATAAAGAGGCAGAAAAAGTTATTTTTTAAGTGTATTATAAAGTGGAGAAATGTGAATGTAAAAAGAAACACAATTGAAAGGACATCCAAAAATAAAGCCTGTCATGGAAGCTTAGGGCTGTAGAGCATTATGGTATTTAGCTCATTTGCATGTGACAACTTTGTGATTATTGCAAAAAATTAAACGAATAAAAAATTATATAAATATTTGGACACTGCGGCATAATTTTAAAAGGACTATTGATCTGATATTGCTAATTTGGGGAGTTGTAATTTTTTAAAGAGCAAAGTGAGTTTATAAATATTATGTTTGAGTGAAGAAGAGATAATTTTCCCAGCTAAAGAGTGGTAAGGACTAACAGTTGAGTAGTGAGCAGAGGAAAGCTTTTCTGTGGTAGATGTTCTTCAATGGACAAATATTAGCAAAGCCTATAATCCAGAGTTGTGTGTTTTCCTACTTTATGTTTTTTACTTTCAGGTTCCCACAAAAATATATCCACTCTTCACTATAGTTACTGAGTGCAATGGTAGATTTATATTTGGGTTATATTTGTTCTTATATATATGTGTGTGTGTATATACATACATATATATATATATATATATATATACATATATACATATATATTTGGTTACATAACCAAAGTATTTGGGTTTATATGTGTATTGTGATATATTTTATTATTTATGCATTGACTTTAACATATTAGAACCTGTAATTGTATATTGCATATACTGTATACAAATATATTTATACATATAAATATATATTTATATATGTATTTATTTTATTTCATTTAATATATAAATATATATATAAACTATAACAGTATTATGTATTTTGTCTTTTTGTTAAGTAAATAATTATGTCTAAAATCTTAAAGTGTCATTATTATGAGTGGCAAATTGTAAATATCACATGACCTATGGGTTCATGACATTATAAATGTTCGGTTGTGTACACAGATTGGTTAGGCACTTGAAAGCTAAAGTGGTGAATAGGGAAAGCATAGTTAATGTCAACAGAGTCACACCTATGATCCCAAGAGAATTTGAATACAACTGAATGGTGGTAGTCTATCTGGAAAATAGACTTCCCGGGGTAAGGGTGTTTGGAGTGAAGAAGCCAACTCAAAGAGTGAGTGTTGCCACACCCCATGGAAGAAGTGAAATATGTATTGTGCTACATTGGTGGATGGTTATTCCATGTCACCACTCTCTACTCCTCACCCTTTGATCTACGTAGAGTTTTATTACACATCTTTCTCAGCAATTCTTATAGCCTTTTTAAAGACCTCAACAGTAGTCTTCTATCATGTTTAAAAATGAATATATCTATCCAAGCCAGTCAAAATAATTAGCAGGAAAGTATGAAATAGATACTTAGAACTCGTGGTCCTAAAATCAGGTCAATGAGGAAATTATTTGAGGATCAGAGCTCACATTTAAGCCATGCCAGGAATTATTCACTCAAAGGGCTCTTAAGGGATCATAAAATCATAAAATTTTCCTACTCTCTTCAGTTTTTCCTCGTCACTGAGAAGGACACCCTTTATTTTCCACCAATACTTCAAAAAGAGAAGGGGATACTGTCAACTCATTAAAAACATGCTCTGCATCATTATCTAACCATCACAACTGTACTAGTGCTCAACACTAGGCCTCACACATATGAGGTACTTAAAAAATATTTGTTGTATTAAACTGAATTGTTAAATTGAATCAACTATAATAATAATATCATATTTGTACACTTTAGGGTTTGCAAAATACTTCGTATATATATGTGTGTGTGTGTGTGTGTGTGTGTGTATATATATATATATAATGTTATCACATGTGCAAATCTTAGTATTTAAGCTTCATAATTTGTTGTCATGAAAATATTCACCACTTTGTAGCTAGCCTGGTATGAACTTCTCTAATTCTAGCCAGGATAGTCTTAAGAAAATAAACATACATTGTATTAACAAATTATACCTGAAATCTTTTCAGTTTTGAATGGCACTCACTTAACATGCCTTCTAGAACTCAGGGTCATCTCAATTCTATGATGAGGCACTGGAGTAAGACAGTAGAGGAGGAAGTATTAACAAAAAAAGGAATTAATAATGTTTTAAATATGAGTTAAATAATCAATAGTTAATACTGAGTGACTTGAATAAAGCCATCTTCATATTCAGGATATATAAAGCCAAAATTCCAGTTTCTCACATATCCTCTAGTCTAACAGGACACAGGTTTGAGAAATGACATTAAGTGATGATGATGATGATTATTTTGGTGAGACATTCAGGGCTCAGTTTCTTGTCCAGGGTCACACAGCTAGTCATGTCAAGTGTCTGAGGTCAGGTTTGAACTCAGGTCCTCCCAACTCCACTGTGCCACCTAGCTGCCCCTTAAGTCATTTTATTAAAGACTGTTCATGTCACTCTACTACTCAATAAACACAAGTGACTCCCTATCACCCTTGTTTGGTGTGTAAAGCCCTTCATAACCTGGCCTCCTTCTACCTTTCTAGTATTGTAACATCTTACCTCCCTACAAGTGCTTTACAATGCAGTGGCCCTGGACTGCTCATTGTTCAATGCATAGGACACTGTCTCCCAATTCTCAGCCTTTTCTCTTGCTGATCCCCAAGCTTTGAATACCCTTCCTGCTCTCCTCTGCCTCTTGGATCCCCTGGTTTCCTTCAAGACTCACCTCAAATCCCACCTTCTGCAAAAAGTCTTTCCTGGAGTCCCTTCTCCTTCCTCCTTCCTTTTGAGATTATCCTCCATGTACTGTGTGTGTGTGTGTGTGTGTGTGTGTGTGTGTATAACAGATAGATAGATAGATTAGATAGATAGATAGATAGATAGATAGATAGATAGATAGATAGATAGATAGATAGACAGATAGATATTTAGGGATGAGTGTTTAAAGATTCTCACACACACACACCTTTCTCCGGACCAGGGGTATGTATCAATATCTATATAGCCTATATGTATGGTTATTTGCATGTTTTCTCCTCCATTAAGATGTGAGCTGCTTGAGGGCAAAGATTTGACTTTCTTTGTATCCCTCGAACTTAGTGCAGTACCTGACATATAGCAAATGCTTTTTTTTTTTTTGGCTAGGCAATGGGTTTAAGTGACTTGCCCACAGTCACAGCTAGTGAGTGTTCTGTGTCTGAGGCCGGATTTGAATTCAGGTCCTCCTGATTCCAGGTCCAGTTCTCTATCCACTGTACCACCTAGCTGCCCCCAGCAAATGCTTTTTGACTGGCTGACTCATGGGCAGCAAATCCATATGTTTTTTGAGAATACAGATTTAGAATATTAGCCCTTTGCAAGTAGGAGTTGTTGTTGGCACATAGTAGGTGTTTTAATCAATGCTTGTTGAATGATTGATTGCTTTACCTGAGATTTAGGTAATAATAACTGACATGGACATGTTGCTTTACCTTCATTATTTTAGCCTCTCTAAAACCTTGAGAGACAGGTCTGATTATTATCCTCATTTTACATATGAATTAACTGAGGATGAGAAAGGTTAAGTGACTTTTCTTTAGTTACACAGCTAATAAGTATGTGAGGTGGGATTTAAACCTGGTACACTTTAAAGTAAGTACCCTAATCACTAAACCAAACTGTCTTTTTAAGAATTTGAAAGATCATTTTTAAAAAATATGACTTTACATTGTGGCAAAGAAAAGATGTTGACTAATTTATAAATTGTGAAAAAGACTTTGGGAAAATCAAGTAATTAAGAAGTTTATCATTTGTTTTAAATATTGATGGTAAGTGTACTCTAATTGCAAAATATTTTAACTAAAACCAGTGTTCATGATCTCATTTTTCCAAATCCATTTAACAGTTAATGTGTCCAAGGGCAAACAGTAGCATGAAGATGGCCAGATCTAAGCACCAGGACATGACCAGTCTTTTAAATGTTTAGCAGCTCATGTCAAGTTTCTAAAAACATGCACATCATTAAGAAGAATAGTAAAAAGCAACTGAGGAAGATGCAGGACCACAATGCCCATGCCACTGGTGGCCAAATCAAGGCCATCAAGGCTTCTAGAACCAAAGGCCTCAAGTCCAAACTCCCTAGGCCCAAGCTCATCAAGCCCAAAGACCTCTAAGGCAGTCTCCAGACATACAAGCCTGAACAGTGCCACTAGAACTTTAGAAATTGGCACCAAATTTCCAGGTGACAAGATAATCAAACCTGATCTTAATGTTTCCAGAACCACTGACCTTAAGGTTGCCAAGGCCACTAAGCTTATTGACCAAGGTCACCGAGTCTGAAGTCTGGCACCAAAGTCACTATGTCTGATGTTAAGGTCACCAAGTCTGAAGCCAGGGCTACCAAATCTGACCATAAGTCACCAAGCCTAGTGATCCCAGGGCTCCCAAGCCCAGCCGTTTCAAGGCTGCTAAGACCACCTGTCTTAAGGCAGTCATACTCAAAGTTGCCAATATAAACACCCCTGGGACCACAAAAAAACTTAGTCCTTGTTCTTCAGGACTAAAGGATTTGTCTGAACCCTAAATCACAGGTGGTGGTGTTTTTCTCAACCAGGGCCTTTCATTGGCCCTTCAACCCCACCCTGACTATGGAAGGGCAGAGAAGGGCCTTACTTCTCCCCTTTCTCCCCCATGGAGTCACATCTCATCATCTCTAAAATTGGCCAAGAGATCTACTAACCAGAAGTTGCCATCATATTTTCTGTCTCAACCACCAAAAACAAGGATGATGAGACAGAAACTAGTAAAAGATATTCCCTCCAACAATCCACATAACAATTCATCCAATCTTGACTATCCTGTGTAACTCTCCCCTATGGATTCATAGTCCATCACAAGTGGTCCACCCAATACACTGGGCTCATTTCTCACTTTCCCTAAACATCATCAGGATGTCAATGGAGCATATAGACTTTCCATCTGCTATCCCTTGCTCTCAGCATGTGATGAGTACATCTTTTTTTCATCCCTTTCTTTGATAACACACTTTCCACCACTTTAATTCCCTACTTATCACATGTTGCAGCCTACTCATAGCCACCATATGCTTTTCCTCAAGTATACACATACATTTAATGCTTATTTTCTGTGAATTGAAAATATTTTTATGAGTTTAAATTTAAATCTAGAAGATAATACTGTATGGATATTTTCTCCAGAAAGGGGGCTGAGAAGTCTGCCTCTAGAATTTGTTTGAATTTAACAACAATAACAACAAAGAGAAGATGCCAGAAATAGAACTGCATCTACTATTAACATTTTTCTCCCTCCTACTCCCCCAGCCATTAGTCCTCTAGAGCTGATGAAATGCAAATCATCTTATCCTTAACTTGACAAGTATTTCTAAGACCTCTGTCAGGTGGAGATTTTCTGAGAATTTTGAAATGTCAATTTTTTTTTCATTCTCATGCATTTGTCACTTTGTTTTAATGTCTCTGTTCTAGTTGTAGGATGAGATTGGTAAATAACAAAAATGCAAAAAAAATGCTGGGAAAAGACGTTTTCTTAGTAGCTCAACAACTACATTCCAAAAGGAATTTACCTCAAATCCCTGAAATGAAAATTTTCCCTAAATTTGTAAAAATCCAAGACATCTAGGAAGCTCAAATAAACCCTGAGATAATTTGAGCTGCTGTGTGTAGAAGTGAGTATTTAGGTAACTCTTTCCACTATTGTAAATCATAGTGTTTCCAAGTTATGAAGACAGCACATTATTAGTTTTGACACTGCCCCCCAAATTATCACCTGGTGGCCAACCCTTTGGTAATTGGCCTCTGGGAACTTAGCTCAGCAGACTCTTATTTAACAGATATACAGGGTATCCCAAAAGTCTTGGTTCAGCTCTAAAGCTTTAAAACTCCCCTAAAACTTTTAGGACACCTTGTATAATCCTTCAACTACTCTGAAACTTAAATTTTTCAAGATACATTTCCAGAAGATTATTGCTTGTAAAAATATTGATGGTGGACAGCTCTTTGGGAACTTTAGAGATATCTGCATTTATTAAAATGTGAATATAGATTTTTAGTGAATGAATTAATTGAGTACATTTGGAAAACTGTGGTAGTATCGTACTAAAATTAATAAAGAGATTAATGCTTCTAGAATGAAGCAAGAAATTAATCATTGCAAAAAAAAATAACTTAAATTTTTCAGGCTTGAAAACCTGGAACCACCAGAGCTGGTGCCCTGCTGAGACAATTTCCAGGATCCATGATAGTGTCACAGTAGTTGGAAAGATTATGTTTTCTGTGTAACTCTCCTCCCTAATATGCAACCAGATCTATAATCATTAAAACCGACACAAGGCAAGAAGGTCTAGCCAGATAGTGAAAAGCTCTTGAAATGATGACATAGAACTTCTTAACTTCAGTTTTCTGCCAAATGCAGAAGCTGGAACAGATGATCTGTGAGCTTCTTTAAGATGCAATAGACTTAAGACTCTATAGCTAAATGACACACACTTACAGACTGACAGTGACATTCATTACTCTCCAAGTTGGACTCCAGACACCCTCTACCATGCTCCAGAGCTCTTCATTGTGAAGCTTAACTCCAGCTCAGGAATTCACTTATTTGGAAGTAGTCTCTGCCCCTGCTGCCTCAACTTCTGATTGCTCTTCCCAGAATCTCTGATTAAGAAGAAACCGCAGCCTAACCCTGTCTAATTCCTCTCCAGGCTATACTGAGGACTCTATCGTGCTTCCTAGCTTCTTTTAAGGTGAAGTCTTCCCCCATTAAAACTGCTTTACAGATGAGGTAAGTAATTTGTGTGAGGCAGCATGACATAATGGACAGAGGCACTGAACTTATAGTCATGAGGACCTCTAAATTAGGGTCTAGAGTAGACTTATTAGTTGGAAGACCCTGGACAAGCCATTTAACCACTCTTTGCCTCAGTTCCCTCATCTCAGAAAGGAGGATTGGACTCAATGGTCTTCAAGGTCCCTTTCCCTGCTGATGCTATGACCCCTGTAAGATAGATGTCATTTTTATCCTGACTTTACGGATGGGGTAACTGAGACAAGACTTGAATCCAGATCTTCTTGGTTCCAAGGGAAACATTTTATCCACTACACTGTGCTATATTTAATGTATTAAAAGGAGTTTCATCTTTGGAAGTCCCTTATACCAGTGAAATCACAGATCTACCCCATGCTTATTTACCTGACAGAATGGTTGTGGAGTTCCAATGAGATGTTGAAATGTATATAAAGCACTTTGAAACTCTTGAAATGCTGTATAAGTGACATTAATTGTTGTGGTGGTTGTTGTTACATTTTCTCTTTTTTTGGGAGGCAGAATGTTACAGTGAAAAGGGCATTAGATTTGGAGTCAGGCAATCTGGATTCAATTTTCCTTCAGCCACTCACTTCCTATGTGATCGATTTATTGTTATTCAGTCATTTTTCAGTCATGTCCTACTCTTCATGACCCCATTTGGAGTTTTCTTGGCAAAGATACCGAGTGGTTCACCATTTCCTTCTCTAGGTCATTTTACAGATGAGAAGACTGAGGCAGATAGGATCGAGTGACTTGCTCAGGGTTATACAACTAGTAAGTGTCTGAGGCTGGATTTAATTCAGAAAATGAGTCTTTCTGACTCCAGACATGGCACTCTATCTGCTAAGTCACCTAATTGCCCATTTTCCTTGTCCATAAAAGGAGGGGATTGGATTGATGGCCTCTAAATTCCTTTCTAGCTCCAGATTTATGATCTTATGATTCCTTCATACTGTCCTCTATCATCCGCCTTCCCCTCCCCACCACCTCCACCCCATCTTTCCCCACCTTAAGCTGTTATATCTCTGCAGAGGACTCCAAATCCATCTCCAACCTTTTCCTCAAGGTTTAGTTTTCTGTATTTTTCAAGGTCTTACAAGCATCTCCCTTTGGATATTTTACCAGCACCTCAAACTCAACATCCCCAAAACCAAAATCAGAACCTCCCTCTCAAAAAAAACATGTAGCTTTAATTGTTGTTACTGGTTCCTATTTGCAATTCTGACTCCTGTCTCCTGAATTTAACTTTTGAATCTTCCGTTATTTTGTGAACTGCTTATTGAACACCTCCACCAGAATACCCCAATGATCAACCAAAACTCAACATATCCAAAGCCAAATTTACCATCTTTCCTCATCCTCCCCAGCTAGGAGTGATCTCTTCCTCTTCAGATTTCTTTCATTACTTCATTTATATCTTTCCTTTACCCTTATATCACATTTCTTTTGCAATTTCATCTGACTTTATCCTTTGCATGCATCAAAATTTATTATTCTTTTTCCTTCAAGTAATCAATCAATCAACAAGCATTTATTAAGTGCCTATTCTTTTCCAGACACTGTGCTAGGCACTGGGAATTAAAGTACAAAGAATGAAAGAGCCCCTACCCATCAAGGACATAATACCTATATATAGCATAAATGTAAAGTAAGATAGGGGATGAAGCATTGGGTATAAGGAAGAGAGAGGAGTAGTTTGGCTAGGTCATAGAGCGTGTGAGAGGGAATAATGTCCGATGGGGGTGGAAAAATAATTTAGTGCTTGCTTGTGAATGGCTTTAAAAGCTAAACAGATGGGGTAATATATTTTTTTTCCTTGAGGTTGGTAGAAAGTAACATGATTACAATGAGCTTAAGGGAAATTACTTAAGCAGCAATGCATAAGATAGATTGGATTGGTGAAAGACTTGAGGGAAGGAGACCAATTGAGAGGCTTTTAAAATAATCTAGGCAAGAGGGTCTTAAAGAAGGTGGTATCTGTTTGAGTAAAGAGGATGGGTAGAATGCAAGAGATGTTGTGAAGATAGAAATTGTAATATTTGGAAATCGATTCGATATGTAGAGTGAAGGAGATGAAGGAGTCAAGAATAATGTCAAAATTATGAACCTGAGACACTGGAAGGAGGATGGTGCCTTCAATACAAATAGGAAAGTTAGGAAAAGGAGAGGGCTTGGATTAGGGTGGGGAAGAGAGCAAGTTCTCTCTTAGACATGTTGAGTTTAAGATGTCTTGAGAACAGCCAGTATAAAAAAGTAAAATCAGCAATTGATAAAAGGTGACTGGAGAGACTGAGTCTAGATAAGTAGATAGGGCAGCCATCTGTATAGAAATGATATTTAAACCCAAGGAGCTAATATGGTTACTGAATGTCTCTGGGAGAAGAAAAGCTCAGAACCTTGAGGAACACCCATATTTAGGGGGCATGATGATAGATGATGACCTCAGCAAAAGAGATTCAAAAGGACTGGTCAGATAAGTTGTTGGGGAACCAGGAGAGAGTAATGTCACAAAAACCCAGAGAAGAGGAAGAGGGAATCTGAAGTGTCAGATACATCAGATGAGGACTGGGCATCTTTGAATATCTGTTGTTTCTTTCTATGACATGGTGACCTTCTGAAGCCAGGGACTGTGTCTTGTTTTCCTGCTTCAGAGCAGTGGCTTGGTGTAGAGGAAAGAGAACTGGACTTGGAGTCAAAAAGGACATTGGTTTCAATTCTGCCATCTACATCTACTAGCTGGGTGATCATAGGCTAATCATTTAATGCTTCTAAGCCCATTTCCTTGCCTCCTGGATTGGTAGGAGGATCAGGTGACATCACATTAGTATTTTACAGGGATTGAAGCACTCTGTCAGCCATTATTATTTCTGTATCCCCAGTGCCTTGTGCTGTATTTTGCATTTAGTTGGCACTAGTTTTTTAAATGAATTGAGTTGTTGAAATCCAATTCCTCCTCCTGTCTTTCTTATTTCTGTCAATGGCATCATCATTCTTCCAGTCATCCATGCTCAAAACCTCTGAGTCAGTTTCAAAGACATGCATTAAGTCAAAATATTAATTAATGCTTCCCCTATATGCAATTAGTCACTAATTCATGTTGATTCTTCACAGAATCATAGAATAATGGAATCTTGATGCTTAAGGGGACCATAAAAATTATCCTATCCAATTATTTTTATTTTTGAAGAAAGTGAAATCTAAAAAGTTTAAGTGACTTGGCCAAGTACACTCAACTAATCAGTGACACGGCTGAATCCTCAGCATGGAACATAATGTCTAGCACATAATTGGTGTTTAATAAATACTTACTGATTGATAGAACAAGGGTTAGAATCCATGTATTAGAACGTCTACTGTAACGAGTTCCATATCCTTCTATACATCTCCATTTCTGTTGCCACCAACGTACTGTAAGCCTTGACCTCTCCCACATCCATCCTTTATACTTCTGGCAGCCAAATTAACTTTTATGAAATGCCACTTTCATGTTGTGTCATATTCATATTCTTCCTGAATAGCTAGAAAATGGTATTGTGCATAGTAGGCACTTCAAGAATGTTGAGTGAACAAACAAATGAATGTCACTGCTCTGTACTAAAATTTCTAATTGTTCTCCATTGGGACTAAAGCCCAAACTCCCCATCCTGCTAATCAACAGTTTCCTTAGTTCAAGCTTGACAACATATATTAAATACCTACTAAGTGCAGGGCATAATCAAAGATGTTGGGTATGTTGTAATAGGGGCAAATATAATGGAACCTGAGAGACAAATGTGGCCTCCCACTATTTTTCAACATGAACCCTGGTCACATTCTTCTATTTGTTGTCTCCCAAAAACACCGTACACATTTTTGCCTCAATGCCTTGGCAGATTTCACCTCTATGTATCTCAAACATCCCCAATCCTTAAGGTCCAGCTCAGATCCTACTTCATTAATGAACCTTACCTAGATGGAAAAAAACACTCCCTTCTCTGAACTTATTCAGCACTTACATATTTCCTTGTGTTGTTCTTTAATTTTTCACATTCAAATAATTCTTTCCTAACTAGATTTCGAACTTATGAGGGTAGAGGCTTTTGTCTTATTTTTTTTTTTGGTAGCCCCTAGAGTACCTAGCACAATGTTAAAATACATGGAAGTATTCATTAAGTTTCAATTATTTTACTGATCTAGATGTGCAGCTATAGCTTCTTTGGACCCAACAGGAAATACATTTCTAAGTGTCTATATTTCCCAAAGTCTCAAAAAACCTTTTCTTTTAGTGATACTGGCTATTGCTGAGCAATTCTCTGCTCAAAAAGCTTAATATTGTGCAAATGGAGAAACTGGGTGATCTAGTGAGAGAGAATTTTCTGTCCTCTGAGGTTCTAGATTGATGGAGATTTCCAAGCTGCAAGGATAGAATCTATGTGATAGATCTACCACTACAGAGCAAGCAAACTTCTAAATGCATTTTTATTTTTATCCTAGGAATGCAGAATGAGAAGAAAAGAAATAAGGAGATACCACCTCACTTGTGATTTATAAAATGGCCTTTAGTGGCATATGGTTAAGCACTTTCAATAAAATAGCCTTCACCCACCAGAACTAATGTTGACAATGGTTCTTCACAATGGTTTTAAGAGGCACATAAAGCATTTTGGCTGTATTTTTATGATCTCTGTTGTTATGATGAACATAAATTAAGATAATTTGTATGAAGGCTATGGCACCAGATTTCCTTTCTATTTTGCAAAGTGAATCTTCTTCCCTTTCTTGGAGGGCAGGTTAATCACACAATTTTTTTGTTGTTGTTAGCAATGCTATTATATGCAAGGTTAAATTTATCTATTTGCATGTGTTTAGAAACCACTTATGTTGGGTTTTTTTAAATGATAATAACGTCTCCAACTGGAATGATTTCTTCATTTTGTTTTCAAATTTGCCTTCTCTCATGTATCTCTGAATGACTGTTTCAGAAGTAATGAGAATGACTACCTCGAAGCCAGCATCATTGTTCTGTTTAGGCAGTGTGGAGATGAAGCATTCCTGGAGGACTTTAAGGAAGGAATATAAAGTTTGTTCATAAGCAGATTGCTTCTTGGTTATTCTTAGAAGAAGCATATGTGCTATAGGGACCTGCCAGGAATCATTTGCATAGCCCTTGATGGCAGTGGGAAGCATTGGCACTTAATTGCGAGCTGCTACAGTAGAAGGGAACAATCCAGACAAAGGGAAGGTGAACGTTCCATCTGAATATGTTGCTTGTTATCTTTTTTTGAGAGTTGGCTAAGTTGCTTGGAAAGTAGGCAGCACATTTTCAGAATTATTCTTAGAAAAAAAGGTTGTGGGACTCCAAGTTTTTGAAGGAGGAAGAAAGAGTTCAATGATCTTGTGTCTGTTCAAAACATTTACTACAAAAAAAAAAACCCAAAAAATCTTTATTATTTTAAAGCCTAAACTTTCAATGATAGATGAAATGGAAACAATGCAAAATCCTAATGAAAAAAATGACCAGTTCATAAGTGGTGCTTGAGTGGTGCAGATGGAATCAAATTATCTCTGTAACACATCTCCTATGTGTTGGATTCTTTCCACGCATATAACTATCACCCTATTTCATGCCCTTATCACCTCACAATGTCTTCTTATCTGCCTCCCTGCTTTTAATATCTCCACACACCAATCCATCCACCCCATGGTTGTTAAAATCATTTTTCTACAACTCAGGTCTCACCACATCATCTACTCATTAAACTGTAGTGGCGTCTCATTAAACTCTACCTCTAGAATCAAATTATAAAATCTGTCTGACATTTAAAGTTTCCATTCCCTAGCTCCTTTCTACTTTTCTGGTCTTCTTACGTATTATTTCTCTACTCCCCACCTCATCTGCTTGTAGGGTCTGTGATATCATTATCTTGGTCTACTTGTTGCTTTCATACCTGCCACTCCAGTTCCAATGTCCACGACTGTGTAATGGCTCTCTCACCGTGACTGGAATGCTCTCCTTCCTAACCTCCATTTCTTGAAATCCCCATTTTACCTCAAAACTCGAATCACCGTCTACCTATATAT
Source organism: Phascolarctos cinereus (assembly GCF_003287225.1). Lineage (NCBI taxonomy): Eukaryota > Metazoa > Chordata > Mammalia > Diprotodontia > Phascolarctidae > Phascolarctos > Phascolarctos cinereus. The sequence continues at coordinate 133,646,497 of NW_027555514.1, forward strand.
GAACTATCTCTTGATCTCTCTCCCTGTTCCACCTCACCCCCCCAAATGCTCTTGCTCTCACTTCCAGAACGATTATGTATTCATTACACATATATATTCATCTGTTTCTGTCCCCAATTAGAATGGAAGCCCTGGAAAGCAGCGACTATTTTACTTTTGTTTTTGTATTCCTAACCCAAACTACAGTCTAGCCTGGCACATAATAATTGGTTAATAAATGCTTCTTGATGAATTGATTGATTGATAAATTGGCATTTTTGCGAAAGTACATGAATGCTCTTTGAGAAGAAATTTCTTGAGCTGTCTGCATGAGTTTACATTAAAACCTGCTATACTTTTTTTCCTTTTCTTTTGGTATAAGGAAACTAAATCAACTAAAATTAGTCTTAATCTTTCTCAGCTGGTAACTGTTGGGTGAAAACAGAAAATTATGATCATTTTGAATGGTGATAATAATAAGGAGTTTATGCGTATACAATTATTTATCTAGTTTTACATGACTTTTTCCATCATCCTTCCCCATGATCTCCTTCCATTCTCATTACTTAATTGGTCAATAAATCAATCAAAAATACTTATTAAGCACCTATTATATGCTAGGAATTATTTCTAGGCACTGGGGCTATGACACAAATTCAAAAAAACCAAACCTCTCCTCTCTGAACTTACAGTCTATTGGAGAGACAACATTTATACATACATATAAGTCTATACCAAATATACTTAAATACAAGGTAATGGGGTAGGTGAGGCACCCCATAGTAGCTGGGGAAGAGGAAATCAGGAAAAACTTCATGTAAAAGGTTGCACTTGAACTGAGCTTTAAAGGAAACCAGGGCTTCTTAAGCAGAGGTGAAAAGGGAGAGAATTCCAGGCATGGAATCCCAGTACGTTCGAAAGCTTAGACATGGATGTGGAGTGTCATTTGTCGAAAAGAGCAAAAAAGCAAATTTACTGGGACCAGAGAGTACACGAAGTTAAGTAATGTATAACAAGTCAGGAAAGAGATGACATAGTCAGATTAAAGAACTTTAAATACCAAAAAGACAAGTTTGCTTCAGAACTCGTACAACACTTTGCACCAATCTTAGGTACTTAGTGGATATTCTCTTACATCATACTTATGTAGGTTATTGGCAAATCCTCCTACTAGGCTTCTAGCTCTATGAGGGCTGAGATTAGGTTATGGTTAATTTTATATCTCACCCCATCACCTAGCATAGTGTTCTACCTATAGCAAGGGCTTAATGTTTGTTGAATTGGATTAAGCTACAGTTACAAAGTACTTTAAAGAAATTATCTTCATATCATTAGATGGTATTGATATAATACTTCAAAATTTACAAAGGGCTCTGCATGAATTAATCTTGTGTCAATCTGTCAATAGAAGACAACTTTATTAAATGTGCTACCTTATTAAATGTGTTATTATCCCCTATTACAGATTTGGAAACTGAGGCTCAGAGGGCCAAAATGAATTGTCCATGGTCACATAGTAAGGGCTAGCAGTAGGTTTCAAATTTAGTTCTTCCTGTCTCCAAGTCCAATAGCCAACTGATTACACCACAGAACTTCTCTGCATGTGGAATTCTTAAACAACAAAAACAAAAACAAAAACACCCTAGTAAGTAGAACAAAATTTGATGAAACCATGAATGAAATTCCACCAAGGTATATTGTTGAATGGTTTCTCCATGAAATCTAATTTAGTTTCTTCAACACTTCTGTGCAGATGCACTTGGAGTGAATAAATTCAAAACCAAACGTTGAGCTTGCAAACTAAACTGGTATAAGCATCTTAAAATAATAAGTGCTGTTTCTCTTTCTTACTCTCTTTTTCTATGTTATATGACTCTTACTTTCCAAAATATTTGAAATTTATTTCAAGACTTTTTTGATTTGCCTCCACTTGTGAGTAAAATGTTAATAAGCTTCTTAAAATATCCCAGAGCTTTTCTTTTCTTACTCAAGATTCAAAGATAATTTTGATGTCTCTCTGCAAGAATATTTTAACTTACATGGGTTGGAGCTCCCTATTCTTACTCTAGGGAGAGGAATTCTGGTTACCATCATTCCTGTTATTATTACTATGTGCATAATAAATACTAAGCCTTGGCACTTGGGTACTAAATGAAGGGAAAGGTAAGAAAAACAAGAAAAAATACAATAGAAAGCACCAAATGTCAGATGGATAGGAAAAAAAAAAGCATGATGCTTCTTGATTTTGTAACTAATCAAGAGTGCCTTAAGTGGAATTCCAGGTGCCAGGGATCCCTTAAGTTTTAGTATCTTGAGTCCAGGCACCACTTTTTCTCATGCCACACCAATTTCTTATTAGACATATATTTCAGTTTAATGTCATTCAATAAACAATGTTTAACACAGTGCTCCACATACACAGCAGATGATCAATGAATGTTTCCTAAATGAATAAACATTTATTAAGTACCTATGTTATATATGGCACTCTTCTGGCCTCTGAGACAGATACAAAGAGGAAGAATTCAATTAAATGATTCATTCAGCACCTGCTATGTGAGAGGCACTATTCTAGGGGTTGGAAGAAATAAAAGATGAAAAAAAAAACAGGGGTGTGCTGTTAAAGGACCAATTCTGAGAAAAAAATGTATACATATCACACCAGAGTCACTAGATTGTATAGCACATGGAAGGGTGTAGGGTCTAAGAAGAATGAAGGTTGGAAGGGGTCAAGTTATGAAGGGCTTTAAAAGCCAAACAGAGGATTTTTTTATTTGATCCTGGAGGCAACAGGAAGCCATATGAGTTTATTGAATAGGAAGGTGACATGGTCAGACTCGTGCAGATCACTTTGATACCTGAGTTGGAGGATGAACTGGATGCATTTCTCTAATCAGTAGTGATTTAGAGCATTTTTTTTATATCACTATAGATAGCTTTACTTTCTTCATCTGAAAACTGTCTGTTCTTATCCTTTCACCATTTATCAATTGAGGAATGAATTGTATTCTTATAAATTCACCTAAATTCTCTATATATTTTAGAGATGAGGCTCTTATCAGAGACACTGGTTATAAAAATTCTTTCCCAGTTTTCTGCTTCCTTCCTAATCTTGGTTGCATCGGCTTTGTGCAAAAACTTTTCAACTTCATGTAATCAGAATTATCCATTTCATATTTCATAATGTTCTCTATCTCTTATTTGGTCAGAAATTCTTCTGTTCTCTGTAAATCTGACAGGTAAACTATTCCTTGCTCTCCTAGTTGGCTTAGAGTATCAGCCTTTAATGTCTAAATTGTGTAACCATTTTGACTTTATTTTGATATATGGTATAAGATTTTGGTCTATGCCTACTTTCTATCATACTCTTTTCCAGTTTTCTCAGCAGGTTTTTTTTTTTAATAGTGAGTTCTTATCCCAGAAGCTGGGGTCTTTGGGTTCATCAAACAGTAGATTACTATAGTCATTGACTATTGTGTCTTGTGTACCTAACCTATTCCGCTGATCCACCACTCTATTTCTTAGCCTGTACAAAGTAATGTTGATGAATTGCTGCTTTATAACACAACTTAAGATCTGGTATGGCTAGGCCAGAGGAAGGATTATTTTCCATTGGTGGAATTGGGAAAAGCTTTGTAGTGATAAGGCTGTAACTAAGGTGATGGTTGGGGCTCTCCTCCAGCATAGATCATTTAGAGCTGCAGCATTCTGTAGCTTACATTCAGAATGGCAGCACCACTGGTTGTGTCCTGGGAGTGGCTCCTCTCTTGCCAGCCTTACTTTCATTGGAGTAGCAGCAGCTTCTTCCAAAGGATGCTTCAACTTTTCAAGTGGGCTAACCCTCTTGACTTGCCCCAAATGCAAAAAAAAAAAAATGCTTCAGGGAAGTGTCACCTGAGTTGATTTTTGAACAATGGAAAAAAAAATTTCAAAAGGTGGAAATGAGTATGAGAGGAGGGCATTGGAGGCACATATTTTGTCCTATGGCAATGGAACACTTGGAATTTTAAATAGAATAATTGCTAATATTTATATAGCATTTTAAGATTTTCAAAGCACTTGACAAATATTATCTCATTTCATCCTAATAACAACCCTAGGAGGCCGGTAATATTATTATCCCCATTTTATAGATGAGGAAACTGAGGCAGACAGAGGTTAAATGTGACTAGGGTCACACACCCAGTAAATATTTGAGGCTGATTTTGAACTGAGGTCTGCCTGATGCCAAATCCAACACTCTATCCACTGTAGCACCTAACTGCCTCCACGCAGGAATCTAACTATAAAATTGCTATGATGCCACGACAGTGCCTTTAACACTATGTAGGCACTCCATAAATGTCTGCTGAATGAAATACTTAATTGATTATTTATTATGAAAATTATAACTGGCTTCAGACACATCTACCACCTTAAGTCTAACAAACTGCTTTACAGACACAATCTCATTAGTTCCCAACAACAACCCTATGAGTTAGGTCTTTTCACACCACATTTGTAATTTAATTGTTCCAGTGAGGAAACCCCCTCTGAACTAATGCATATCAGTACCTATTCTGCATCTTTTAATTTTAGAGAATTGTCTATGGAATTGATAGTTCCAGTGGCTTGTCCAGGGACACGTAGTCCTGGTCAGTTGGTGTCAGAGTTCCAATGGAAGTCTTTCCCAATGCCAAGTGTAGCTTTCTTTGAACTATGGCCTGCCTCGTAAGATGTTATCCTATACATTAGGGACACAAAGAGAAAAAAAAAACTCCAGGTCTGATCTAGTAGTTTCCAGTCTAATAATGGAATGATCAAGAGCAGAGAGGGAGAATGACATTGATTGATAACAGGCTTCTGTGAGTCCCTTTGTTTATTCTGCATTGTCTGTGAAGTGATATCAACACTGGCCTGTATCTGATAGGCATTATTATCTTGAATGCTTGCCTAGAAACTGAGAAATGAGAGGGATAGTAATATGTAGTAGAAAAAGGGCTGGATTTGGGTCAGAAGACCTTAGTTCAAATCCCACTCTGCAGCTTTTTGAACTGTGTGACCTTGGACAAGTCTTTAATTCTCCGGGCCTCCATTACCTCACTTGCAAAATTGCGAGTTTGGACTAGATAATTCCTAAGGCCCTTGCTAAACCTAAATCTATGATTCTATGACTAAATGATCCCTACAATGCCTTCTAGCTACGAGAACCTGTGATTCTATTTAAATTTGGATAAATCCCTTATGTCCCAGGGCCTCAGTTTTGCCATATATAAAATATGGGGTTTGGATGAAGGCACAATTAAGATGCCTTTCAAGTCTAACATTTAGAGATGTTTTGATTTAATATGTGTTCTTACTGTTTTTGCAGTTAGCATTAATGCTTGTCATAGATGGTAAGATCAATGAAGGCAGGGGCTGTTTTCATTAATTCATTTTATTCCATACCTAATGAATAACACTGTGCAGACCAGTACTTAATAAATGCTTTTAGTGAAGATAATAATGTTAACCTATCTTAGTGTGAGCTGTGGGCTAAGATTACATCTATTATAAATATATAGTATATCTCTTTTCTTTTCTTTTTTTTCCGACTAGGCAATGGGGTTAAGTGACTTGCCCTGGGTCACACAACTAATAAGTGTTCTGTATCTGAAGGTGTCCTCCTGAATCCAGGACTGGCACTCTATTCACTGAGCCACCCAGCTGTCCCAGTAAATCTCAATTAGCCAGAATACTTGAGGAAAGGATTATTCTGGTTCATTGGATTTCTTGGTTAATTAAGGGAAGGGAAGAAAACTACTGCATCATCATGTATCAATGTAGATGGAGACACAGATGGAAAATTAGCTTGGTATGGGGAACTTAAAAAAAATAATAAATTTCTGATATTTTTATTTGGCTGCCATTTGCCTCTAATCTTCTAAAAGTGTAGGGCAGAAAAAAAATGTGGTTGATTAATATTTTCAGGGAGTTAGGTTCCTGTTCATTGGGGTTTTGTTGAATTTATTGTCTTATTTTAGTGAGCTCTGAAATGATACATCTTTTGTTTACAAGCTACAGTGCCCAATCTTTTGGAAAATATCTCCTGGAGCCCCATGGTGAGAAGGTGAAAGACTGGAAAGTATATTCACACAACCTGCCGAGCAATGCTCTGTATGGTATTCTGTTTGTTTACTCAGTTAGAAAATTAGCTCTCTCTCCCCAACATAAGCACTGCAGATCATCTCAGTTGAATCGCTCACATGGAATCAGACTCCATGATGAAGCTAAAACAGGGGATGGGGGGGGGAAGTGTGAGGTCAAGGAAATAAGAGGAGTAGAGTAGAGACCTTTCAGGGAAAGGTCAATCTTTTCCATGTGTTCCTTGGACGTAGTAAGCACGTAATGAATGCTTATCGAGCTTGAATTTGAACTCCAGAAAGCGATTTATGAAACCAGTGGATGTTCTGACAAAACTCCTTTCACCTGTTGCTATGTGACCAAAAAAAGTCACAGGTAGTAGTCACTATCTTCTCTGGTGTATCTTGGCGCAAGAACAAATTCTTTCCCTCAATAGGAGGGATCATGAGCATCTTCTTGGGTGGCTGGGGATGAATTGAGCTTCCTATATGAACATTATTTGAGAGACTGAAATTGGCAGAAGGTACCTGTGAGGAAAGCAGCCTATGTCCATGCCTGAAAACAGTTCTGTTCTGTTCAGAACGTTTAGATGTTAAAACAAACATACAAAACCTGGCCCCTTTTTAAGACACAGGTTGGCTTGAACATGTTGTAGAAGAGTAGGCCTGAGGAAAGAATTCTTTCAGTGCTAATTTAACATTGATAAAGGAGCAGGGAAGAAAATTAGGGCTTCCGTATAAGAAGGCAAGACTCTATTTTGCAGTTGGCACAAAGACTGGTACATATAGTAGTCACTTAATAAATGCTTACTGATAGTTATTCTTTATTTCTACATTATATTTTCATATCATTTTGAATAACTATTGACCCATATATTGATTTTCTTGACTTTGTAAAATCTTCATAAGTATTATTTCAACATATAAACATTATTGATGAAAAAAAATGAGAATGGAAGAAACAGTCCTTTGGAGTTTTTCCACAGCAGATAAGAGAAATAAGAAAGAAAGATAACTATAACTATCAAGAAAAGCTCAAGTAATGAAATCAATTCCTTCACATTTGAAAGCTACTATATTTTCTCTGATAATCATACAGTATGTCTTGAAGAGTGAAACCATAGAAATATCTCTATTCAATAAGCCTTAGAGATGTATAATAGGGAAATGCATGCTCACCAAAGATGTTTTTCCCTAAAAAGGAAAATGCCCTTCACAGGGATGATATTGGGGAGGGATTCCCAAGAGGTAACCAGGTTGTCCAGATATTCCATCTATAGATGATATTACATTGGTCATATGAAGTTCTTGAACAGGGCCTCCTCAAAGACATGCATGGTCACTAAAAGAGATGAATCTAACAACATCTGCAGGAAAAACTAAGTAGAAGAAAAATGTCTATTGTTCAAAATGATATCATGCAGCTGGGAGGCCAAATAATTTAGTGTATCATTAAATAGAAATGGGTCAGGCAATGTAGGGGGACAATGTGTTCTGTCCAAAATAAAATAGGAGAAGGTGGATTGAATTGCATTCCAGAAATTGCACAGTGCTCCCCAGCATACACATAGACGCAACACTAGGGAACATTAATTTTCTTTCAGTATCATTTTATGGTTTTGAGTTTGAGAATACCTCAGTTTCTAAAGAAACAATATTTCAGGTGACCTAAAGGATAATGGTGAGATACATAATGACCTCATATACCCTATAGCATATTCCCAGTGATGACCTAAACATAAGAAGCATAAGGAATACTGTTGAGGAGATATATGATCAGAAAAGAGATGAGTCTGTCACATAGTCAAAAATGAGGGAAACAGAATGAATGATAGAGGAGTACTCACAAAATGTAAAATGATCTGGAGAAGTCCTTCAGCACCTAAAATGGGTCATTTGTGGAGGATCTACTCAAGAAACACAGACAAAAATCTCATGAAATAAGAAGGCATGGCTGGGTGACAATCTTTACTGAAAGAGGAAGACTCATCAATGAGATTACACATCCACTGGCACATTAAAGTATATATATAATGCTAGATCTTGAATGCAGGTTCAATATTTTGCACTTCAAAAATGGTGAACTGTGGGTGTAAGAAGGGAATCAGGAGAGTCACTGGTGAATTTGATGACTTATTCATCAATGTAAAGAGATTACATTTTGTGTGGAGGTATCTAAGGAGGACCTTAGGGATGGAAAGTTAATTGACAAGATTATATTTTTACAGAGACTTACTCAACTTGTTATATCACTATGACCATCTTCCCACTATCAGCAATTAATTTACCACTTAGAGCAGCCTCGGCCTAAAAAAATGACTCATTCAATGCACTCTAGCATATGCTTCTATCTCTCCCTGCTGAATTCTCTTATCTAAGTATCAAGGGAAAGCGGTATTTGATAAACTGGAAAGTGCTTCCATATACTCATTTGCTGTTGTAGTTATTGTTTTTAAAAATAAATATTTTAATCTAATTGATTTCCTTCATACACTTATGTATTTTATTTTATGCATTTAAATACATTATTTTAAGAAGGGGTTTATAGGCTTCACCAGACTGTCAAAAGGTCCCTGTACCCACACTAAAAACATAAAGAATGCCTGGTCTAGAGGTTTTGCGGAATCTACAGTTTCTCCCTCCAATTTAGTGATCCTTCCCATCCTCGGGTTCCTCTGGAACCAAATAATGAGGGTTTCACAAATTTCCTTGGGCTGCTTTGTTGGTATGGCTGTGGGATGGCAGAAGCCAATCCCTCCTTTAGTGTTGCTACATGCCAGGGAGCAAAGAATTTGCTTGAGCACAATCCTCCTGAGTATGCTCCACTAGGGATAGTTTTTCCATGTAGAGAATTTTAAGGTCACTTAGGAAGACTTGCTTAGCTGCCACATTGCTGGTATCAGAGCCTCTATAACCAACACATTTCTTTTGCAGGGAACAATGAGACACGTTTGGCCACTTGAGGAAAGTCCAGTAATTGGATACAAGCAGGACTGTAATCACAGCAGGGCACCAAGGGACAGCAGACCTGAACTGGAACAGCCATCACCCTTGGGCTACTTACATTTTTAGGTGTACAGTAACTACTTCTGATGCCCCTATAATTAAGGATCTAGAAGGAAAGATTTTTTTTTCAGTTGCACGCCTCCAAAGGCAATGATATTGTGCCCTGTTGACCCACAGAGGGACAATCCCTCATTAAATGTTTCTACTTTTTCTAAAGGGGAAAAACATGCTGTCCTGGAGGGATTTTTACACATTTAACATGCTATTTGGAAGCCTACATAAAACATTTCCCTTAACTTTTTTTTTAATGACTAGACAGACAAATTTGCATACCTATGGGATGTACCTCACATAAAACACTTTCCCACTTAAACGTTTCCTGTCTTATGTCTTTTGAAATCATTGAGAGGGGGTTTCACTGTACATTATTTTGACTATAGCATGGAATTAATTTCATGCATGAAAGGGCTATGTAATATCCCAATGGACCAGGTCATCACTTAAAGGCCTATAACCATAGGGAAAGAAATGGAACTTAGTGGAGATTTTTTAGTTTGGGGTTTGGATTAAAAAAGAAGAAGGAGCCGCTGCTAAAATTAGTGATGGTAACCTTGCTTGTGCTGCTCTTCTCCCCCAAGCTATATTCTTTTAGACTGGAATATTTCATGGAATCCAAGTGAGGGTGGGAGCGAAGTTGAAGACTATAGTGCATTTCACACCTATGTGGTATAAATGTCATTGTCTTCTTCTCCTTGGGAAGAAACAAAACTGGCAGAGCCAGATGGAAGCTTCGCCTTCTTTCTCTGAGGAGGCGAATTAATACAATTAAAATGAGCATTATGCCTGCACTGATTGACTTGCTAAATAGATTAACGATGATGATACTCAAGTATATATTTAAATAGAAGAGATAAATATTTATAGATTTTGTGGTAGGATAAAGGGGGCGAGTGGAGTGCGAGGGAAGGAAGCCTGAATCCAGTGGGATGGATTGAATAAGGTGGGAGGGAGTATTTTAAATATATTTCTGGGCCACATTGAGACTTTCACTTGAGAACACAACTAGATTCACTTAAGAACAAGATGATAACATTAACTATAATAAAAAAGAAAAAACAAGGCCAAAAGAACTACTAACCTGATGGAGAAATGAACTGCTTTGCATTAATTGAAGTAAACAGGGATTTTAATATCTATCTTAAGCATGAAAAATACAGCAGAGTAATTAGTCTAGGGAATGAAAAAAATCTCCTAATTAGAAGAAAACTCATAATTTTAAGAAAATGGCAAGTGAAATAATTAGTAATGGTTGAGTGACCTAGAGGCTAGGTATAATGATTCCTGAAATGGTGTGATACATAGAGTGTATTTTATTACCAACTAGGAATCGGGCATTATCTTGTGTATATAAATTCAAAACATATGGTACAATATTTAATGTTTGCAGAATATGGAAAATTTACACCAAAGGCATGAAATGTTCATATAAACCTCAAGAGTAAGGAATTAATTATAGCATTAGGTAAATAGTGTGAACTTTTGAAAATGAAACCCAACAATAATATTTTGGCTGTGAGAGAATTAGCTTTCTGATTGAGACGCTTTTGGTGGCAAACGGTTATTTTACTACCTTAAATGAGACAGGTGCTTCACTGTGTTAAATAAACGAAGAAGGGAAGAGGTTCTGGAGTACCATTGCAACCTGGAATTTTCTGTAGTCATTTGTTAAGGAATCTGTTTGTTAATGATAAAGTCAAATGATGACAGGTTTAAAGCTGAAAGAGACCTTGGTGGCCATGGATTCAAACCTCCTCTCATTTTAGAGATGAGGAAACTGAGACTGAGAGAGGCTAAGTGACTTGCTCATGGTCACACAGCTAGTAAATGTCTCAGGCAGGATTTGAACTCAGGTCTTCCCAACTCCAACCCCAGCACTGTGTCACCTAACACTGAAGTGGAAATCAATGTTTTATTTATCGTGAACATGTTCAAAGACAGCTTTCCAGAAAAAAAAATACATTGCTGTTTAAATAAAAACACAGAAGTGGCAGTCTTTTTTTTTTTTTAGCAAGGTAATCGGGGTTAAGTGACTTGCCCAGGGTCACACAGCTAGTGAGTGTCATGTGTCTAAGGTCAGATGTGAGCTCAGGTCCTCCTGACTCCAGGGCCAGTGCTTTATCCACTGCTCCATCTAGCTGCCCCATTTACAGTCTATCTTAAAGAAATATATTGTGAAAACTTTGTTGTTGTTCCACCGTAATTGTGTCCAACTCTTCATGACCTCATTTGGGGTTTTCTTGGCAAAGATACTGGAGTGGTTTCCTTCTCCAGCTCATGTTATGGATGAAGAAACTGAGGCAAACAAGGGTAAGTGACTTACCCAGGGTCACATCAGCTACTGAGTGTCTGAGGTCACATTTGAACTCAGGAAGATGAGTTTTCCTGACTCCGGGTCTAGCATTCCATCCACTGTGCCACCTACCTGGAGACATTTTAGGGGAGGGAATTCTTGTTTATGTATGGTTTGGACCAAATATGAAATCCCCACCAACTCTTGAAATGAAGCAATTCATAAAAATGAACACTTTTCAGTAAAAAGTAAAAGTAACTTCCTCCATTGTCCATTTAAGAAGTGAATTGTTGGTTCTAGATTAGCTTTTCTATACTGGATAACTAATGGTACCAATGTCAGTGATTAAACAGTCTTAGAACAGAAAAGCAATTTGTAGGTATGTCAAGCAAGTAAAATATTGTTTACAAAAGCAATATGGCACTGATAAGAGTTTCTTTCAGTAAGCCACCATGATAGCAATTTCTTCAAACCCTCATTTTAAACTTAATTTATTATTATTTCATTCCATGGATTGAGATACTCTCTTTTCATTATCATCATTACTTTTTTACAATTTCCCAAATGAAAGAGCAGGGTGATAGGACTCAGTACTCCTATTTTCCTTGTAATAGCTTTCTCTCAAGAAATGGATAGGTCTTAAATTTATGTTGATAATGAAAGTCCACAAATATTATAGTAAAGGCTTTAATTCTTTATTTCTCTCTCTCTCTCTCTCTCTCTCTCTCTCTCTCTCTCTCTCTCTCTCTCTCTCTCTCTCTCTCTCTCTCTCTCTCTCTCTCTCTCTCTCTCTCCTGCCCCCTCGTTATGCAACATGGAACTCTTTGTACTTTCCAGGTCACTGAAAACAAGACAGAATTCTCTGAGCTATGTGCTCTGCTGAGTGGAACTATTTTGTATAGATGCACTAACACACCATTTGCAAGGAAGCAAAAATGCAATTACAGAGCGATGCATACAGGATACATTTATTTTATAGCACTGCTTAAAAAAATAAAAATAAGACCCTATTTGGAACATTTCACTGGTTTGATAAAGTACTAAGTACTCTGGTCAATGCATCCTATTACTTTTAGTGAACACTAAGGATTTCATGTGAAACCCTATTTTATTTGCTCAACAGACAAATCTAATGCCATAGTGCTAACCAATAATAAAAAGAAGAATTAGCCAGGAGTTTCTAATAATGACAAGGTGGTTTTTTTTGTTGTTGTTGTTATGTTAAGAAAATATACAATTAAGGATTACAGAATTTTAGATCCAAAAAGGACCTTAGGATTTGTCCAATCCAATTCCCTCATTTTTTGGATAGATAATTCATAGTTCTTAAAATTCTTCACAGGAGAGTTATTTCTGAGGTTAAAGCTTATCTCTATAAGGCTACAGTTAGGCAAATGTTTTTGTTTACGGGAAAGCAAAATAGAGAACCTGGAGAAGTCTAGGAAAGAGCATGTAGACTTACAGATTCTTCTAGGTCCAGATTTCTGGTTTATTTAAGTCTAGGCCTTAGTTTTAACCTAATAACCCTCTGCTATATCTCAGTCTGGTGTGCCTTACTGTATGCTAAAGAGTAAATTTATAGTCTAGAACCCTAAATTACCTGTCAAGGGACAATGATCAGATCACCTACATCCACTGTATTCCTATCCTTATTAACTCTGTCCCCCAAATACAGAATTTGAGGCTCACATATGTCTCAATATGTGAAATTTTATATATCACATATGTATATATAATATATTTAATATATTTATATGTGATATAAAATGTAGTATATATGATTTTTGTTTCATATGTACAAAAATTGGCTTATTGCACGAGGAAGTAATTTTATGTGATAAATCAGGGCAATTATTTCCATTTTAAATTTTATATCATTTGGTACCTTACATAGAGCGGATTTTCAATACATATTTGTTGAGCTGAATCAAATTGGATTGAAACATGGAAATAATCATTTGCCAGGAACCTAAAAGAGATCTAACTGTATACCCCAAAGACATTAAGTTAACTCTCCATAGTATTCTGAATTGTCTGTTGTCTAGATTCTGATGCCAGTTTGGTGAACTATTAATACAAATACCTTGAAAAGACACAGTGGCCAGATAATGAACTAAGCCCAGAATCAAATTAGAGAAGAATAGCAGGTTGTAATCCTATTGGGGAATTGTAAAGTAATTCTAATGGCCCCAAGCTTTTTACCTGAAAGAAAGGCTTTTCATCTTTTAAATATCAATATTCTTCTAATGATGCTATATGGTTATACCATGAATTACTGCAGGCTTCTACATCAAGGGCTCTTAACCTAGGGATTCACAGACTCCCAAGGGTTCTGTGGATAGCTTTCAAAGGGTCTTTGAACATATATGGGGAAAAAAAATACATCTTTACTTGTACTAACCGAAAATTAGCATTTTCCTTAATTATGAATGTGGCAACAAAAATAAATATGGAAAGGATCTATAGGCTTTACCCAACTGCCAAAGGGTCCATGCCACAAAAAAGATTAAGAACTTGTCTGAGGTGGCTCTTATATTAACATTTTCTTAGTTCATGTTTGGCTTTTAGAGGAAAAAAAAACACCAACCAAGTATTCATAAGACACTGAGCATTTAACAAAAGGCTTATTTTGTCCTTACAGAGCAAGGACATAGTGACAGTTAAGTTTTCTGGAGGTACTCCCCACTCACCCCATCTCCATATGGAAACACGTCTGGTTATGAAGATAGGATATGGGCAAAGACATGTAGCCCACATCATATTCAGAATTCCACCAAGTCTGAGGGTTTAGGCTGAGAATTTTTATGCCTTCAGATGACCAGGACTTTGTGGCATTGTTTCTTTTAGGAAAAGCCTCCTCTGTTATGGATGATTAGGAAAGAATATCAGGGGAAAGTTTTCCCTATCACAGAACCCCTGCTCTCAATGAAGACTTTCCTGATGTTCTGAACTGCTAGTGTACTTCCTACCAAACTACCTTGTATTGAACTACTTTGTATGAATTTGTATACATTCTCCTAATATTTAGTCAACACATAGTCATATTTTTACTTCTTATCTCCCTTATTAGAATATAAGCTCCTTGTGGTATCTCTTGGGCTTAGCACAATGCTTGGCAAAAAGTACACATTAATGCTGGTTTAATAAATATTGATAAATACTAATAAATAGTGATTAATGCATGAATAGGTTTAAACAACTAGTCATGAGTGGGGAATCTACAGTGTCCAGGCCCCATGTGACCCTCTAGGTTCTCAAGTGCGGCCCTTTGACTGAATCCAAACTTCACAGAACAAATCCCCTTATAAAAAGGATTTGTTCTGTAAAACTTGGACTCAGTCAAAAGGCCGCACCCAAGGATCTAGAAGGCCACGTGTGGCCTGGAGGCCACAGCTTCCCTACTCCTGAGCTATGTAGTACAGGAGAGAGAGTGCTGGGGCTGGAGCCAGGAACATCTGAATTCAAATCCAGCCTCAGACACTTATTAGCCAGCTGTATGATCCTGGGCAAGGGTCTATTTCTATTTCCTCATCTGTAAAATAAACTGGAGAATGAAATGACAAACCACTATAGTATTTTTTGCCAAGAAAAGCCCAAATGGGGTCACAAAGAGTTGGACACAACTAAAATAAATGAACAACAAAAGTTTATATTGCCAAAGAGGAATTTCGCTGGAGAAATGATATAATTGACATCATCAGCGAAATTTACAGCCAAAAAAGGACATGAACCAATTATGTAGTCAGAATGAAGAATAACCTCCTACTCTTCAATGCCTGCCTGAAGCATTGTGATTCATGCAATAGCTCCAGAATATTGGGTGGACTTCCTGTAGAGAATTTACAGAAGGACGTGAACAAAGGTAACATGTGGTGGAAAGCTATGGATGTACCACAGTGTGTATCATTGGATGGAGGGAGAAGCCACATTAATAAGGTCACAATTTCTTCGAGTATCATTGAAGTAATTCATTTCAGTAGGCATTTATTAATTGCCTATTTCATGTTCACACTGAGGATGCTGAGGATACAAAGAAAAAAATTGTTTTTGTCTACAGAGAGCTGATATTCTCCTGGGTGAAAGAGAGGACAAGGACCTAATACGTACATATATAAGTAAATACAAAATATATGCATGATAAATGTAATTTCCAACAGAGTGTGAAAGCAAGTAAGTACATACCACTGAGGGAATCAGGAAAAGCTTCAGGAGGTAGCGCATCAGTTGAACTTTGTATGAAACTAAGAGTCCTAAAGTTGTTTTTTTTTGGTTTTGGGGGTTTTTTTTTGGTGAGGCGATCAGGGTTAAGTGACTTGCCCAGGGTCATACAGCTAGTAAGTGTTAAGTGTCTGAGGCTGGATTTGAACTCAGGTCCTCCTGACTCCAAGGCCAGAGCTCATTCACTGTGCATCTAGCTGCCCCTAGAGTCCTAAAGTTTTAAGGCAAGGTGGGAAAGAATTCCAAAAATGGAGGACAAAGGTATGAAGATGGGAGATGCAGTGCTGTATACGTTGAATATCATCAAGAAGATTACTTTCATTGGAATGTATATGCAAGAAAGTAATGTGAATTTCTGTATGAAAGATGTTTGAGGGGTAAATACTGAATAAATTTGGCTGGAGATGCCCAGGGAGGTGAATAAGAATGTAAATGATGAGTTTTTCAATGTAATATTGAGATAATGCTCTAAATTCCTTGATTCCTTGAATTCCTTGAATTAAATAAAACGCTTCTTTGAGAACAACTATAGTCAGGATGCATCGATTTGCTGCATTTATAGAATAGTTTTTTTCACAGGAAATTTATATCTAGCCTCATTCAATCCTGAGTCACATGAAAAAGTCTTACCTGGTATTAAATTAGCAACTTCCATTTTCCACAGTATATTAATTTCTGTTGAGTTTTTCCTAACTTTAATATTTACCAGGCTTGACCCATTGAGATTTATAGATTGAGCAAAATTATACTTCGAGAGAATATGGCTCATACTTTCAAATTTGAAATGTGTGATTTTTCCAGGCCACAAAAGAAATCTGTATAGTTGTCAGGGTAACAAACAGGTGATCTCTAGAGCAGTGAATCCAGACAAAACCTGAACACTGATGTCTAATAAAATAATCAAATTTTATTACTTGACTTACCGTTTCTTCTGCAGGAGGAGGAAAACATTCTATCATATGCCTGGAAATCCTTGATGTTCAACTTAGGTCAATGGATTTAACTGAGGTTTTTATTCCAGGCAGGCATTAGATACTTAAAGTTTCCCCAGGCACTCTTAAGTAGAATGTGTTTGACGCTCCACCAAACTGAGTTTGACAGAGCCGATTATGAATAACTACATCTCATTTTTATTATTTAATAAAAAAAAAGTGCAGAGTTGTTGAAGAATATAAGGCTGAACACTGCCCAATTTAGTTAAGACTGAGCTTGTGGCAGATCTATAAATGAAACAGACCAAAACGAAGTTATCTTTTCTTTCAGCTATCCAGTTGGCAGACGGTTTCCAGGAAGATATTAATGTGGAAAAACTCAATATAGCAAAAGACCTAAACAGGCTAATTTTAATTTACAAGTTAGTGTTTCAGTTATGTGTACTGGCACCATTCCACTTAATGGATGAGATGGGGAAAGGACAGGTAGAGACAGTCAGTCAAGTAGCATTTATTAAGCACGTACTATGTTCCAGATGATGTGCTAAGCACCAAGATATAAAGAAAGGCAAAAGACAGATCTTGTTTTCAAGAAGCTAAGTCTGATGGGGGAGACGAGATGAAAATAACTATGCCCCAATAAGATATATGCAGGATAAAGTGGACATAGGCATGATGTTTATAAATTTGTAGACAAAGATGGTGCGGATATCTTTAATAATTGGTATTTCACATTTAATCACTGGTATGATTAAGTATTTAATTGGTATAAAAAGTACTTGCTAACTAGTATTAATAATTAGCAGGACATATTTCTTCATAAAGTCTCCCCTATCTTAGCCCACTTCTGCAATAGCCTTTTAGTTGGTATCCCCTTTCCTTCACCAGTCTTTCCCTGCTACAATCAAATCCAAATTTTCAGTGGTTCCCAGTTGCCTACAGAAAAAGTTCCAAACTCCTCAGCCTGGCATTCTAAATCCTCAACAGTACTGGCCCAATCTGTCTTTTTAGTCTCACCTACTTTGTTATTCGCTAATCCTTGAATGTCCTTAGTGCCTTCCTGCTTCTACTGATACTGTTCCTTTTATCTATAACTCTTACTCAACACCCTACCTATTCTTCAAGTCCAAGTTCAAATAAGGCGGTGGCTTCTTCCCTTTTTGGAAGCCTTTAGTAGGCAGACAGTGGACGGCTACTTCTCAAGTATGTTATGGGGGGCTCCCTTCATATACAGGTTGGACTCAGTGGCTGCTGAGCTCTCTTCCTCTTCTGGAAAGGCGTCTCTCCTCCTCCCAACCAGGCTGTCTCTCCCTCTGCTGATCTCCCATTGCATTTTGTTTATATTTATCTTTTAACAGATGGAATATTGAAAAGCAACAACAACAACAACAACAACAACACCCCAACAACTCAACAAGCATTTATTATGCACCTACTGCATATATAGCACTGTTGAGACTTGAGGGAAAGCTGAAACTAATAAGCAACATGGAAGTATTAATAAGAAGGCCAGTCTTTGTATGAAAGAAGACCCATGTTAAAATGGCACCTCAGATCCTTACTAGCTGTGTGATTCTGAGTAAACCACTTGATCTTCCTTAGCCTCCATTTCCTAATCTGTCAAATAGGGATAATAATAACTATAGCACTTATTTATTATTATAAGGCTCAAATGAGATCATGTTTGTAAAGTATTTTACAGAGCTTAAATTCATCATGGCCTAGTGAATGGATGAAAAGGATTTCTAAGCCCTTACAATGTACAAATTACCTAGGATGGAAGTTTTTCAAAAAGCTTGATGATCTCAGCTCTCAAGGATTTCACCTCCTAGCAAGTAGAGACAAAACCGTTTCGTTCAGGGGATGTTTCTGTTGACAGTCAGATGGAAAGACCTCACTGTGCTTCAGGTACAGTGGTGAAGTATCTCTAATCTTATTCCCAGTTATAAAATCGTATCGGTTTCCAGTGTTAAGCCATTTGACAGTGTCAAGGACGTTGGTGGTGAGAACTTTGCTTTCTGGGTCTTCAGTAATGAAAGCTGCTGAGGATATGGGAATTATAGTACCTGCAGAGGCAGCTGACTGGTTCCCTTTTCACAGGAGTTGATTCCCTAGATCGTGGCTTTGGAAGCTAAAGTAGAAGGGCCAGGAGTGGGGAGAAGGACACTGCTATCACCAGCACTGTAGGACTTACTTGCCTATTGATGGCAGTTGGTAGTGATGGTGATAGGGATCATGGCATCCTTTTCCACAAGAGCTGCTCCCCTCAATGATATCGGTAAAGGCAAGCTAGAAGCAAAGTTACTACTGCTTCAACATAAAGGCCAGGAGGCATTGTTGTTCCTAGGGTTCTTGAACTTAGCATACTGAGACTAGGTCACTGACCTTGAAGTCAGCAAGACCTGGTTTCAAATCCAACCTCAGATCCCAGCTAGTTATTTCCTCAACAGTAAAATGCAGGGGTTAGACTTCATGGCTTCTGAGGTCACTTCTAGCTCTAAATCTGTGATCCTATCAGTGCCAAATGAGGAAAAATACATAAAGTATTTACAAAAGTTAAAGCATTATATAAATGCTAGGTACTGTTGCTACTATTACTTGAATGTCAATTATCATAACATATGATTCCCAATATGGAATTTGAAATTATAATAAGAGGATATATCACTGCATAAACATACACATTACAAAATGATACTTTCTAAATGCATTAGACAGATGCCAATTGTTAGTGAGATTGGGGGAGGGATCTGGGGAAAAGGTCATGACAACCACTACTGGAGAAGATTCATTGAAGTGGACCTTTTGAGCTAGACTTGAAAGGATGGTGTACTGATATCACCATTACAATTAAGGCTCAGGGGAGCAACTGTCAGGTTCAAACCCATGTCACTGCAAGACCTTTGGATATAACCACAAATGCAAACCCTCTTATAGGAAAATTCCATGAAAAGAAAAGTCTATATAAAGTATAAAGTAAAACATACTATAAAAACCTCTGCTTGCCTGATAAATGTTTGAACTTCAGGAGAATCCTCAGTCTACAAATCTCTTCATGTGGAGCTGTATATATGTGAAAGAGAGAGAGAGAGGAGAGATGAATGGCTCTTCCTACAGAGCTGTGTGTGTGAGAGAGAGACATGAAGGCACTTGAAGGGAAAGGACATGTGTGTTGTACACAATAAATGTAAAAATCACCAAAGAATGAACCATAGCTAAGACCACCCTTTCCCAACCAACTGAAACATGATAATATTTTAAAGTATAGAATAAGAATTGTGGAACAGAGATAGTACTTCAAATGAAAAGTATAAAATGACAGATTGGGGCATTCTTATTCAGCTAACTCTGGGCACAAGAGTTTGTGCTTTGCCCTGGAGAGGAATTACCCAGAATCAAGAGATTTGCCTCCTATAGAATATGAATAAATATGAATTGAAGTTGTAATGAAAGATATTCATAGGTGAGACCAGCACACTTTATTAGAGTGTACATGGCAAAGAATTCTTTTTTAAAAATTAAGTCTTTCTTTTCTCATAATTCAGAATAACCTCATGTGCCTTATCTTCTTGACTAAAAAATCTTTCAAACTGAACCCTGCTCCCCATATCCTGCTCCTTCCCATGAAGGTCTGAGATTGGAGTCTATGAGCCATTGATTTAAAATTTCAATTTTTTTGCCTTTCTTGCCTATATCAACAGAAGCCCCATGGCTGCATTGTATAGGCTGAGCCACCAGAAAACAAATTAAGTGGCCAGAAGAGACAAAGAGAATACAAAATTATAAAGGGGATTATTTCTTGACCAAGATGTGGCTGGCAAGGGAGTGAAGGGGAGAAGAGGATAGACAGCCTGCCTAAGCTTGACTAGAGCTTGGATCTGCCAAGTGGAAGTACCACCATAGGAAGTAAGATGGTATTTCTAAAAAGAGTCTGGAAGAGGACCCTTTGCTACAGGGTGCCCAAGTCACTACATTTCCCCACCATCACCACCACTCTACTCTCCTCATGTACCAGAACCTTGAAGAAGCAGATGAGGAAAAGTAGAAAGAAAAAGGAATACTGGCACTGATGCTTAGAGCAACTGGCTGTCCCTAGAGGCTGGGACTATCAGTACTATTCTTGAATAATGTAGTTTCAGAATCTCAAAGTCATTCCATCGATACACTGACTATGGTATGAATGATGAATAGAAGTGGAGTTGGGAAGATTATTAAAGAGGTAACTGACATCATTTCTGTGAAATTAAGGCTTACACTAGCATGGCAGCAGTCAAAAAGAAATAGGAAGGAATGGGAGCTCCTGTTCTAGCCTTTTAAAAATGTTTCTTCAAAAGAACAACAACAAAACAATAAAGACAATGTTGAGAAATTATGACAAAAATTGGCCACAAAGAAGAGAGATAAAAAGACACCTCCCTCTCATCTTTAAAGATGTAAGGGACAATGAGTATGGGGCAGTAAATATGATGTTTGATATATTAATTAGTTTTGCTGAGTTCTTTCTTCCTTTTTAAAATTTTTTTATTATAAGGTATTTTCCCTAGGAGGGGGTGAAGGGATAGATAGAATGGGACATGTAGGTACCAGGAAAATTTTCTCTTTGATTTAGAGGTCCTTCTTTCACATAGCTTCCATCTGCTTGTACTTATAAAGTCATGAACTGATGTGAGAGATTTCATGAAACTGGAATTTCTATGACATAGCAACTCATAGCCTATAAGAAGTGAAAAAAAAAAAGGCAGAGTTAAGGACTACACTTAGGTTACAAACCCAGGGGGTGGAACAAAGATGGTCTCACTAACAGAAATCACCAATTCAGAGCAAGAAGCACGTTTGAGAGGAAAGATAATAAAATTCAATTTTGGAAACACTGAGTTTTAGGTGTTGGGTTACATCCAGTAAGAGGAGTCCAGCATTTGGAGATATAGGCCTGCAGTGTTTAAGAGTCATGACTACAGATGTACATTTGGCATTCATCTACCTAGAAATTACAGTTGAAACCATATGAGTGAATGAATATACCAAAGAAGAGAGTGTAGAAAGAGAAGGGAAGAAAACCAAGGACGAAGCTTTTGGTAATGCCTGCTTGAATATGTAGAGAAAGTGACAATGAGCCATTGAAGGAAACAAAAGGAGCTAGAAGAGATAGGAGAAACCAGGAGAATGGAGTATCTCTGAGACTAAGAGAGGAGAGACAATACAAGGGCCATTCAATTACAGAATCTGAGGGTGGGAAAGGACTTCAGAAGTCTTCTAGTTCATCTATGCCTTTAAAGGAATCTCTTTCATTAGATTCTTCCCAAAAGATTGCTGAGACTTTGCTTGGCACTATTTCTCAAGGCAGCTTATTCTAATTTTGGATATCTCTGTTTGAAAGGTTTTCACACAAGGAAACAAAATCAACCTTTCAGCCACTTCCCATTGCTCCTAATTTTATCCTCCGAGCTAAATAGAACAAATATAATTCTTCATTCCTATGGTAGCCTTTCAAATATTAAAAACAGCTATCACGCTTGCTTCAATTTTTTTGTTCTGCTGGCTAAACCTCCCTGTAATGGGCTTTGTTCAGGCTCTGCTACCACCAGTACTGAGATCTGATTGCTATACACAGTAGTAGCTGGATTAGTAAGTATCCCAAAGGCAGTGGGCATAACAAGAATTTAAATAGTAGGAGGCAGGAAAACAAAGGTGAAGGGGAGAAAAGTCCCAGAAAAAAAGGTTGTGAAAAAAAAGGGAGGAGGAATGAGTTTAAAGACAAGCAACTTCAAGTCACACAGACCTTGTTTTGACAGTTCCTTGAGCAATCTCTCCAGTAATCTCTCCAGGCTGACCCAGCAAATTAGCATATGGAGATAAAAGCAATCTCACGGAGATTATGGCCTTATGTTGTGGTGATTCCTCCAACTTGTATGAGGTACACCAGCCTCTGTTTTGGGCATTTCTTCATGGAGGAAGAAGACTAAGGAAGATTAGACAATGCCATTAATAACCAGAACCAGAACTATCAGTTAATCAATCCACAAACATTGATTAAGATCTTACTCTGTGTCAAGTAATGTTCTAAGCTTTGGGGATTTAGAGCAAAATCAATTAAAAAAAACTCCTCACCTTCAAGGAACTCACATTTTAATTAGGCAAATCACTAGGTATGCTCAAGATATATTTGGTATAAATAGGTAACCTCTGAAGGATGGTGCTGACATTGGGGGTACAGTGGTGGCATAGGAAAGACAAACTTTTTGATAGAAAGTGAGATTTGAGCTGAGCCTTGAAGGAATCCAGGAAGAGGAGGTGAAGAGGGAGCATCCCAGGGCTCCCTGAGGAATAGTCAGGACAGATGCCCTGGGAGGGCCCTGAGAGAGGAACAGGAAAGAGGACAATTTGGTTGGATCACAGAGCTTGTGGAGGAGAGTGAAGTGTAGGAAAAATGGAAGGAGGGAAATACGTGAGGTTATTTAATAGGGAGCCATTGGAATTTACTGAGTAGTAGAGAATCATGGCCAGAGCGACACTTTAGGAAAATCACTTTGGCAGCTGAGTGGAAGATGGAGCGAAATGGGAAGAGAATGGAAGAAAGAAGCGATCAGAAGAATGTTATAGTGATCCAGGCAAGATAAGATGAGAGACACGTGAGTGGAATAAAGGAGACTCATATGAGAGTTGCTGTGAGGGTAGAATCAACAAAGTATAGGTATGTGTTTTACATATAAGGTGAGTAAGAATGATGAGTCAAGGATAATGCTGAGGTCGAGAGCTTGAGTGGTTGTGGGGATGGTGGTGCTCTTGACAAAAATTTGGAAGTTTGAAAAAGGGAAGAGTTTTAAGGGAAAGATAATGATTTCAGTTTTAGACATATTGGATTTAGGATACTAATAGGTCCAAAATATCTCAAAGGCTATTGGTGATAGAGAGCTGTAGTTTAGGAGAAAGACAAAGGCTATGTGGATCTGAGAATAAGATATATATATATATATATATATATATACACACACACACACACATACATATATACAAGTACATATATACATATATACACGTACATATATACATATATACACGTACATATATACACATACATATATACATATATATACATATATACATATATATACATATATACACATACATATACACACACACACACATATATATATATATATATAAATCATTGAACTCATGGTTGCTGATAAAATCATTGAGTTTTGACATTCAAGAGAAAAGGAGAAGAGGAACAAAAATGGAGCATTGGGAGACATCAAACCTTAGTGAATTTGGTATGGATCAAGCTCCAGAAAGGGCACTTGAGAAGGAGCAGTCAGACAGATACAGGGAGAACTAGGAGAGAAAAACATCATTAAAACACAGAAATAAAGATAGATCTAAACACTCGCAAAAATATTAATCGCTCATGGGTAGGCCATGCTGATGTAATTTTAAAAATGACAGTTCTTTATAAATTAAATTAATTTACTTATTCGGTGTCATCCAATCAAAGTAACACAGAATATTTTATAGGTCTAGAAAAAAATTACAAAATTTATCTGGAAGAGCAAAGGTCATGAATATCAAAGGAATCAGTGGGAAAAAAATGTGAAGGAAGGCAGTCTAGTAATTCTAGATTTCAAACTATATTACAAAGTGACAATCATCAAAACAATCTTGGGGGGGCAGCTAGGTGGCACAGTGGATAGAGCACTGGCCCTGGATTCAGGAGGACCTGAGTTCAAATCCGGCCTCAGACACATAACATTTACTAGCTGTGTGACCCTGGGCAAGTCCCTTAACCTCCATTGTCCAACCAAAACAAAACAAAACAAAACAAAACAAAAAAATCTGGTACTGCTTAATAAATAGAATGGTAGATCAGTGGAATAGATTAGGTACACAGTACACAGTAGTAAATGATCATAGTAATCTAGTGTTTGAAAAACCCAAAGATTCAAGCTTTTGGGGCAAGAACTCACCATTTGATAAAAATTACTTAGAAGACTGGCAAAGCAGTTTGACAGAAATTACACACAGATCAACATTTCGATCATATACCAAAATAAGGTCAAAATGGGTAAATGATTTAGACATAAGGGGTGATATTATAAGTAAAAGGAGGAAGAAAAGAAAAATTTACCTGTCAATCCTATGGATAAGGGAAGAGTTTGTGACCAATCAAGGGAAAAGATCACGGGACGTAAAATGGATAATTTTGATTATATGAAATTAAAACCAATACAGGCAAAATTAGAAGGAAAACAAGAAACTGGAAAAATGTTTATGGCAAGTTTCTTCAATAAAGGCCTCATTTCTAAATATAGAGTGAACTGAGACAAATTTCTAAAAATAAAACCCATTCCCCAATTGACAAATGGTCAAAGGAAACGAATAGTCAGTTTTTAGAAGAAGAAATCAAATTGTCAATACTCATTTAAAATGTTCTAAATCACTATTAACTAGAGAACATAATTTAAAGTGCAAATTAAATGTAAATTAAAACAATTCTGAGGTACTTCCTCACACTGATCAGATTGGCTAACATGAAAGAAAAGGAAAATGACAGGTGCTGGAGGGGATGTGGAAAAATAGGGACACTAATGAACTGTTGGTGGAGTTGTGAACTGGTCCAACCTTTCTGGAGAACAATTTGGAACTGTCCCCAAAGGGCTATATCTCAAAAAAGATCAAAGAAAAGTAAAAAGGACCTTTATGTACAAAAATATTTATAGCAACTCTTTTTATGACAGCAAAGAATTAGAAATTGAGGTGATGCTCGTCAATTGGGGAATGGCTAAACAAGTTGTGGTATGTGATTTTGATGAAATACTACTGTGTAATGACAAACAGGATGGTTTCAGAAAAACCTGGAAAGACTTATATGAACTGATGAAAAGTGAAGAGAATAGAACCAGGAGAATATTGTACATTGTAACAGCAATGTTGTAAACAATTATGAAAGACTTAGCTACTCTGATCAACACAATGATTCAAGACAATTCCAAAGCCATGATGCAAAATGTTGTCCCCTCCAGAGAGAGAACTGATGATATAATCTGGGTACAGATTTAAGTATTTTTTTTGTTTCTTTTTTTTTAATTGGGTTTTTTTTTTTGGCAATGTGGCTAATGTAGAAATATGTTTTACATGACTGCATATATAATTGGCATCACATTGCTTGCCTTCTCAATGGGTTGGGAGTGGAGGGAAGGAGGAAGAAAATTTGGAACTCAACTTTTTTTAAAAAAAAGTTTAAAATAAATAAAACATTAAGAAAGTGATCTTCTCTCAAATAAATAAAACATTTTTAAAAAATGTAATCCCCACCCTGCCAAAAAAAAAAAAATAAAAAAAGAGAGAGAGCAGAAAGACTAGCTAGGTTGAGGTAATCAATGATGTTAAACATGACCGAGAATTTAAGAAGGAATCCTTAAATACCCAAATTTGAGAGAATTTGAGAAAATCCATTCAATCTATCAATTAAGAGACCCTTTGCAACTTTGGAAGAGGTAGTTTCAGTTGAATGATGAAGTCGGAAGCCAGAATGCAGAGGGTGAAGAAGAGAGAAAGGGAAGGCACCTGCTATAAACACTTTTCTCAAGGAGTTTAGCTGCCAAGAGAGGGAGAGATGTAGGGTAATAGTTTGGAGGAATGGTTTAACCAAATGAGGGTTTTTTTGGTTTGGTTTGGTTTTTTTAAGGATTGGAGAATCACACGTACGCTTATAGGCATTAGGAAAGGAGCTAGTAAAGAGGTAGAAATTTAATATTAGAGCTTAGAGAAGGTATAGCAGATAAAATCAAGGGTGCATATAGAGGGATTTTCTTTGTCAAGGAGAAGGGCTGCCTCTTCATCTAATACACGAGTAAACAAAAAGACATTGGGGGAGATTATCTGAGTTATGTGAAATGGGGTAAGGGATAGAAGAGGGAGCTCTTGATGAATGGCCTAATTTCTATCAACCAGTCTTCACAGATAATGGTCTTCAGTTTTTTTTACCATCCTGGTTGTCCTTCTCTGGTCACTCTCTAGCTTATCATAAAACAAATACCCATAAGCAAACAAAATACTTCAGATGTGGTATGACGAGATCAGAATACAGTGAGACCTTGCCATTCTTCTCTGAATACAATAAAAAGCAACAACAGCAGCAGCAGCTAGCATTTACGTAGTACCTACTATGTGTCAGGTATTGTGCTGTATGCTTTTCAATTATTACTCAGTTGATCCTTGCAACATCCCTGGGTAGTTGGTATTGTTATTATCCCCATTTTATCAATGAGGAAACTGAGGCAGATAGAGGTTAAGTGACTTGCCCAGGGTCGCATAACTAGTTAAATGTCTGAGGTGATATTTGAACTCATGACTTTCTAACTCCAGGCTCAGACCTCTATCCACTATGCCACCTAGCTGCCTCAAATCACATTATTTTTTCTCCTAAAATGGCACATTTGGGTTGCTTTTTAAAAAATCTGCCACATAATCACAATTTATTCCAAATTTGAATTCTGCTAAAAACCCATATATTATCTTCAGAAGGATGCTATCTAGCTATGGCACCCTAATCTTGTACTTCTGAAATTAACCTTAGAGAACCCTGATATAAGACTTTTATTCATCCCTATTAAATTTATAATATTTAGTCCAACCTATCAAGATTAGGCTAACTCAGCCATTTAACATGCTAGCTATCTCTCCTGGTTTTATAACATCTGCAAATTTCATAAACATGTCATCAATTCCTTTATCTAAGTCATTGATAAAAATGTCAACTAGTCCAGGACTAAACCTAGAACCCAAGGACATTCTGCTAGAGGCCTCTTGCCAAATTTACATCCTTCAAGTTAATAACTACTAATAGATAGTCAACAGTGTAATCTTCTGCAGTGTTTAAGGACAATAACAACTGAAAAAAGCCCATCATATTTGATGATTAGGAAGTCCCTGTCGAGTTTTCGAAAGTATGATTGTTAGAAGCCAGATCACAAAGTGCTGAAGAGAGAGCTGATAATTAATAAGTATAGTTTAGATGAATTTATCCAGAAATATGACAAAGAAAGAATCAATAAGTCAATAAATCAATAATCGTTTTACCAGACCCTCTGCTAAGTGCCAGGGATACACACCCAGAAATGAAATAGTCCATACCTTCAAAATATTACATTCTCATGAGATAGACAACGTATACACATATAAGTATATACACAATAAATATAAAATGAATATAAGAGTTTTAGAAGAGTCTGAATTTGCAGTTATGATGGGGATAAGGGAAAGGTGTGGGTGTGGTACATGAGATTTGTCTTGAAGGCAACCAGAGAGTCTGAGAGATAGAAGGGAGATGAGACTATATTCCAGGCATGCGGAACAGCCAGTATGAAGGCCTGGAGATGGGAGATGGAGAGATTTAATAAATGAGAAAGCATTAACTTAAAGAAGAAGAGGCAAAAATGGGAAACCAGCTGGATGGAGCAGAAGGTTCAAGGGAGAATTGGGTATGTCAAAGCATGTTTGTAAAAGTAAAAGAGCCAGTGAAGGAAAACTGATAAAAAATCAACTTGAGGAGAAATACAGCCCTGCAGAGGAGAAACACAGACTGTTCTTGGGACCAGAGAAAGAACTATGCTCCTCCCAACCAGATAAATACCCTAAGAGGACCTGTTTGAAGAGAAACCACTGACTGGGGTAATGACAGCTAGAGACCATTGTGGTCCATCAGCTCATTTTCATATAACTATTTTTGCAGAGTTTTAAGGGTATAAGTGAAAAATTGTAAAAATAAATAACTTCTTGGAGACTTTGGGAAATTTGTATAAGCATTGCTGGGGTTAGACCTGACAGAAAAATTGAATTTTTGATTTTCAACTCAAAAGTTATAGATGAGTCACTTCTTAGAGGAAGCCCTGATTTGAGGCATTAGATGAAGAATTGAATATAGAAGAGGAGGACAATGAGATGATGAGATAGGGGAAGGAAGGAAAGAAAGAAGGAAGAAGGGAGAAAAGGAGTAAGGGAAGAAAAGAAGAAAAGAAGGGCAAGAGGTAGGGTGCAAGGGAGACAGGGTTGAAGGAAAGAAGGAAGGGAATAAGAGAGACAGACAAGGAGAAAGGGAAGGAAGGAGGGAAGAAGGAAGGAAGAGAGGAGGAGAGGAGGAAGAAATGAAGTAAAGGTAAGAGAGAAAGAAGGAAGGGAGGAAGAAGGATGGATTTGAATTCAGATCTTTCTGACTCTAGGCCCAGACCTCTATCCAATGCGATAACTAGCTGCCTCTTAAAAGGCAGATATAGAAGAAGAAAAAAAAACTGAGCTCAGGAGGGTTTGGGGAAAGAAGGCACAGGAAACAACAAGAGAAGCTGCTTACAGAAGACAGAATAGTGTAGGAGCCAGAAAACTATGGCTTACAAGACAATTCCAACCCACTGACTGCTTAGCCCATGGGCTAAGAATTGTTTTTATATTTTTAAATGATTGAAAAAAGTCAAAGGAAGAATAAAATTTTTAACACATGAAAATTATATGAAATTCAAGTTTCAGAGTACATAATTAAAGTTTTATTGGAACATAGTCATACTCATTCATTTATGTATTGTCTACGGCTGCTTTCATGCTATAAAGGTAGAGTTGAGTAATTCCAGCAGAGATTATATGTGGTCCTCCTATCCTTTGTATGGCTGATCCACCAACCAAAAATCTCAGTGAGGCAGTCATAACTCTCAGCATTTTGAATGATATGTCCATTTTTTAAAAAATTACTAATGCATATTCATCACATCAAAACAAGAAAAGAAAAAAAAGTTTTATTACAATTTTTTGAGCTTAAGTCTGAGACTGAATTTTTTTATGAATGAGAACTTCCCTCAACCACTATTATAGCATTGAATGGCCTTGGAAATTAGCTTTTGCTATAAACTTAATAATGCTTCTGAATTAATTCAACCTAAAATTACATACAGTGCTTACATATGAAACATACTGTGGGGCAAAATTAATTTGATGAAAACTAATGTTTGAATTACAAGTAATAGCAAGCTGCTTTATGTACGTCCTGTGCTGTCAAAAATTAAAACAAGAAGTGAGATGTCCTTTCCACCACAAATTTGTAGCAGATACATTTCTGAGCTCAAACTACAGTTCCAGCAGTGTTTTTCAGACCTCAGTGAAAATGTAAAAGAAATTTCTGTATTTCAAAGTCCATTTAACTGTGCAATTAAGAAGCGTTCACCTGACCTTCAACTGAAGGTAATTAATCAGCAATTTAAAGACAGGCTAATAAGCAAATATCAAGAGAACAATCTAATGCAATTCTATAAATGACTTCCCAGTGATTAATATGCTTAATTAAAATCGTTAAGTCCATGGATCGATATCAGCATTTGACAGTACCTAACTATATGAAAAGACATTTTCAAAGATGAAATATGTAAAATCTTATTACAGATCAGCATTACACTTGAATACAAGCGATTGATTTTGACGAGAGGGAACACTAACATTAATACTTTACAATTACGTGACATGGACTTCTATTACAAAAAAAGCACTCAATTATTATATTCTGAATTTTGTCAATAACAAATGTGGAAATTTGTTTTCTCTTTCGTTATAGAAGTGCCCATATCACATGCCTGATTTCATCTCTTGGGTTGCAAACTCTAAAATATTTACTATCTGGTCCTTTACAGAAAGAGTTGACCAACCCCTGAAATAGAAAAAACTGACAGAGGCTAAGTTGGCTGAGACAGCTAACTGGAGCCTGATAGGCTTTGTAGCCATTGGCAGCTAATTAGAAGACAGCTTAGATCCTGCTGCCATGTAACTGTCTGGGTTTATTGCTCTGTAGCACCATCTGTATTCCCAGAGATGGAAATCCTGTCAAGTGTGCCTATGTCACCCTCTACTTCCCTCTTTGGTGTGAAGGGGTGAAACAGAGGTGTTGGGTGGGAAAGACAGGTTTTGCATCTGCTTTGCGTGAGAGGAGGCTGGCTTTGCTTAAAGCTTCTTTTTGTTTGTTTGTTTTGTTTTGCTTTGTTTTGTTTTAGGCAATTGGGGTTAAGTGACTTGCCCAGGGTCACAGAGCTGAGGCCGGGATTTGAACTCAGGTACTCCTGACTTCAGGGCCAGTGCTCTATCCACTGCGCCACCTAGCTGCCCCTGCTTAAAGCTTTTTTGGATAAAACAGAAGGACCTTTTTGAACAGTTGGTTAGGGGAAAGGCTGTGTGGTTTTATTTCTCCGTTTGGCCTGAGAATATAAAATTTCTCAGAGCATGTCTGACAGAGTGCTTGACAGTTCCCTGACTTCGGAGAAATGCTTGTCACCAAAAGAGTCACTTATTCCATATCCTAACAAGGTTGGTTAGGTAAGAGTTTGTCATTGCTTCAGTTGTCTAACAGTAGAAGCAGCTTTGCCAAGCCAGACAGCTATTAGGACAAGAGGTAAACAGATAACTTTTACCTTTAGATAGATGAATACGTATTTTTATACCTTCCTTATCATTTACCAAACAGTTCATGTTTAAGAGTCAATGGTATCACCTCATACCTTGCAAATTGGAAAGATGACAAAATATGTTGAACTGATAATTTATGGAATTATGAAATGGGGCAGTCTTGACTCGTTCTTTGGGTACTTTCTAGGAAAACCACGATGGCAACAGGAAGTAAGGCAGCAATCACACTTTAATAAGGCAGAGGAGGTTTAGGGCAAATAGCACAGAAAGTACAGAGACAAGCAGAGAAAGGGCACAGAGGCAGATGGTATGTGGACAGGTGATGGGGGGTGAAGGAAAGCAGGCAGTGTAAGGATAAGTATGGGGAATCATGTAACCATGGATTACAGCATGCATGGACCCATATGGAAATGGAGGAGTGCTCCAGGGGCAGGAGTTGGAAGTCTCATTTTATATGGTCTTGGGGGAATAGATTAACTCTTATCTGTGCCACTTTGGGGCTAGCTTATTAACATATCCAGATAATCTCAGAGTCGTTGGTAAAATTTTAAAGTTAACATGTCCACGTCATCTCAAAATTATTAGCACCTGAGATTTACATAATCACAGGACAAAAAGGCACTAAGAGAAAAGTCTAGATGGCTTCCCTTGATTTGGCACATATTACCAAGATGAGATTTTTGGTTAATATGTGATACAGTTTGTAAATTATACTCCTTTGTTCTT
Organism: Phascolarctos cinereus; assembly: GCF_003287225.1. Lineage (NCBI taxonomy): Eukaryota > Metazoa > Chordata > Mammalia > Diprotodontia > Phascolarctidae > Phascolarctos > Phascolarctos cinereus. The sequence goes on from NW_027555514.1 coordinate 133,678,242, forward strand.
TGGAACAGTTTGTATATAACTTCTATGTTCTACTATTGCCACTTTATACTAGCTAATTATAAACTTATTGAGTAGAAAAGGTGGGGGGTAGTCAGGAGCACCAGAACAATATACAATTTTAAAACAGATGGAAATAGTCAACATTGGAAGGGTTGTGGGAACAACACACACTGGTACATTGCTAGTGGTGCAGGTACAACTGTTTTGAAAAGTAATTTGGAATTATGCAAATATGGTGGATAAAATGTCCATACACTTTGACCCACAGATTCCATTACTGGGCTCACAGTTATCAAGAAGGCCACTGATGGTCCTCACATACATCAAAATATTTATAGCAGCACTTTTTGTGATAGCAAAGAAGTGGAAACCAAGTCCAGAGGAATGGCTAACCAACTCTGGTTCTTGCAAATAATGAAATATTACTATGCTGTAAAAACTCAAAAACATGATGAAGACAGAGAAGCATGGAAAGATCTACATAAGTGAAATAAGCAGAACCAAGAAAATAATTTACATAATGACAATAATGTAAAGAACAACCACAAGGACATATGCAAAAGTCGAAAGTGAATGTACCAAAATTAGAAAGAACAAATATGGCTTTAAAAAAGAAGAATGAGAAGACACTTCCCAACCCTTTGTAGAGGTAGGAGGTCCACAGGTATTGATCATTTCACATATTTTCAGACTTTTTTAATTCATATTTTAATGTATTCATTTTGTGAATTATAAAATTATATCATAATTAAAATGTATTCATCTAATGCTGATTTTCCCTTTTCGTCTTTAATATGCTATTTGTTACATAGGATGACTTTCTAGGAAGGAAAGGAAGAGGAATATTGGGGAAAATTCTAGTGATGTAAAAAAAAATCCATAAACATTTTAAATGAGGAGGGAGAGAGGGAGAGAGAGAGAGAGACAGACAGACAGACAGACAGACAGAAGAGTTAATGGTGTCATTGTGAGTGATTCTGTATAAATGGAAAACACAAGATAGAGATTTAATAGCTATGGAGGTGAGAAGTAGAATTCAATCTCCCTACTCTCCAATACACAAGGGTTACCCCTAGTATCCTGTGGGAATAGGAGTAGTAGTAGCTGCTTGGCCATGGCTAACCCAATCCCCAATTCTGAGGGAAAACATACTTCAAGCAATGGCACAAGTTGGGTGAATAAGGTAGTTTGGGGAATGAATGGGGAAAGGTGAAGTACACAACACATATAAAACATTTATTTGCAGCTAATTCATACACTAAAGCTACACCTTGGAACTGGTTTTTAAAGAAGTGAGTGGAAACACAAGAGAGAACCTTATGAGAACCTTCTAGAGAACTATGTGACCATAGGTTTGGCAGTCATTGGACAGTGGTTAAATGGCGAAAGGTTTCTGGCTCTAATTGCAACAAGAGAGGGGTGGTACTAGTAAACCCAGGAAAAGGGAAATGAAGTGAGTTTGGCACAGCCTATTCTTGATAAAGGGCAGCTAGGTGGTGCAATCAATAAAGTGCTGGGCCAGTAGTTGGGAAGACTTATTTTCCTGAGTTTGACTCAGGCTTTAGACACTTACTAGCTGTGTAACCATAGGCAAATCACTTAATTCTGCTTTCCTCAGTTTTCTCATCTGTAAAATAAGCTAGAGAAAAGGACATGGCAAACCACCCCAGTATCTTTCCCAAGAAACCCCCAAATGGGGTCACAAAAAGTTGGACACAACTGAACAACAAAAATTCTTAATGAGGTCATCTCACTACTCAGTGACCAGCTCTCTACATTCTAAATATTTAAAGACCATTCCTTTAAGAACAGATTCTGTTCTACTACTACTAGATCTATTTCTCTCCTCTCTAGGTTTTGGTGACACTGTTCACTCCTGATTCTCCATATGCTCACTAACATTTAATGTCTCCCCAAAGCTCCATTTTTTGCATTCTTGTCTTTTCCCTCCATACTATCTCACTTGTCGATTTTATCAGCTCCCGTGAATCATCTATTGCAATGGAAAAAATTCCCATGATATTTAATGGTACAGTGGGGAAAAAAATCACTGGTTTTGGAGTCAGAGACTTGGGTTCAAATCCTTCCTTTAATTCTTTTCACCTGGATAACTTTGGGCAAAATGTTTAACCTCCATGGGCCTCAGTTTTCCTATTTATAAAATAATGGGATTGGTGTAGCACGCTTTTTAGGTCCCTTCCAGCCCTAGATCTATGATCCCTTGAATCAATAAGTTGATCCAACAAGTTAGTTGCAAATTGAGTCTAAATACTGTTTTACTCAGTTTCAGGTGCATGCATTTCAAGAATCCACAAAATTCATAATTTATGGGACTTCTATACTCTTTGATAGTAGATATTTTTACACATGAATCACGAAAATTGTGTTGCTTTTTTTCTCACAACTTTCTTAGTACACTCTCTGCAAAAGAGTAAATATCATCATCATGTCATTGTTTCTGAGGACACGGAAACTGCAAATTTTATAGTAGTAAATTGATGTGATTTTCCTGTGAACTTGCTGAGAATTTTCCACATTTCCTAGAAACTGAAAAAACAACAATACCCATTTTACACTTAAAGTATTACAGTGAAAAGAACATTCTTTAGGGTTTGTATTTACTCTGATTTGCTGTTTCTTTGCTATAAAAACAGTCATTTTCTCAACATTTTGGCAATCTACTGGTATTTTCCGCCAAAAACCTTATTGGATTTTTTACATGCTTTGGCAAAGTGATTCTAGTCATTGGGATACACACTATGATTAACAATTTGCAAATGAACATGTAAACAACTATAGAATTTAAAAATTATAGATATAAACCAAGAAGTACCTGCTCTATCACAGTGGTCCATCAGTGAGATAAACACAATTTCCTTTGAGTTCCTTGGAAGGAAGTCATGAAATAATAGTTGCTGTTGATAGAGAATGGTTCTTGTAACATAGTGCTTTTGAGGAAGGGGTTCAGATGTGTGATTTTATCAATGTAGGAAATTCACTGTGTAGAAATTCCATTCCCTGGGCAAACTGCAACTCCTTACAACATTTGGTCTTTCAGAGGTGTTAGGATCACTAAGAAGTCAGGTGACTTGCCCATTGCCACACCAGTATATATGTCAGAGGCAGGAACTGAATCCAAGTTTTCTGGAAACCAAGGCCAATACTCTGTCCGCTACGTGATACTTCCCCTTCTTTTTTATGAACTTAGTAATTAAAAATAATTTCCAATATCATGGCAGATAGTGAATTAAAAGTGGTAGTATGGTAAGATGGATAGAGAGCTGGGTTAAAATCTCACATTTGACAATTATAAGCTTTTTTGGCTTGGGCAAATTATTTTGTTATCTCTGAGCCTCAGTTTCCTAATCTATGAAATGAGGGGTTTGTACTAGCTGGCCTTTAAGCTTCTTTCCAGCTCTAAATCTATGTTCCTACTATTCTTTAAGAATCTTCAAATACCTAACACTTTTCTGGTCTTTGTGATTGTTCAGTTGTTTCAGTTATACCTGACTCTTTATGACCCCATTTGGGGTTTTCTTGGCAAAGATAACTGCCATGGTTTGCCATTTCCTATTCTAGCTCATTTTAAATTTTGTGGAAACTGAGGTAAATAGGGTTAAGTGACTTGGTCAGGGTCACACAGTTTAGTAAGTGTCTGAGGTTGGATTTGAACTCAGGAAGATGAGTCTTCCTGACTCCATACTCAGCGCTTTAGTTACTGCTCCGCCTAACAGCCCCTTTTCTGGTCTTACATTCTCATTTTTACTTTGCTTTCTTTTTAATAGGTAGTTTTATTGATGTTTTTTGTTTCAATATTATAATCTTTTCAGGATATACAATTCCTTTCCCTAAAACTCCCCTCCCCTACTCAATTAGTTTTCTTTTGTAACAGAAAAAGAGTTAAGTAAAACTGTAAGTCAGTGAATCTGTTTGACATTTTTGTGACATTCATCTCTTTACTTAAAGGAGGGAGGTATATTCTATTATCTCTTCTCTGAGGCTAAGATTGATTGTTGTAGCTGTGCAGAGTATGATTTTTTGTTTGTTTCGGTGGGGTTTTTTTGAGTGTACTTTTCATGTACATTATTGTAGTCACTATGAATGCTCTTTTCCTAGTTCTGCTTGGAACACTCAGCATCAATTCATATAACATATTTCTCTAAATTCCTCCTATCTGCCCTTTCTTATAACACAATAATACTGCATGATGATAAGTCTTGCATTTTTAAAGGAAGAAGGATGTCCTTGGATTTCATGAATAACTGGGGCCTATACTGTTAGGATAATGCCACATTCCCCCAGGCTAAATGAGAACCAAGATAACTTGCAAAGTGACAGGAATAAATTTTGTTTCAGCATCTGTTTGTTTTTTGTACTGCCACCATAGTTCAATGTCCATTCAATAGATAAGCATCTATTAAGTGCCCACTGCATGCTAGATATTGGAGAAGATAAAAAGTTTAGATTAGATATACATTTAGAGTCTAACAGAGGACTATAACACAAGCCTACAAAACAATATAGATGGATCAGAGAGATACAATTCAAAGTTCTATGTAAATTTGAAATCTATCTACATGTATGTTTAATATACATATATTATATAAACACATACTACAGATATATAAATATATATAACATATCAATGTATATAATGTACTAACATATATAATATATAAACACATACAATATGTAAACAAATATATTATATATACATGTAGATAGATCTTTTTTCTTCAACATTTATGGAACTTTGCATTGTATCTCTCGAACTAATTATGTAATATATGTTTATATATTATTTTTATAAATTACTTATATAATAGAATATGTATATACATATATGTAAATTTATATATGATGATAATGATGTTCCAATGGATACTAAGGAGTCAAGCTAAACTGTTCTTAAGTTCTCAAGCCACACAAAAACAGGTGGCATGCCAGATCTGGCCCTTGGACCATAGTATGACATTTCCCTGAATATTTATGGGAATAATCATCCACATTGTCATAGATAGATACATATACAGATGAAGATGAGGAGAATTATTAGAACAGGAAAGCAAGTAAAGCGGGAGATCTTTACTTCCTTCGATGACTAGTTATTGACCTACGGGATCAGAATGTTAGCAAAATCCTGAATGAGGAATCTCCCTCTGCCAATGTAAGTCAGTATCTTATCTACAACTTATTGTCTTAGAGATAACCTAGAGTAGTGACGGGTTAAGTAACTTGCCCAAGGTCACACTGCCAGTATGAGTCAGAACTGGGACTTGAATCTAGGTCTAGTTAACCCCAAGGCCAGGTAGGCATTAATACATTATGCCATGATGCCTCTCTTAAGTCATTGATTTAAGAGACATTTTGCAGTGCTCTGGGCTTCAAACAATCAACCTAAGCCAAGGGAATTGTAATTTCATTTAGTAAAATAGGCCAAAAAAAAAAAACCTCCACCAAATTATAAATCAGAAAATTTATTGGTGATTATAGGATGAGAAAAATATAAAAATTAGACATTATCAAAACTAATTTTGTTAAATCCACAAATTCTTGCCATGGCCCTATATTCTTAAAGGCTGTGTGAAGAGCATAAATTCTGGAAGGTGGTACTGTTTGCACATGTGTACATAGAAGCTCATTAGCTGAAATTTGGTCCCCTTTTTATAAATGAAGGAAATGAGACACAGAGAGATTAAGTGATGTGACTAAGGTGAACTGGACCTGAAACTTGGCTTTCCTGCTGATGGCCCTTTTTTTTGTTCTCTAATGTCAGTGGCTCTCAGTTCTTTGGTCTTGACATCAGGGAATAATTAATTATCTTTCATTTCCTTTGACTTCTTCTCACCCAACTCCTCTAACACCCAAATCATCCAGCAAAATAGCAATACCAAAAAAGATATAGTAACTAGGGGCTTAGATATAGGTGTGGTGTGTTCCTGAAATGGCTTCTCATTTGCTATCACACTTTAGGGGATGTCAGCATCCAATGTTACATCTCTAGGTCCTGTGGAAATGGAATATGCTTTTTTCTAATATAATCATTTCAACAAAATTCAACACCTCCCACAAAATGGTGTTACAGCGAAAACTGGCCTTAGAATCAGAGGACTTTGGTTCAAAGCCTGCCTCTTATGCTTAATATCCGTGTGATCTTGGGCTCAATCTCCCTCAGTCTCTCATATCCTCCTCTGTAAAAAGTAAGAGCTGACACAGATGATCTCTGAGGTTCTTTGCCACTCTAGATCCTATGATGGCACAAATTTGTTAAGATTCAATTTAATTAAATTCAGTAAACATTTATTAATTTTCTACTATAGTGAGCCTCCAAATATGTTGTACTTAAAAAATCACATGACCATGCCTAAATCTCTTGTGGATTGCATGTAACTTAAACTTATAATACATATATATATATATACATATATATATACATATATATATACATATATATATATATATATACACATATATATATACATATATATATATACACACACACACCACACATATATATGTATAGATATATGCATATATATCTATACATATATATATGTATACATGTATATGCATGCAGAGGTCTACAGACTCCCTTAATATCCCTTAATTCCTCATGGCAGACAATAATACTATGTTCTGAGCATGCAAAATTTGAAAACCACTCACCTACTATATGCAAAGTACTGTGCTAGGTGATGGTGATAAAAGAACTAACATGGAGCATCCCTCACTCTCAAAAGGCTTATTATGTTCTAACTGGGGGGGAGTATACATGTACACGAGTAAGTAAACACAAACTATATACAAAGTATTGTAAAATTCATGAGGAAGAGGGTCCTACTAAGGGGAATAAGGAAATGCTTATGTAGGAGGACTTATCAAAGGTCTATTTTGAAGGAAGCTAGGGATATTATGAAGTAGAGATGGGAAGGGAAGAGAGAACATTCCAGATACAGGGTTCCACTTTTTCAAAGGCACAAAAACAGGAGAAAAAAATATCATTTATAGGAAACAGTTAGCAGATCAGTTTTATTGGATCAAGGTGTGCATGAAAGGGATTAATATGAAATGAGACTGCAAAGGCTAAAGTTCTCAACTGTGCTAATCAAATTACATGATGAATGCCATATTATATTTGGCTTTGTGATGCTTTATTTAACCTAAAAATCTGCTGAAACCCAGCTTTTTTCAATTCAAAATCTGACAATTTTTCATCAAAGTATTTTTTTTGTCCTAGAAGCATCTGCAACAATCTGGAGTATAACCTTACTATAGATATACATATTTTCTCAGAGATTTCGGTGGTAGCATATGTTATGATTATATGTGGCATAGTTTCAATCTGCACTGAAAATAAGCAACATTATTAAGACTGTCACTAATACACTTCTTTATTAGGCAAGTTTAAGTCTTTCTACACCGAGGAGTAAGAGTAGCACTATACATCACATCTTTACATTCCTTAAGGTTGTTCCAACTGATCACAGAATCCTAGAATGACAGCATCAGGGTGGCCCTTAGAGGTCATCCAGTTTACACAAAACCTTCTACTCTATCACTGAAAATGCCAGTAACAGAGAGCTCACTGCCTAATTAAGCAACCTATTTCATTCTAGAATATGTTTAATTGGACCAAAGATACAGAAGAATACATTGTTTCTCACCATAAAGAACTTTCTAAGATATTTTTTATTTGAAGCAGCACAGAATATTTATCATCTCCTTTCCATGTGATGGCCATTCAGATGATAGAGACTTCAGCTAAATCCAAGAAGTATTTCAAGATTGCAGAAGAGCAAACATTATCCTATTTTCTCAAAAAGGAAGATAGTTTCTGCAAACTATAGGCCAGTGAATTTGACTTCAATTTCTGGCAAAATTGTAAGAATTTATTATTAAACAGATGGATAGTGAATGTGTACAAAAGGAAGTAGGGATCCTAGAGAATAAACATGGATTCTGCAAAAAACCCATCATGCCTGATAAACCTTCCTTTCTTCCTTTTTTGGACAGAGTTAATATACTGCTTAGTCAAGGGAGTATCATAGGTCTAATCTACCTAGATTTTAGCAAAATGTTAGCTAAAAGTATTTGATGCTATTTTTGCAAGAAAGATGAAGAAATGTAGATCACAGTATACCTGGATGGAATTAGAACTGGTTAAAGGGTTAGACTCAGAGAGAAATCTCCATTGATTCAATATCAGCTTGTAAGGAGGGCTCTAGGAGAGCTTCTTTGCTAGGTCCTAGGTTGATTAACATCTTCACCAGTGATTTGAATAAAACCGTTGACACCATGCTCATCACATTTGCAGGTAACACAAAGCTGGGAGTGAAAGCTAATATAATGGATGACAAAGTTGGTATCCCAAAAGATGAGACTTAAAACCATTGATCCAAATATAATATGATGAAATTTAATAAGGATAAGGATCAGGTATGAGGTTTAAAAAAGATGTCACAGGGGGAAGCTAGGTGGTGCACTGGATAGAGCTCCAGCCTTGGAGTCAGGAGGACATGAGTTCAAATCTGGCCTCAGACACTTGACACTCACTTGCTATGTGAACCCCAATTGTCTCACCAAAAAAAAAATCACATGTATAAGATAGGAGAGGCATCTTTAGAAATAAAATCTAGTGAATTGTAAACTTAATATGAATGAATGGTGAAATATTGGAATGGAATATAAAATGGATGGGATCTTGAGTTGCATTGAAAGGCTCCAGAAATAGCCCACTAGCCAGACCCAAACTGGAATACTATGTTCATTTCTGGTCCCCAGAGTTTAGGAAGAACTTTGGCAAGTCTGAAAACTTCTAGAGGGCAACCAGAACAGTGAAAGCTTTACAATACATGAAGAGGATTGGTCAAAGTAGTTGACAATGGTTAGACTGGAAAAAAGGCTTGAGAGATTTGTGCTGTATTCAAATACTTGAAGGATTATACAAGGACCATGGATTAGACTTGTTCTATTTTGGCTCAGAGGGCAAAAGGAGTAGAAATGGGCAGAAATTGCAAAGAGACAAATTTAGGCTTGATGTTAGGAAATCTTTCCTAACACAACAGACTTCCCAATAGGGGAGTTCTTCCAGCAAAGGTTGAATGATCTATTGGATATGTTGCATTGAGGATTCTTTTGCAGGTATGGATTATATTAGATGGCTATTGAGCTCCCTTTCCACTATAAAATTATCTGATTCTGTGAATCTTTTAATTTTCATACTGAATATCCTCATTTCATTCATCCCATTCTTCTATGACAGGAGGTCACGTTCTGTTCTATCCCCCATTTCCAACACACATAAGTTCCCATACACAACAAATTGGTTTATCTACATTGCATATATTCTTACTTGTCACTATCACTTTTAAAATATGATGCCAAGAAATTAGCATGCTAATATAGATATGATTTGACCAACAGTACGTAACGGGAATATTACCTCCCTACACTTTCAAACAATTATATTCTGTTAACAGTTTTGGGTCATGTTAGATTTTTGTGCTGCTATATCACCTGATTAATTTGAACTTCTAGAAATATCTAGTACAAAGTTGGTGACTAATAAATATTTGCTGACTGATTGATGTTGAGCTCGCCTTAATGTATAACTTCCATCTTTTTTCACACATACTATGCCTTAGCAAAGGTTCTTTCACACTGTAATGGTAGGATCTTTTTTAATGTGAGTGCCAGGTTTTACAGTAATATTTAATATATTTTATCTTATTCTATTGGGCTTATTATTTGAGCCTGTGAGCTCTTTCTGAACCCTAATTATGTTATCCAACATATTAGCCAATCCTCCCAGCTTCTTGTTATATTCAGTCTTGATAAACATGTCATCTATGCCTTCATCCAAGTCACTGATAAAAAATGAAAAGAATAGTGCCAGGAACAGATCCCTATAGCACCCCGCTAGAAATATTTCAGGCTGACATTAATCCATTATTCAACACTCTTGGTGTGGTTATTCAGCCAATTACTAATCCACCTAACTGTACTATCATCTAACAGACTTTTATCCATCTTGTCCACAGGGACATCACGAAAGAATTTGTCAAGTCCCTTGCCGAGATCCATGGATATTATGTTTATGACATTCTTCTGATCTATTAGTCTAGAAACACTGCTAAAAAGAAAAGAAAAAAGAAAATAAATTAATGTCTCTCAATAACTAAATATGGTCCACTTTTCTTAATCCTCTCCCATCCTCAGGGTACTTTCTCTTCTATTTTTTTGCGTGACATTGTTGTCTTTCAGCTTCTTCTAGCTGTCTGACCACTTCTTCTCATTCTATTTTTCTTTTTTTTTTTTTACAGGAAGACATTATTGAATAAAACAAGGTAAAATTGTGTGCATTAAGAAGGCCCATCCAGCCATGAAGGAGAAATGGAAAAATAAAGGGAGATGGTAGTAGAACAAAAGGAAGATTTTTTTCTCAAGAAATTAACTCAATGACAAAATAATATTATTTGCATTTTCAACCGATTAAGGAAAATATTTTCAGTTCCTTTGCATATTTGTTTATAAATATAACTTGTTCAAAGTCACAGAGCTAATTAGAGTCTATTAAGTCCAAATCATAGATTACTTGTTCAAGGTCATGCAGCTAAGAAGTGGCAGAGTTATGAACTCAATGGACTCTGGCTAAAGCCTCAAAGCCAGGTCTCTCGATTCCATCACAACCAGGGTTCTTACACTCCCTCATGTTGCCCCTGTTTCTCCAGTTTCTCAGTTTCAGCCCCTTGACTGTAGATGTTCCCAAAAACTTTGTCCTGGGAAATTTTCTCTCTTTAGGGTCTCTTGGTGATCTTACCAGTTTCCATTAAGTTCCATTATCATCTCTATGTTGATAAATCCAAAATTTTTATATCTATTATTAGTCTGTATCCTGAGCTTCAGTACCAAAAGGACAACTGCCTAGTGTACATCTCGTATGGCTATCGAAATTCAGCATATCTTCAGCACATGACACTTCCCCTCCCCCAAGTCTGCCTCTTCTCCAGACTTCCCTGTTTATTATTTTGAGGGCAGTCAACTCTTCAAGTTATCCTGGTTTTCAACTTTGGAGTCATCTTCATCTCTTCTCTCTCCCCCCTTCCCTACATCCAATCAATTGGCAAGTCTTATCAAATCTATACCCAAAATATCATGAATCCATCTTTTCTCTCCATTCAGAAAGCAAACAAACAAACAAACCCAACCACTGGGCCATAAAGCTCAGATTCTTATGACATCTATCCTGGACTATTTCAATAACTTCCTGTTTTCCCCTTTCCAATCAATCCTCTACATAGATGCCAAAATAATCTTTTCAAGGTACAAATCAGGCCATGTAAATCTCTTACTGAAGAAACTTCAGTATTTCCCAATAGCCTCTAGGATAACATTAAAGTTCCTCTATTTAATATTTAAAGTTTTTTATAATCCAGCTCCTTCCTCACTTTCTAGGCTAATTTTGCATGACTCTCCTTCATAGACATGACATTCCAGTCAAATTGGCCTACTTTCTGTTCCCCAAACTCAGCATTCCATTTCCCAAATTTGTGCCTTTCTACAAGTTATCCCCAATGCTTGTAATATAATTTATCATCAGCTCTCACTTTTAGAATCTAAATCTTCCTTCAAGGTTCAGTTCATGTCCCACATCCTACAAGAAGCCTTCCTGATTTCCCTAGTTACTAGTGTTCTCTCTCCTTAAATGGTATTATACTACATCAATCAATTGGTAAGCATTTGTTAATAGTGACAGTGCTTGGCATTGGGGGCACAAAGAAAAAAATGAAACAATCCCTGTCCTCAAGGAATTTTATATTCCATTGGGGGAGGCCATCTGTACACACATAAGTATATATAAAATAAACATAGTCCAAGTAAATACAAGGTAATCTGGGGGGTGGAGGCACTAGTAACTGAGGGGGATTGAAAGAGGTCTTGTGCAGAAAGGGTCACTTGAGCTGAGTTTTGAAGGAAACCAGGGGTTCTTCCTTCTTCTACGGCAACGAGGAGTGAGGAGGCAGTGCCTTCTGGAAGTAGAGATGGAATGTCATGTGTGAGGAACAGCAAGGCCACTACTGATGGATCATGGAATGAAAATAGGGAAGTAGCAAAACATAAGCCTAGAAAAGTAGATTGGAGGTAAAGTTTAAGGGGCTTTAAATGCTAACCAGAGGAGTTTATGCTTCATCCTAGAGGTAATAAAATATATTTTGGTAAACATATCTCCCTAGCGGAAGGTATTTATTGATGGCAAGGATTAGGTTTATTTTTGCTGCTGTTGTTATTGTTGTTTATCTTTGTATTCCCAACACTGAGTATATAGTGTCTTGCATGTATTAAGTGTTTAATAAATACTTGTTGAATTGGACTTCATTTGACTAGAAAGTATTTATTCTTTGTGAAACTATGCTGGGTCATGGTGATAACTACCTCTGTAAATGATTCTCAAATCAGTTACTTTAATCCATTATGCAGTCTGGGACAATGACCGTCAAGATTATTGCTTCATAGTTTGTGGAATCTACCTTCCTCCTTTCCCTTTGTGAAAATTTTGGAAACATGTACTTCAAGTATTTGGAGATGTAATTTGTCTGGACCAGAAGGCTTTAAATATTTTAGACCTTTTTATCACCTCTCTTTGGCTTCAATCTCCTCTATCTCTTCTCTCCTCTTCCTCTCTCTCTCTCTTCTCCCCTCCTCCCCACCTTCTAGATCTCCCTATATTTCCTAGGTTGGAAGTGCAGTAGCCACCTAGGGCCTGATTGCTGAATCTTCACTCTCTGTTTCTCACCTGGAATAGTTTGCTCTTCCTTAGGCAGATTGGTGCTCCCCCCCATACCCTCCACCCCACCCCACTTGGGGGCTTACCATATTGGTGACAATCTTAATGAGACGCTTCATAATCATAGCCTACTATAGCTCTGAACTTCTGAACTTAAGGAATCCATCAGCCTCAGTATCCCCTAGTAGTATGGACTTCAGGCCTGACACTAATGACTGACAGCAATTTCCTCTTAATTATATTTTTTCCTACCCTTTTCTCTCTGAAGAGCATTCTCTATGACAAGAAAATGGAATTGCATTTCTCTCTATCATCTATTAACATTCCACCATCCACCTCAAGATATGGGTCTATGTCTTGCTCTTTTGGCCCCTAACACAGATATATTAAAAACAAAAACAAAAAATCAAAATAAGACAAAACAAAAACCTGTTTTTAAATTCGGCATTTTTCTTTTTTACAAGTTCCTATGGGGTAGGGTGCTGGAGAGCAGTTAGCCCTCTTGACACTATTCTCGTAGATCTATGACAATCCTATATTGTTGCTTGGTTCTGTGTTCCCAATTCCATATTTTTTATGTTTTGGCTGTAGTATAGCTGAAAGAGCACTATAGCTAAAGTCGGAAGATCCATGTTTGAACTCTAGCTACGCATCTTACAAGCTGTGGGAGCTTGGATAAATCAACTATCTCTAGGCTTCACTTTCCTCATACATAAAATAAGGAGTCTGGACTAAATGATTTCTAAGGTTATAAATTTGTAATTCTTTGGGCAAGTAAATTAAACTCTCTGTCTTAACTTCCTCACCTTTAAAATGGGAAAATATTTCTACTTATGGAGAGCAGAAGAATTCATGACCAAACAGGAGATAGAGAACATTATGAAATGCAAAATGGATAATTTTCATTACATTAAATTGAAAAGTTTTTGCACAAACAAAGCCAATGCAACCAAGATTGGGAGGGAAACAGAAAACTGGGAAAGAATTTTTACAACCAGTGTCTCTGATAAGGGCTTCATTTCTAAAATATATAGAGAATTAAGTCTATGAGTCATTCTCCAACTGATAAATGGTCAAAGGATATGAACAGGCAGTTTTCAGATGAAGAAATTAAAGCCATCCATAGTCATATAAAAAAAAAAAGCTCTAAATCACCTTTGACTAGAGAAATGCAAATCAAAACAATTCTGAGGTACCATATCACACCTATCAGATTGACCAACATGACAAAACAGGAAAATGATAGATGTTGGAGAAGATGTGGGGAAATTGGAACACTAATGCATTGTTGGTGGAGTTGTAAAATGGTCCAACCATTTTGGAGAGCAATTTGGAACTATGCTCAAAGGGCTATAAAAATGTGCATACCCTTTGACTCAGCAATACCACTTCTAGGGCTGTATCCCAAAGAAATCATAAAAATGGGAAAAGGACCCACATGTACAAAAATATTTACAGCAGCTCGTTTTGTGGTGGCAAAGAATTGGAAATCGAGGGGATGCCCATCAATTGGGGAATGGCAAAACAAGTTGTGGTATATGAATGTAATGGGATACTATTGTGCTATAAGAAATGACTGAATAAGCAGACTTCAGAAAAACCTGGAAAGACTTGTACGGACTGATGCTGAGTGAAGTGAGCAGAACCAGGAGAACATTGTACATGGTAATAGCCATGCTGTGCGATGACTAATGTTGATAGACTTAACCCTTCTCAGAAATGCAAGGATCTAAGACATCTCCAAAGGTCTCATGATGGAAAATGCTATCCACATCCAAAAAAAGAACTATGGAGTTTGAATGCAGATTGAAGCATCCTTTTTTTCCTTCTGTTTTGTTTCCTTTTTCTGATGGTTCTTCCTATTGGTTCTAATTCTTCCTTACAAAATCAGTAATGCAAAAATATGCTTAATAGGAATATATATGTATAGCTTATATCAGATTGCATACCATCTTGGGGAGGGAGGTGGGGAAGGAGGGTGAGGAAAATGTAAAGCTCAAAAGCTTATGGAAGTGATTGTTGATAAATCAAAATAAATTAATAAAAAGTCATTTAAAAAATAATATTTCTACTACTTACCTTACACTGTGAACAAAGGGCATTTTAAAATTTTAAGCACCTAACATCTAATTAGGTACATTTTAATTATGAGTTCATGTTGTTGTAGAGGGAAAAGGAATTTCACAGGTCACCCAATCACCTTATTTTTTTCCAATCACTTTATTTTGTAGATAAGGAAAGTGTAGCCAAGACAGGTTAAGTGCATTGCCCAAAATTGCGTAAATAGTGGGAGAACTGGAATAAGACCCTAACTCTACTGATTCCAGGTCTAAGGTGCTTTCCATTACACTATTCTGCGATCAAGTTATAAGTGCCTTTACTAAAAAGGCACTTACCTTTACTTTGCTTTTTCTGGAGTTTCATATGTTCCTTTTCTTACTTAAAACCAATTTTTTTTTAAATGAAGCATTCAAATCTAAAAATAAGTATTAGATATGGTGATGGGTGGTAATTTAGAAAGAGAAGATAAAAGTTACCTGTCCAAATAAATCTCAAAGAGGAGGCCATGTATTGTTATATAGAAACACAGTATTATTTGCACTAGAGTATGGAAAAAAGCAATTTCATTGGATAACCCTGGATTGGGACAATGCTATTTTGTGGGGACTTTTTGGAGGGAGGTCATGGAATCATAGATATCTAGTCCAACTTTGAGGAAAATCCCTTGAGGCCTAGAGAGGTTAAGAGATTTGCTTTGGCCAAGGTCACACAGGTAGTGAGTGGCAGAGTCAATATTTGAATCCAAGTCTCATGTAAGTTTATTTTAGGGTAGGGAGAGAACCATAAGCATGAGTGCAAATTAATTACAGGGAAATTTTTATCAGAATTATGAATATGTAATAGCTTTAGTTTAAAATATCATAAATCCATTCTGAGGCAGCTAGGTGGAGTAGTGGATAGAGCATCAGATCTGGAGTCAAGAAAGACCTGAGATTAAATTTGGCCTCAGAAAGCTCTGTGACCCTGGGTAAGTCACCTAACTCTATTTGCCTCAATTCCTCATCTATAAAATGAGCCTGAAAAGGCAATAGCAAACCAATCCTGTATCTCTGCCAAGAAAACCCCAAATTGGGTCACAAAGAGTCAGACACAACTGAAATGACTCAAAAATAACAACAATAAATTCATACTGCTCCTTCATGTGCTTAGCTAGTATACAAATGTCAAAGACAAAGAGAGGGGGACTTTTTTCTTAGTATCATTGCTAGAATTAATTGTAGAAGGATATGTCACTTATTGAACTTTCATAAATAAATAAGACATTCATAAGAAGAAGAATCGTCCCTCAAATGATAAATAGGGATATAAATAGGCTATTTTCAGGGAAAGATTTCCAAGCTATCAATAATCACATGAAAAAAAATGTTCCTTATCATTATAATGATCAGAGAAATGTAAATTAGAACAAATTGAGGTTCCACTTCACTACCACCAGATTGGCAAAGTTGCAAAAAGTAATATGACAAAAATTGGAGGGGCTGTGTGAGAAAACAGGTAAACTAATGTACTGTTTGTGTAGCTATGAACTGCCATTCTGGAAAGCAATTTGGAACTATGCCTCCCAGATACTAAATTGTGCATACACTTTGACCCAGAAATACTATCGCCAGCCTATACCCTAAAGACATTAAAGTATGGGGAAGGGACCCATGTGTATGGAAATATTTGTGGCAATTCTTTTTGTGATGACAAAGAAATGGAAACTAAGAAGTACCTCGTAGTCGCAGAACGGATGAACAAATTGTTACATGAACATAATGCAATGCTATTGTGCTCTAAGAAATGAAAGGGATGGCTTCATAGAAACATGGGAAGAATTACATGAACTGATACAGAATGAGGAGAACAACTTATATCATAATAACAGTACTGCAAAGATAAATGACTTGAAAAGATCTAAGAACACCGACTGATGCAATGGCCAGCCACAATTCCAGAGGCAGGGTGCAGAATGGGACTTTTTTTTAAGACATGGCCAATGTGGGAAGCTATTTTGCTTGACTATGCATATCTGTAATGGGGTTCTCTTGTTATTTTTTTCTCCTTGTTCTTTCTTTTTTTTTCTAATTAAAAGGGATGGGAGTAGGAAGGAGAGAAAATGTGGTTTTGTTCCTTAAAAACAAAATAAATTGAGGATAAGTATGTCTTACATAAATGCCTATAAATGTATATGTCTGGATATGAGTATGACTACAGATATCTAAGTATGTGCATATAAGTGTACATATGTATGTGTATGTGCACATACACATCTTTGGGTATATATGTGTATGTATGTGTGCATGTATGTGTATATACATGCATATGCATGCACACACACATACATAGCTGTGCTTAATTGTAAATTCTTGCAGCAGGGGAGGGAGAAAGTTGGGGAAATGAACTAAGTAAAAAGTGCTCAGCAGAGAACAAAAGAAAACTTACAAAGAAGCAAAAGATGGACAGCTCTAAACACAATGTGTAGTATTTATTAATCTAGGATTTCTTGAAATAGAAATTTATTGCTGTATATTTTGAATCCTCTCTCACATTCTGCAGTGCACACAGCAACGCTTTCTTTTTCTGTTCTTATTTTGTATTTAAGTTTTAATATTTAATTTCATAATGTTTCTTTTTCTTTTCTTATTATGTATTTAAGCTTTTATATTTAAGTTTAAAATAAATTAAAAATAAATGAAATAAAAAATAAGACATACAAATTATTGTCTGCATTTGTTATGTACAATTCTATAGGGTATAGAACTGGAAGAGATCTTATCAATCATCTAGCGTTCTAGCCCATACCCCTCTTCCTGTATAGATGAACAAAGTGGGGCCTCAGAGGAAAAGTAATTTATGTAAGGTAGCAAGCACAAAATTGAGATTTGAATCCAAGTCTTCAGAGGCTATTTTCCATAACAATATGTTGATTCCACAAGATGGTGGCCAGAAATACATGGGTGCTGGGATTGTTTAGACACCTTGTATGTTGAGTCACCCCAAAGTTTTGGCAAGAGGAATAGTTCTCTTGCTAGTTGAAGCTAAAATATAGGTATCACATCCTTTCAGCTTTATTTCTGAGTTCTTTCATTTAATGCTATCTTTCATTTCAGAAGAAATGATGCTAGCAACCTCCCATGTAGCAGAGCTAAAATTTGAATTATTTCCTCCATAGTGATGATGGATTTGTACTATTTATTCCATTTTTTTTTCATTCAGGTGCCCATAGGGACAATAGCAAGCATTTGTGAGATGAATGGTCAGGGTTAAGGGTGTATGGTCTGTGACTATGAAAATAAAACAGAAATCATTTGTCCACATGGATATTGGCTCCAGGGCTTTAGCTGACTGAATTCTAACAATCTGATTTAAATGGCAATATGACTTTAACTCAGTAATTCAATATGAATTTATTAATCCCCTAGTATTTGCAAAGTACCGTGCAAGATGCTGCAGACACAAATATGAGAATTAACATAGTACCAGTGCACAAGGAATTTAAAGTCTAATACTGAGATATAATATGTATACAAATAAGTGTGAAAAAATCAAAACGTAGTAAGGGCAAAGGAGACCTTCCTTAGCTCTTTGTCTTGCCTTGCTATGATGCACTTGGAAGGAGAGTTGATGAGGCCAGGCATGGGCCATTGTTTGGAAGAGTCTAAGGGGCACTTGCCCAGGGTATGTGAGCAAGACCACTGGTACCCTGCTGATAGGACAAAAGAAACTCAAGACTATTGAGTAACAGAGATTTAGGGAGTATAGACTCTCACTTGAGGAGTGATGCCTCTTCATAAATATATAAATGAGCCATGAGACCAGCCTACCCCTGCCCATCTCCCCTCTCTCCTCTCCCCTTTCTCTCTGTCTCTGTTTCATCTCTCATCTGTTCTCTTTTTTCTCTCTTTGTTTCTTCCCTCCCCCCCCCACAGCCTCTCTGCTGTATCTTCAGACATCTTTAACCTTAACAAGGGTCACCTTATTGTTATGAGCAAATGGTGTGAGGATGAATTCTTCTGTGATTTGTGCAGTGACATACTGCCTTTCTCAACTGATTAATTAAAATAGCTCATGAAAGCCAACTGATTTACTGAGAGCTCACTAGCACCATTGAATCCAAGAGGCAATCATATTGATGTGCACTAATATTAGAGTTAAATCACTGAGCAATGAATCTTTTGAACTGTGGACAGTCACAAGCTTTTAGGAAGGTTCAGAGCTTTCAAAAGAAGCAGTTGATTGCCCTTTGGGAACTTCCTGACAGACTTCATAGGATTTGTTTCCATTTCTATTGGGAAACACAGGAAAAAGAAACCAAGGGAATTGAACAGGGACAGAAAATATTATAATTCTAATAATGTCTATCTGGATGAAAGATTTACTTCAACCATTCAAAAATTTAAACTCAGCTTTTTTTATTATTATTTAGCAATTACACAGCACTTTATGAAATCATACTGTCTTTCAATGGCTCCCCAGAGACAAGGGAAACACTGTTATGAGTAGGCTTTCATACACGCAGATCGATCTCTCTCTTTCTCTCTCTCTCTCTCTCTCTCTCTCTCTCTCTCTCTCTCTCTCTCTCTCTCTCTCTCTCGCTCTCGCTCTCGCTCTCGCTCTCGCTCTCGCTCTCGCTCTCCTTCCCCCCCTCATCTGTTGGACCTCATCCATGCTGAGGTCTAATTAGGCTGCTTAGTATCCAGTCATTATATAACCATAAAATACCACAAAATGTGGGGATGCAGAAGCAGAAAAGAGAAAATAAGAAGGTAGGAAAACCAACCTAGAGTAATATAAACCACAGACAAGGATTAGATTTGGCATAGCTTCACGGTATTTCACATTAGGTACCTTAAAATGAAAGAAAAGGAATTTTCTTTAGGGGAAGAGGAAGAAGGGGGTGGGAGTCAGCTGCAGTGCAGGAGAGAGAAAGAGAAATTTTATGGCCTTAAGGATATACCTACATACAGAAAAAGTTCAACCATTTTCATCAAAATGACAACTCAATTCAAATAACTACTAAATAAAGGGACAAAATTCATCTAGACTGATTGTTAAAAAGACAATAAAAATGGCTAATTCATTAATACTATTTAGAAATAACCTAGTGGATCTCAGTAAGAAACTAAACAACAAATGTTATCTTTTCATTCCTTCTTTCTTTCCTTCTTCCCTCTCTCTTTCTTTCCTTCCTTCCTCCACCCCTCTCCACCACCCTAAATGTATTGTGTGCCTAGTTATGCAGGGTCCACCACACTTGGTGTTGAGACATCATCAATAAATCAAAGACCCTGACCTCAAGGAACTTACAGACATTTTCTCTTTCTAACTCCCATCCTTTTCTTGAGGATGCCACCATTCTTTCAGTAACACAGATGTATCACCCTTCCTTGCATCCAACGGTGTTGTGAGATGAGATACTAAGCAGCCTAACTGGACACAGATCAACATGTCCAACATCAACATGGATGAGGTCCAAGATAATAGATGTTAAGACACTTTGCCAAGCTTAAAGCACTATATAAATGCTAGTTATTAGTATTACTGTTAGCTTCCAGACACTGGGCCTCCAGTCTCATGATGACTTCATTCCTTGAACTTTTTACTGCTCTCCTGCTGAGCTCAAAAAAAATGTTTCCAGAGTAATACAAAGGTATGCTGGTAAATGTTCAACAACCAGACTCACTGGGAGAATGTATACATACTTAGAAGTTTTATTTGTATTATTAACCCTTTTTAAAGTAAAAAAAACCCAATAAAACAAGAAATCAAGGCTTGATTTGAAGTGATTGCTGATTTGGGGAGTATAAATGGTCACACCATGGATTTAGAGATCTGTTCTCTCAAGCCAGTTAGAGCTGACACCAGAATACCTGAGGATTCTAATTAGCTGCCAAATCTCATTGATTTCACCTATCCAATATCTCTTACTTCTGTCCTCTTCTCTGTGTTGTTGTTCAGTTGTTTTCCAGTCGTGTCTGATACTTTGTGACCCCATTTGGGTTTTTCTTGGCAGAGATACTGGAGTGGTTGGCTATTTCCTCCTCCAACTCATTTTATTCATGAGGAAACTCAAGCAAAGAGGGTTAAGTGACTTATCTAGGGTCACACAGCTAGTAAGTGTTTGAAGCCTGATTTGAACTCAGAAAGATAAGTCTTCCTGACTCCTAGCCCAGCACTCTATTCTCTGTGCCACCTAGTTGCCCTCTCTTTTCTCTCATTCATACCCCAATTACCTTAGAGCAGTCCTTTATCACCTCTGCCACTTACTATTGCAATAGGCTCCCAATTGATCTCCTTTCCTCAAGTCTTTTCTTCCTTTAACTGAACTTTCCCACAGCTGACACACTAACCTTCCTAAAGTACAGCTTCAACCATGTTGCTCCCCTACTCAGAAAATTTCAGTGGCTTCCCAGTAACCTTTAGGATGTCTTTGGCATTTAAAGGTCTTTGCAGTCTAGTTCCATCCTATTTTTCCATTCTCCATCATGCACTGCAGCCAAATTGGTCTACATGGTGTTCCTCATAAGTGACATTTTGCCTCTTCTTCACCCCTTTGCAAAGTCTGTCACCCATGCCTACAATACACTCCCTCCTCACCTTCCCACTCTTCAAAAGCCAGGTCAAGTTCCAGCTCCATCAGGAAGGCTCTTCTGGAGCCCCAAGGTGTTAATCTCCTATTTCCAAAATTAAGCTATTTTGCATATATACTGTTTTTACTTACATGTGAATGTGTTCTATTTCCTCAGTAAAATCTAAGTTCTTTGAGAGCAGTGAAATAAACATACTAAGTGCCTATCATAGTGGCTGGCCCATTAGAAGCATATATAAATACTTGCTAATATTTTATTATTATTGCTATTGTTATTATCATCATATTTCTTTTTGCATTTGTACCTTTATTGCTTAGCACAATGCCAGGCACATGCAAGGTGCTGAATAAATTTCTTGTTAATTAATTCTACCTTCTCCCTTGTTCAAAGCTTTTTATTTCTTCATCATCATCAAATTAAGATTTGAAAGGAGTCTGAGAAACTATGAAGTTCAACCCCTTATTTTACACCATTGGGAAAAAAAGGCACATAAAGACGGAGCGATTAACCCTAGGTCACAAAAGTAATAACTAGCTGTTATTCCAGAGACTTACTGAGCCGCTACTTCAGACCGGCAGCTCAACTCAGATGTGGAGGTATAAACAAGCATCGCATTCACTGCAGGAAGAGATGGAGCATTTCAATTAGTCCCCTGCCCTGCGGGTCTTGAAATTAGCACATTTCCAGCCTTCAGGATTTTTGAGGGGTTTTGTGGGCTAGTGTTGGAAGGGAAATTGGGGTTGAAAATTACACAGGAAAAATTTACAAAGTTACAGAATTAGTACGAGCACCCTAGAAGAAAACTATCATTTATTAAGTACCTACTTTGTGCCAGGCACCCTGCTAAGTGATATACACATATTATCTCATTTGATTCTTACAATAACCCTGCAAGGTTAGTTCTGATATTATTAACCCCATTTTACAGATGAGGAAACTGAGGCACAAAGCTGTTAAATGACTTGCCCAGAGTCACCCAGCCAACAAGCCTCTGAAGCTGGATTTGAACTCAGGTGTTCCTGATTCCAGGCCTTATGCTGTAGCCACACCTAGCTGCCTCTAGTACTCTGGTCATCGAAGCAACTGAAACCAAGAGTTCAAGCCTTGGTATTTGCTTAGAAGCACTTTTTAATCCTCTCTGAACTCCCTTTTTCGTTGCTTTTTCTCTACATCGCCTGGCCCCAGTCAGTTGCTGGATCACATTCTAGGTTTTCTAGGAATGTTTCTTGCTGTTCTCTGAAGTCAACATTCTGCCTGGGCTGTACTGCAGGCCTTCAGTGTAACTCCCCTCTTACCTCAGCCTCTTAGGATCTTCAGCATCCTCCAAGACTCCATTCAATTCCAGCACCACTTCTAAAGCAAAGACTTTCCCAGTTCCCCTGCTGAGAGTGCTCTCTCTACTCTCCAGTTATCTTATATTTATCTGTGCATATGTTGTATCTCCCTCAATGGAATACAAGCTCTTGGAGGGAACAAGTTGCTTTTTTTTTTTTAATTTGTCTTTGTATTCCCAGCTCTTAAACACAACACATGCACATAGAATGTGCATTATAAATGTTGAACTGAATGTCTAGCTCGAGAGTAGATTCTATTTGGCTGTTAGGTTACTCAGAACATAAAATCGGATTTTCAGTATTATCTCTGAGTACAGGGCTATGGACTTATGGAAGCCCCTTCCTACAAGAGCCCGCTTCTGACTTTTAGACCATCCTGAAAGGACCTTGCATCTATCTCCTATAGTAGGGGTAGGTAAACCATGGCTTACATGCCAAATTTGCTCACCCCATCCCCTTCCTTGTTTTTTGTGGACATTTCTAAATAATATTTAATTTAATATTTAATTTTAATTTAATTTAATATTCAATTTAATATTTAAAAGTATGAAAACCATTCTTAGTTTGCTTACAAAAACAGTCAGTGTGCTTCTTGCCACATTTTGCTGACCCTTGTTTTAGATTACTGGTTCTGCAATCAGAGGATCTGAGTTCAAATTTCACCCAGATATTTACTACTTCTATGATAGGCAAGTCACTTAACAATCAATCGAAATGTATCTATTAAGTACCTCCTAAGCTCCTAGCACTTTGCTAGGCCCTGGCAAATTATTACAAATAATGAAATAATCCTTACTCAAAAGGAGTTTACAGAAAAATAGCAAAGACAAGTACATATTAAAATATATATAGCATAAATGTGAAGTATAATAAATATGATACATAATTATATAATAAAAATGTATAATATATAATAAATGTGTTATATATAACTGTTATAATATGATAGATATAGCATATACTATATAATAAATAGAATATCTATATAATAAATGTAAGAATTTTATATATATATATGTATATATATATATATATATATATATATATATATACATATATATATATATATATATATATATGAAGTAGCAAATATTATAGGGTAGCTTTGGTTGGAGGACACTAGCATTTAAGGGGATCCGGAAAAGCTTCATGCAAATAATCGCTCAGAGACGATAGATGAAGTATTGGCTATTCTATGAGGAACAAAGAGAAGACCCATTATCCTCACTGGACCTCAGTTTTCCCATCTAGAAAATGGGGGTGATAAACTATTGAGTTCTGAGGTTCGAACTCTGGATTTATGGTCATATGATCATCTTAATGTCTATGGGCCTCCAGTCCTACCTTTACCCAAGACTTCCTGGCTAAGAAGGGTTATAACCTATCCCTCCCTATTTGACCTTTAAGAATTCCCCACTTGGGTTTCAGATATCCTTTCATGACATGAAGGAACCTACCTACTCTATTTATCAGTGATTCTGTCCCCTGAAAGTCTTAATTCACTTGTTTTTCCTACTGTTCGGTTTGACTGAAGCATATTCACTAGCTATTTATCAAACACGGCCATACACTTTAGGTGAAGCTTAGTTTCTTAGTTTACTGCCATAGATTGACATATGCGCCTTGTCTTCCCAAAAGGCAACATGCTCAGACACAAGAGGCCTAGGTCACTATAATCCTACTTATTCAATGTATTCTCTTTTTCTTAGCAAGGGTCAACAGCTAACTCTCATTTTCTTCCCATTCAAAGCCTATGACTGCTATCTCACCATCAACCAAGTCCCTATTTCCAGTCTCCATACTAATTTATTCTTTATCTGAGATATCAGACTAAGCGCTTTTGCTCAGAAACAGCAGAAAGATCACTGACCTTGGAGTAAGAAGACCTGTGTTTAATCATTGGCTTTGTGATATAGTAGCTACCTCATCTGGAAAACAAGAGCATTGAACTAGACAACCTCTAAGATCTCTTTCATTTTTGACAAAAGGTTCAGAGCTTTCAAAATAAGCGGCTGATTGCCCTCTGGGAACTCCCCGCCAGACTTCATAAGATTTATTTCCATTTCTGTTGGGAAACACAGGAAAAAGAAACCAAGGGAATTGAACAGACATAAAACACTGTAGGTGAGAATGACTAAGGTAGTAAATTCCAACAACTTTTCTGCCTAATGCTTAACTTTTGATGACACAAAATCTAAATAGAAGAAAGATTCCTCCTAAATGCTGAGTTACTCCATGTAATCTTGTCATTGTGCTGGTGACCCCAAATCCTTGATACTGAAAAGTCTCCTAAATGAGATATATAGTCATCCAAAAGGGTTCTACCTAACAATCCACATGGGAAAAGTCAAGTGGATGAAGAATGCCTATTGGATATCCTATAGATATGTAGTTAGATGGAATTCTTTATATTGAGCTAATCCATTAGCACATGTCATCTTAAATGAATACCAAAGATAGATAATTAATTGGGCCTAGAATTGAATAAGAGGAAGACGGTAGGAAGAAATGTATTTGGGAAATGCCAAGATTATGTCTGAAACAAAGGACACCTTTTCAATCCCAATATTCTTTCAAAGATTCTATGGGACTGCCATTCATAGACTATCACATTTTTTGGCAAATTAAAGTTGTAAGTCACCTAAAGATCAATGGAGAGACATAATGTCTATGAATAGGCTATAATGTATTTCCAGTGAAGAATCGCACAGTAGTAGTGGCTTAAAAGGTTTCATCAAATAGATATATGACCAGAAGAATATTATTAGAATGTAAACATCTTGAGAGCAGAGCCTATATCTGTTTTACTTGTATTGCCAGTACTTAGCACAGTGGCACCTAGTAAGTATTTGATACATGCTTTTCATTTATTCATTATAGTGAGAGTAATGAATAACAGATGGACAGCCTGTATGCTCCATGTAATGGAAAGAGATGTAAAGAAATGTCTCCAGCATGTGAATGGACCTTTTGAAGAGGATTTACAGGAGGACATGGACAAGAAGTGTAGCACAGAATGATAAAAAGTGGATGGGTTATAAACTGCACCTTTGGAGTGAATACCCACATTGAAGTACCAAAGAATCAGAGTCCATTTATTTAAATGGATACTTTTTCCTTTATCCCTTAGAATGTAGAATGCATACAATAACTAACTGCATGGGTACTTATTGAATTTTGATATGTCCCTAATTCTATAAAAAAAAAAAAGAAAGAAAGAAATCCCAACAAGCAAAAGGAAATTTGGGAAGAATATTTCTATACTTATTATAATATCTCCTCTTGGGGTTACTCCACCCTTAACTTGAACTTACACTCAACGGTTTGGTCCTCCAGCTAGTATCTTAAATTTCAAAAGGTACACTTCACTACTAAAATTATTACATGAAACCTCACAGGCAGACTCTTCTTTATTAATTAGTAGTAGATTCAATTAGTTCAAAGCAAAGGCACATAGCATAGTAATAGCATTAGCTATATAATATTCCCTCCATAAACGTGGAGTGCATTCTCCCAAGAGGCCAACAAGAAGGGTAGGTGTAAACTTAGAGTATGCGTATAGTGAGGCAAACATGTAGGGAGTACTTGTGGCCAAGGAGACTCATGCGCCTTGAATTCTTCAGGGTTCTGATGTTCTTTCTTCTCATGCTGTCTTTACACTGTCTCCCCATTCTCCACAATATTCCTGCTGGGTTACTCCAATTAGTTTCCTGGTTCTACTCTTCCTTGCAGCTCAGATCCCAAACACTTGGATTATTTGCTCCTTAAAATTCACATTTGGTAATCATTTTTTGCTCCCAAGGGCCACACTTTGAAGCTGCTTCCTATCCTGTCTACCTCTCTGTCTCTTCTGCCTGCTGAATACAATGTTTCCTGCTAGGCAGTTATCTCCACAATACCATAAGGCCAGAAAGAAGGGAAGGAGAGAGAAATCCTTACTCTCCTCCTTACTGTTACCTTCTGGTAAAGGCTCAGGGTTCACATTCTAGTAAAGGCCCTGCCTTCCTAAATTTTGTCAGCCATATAAAGGGTTGGCAAGATTAGCTTGTTAAAAGCAAAGTAGAATCTTGGCTAGTCCTTGCCCAGCCAATAGCACTGTCCTTCCAACTCCATCAGGAAAACTTCTTCATACCTTAGAAAGGGACAACTTTGTGGGTCCACACTACAAAAACTATAGCTAAGGAACCCTAACAATTCACTTACTTTAATAATCAGCAAGTAAAAGCCATTAACTCAAAGCAAAGGCATTTACCAAGATGGCATAGTAATAATAGTAACTATATGATATTCCCCCCATATACTTGGGGCACACTCTTCCATAAATGTATACAAGGTTAGGGAGAAAATGGGCAAAAACTTGGAGTGAGGCACACACATAGGGAATGCAAGTGGCCACGGCAACTCATCACTCGAGTTCTGCAAGACCTTGATGATATCTTTTCTCCTCTCAGGATAACCTCCCACTGATCTTCGTAATTGCATTGTCTTTGATGAAGAGGTCACCCAGATGTGTTCCCTAAGCCTGCTCCTTTCTGCAGATCAGTCCCCAAATATAAGGGATAATTGTTCTTGAATCCACAATTGACTCTGTTCAGTGCTGGGGATCAAGCGATCAAGATTCTTGGAACTACTTCCTGCCCCACCTGTCCCTCCACTCCCTACCGAATGCATTCTCCTAGTGGGTGAGTAGCACTACTTCAAGACAATATGTCTGGTAGAGGCAGAGGTGGAGAAGAGAGTGAAATTTCTCCCTCTTGCTTGCCTTCTTATATATAGATGGATAGAAGTTATATGCAACAAATCCACTTTCCAGCTGAACTCTCTTGATTGCCTGCAGGACCAAAAAGCTTAGCTCTTCAAAAGCCAGCAATGGTTGGGTCAATCTTTGGCTAGCCAAAGGGACCCATCAGGGAGATTTCTTTACAATTTTTAAAAGGATACCTGGGCATCAAAATATCCTTGCACTTCCTTCGACACATATGCCTCCATATCTGTATCATCTACCCCTAAATTTGATTACATCTCTAAGAACAAAGCAAGGACCATCCTTTATCCTCCTCCTACCTACATTCCTAAACGAAGGGTTTAGGTCAAATCAATGGAATTATACAAAAGAAATAAATAATGACAATGTTGGAATCATAGAACCTTAGGTCTAGAAGGGACCTGAAGAGGTGCTTGTCCCATGGCAAGGGAATTTGCTCAAGGCATTCCAGAAAACAAGTCATCTATGGTTTTGTCTATTAAATTCCACACCACAAAGAATTGGAAATTGTGGGGATGCCCATTAATTCGGGAATGGCTGAACAAGTTGTGGTATATGAATGTAATGGAATACTATTGTTCTATAAGAAGTGATGAGCAGATGGATTTCAGAAAAACCTGGAAAGACTTACATGAACTGATGCTGACTGAAGTGAGCAGAAGCAGGAGAACACTGTACACAGTAACAGCAACATTGTGTGATGATCAACTATGATAGACTTAGGTCTTCTCAGCAATACAATAATATAAGACAATTTCAAGAGGCTTATGATAGAAAATGCTATCCACATCCAGAGAGGGAACTATGGAGTCTGAGTGTAAATTGAAGTATTTTAACTTTTTTTTGGTTTTTTTTTTCCTTTCTCATGGTTTCCCACTTTTGTTCTTATTCTTCTTTCACAACATGACAATATGGAAATGTGTTTAACATGATTGTACATGTATAACCTATATCAGATTACTTGCTGTCTTGGGGAGGGGGAAAGGAAGGGATGAAGGGAGAAAATTCTGGAACTCAAAATCTTGCAAAAATGAATGTTGAAAACTATCCTTACATGTAATTGAAAAAAAATACTATTAAGTGTAAAAAATATCCACACCAATTTGACTGTTCTGTCAAAATAGCTGATGTTCTAGTCCCATATAAACACAGTCTAAGTCTCTTTAAAATTCCCAGTGAAGAATTTCTCTATCATTTCCTTTGGTAGCCCATTCCAGGGTCTAGCAATCAGTAAATTCTTCCTGCTGCTAATAAAAATTTAGGTCTATTTTTCCCTTCTTATACCCAGTGGAAAGAGGAAAGCCACTCACTGGCACTCATCTAGTACCCCTTACTATATCTGAAGGTTGCCATTAAATTCCTTAACCTTCTGAAATGCCAGGGAAGATGTTTTTAAAAGTCTCTATTGCTGCACAACTGAAGTTCCTTTAAGAATCATTCACCCATGACAATATTGAAGGGCATTTTTTTCCCCCAGAGGAATCTGCCCTTCATCCAATGGAAGGATGAAGCATTGTTTTGTATGGGGGGGGGAAGAAAAATCAATGCATATGATCCTGACTATTTAGAAAGGCAAAACAGCTAAAAAAAATTCCAAGAAGAGATTTGATCCAAATTTAGAAACAAGTACAAGTTCAAAGTATCTGTCTGGAGGGTCAAATGGCACCTACAAGGTAGCATCCAATCAGATCTAGTTAACCTAAATCCAGCTACAAAATCAATAGTACATATGTCCTGTCAGAGCAGTACTCACATAAATCTTTTAAACAGCAGACATATTGATAAATTAGGTATGCACTAATGTTATCTGACGATTTCACAGATAAGGAAAGCACATTTTGTTGCATACATACATTAAAGCCAGCAGTAACGGGTTCCTAGAGGAAGATATGGACAAGGAGTAGAGAATATAGCATTTGTTGGGGAAAATTTGTACTGGTTTTTGCATCAGTACTTCTTCAAGGATCTGTGATGTTGGTGTGGATATTCCCTCCACTGACACAGATTGCAACCCTTCCGTAACCTGATAGATGGTCTTGAAGTGTTTTTGTAGCTAGAAAAAATTTATCTCTCTGGGCCCAACCTGATATATTTGGTCCATTTTATTTTAAGGTAAATAGCAACTTGGCATTTGGTCAGCATTATAGTATAACTCTTGTGTCAGAGTTTCTCATGGTAAGAAAGATCCAAGGGTACTTTGGGAGAGTTTCTCATTGTTTCAGCTCAGAGACCTAATCCAGGAACCCTAAGGAAATCCACATATAGTAGCCCACCTCCCAGTATTTAAAGAATGAATTCCCACTTGCCAGTTATTGCCATTTGCCAAACAATAATGTAGAGGGAAATTTTTATCTTTTTTTAGAGGAGGAAAAAAACAAGAACAGAAAACACTTGAATGAGCAAGCATTTGTCCCAATCCAGTTACTTACCGACCTGAGAACGTGTGGTCCTCTGTAACTCTAGTAGCCAGCAGATATTTTGGACATTGCTCTCCCTGGCAATCTGATATCTGCAAACTGCTCCCCATCGTTCTTAGCAGGGTCCAGGAGCAGGAATGGTTCTCTCTTTGGGGTCAAGATTCTTTTATAGTTTTCTGTTGCTCCCAGGTATGTTTGTATCTTGCTCAGCCATGCAAGGCTACCAACACCTTTCTTGGCAGCAAGACTTCTGTCACTTGTAGGATCTTGGCCAAAAAAGGGGAAAAACTTAGGAGTTCTCCATTGTTGGAAAGAGGTTCAGGAATCTAGGCAGGACTTGAAAGTGCTAATGATTCAGTATCAGACCACAGACTTTTTAAAATTTTAATTTAATTTTTTTTAATTGAGCCCAGCCTGCTGTGCCACTCTTTGCATCAGTTTGTGGACACACAACTTCTCCAGAAGCAGGATCCCTTCTTGGTCTCCAACTTTGACAGTCTCCATCATAAACCCCAGGTTCATATAAATTGCCTTTTAAGGACTATCAGACAGAAATTAATTAGAGCTGTTCTGCTTGGATACATGCATAAATAAAAAAAAAAGTAGTTAATGGGTAAAAAGTTTCTGAGAGGCCAGGGTAGGTCCAATATATGGAAAAACTTCTTACCAATTAGAACTATCCCAGAGTAGAATGGATTAGTTTGAGAAACTGGATTTCCTTTCCCTGGTGGTCTTCATGCAAAGGTCCAGTGACTAAAGTTGCTGAGGATTTTGTAGAAGAAATTCTTGACAAAGCTTGGATCAGGCCAAAATCCTGAGCTTCCTTCCAACTCAGATTCTGTGATTTTGTGAGCACAAATGTTGATGTTCCAACCTCTGTGAGGGACTCCTGTGCAGGAAAAGGGCCCACCTGTTAACGGAAACACTCCAATTACTCTCTATTCAGCTTAGTTTTAACTCCAACGAACGATACAGCTGTGCTTCCAGCTGTCCTCAGGTAGCCATGACTTCAAATGCAGGCTACTTTCACAAGTTAGTGATGGTGAGATTGGGGTCTGTCAGGAGTATGCTGAAGCCAGGTCTAATCAAGCCACTTAAAATTTCAATGTTGAGTATCAACACCTCAGAAATGGCAATCCCTACAAATCAGGACCTGGTTTATTGTTTTGTTGATTGGCTATCTTAAAAAAAAAGTGTTAGTAATACAGATTAACCTTAAAAGTGTGTGCACATAATATCCCTTCCTCCAGACCCCTCCCAGCCCAGCTGCATTTACCAGCACATTCCTGTTTTGTTCTGTAAACTTTGGTTGAGCTCACTGGGAGGGTAGTACAAGGCTCAGGGAATAGTCATCACCAGACTGGAGACTAATAATAACAATAATACTGCCATTTATATAGTGCTTTGAGTTTGCAAAGTGCTTTACATCCATGATCTCATCTGAGCCTCACAACATCCTTGGAGTTGAAGGGAGGAAGGAAAAAGATCTCAGCAGTCAATGTTTATTAACAGAGTCTATTTGTTTATTAAAAAATACTGAATGCGCATTATGATGTTTGGACACTGTATTTGCAGAGTTTGGGGCATGATCAAATAAGTGAGTGTAAGAAATCTGCTCAAATCAAAGAAGACCTGGTTAGACACTAGGTTAGATAAAACATGGGGAGGTTCAGCAGCCTGGAGCATTTGGATTCGTGTCACCTGGGTCTAAATCCTGGCTCCTGACCTGTGTGACCTTAGGAGTATCACCACTTCTCAGGGCCTTCATTTCTGTAAAATTAAGGGAGTGGTTAGACTAGATGCCTTCTAAATTTCCTTCTCTATGATCCTCAGTTCCTTAAGGCAAGATTTTGTGCAATGGTTTTTTTTGGAATGAATGCTAATTGAATAGGAAATTATCCCTTTTAAAGGTAAATTGAAGGGCACAGGTAAAATGTTTTAAAGGATTAGAATATAGGCATCAACATGGATAGTACAGCTAGATCAGTGAGATAGTCTTTAACTTCCCCAGTCTGGTGGGACTTCAAAAGTGTAAAAGCAATTTCTGTAACTGGGAAATGACACTGGCCTAAATCCAGTATAGTTAACGTACTCTCAATAACCTGGATTGGTTTAACATATTTCCATGGTGTTAACTGAACACAGTTTTCATGCTAACAGAAGACAAT
Organism: Phascolarctos cinereus; assembly: GCF_003287225.1. Classification (NCBI taxonomy): domain Eukaryota; kingdom Metazoa; phylum Chordata; class Mammalia; order Diprotodontia; family Phascolarctidae; genus Phascolarctos; species Phascolarctos cinereus. The sequence goes on from NW_027555514.1 coordinate 133,710,343, forward strand.
AATAATAGTAACATGTATACAGGGGTTATAAAGTACTATTTCTCTTGATAGATAGACAGAGATAGACATAATTTCATTACCCAAAAACAAATAAAGAAATGAATGGACATTTTAAAAAGTAATTTCAAAACAATTTTGGGGAGGCCTATGATTGGGGAACTCTAGTTAAGGAAACCAATTTTGTAGGTTGGCACCTATTTTGAAACTTAACAGTTATAGACAGTTGCCTGGGGATCTGAGAAGTTAAATAACTTACCCAGGGTCACACAGCCAGTGTGCAGCTAGAATGGCCTAATGAGTAAAAGAGCTGGACTTGAACTCATCAAGACTTGAGTCCAAATGCTGTCTCAGACACTTACTATTTGTGTGACCCCAGGTAAGTTACTTAACCTATCCAGGGCCTCAGTTTACTCATCTGTAAAATGAGGATAAAAACAGCACCTACTTCACAGGGTTGTCAGATGGGATCACATATATATACAGCCCTTTGCAAACTTTGGAGCCCTATATAAAAATAAATAAATAAATGGAAAGCATGTGTAAATACTAGCTCTTGTTGTGAGTTGGAGACAGGAGCTGAATCCAGGTCTTTCTGATTCAGAGACCAGCTGTCAGTCCTTATTAAGAACATAATAGCCTGCTGACCTGATTTCCTGCTAGAGGGGAGGTTGAATATCGACTAGCCACCAGTTCTCCAGGAGTCTTCCCCCAACTAACATAAATCAAGAGCAGCCCCCAGGCTCCTCAAACCCTTCTCCTGATTCCTGCTTCTGCTTTACACAGGATAGAGCCCTACACAAATCCACCAGGTTGCATGGATTGGGGAGCAGGTGCCTGACTCCGTCCAGGGGACCCAGTGCATTATTTCCATAGTTGTCCCTGACTGCCCTCAGGATTATGAGTATCTCCCTTCCCTAAAGCTGGCTTGCTTTACTGTCTTTTTGTGAGCTGCATGTTTCCTTGTACTGGATTTTTGGTGTTCCAAAACTTCTGAAGTCTGTATTAGGACAGTCTTCTACTCCACACTGACTCTCAACTTTAAAATTATACAGAAAGAATATATACCAGGTCAAGCAACCTGAGACAAACAGTGACTCTGGCTTAAATTTCCTGTATGTTTAGCCTATATGAGAGGCAAAAAGGTGAAGCAGATTGTTGATGGGCCATTTCAGTTGTGTCCCACTCTTTGTGACCCCATTAAAGGTTTTCCTGGCAAAGATACTGTAGTGATTTGCCATTTCCTTCTCCAGTACATTTTACTGATGAGGAAACTGGGGCAAACAGGGTCAAGTGACTTGCCCAACGTCACACAGCTAGTATGTGTCTGAGGCCGGATTTGAACTCACAAAAATGAGTCTTTCTAACTCCAGAACTGGCACTCTATCCACTGAGCCCCTTAGCTGCCCTGCAACTGACCTTGGAGTAGGGGAAATCTCAGTTCAAGTCATGCGGCTAACACGAAGTCAGTCAATAAACATTTATTAAGCTTCTCATATGTGCCAGGCATTGGGTTAAGCACAAATTAGCTCCATGACCCTTCGCCACAACTTCTCAGAGCCTCTGACAACTCCCTAAGCTAATAAATTGCAGAATCGCTGATCTGTTCTGTATAGGGAATTTCCTCAACGGAGTATCCAAGCCAAGAAATCACACGTGGACAAAAAACAGAAATCAAAGAATGATCAGGCCCTCTCTCACTTGCTACCTTGAGCAATATTTAATTTTTCAAGTTTCAGGAAACTCACAACGTCTCACTGTGCTTCATTTTCGTTTCATCTCTCTAAGAGGATCTTAAAAAAAAAAAAAAGAAGTGCGGAATAAAAGTGAAAAAATAAATGCTAAATCCCTTGCTCCACAAGACTCCTGACAAGGATTCCAATTTCACAGATCTGCAGGGTGATCACCCCTGCTGAACAACAGCCATTCAAGTCACATAGCGGTTTGGCTTTGATAGGTCAGGTTAGCCACACTGACTACACAAAGAAAGGGAGGAGGGAAATTCCAGCTCATTCTTGTGAGTTTCATTCTCAAAAGTATAATATTTTTAGGAGATGGCATCCCATAAAGGAAAATAAAGAAAAGAAGGAAGATCCTGTGTAGCCTACAATTAGAGTACTGTACTGAGGAGGTGGTGACTCTCTAGGGATGAAGACAAAGCCCCAGATCCTACCCCAGGCTTGCTTGCTTCTTAAAAGGCAGAGTCTGCTGACTACTTGTTCGAGGCCATCATGTGGAGGGCTTACACAGGCTTTCTTCTGACCTCAGGGTCTAGTGGAAAGCTTTATCTCTAGTCTTTCAGGAATTTATAGTATGAGTTTAGAAGTGCTACCACATTGGTGCTGGGCAGAGAGTAGAGTAGGATTTTAATAAGATAAAACCCTAAATAGCCACATACCCACTAGACTGTCCCACTATAACCATTCCTATTTCTGTCTCATTTTGAATATGCTCTGGCTGGTGGTTGTGTGGTCATTGTTCTGGTGAGGGTGGAGAGTAATTCTCTTTACTGGAGAGCTTGGGGAAGGAGCAGAGTCCCCCTAGAACACAGGAACCCTGGGGCCCAGTCCCTGCCTCTTCTCCAAACCCGGCTCAGATGTCTTCCATCACCTGCTTCATCCCTAACAATCTGGGTAAATCAATTACATCTACTTCTAGTCTGCCCCATCAAGGCAGAGCCTGGGATTATGGAGTGGGATAAGCTATCTCAAAGGGGCCCAGAAACCTTTACCTGAGGGCCCCGGCTCTCAAGGCAGCTAGGTAGCACAGTGGATAGAATGCTGGACAGGTAGTCATTTTGGCCATCAGTAAGCATTTATGAAGCACCCACATTTGCCAGGCACTGTGTTAAGTGATAGGGATACAAAAAGAGGCAAAAGACTGTCTCTGCCCTAGTAAGAAAGAGTTACACCAACCCCTTAGAGTCTCTAGCTTATTTTAAAGCTCAGCTTGTATCTTTTCTGGCACAGTGGAAAGGACGCTGGGTCTGGAGTTAGGGAGTTGTTTAGTCGTTTTCAGTCTTGTCTGACTCTTTGTGACCCTGCTTTGGAGTATTCTTGGCAAATATACTGGAGTGGTTTGCCATTTCCTTCTCCAGATCATTTCATAGATGAGGACACTGAGGCAGAGTTAAGTGACTTGCCCAGGGTCACATGGCTAGTAAGCTGTCCATGGCTAAATCTGAATTCATTTCTTCCTATCCACTCTATCTACTGTGCCATCCAGCTGCCCAGAGTCAGGATTCTAGAAGAACTGAGTTCAGATTTAACCTCACTTACTAGCTGTGCAACTGGGCAAATCACTTAACCTCTGCCTCAGTTTCCTCAACTGTAAAATGGGGAAATAATAACCCTACCTCCCAGAGTTGTTGCAAGGATCAAACGAGAAAACATAAGCAAAGCACTTCGCATAGGCCTGGCATATATGAGGTACTTAACAAATGTTTGTTTCTTCCCTCCTCCCCTCTTCCACTGTGTCCAGTCCAAGAAATCTGGGGAGAAACCATCCCAGGCGTGGGTCACAGCCTGTGCAAAGCCTGCAACCTGGAAATAGATGGCCATGAATAAACATAACCAGGTAATCAATAATTTCCGACTGCACCATTTTCTCCCTGTGGCTGAAAAAGCCAGGCCCTGTGTCATGGTATACCACACCAATGAAGTACAAATTGACCCCCTCCCCCGGAGTTCCTCTGCATAAATGATGAATCCTCTTGAGGGTCACTGAAGCCCCAGAGGATCCCACCTGCCTGAGGAGGAATCATGGTTTCCCACAGGATCCAGAAGGAATTTCTTGCAGCATGTCTATTACCACCAGATCCAAAGCTTCAGTAGGAGATAAATGCGATGTAAAAACAAGGTTTCTTTTTTTTTAAAGCTAATCCCTACTTTTAAGAGTCTACAGTGATGAAATCTTCTGATTTCTTTCTGATAACCTTCATTTACATAAATATATATCTTCCCCCACCCTACTCAGTGTCCCATCCCTTGTAACAAATAGTTAATAAGAAAAAAGAAAAAGGTATTCCTCAGAATTAAGCAACACTACAACCAGCAGTGTATTCAGTGTATTCAGTGTTCCACACCCATAGCCCACTTCTTCTACAAAGAAGGATGGGAAATACATATTCTTATTTCTTCTTCAGACAAAGATTAGCCATCATAATTGCACATCACACTCTTATCTCTCAGTCGCAGGCTTTTACATTGGCTGTGCCCCATATCTAGAATACTCTCTCTCCTCACCTTTGCCTCTGAGGTCTCCTGATTTCCTCTTTGCTGGTCCCCTCCTGGCCCAGCTGCTAGTGCCTTCCCCTGTGATACTGCCTTGCTTCTACTCTGTATACATCATGTATATACCTATTTATTTGTATGCTGTCTCCCCTCATAGAACATAAGCTGCATGAAGGCAGAGACTCTTTTTGCCTTGGATCGTATCCCTAGTGTTTAGCACATTGCCTGGCACATAGTAAATATTTAAAAAGTGCTTGTTGACTGAATGACACAGGGTTCAGTTTCATTTGTTTTCCACTTAATATTGTTATAGGTATGGTGTATATTGTCTTCCTGACCCTGCTAATTTTGTCTGCATCAGTTCATATACTACTTTCTATGCTTCTCTGAATCCGTCATATTCATCTTTTCTTGGTGGTGTAGTGGATGGAATGATGACCAGGGAGTCAAGAAGAAATGGGTTTGAATCCTTTCTCAGATATATACCAGCTGTGTAACCTGAGAATATTGCTTAATCATTTTCAACCTCAGTTTTTCCTTCTGTAAAATGTGGATAATAGTAGCACCTATTCTGAAGGGTTGTTATGAGGGTCAAATAAGGTAATAGCTGTAATGCACTTTGCAAACCATAAAACTATATGTAAATGTTAGCTGTTTTTATAACTATTAATATTATATTGACGTATCATAATTTTTTGTGCTTCTACCCGGTGGATGAGTACCTACTCTTTTCAAGCTCTTGGCTACCACAAAAAGTGTAGCCATGAATATTTGGGTATATATGAACCTTTTTTTTTTGGTTTTTGACCTTCTTGAAATATATACTTAACAATGGGGTGAAATGGAATAGGCAACTTAATTACTTTTTTTTGCATAATTCCAAATTCCTTTCCAAAATATTTCCATCCAAAATATTCGCAGTTTCAACAAAAAGATATTAGTCTATCTTGTCATAGTCCCCCAAATAATGATTATTTCCTACTGTCATAATCTTCAGAAATTTGATTGGTATAAGGTAAAGCTTCAGGATTGTTTTCAATTGCTTCTTTTCTTAGTAGTGATTTGGAACAATTTTTTCATAAAATTATTAATAGTTTGCAATCATCCTGTATATACAGAAGACAAATCTAGACTAGGTATAACAGATTACTTGGAGTGAGGAGGGAGTGGGAAGACCTATTAAAAAGCCATTGAAATAACAAATATAAGTTGTAATAAGGGTCTGCACTGGTATGGTAGCAGTGCAATTAAAGGAGGGACAGATACAAGAGAGCATAATATGTTTGTAAAGGAGTAAGGAGACTGCCTTGAATATTTGAGAGATAGAGTAATGTGGAATAATGAGAAATGAGGTTTTATGGGTGGAGATAATGATTAGGGAGAACCCTGAAAGACAGACAGAAGAGTTTGATATGTAAGAAATAGGGAGCCACTGGAAGTTCTTGAGCAGAGGAATGACATGAGTATAAGAAACCAGGCACTGCTAGACTAATGGTGGTCAATGGACCATACTTCCTAGATGATATTTCCTACTTGCTCTCTCTGACTCTAGTGTCTGTTCTTTCTGATCCATTCTTGACAGAGCTTTCAGAATAGACATAGTAATAGACAAGTCTGACAATATCATTACCTTGCTCATAAATTTTCATTGATTCCCTATAGCCACTATGATAAGCCATATTGATTTTTATCAACAGATTTCTATTTAAGGCCTTCCAAATTTTGACTCCAATCTACCTCTTGGACCTTATTTTATATTCTTCTTCTCTTCTTTTATATTCTTCTATGTTCTAGCCAAACTGGATTTCTAGTCATACCCTAATTCTATCCAACACTCCCACCTCATCACTTCTGCAGGCTCTTCCCAATGATTACAACACATTCCCTACTCATTTCTGACTGTTGAAATCTTTCTCTTCTTTTAAGGCCCAGCTGAAGCATTACATTCTACATAGAGACTTCACTGCTCACCATAGTTAAAAAGTGATGTTTCCATTCTCAAGTTTTCTAAAAGCACTTTAAATCAGTCCATTCATTTATCAATTAATCAAATAGTTATTAAACACTTAACATGTATAGACTATTATGCTAGTTAGGAAAACACCAGCATTTAGATGACTCATTTCCTACCTTCTTCTGCCTTATAGTCTTTAATAAAAGAATAAACATGAACACAAAAATCTATATACACAATATACCTAAATGTTACATACAGGTCCTTAGAATCTGTTTAGAGTCCCCAGTTCTATTGTTCACAAGCTCCCATACCCTTCCAACCCCCAATCTCGCTAGAGTTACACACACACACACACACACACACACACACACACATACCCCATAGTGGTAACACAAAAAAATGGGGCGTATAAACATACCAAAATCCCTCTTCCCAAACTCCAGATTTTAAGTTCAATACTTCTCTTCTACTCTAGTATTTTTAGCACAATGAAAGAGACCCTTGCAATTTCCCTATTTCCTAATTAACCTTTCAGTCAGAGGCTAAAATGGTCCAGTCACTCAGGAGAGATAAAACTATGCCTTGATTTTGCACTTGAGATATGCTGGGTTTCTCAGGATGTACTACAATTGTAGAAATTGTATCACTCCTTTAAATTGTGTTAATTGAGGCACCCCTCCAAGCCTGCCCCCACCCCCCAATCACCTGGTTGCCTTTCTTTTCCATGGCTTCTAATCAGAGGGCACTGATGTGGGTGAGCCGCTCCATTGTTTGCAAACCCTTGTTGGACTTTGCACAACTCTGAAGGTTAATCCTTGTCTCTTTCATCATTTCTTCTCTACTCAACCTCCCCCTTCCTCTATTTCTTCTTTTTTTTCCTGCTCGCTCCAACCCTCAAACTTATCTTCCTGACTCTCATTTAATTTCTTGTGTGATGTCATTATCCACTGACACTCAAAGGAGACTCTTGGAATTGTAAATTTCCAAAGAGAACATGCAATTACTTGTTCCCAAGGAACGATATGGTAGCACACACCACAGAAAATGCACAAGAAAAGTAAAGTACTCAGAAGGGTTGAAAATGGCTATGAAGAGTGACAAAAAGCACATGAAGCACTCAGGCACTCCAACCACCAGCCCCTAAAGAGAACTGAACTTGAAGTTGCTGTTGGATCAACTTTTTTTTTTGGTGAGGTAATCAGGGTTAAGTAACTTGTCCAGGGTCACACAGCTAGAGTGTCAAAGGCTGGATTTAAACTCAGGTCCTCTTGACTCCAAGGCCAGAGCTCTATCCACTGTGCTACCTAGCTTCCCCTGGGTCAACTTTTTGGCGTTCTGGTGAATTGCTTTTTAGAGGCCATAGAATCTTACACATAGGACCATAGATTTAGAACTACAAGAGAACTTAGAGAACATAAAGTCCAAACCCCTCATTTTACAGATAGAGAAACTGAAGTACCAAGAATTTAAGTTATGGAAGTAGCTGGGTGGCTCAGTGGATAGAACCCTGGATCTTGAGTCAGCTAGACCTGAGATCAAATCCTGCCTCAGCTATGAAACACTGGGCACTTAAGTTCCTTCATCTCTGTCTGCTTCTCTTTCTTTACGCAAAAAATTTTATGCAATTTTTATGCAAAAATTACTCTGCCAATAATCTTCAGTTCCTTCATCTGTAAGACAGGAGTAATAATAGCACCTACCTCCCAGGGTTATAGTAAAGATAAAGTAAGATAATATTTGTAAAGTGTTTTGCAAACCTTAAGGTGCTATAAAAGCACTAGTTACTGCTACCATTTTTGTCCAGGAACACACAGCTAGAAAGTACCTAAGAATGGATTTGAACCCAGGCCTTGACCTTGGTGATGGATGGTGTGAATACAGACAGAGACAGAGAAAGAGAGAGAAAGCTTAAAGAGGTTGGGGTAAAAAGTGGTTGTCAAAGAAAAGGAAAAGGGGAGAATGAAGAGAGGAGAAAGATCAAATGGAATTATAAGATAAAAAAAGAAGACATTATATGTTACAGCTAACAGTATATCTATCTTTGTACTCTCATCTTGCTTGCCTGTGGAGATGAAGAAAAGCATGACAGTGAATAAAAGATACACAACAGTAAAATGTTATGTATATGCCGGATAAGCAGTTTATCTGATGCTTCAATCTTTGATGGAAAGCTGGTTGAAAATTGTATGACCTATTCTCTAGAGAGTAAAAGACAAACCCTAGGAATAAACTGACTCCTTCTACTCCGAAAGAGAGAAAATTTTTCAGGTAATCTTCCTTGGTACATGATATCATAAGGATAAACATACAGACCAAAAGGCAATTTGAGAACCTTGGGCAAGGGCCAAAGGACGTACCTGTGCATCACTAATTTGGCCATTGCATTATGCTGTATCTTTTCAATACAAACAAACCAAAAAATGTTGCAATTAAGAACTCATTCCAAAACATCTGGATCCTTAGTAGACTAAGGATGAGTAGATGGATTAAAATCCAGTCAGATCTTTACTAGAGGACTCTGTCCATTTCCATTTTCCTAAATTTGCAAGGAATGTGAAGTATTCTGAGAAGGTTGAAGTAAAATAAATACAAGCATTAAAAAGTGGGATCATAGAATTGATAATGAATGGATAAAGGGGTTGAAGAAAAGACAAAAGGAAAGGCAATGGTTTTCAAGAAACAAGAGCTACATGGGATCATAGCTTTCATCCTGGAAGGGACCTCAAAGCTCAAAACTGTTCTCTTTCCCTCTTTAAAAACTAACCTTAAAAAGAGTTTTAGCTTCAACATGAAGGATTTACACTAGATTTAATGAAATGTCATTGGTACAGCTCTAGGAAACAATTTAATTGTGAATGGCCCTACTGTGGGAGTGTTTTAAAAAAGAACTGAATTTCATCTATCTAGAGGCAACTGATAATTTTATGATTCCATAATAACAGCTGACATTTAGATAGTGTTTTATAACCTGCTTTCTCCACACCAAATCCAGTATGGTGGATGTTGGAAACATCATTATCCCCATCTTACAAATGGAGAAACTTGTCCATCGTCATATAGCTAATAAATAAAAGGCTGGAACAGAACTCAAATTCTGTTCTGACTCTGCTGACTCCAAGCCTGGCACTCTTCACAATATACTGATTCTGATCTGGTCTCTGAAACTGAGTTTTTTCTAGTTGCCTACAGTTCACCAATTATCTACGATTCCATCATTATGCATCATCATTAGATAAAGAGGGAATTCTATTTGATAAATAAGAATCAGATTTTTATGTTGTATGTTCCCTTGCCTCTGCAACTGACCCTGTTACCCTCAGCAATTTTTTAAACTCTAAAATAAAGCAAGTAACAGCTCTTATGTGCTTTGAAGAACGAATATGGAAAAAAATAATGAGATGTTTGTAAATGTTTGGAGAGCTGTGGATGAGAAAATGCTATAGGTTTTAGGGATGATTTCCCAAGCATTCAGTCTTTGGAAATTTCTGGAACAAATGAGGTATGGCAGGTCCTTCTCCTAAGAATGGGCAGGTACATCATCATCGCCTTTAGATAGGGGGAAAGTCTCATCTGTCCTTATTTAACCTTGGCCACAACTCCACCTCCTAATAGGCCAGGCTTAGCGCCAGTTAGACTATTTCTTATGGAAAGAAGCATTTCCTCCAGGTTATCTTCCTGCTGAAGGAAAGTTTATGATCTTCAGATCATATATTCTGTCTGAGCTTGAAGGGATTTAAAGATCATCTATTCTAATCCAATCCTTTCTTTTTCAATGATGAGAAAAGTGAGACCCAGAGAGGTTAGATGACTTGTCTGAGGTAGTAACTGGCAGAGGTGGGATTCAAACCCATTCTCCCCACCTTCCTGCTGGTTACTTTGGCTAGCTGTGAACACTGTAGCTTCATATCCTCTACATAGCACAGAGGTTCAAGGTACTCCATGGTTCCACATCTACTCAATATCATAGTTCATACACCCCAACTGATACGTTAACTTGTGTTTTGTTTTGTTTTGTCTTTTTTTTAAATATAAATTTATTTTTAGTTTTAACTATTCCCTTCCACAAGTTTTTGAGTTCCAAATTTTCACCCCATCTCCCCCCTCCCCCCACCCCAAGATGTCATGCATTCTGAATATCCCTTCCCCTACTCTGTCCTCTCTTCTATCTCTCTCCCCGTCTCTTATCCCCTTCCCCTTCTATTTTCCTGTAGGGCAGGATAGACTTCTGTACCCCATTTCCTATATTTATTTCCCAGTAGCATGTGAAAACATTTTTTTAAACATATGTTTTTAAAACTTTAGGTTTCAACTTTTCTCTCTTCCTCTCCCCACCCACCCTCATTGAAAAGGCAATCAACTCAATATAAGTTGTACGTGTGCAGTTATGCAAAACACGTCCATAGTAGACATGTTGTGAAAAACTAACTCTATTTCCCTTAATCCTATCCTGCCCTCCCATTTATTCTATTCTTTCTCTTGACCCAGTCTCTCCTCAGAAGTATTTACTTCTGATTAACCCCTTTCCCAGTCTGCCCTCCTCTCTATCATCCCCCTGCTCTCTCGTCCCCTTTCCCCCTTCCTGTAGGGTAAGACAGATTTCCATACCCAATTGAATGTGTATGTTATTCCCTCCTTAAGCCAAATCCTATGAGAATAAGATTCACTCATTCCCTCTCACCTTCCCCTGTTTCCCCTTCCACTGTAAGAGACTTTTCTGGTTTTTTTTTGTGAGATAATTTACCCCATTCTACCTCTCCCTTTCTTCTTCTCTCCGAGTATAATCCTCTCTCATCCCTTAATTTTATTCTCCAGATATGACCCCTTAATCTTCACTCACCCTGTGCCCTCTTATCTATCTACATATACATACATATAATTTTTTTCCTCCAACTACCCTGATACTGACAAAGGTCTCATGAGTTATAAATATCATCTTTCCATGCAGGAATGTAAACAGTTCAATCTTAATAAGTCTCTTATGATTTCTCTTTCCTGTTTACCTCTTCATGTTCCACTTGAGTCCTGTATTTGAAAGTCAAATTTTCTATTCAGCTCTGGTCTTTTCATCAAGAATGCTTGAAAGTCCTCTATTTCACTGAATGACCATTTTTTCCCCTGAAGGATTATACTCAGTTTTGCTGGGTAGGTTGTAATCCTATCTCCTTTGCCCTCCGGAATATTATATTCCATGCCCTGCGTCCTTTAATGTAGAAGCTGCTAAATCTTGTGTTATCCTGATTGTGTTCCACAGTACTTGAACTGTTTCCTTCTGGCAGCTTGTAATATTTTCTCCTTGACCGGGAATCTGGAAATTTGCTACAATATTCCTAGGAGTTTTTCCTTTGGGGAATCTCTTTCAGGAGCAGATCTGTGGATTCTTTCAATTTCTATTTTGCCCTCTTGTTCTACTATATCAGGGCAGTTTTCCTTGATAATTTCTTGAAAGATGATGTCTAGGCCCTTCTTTTGATCATGGCTTTCAGATTGTCCAATAATTTTTAAATTCTCTCTCCTGGATCTATTTTCCAGGTCAGTTGTTTTTCCAATGAGATATTTCACATTGTTTTCTAATTTTTCATTCTTTTGGATTTGTTCTACTGTGTCGTGATTTCTCATAAAGTCACTATCTTCCAATTGCTCTATTCTAATTTTTAAGGAAGTATTTTCTTCAGTAATCTTTTGGACTTCCTTTTCCATCTGGCCATTTTTTTCTTTTTAGGGCATTTTTCTCCTCATTGGCTTTTTGGACCTCTTTTGCCATTTGGGTTAGGCTATTTTTTAAGGTGTTATTTTCTTCAGTATTTTTTTGGGTCTCCTTTAGCATCACTCTCAGTTTTTCCTCTACTTCTCTAACTTGCTTCTCAAAATCGTTTTTGAGCTGTTCCATGGCCTGGGACCAATTCATATTTTTCTTGGAGGCTTTGGATGTAGGGGCTTTGACTTTGTTGTTTTCTTCTGGTTGTATATTTTGGTCTTTTTTTTCACCAAAGTAAGATAATATAGTCTGACTCTTTTTGTACTGCTTGCTCATGATCCTGGCCAATTACTTGAGTTTTAAACTCTTTGTTAAGGTATGAATCTGCTTCCAATGTGGAGAATGTACTGTCCCAAGCTTCGGGGGTTTGTACAGCTGTTTTCAGAGATACTTGTAGGGACCTGTAAATTTTCAGTTCTTCCAAGGTGGTATGATAAGGGGCAAGGTGTTTACTCCTTTCCTGGCCTGCGACTACAAGTACTCCTTTCTGTCCTGTAACTGTGATGAGGGGCTCCTCTCCACAACCACTACAAGCTCCACCATGCCAGTGCTCCTCCTCACCCCAGCACCACTGCCCAGAACTGTGGCCCAGATCCAAACACGGGCAAAGCAAGAGATTCCTGCCTCAGCACTGGCAAAGAGATCCCTGCAATCCCTCCCTGATCAGTCACTGGATTCCCCCTCAGTCTGTGGGCCAGAAGCTCAGGAAGCAGCTGCCCCCCCACAGGGCCATGCTCTTGGAATGGAGCTGAAACCCCACCTTCCTTTCTCAGGCACCAACAGAAACAGACTTTTCCCACTGACCTTTTAATTTGTCTTTGGCATTGGTGCATTGAGGAGTCTGGAAACCTCCACAGCTGCCCAAGATTCAGTCCTCTGAGGCCTGCTCCAGGTTTGCTGAGGCCTGTGCGCCCACGCTGCGGCCTGTGCACCCAAGCCGTGCTGCGCTGCGCTCCCAGCCCGGTGCGATACACCTTTCTGAACAATCTTCCAGGTTGTCTTGGGCTGGAAATTTGTTTCACTCTGTCTTTTTGTGGGTTCTGCTGCTTCAGAATTTGTTTAGAGCCATTTTTTATGAGTATTTGGAGAGGTTTGGAGGAGAGCTCAAGCAAGTCATTGCTTTCATTCCGCCATCTTGGCTCCACCTCCTTGTTTTGTTTTGTCTTAAGTTGGTTGGAGGACATGATTAGTTCAAAGCATTGTTGTTTAATTACATAGCATAGGAAGGTAAGTTGTAATAGAACATCCTTCCCCTTTCCTCATAAGCCAGAGGCAAATAAAATTACATATATTCAATAAGAATGGGCATGCATAAGATTAACATATGAGGAACACGTGTAGGGAACATGGGTGGCCAGGGCACACATGATGAGCACCAACTCACATTTCAGATGCTTTGAGACTGTAGATATCTTCTTATGATATATCATTGTATTTCTCTCTTTCTCTGGTCCTGTTCTCCACATTAGAATAGGCAGATGGGTGGCACAGTAGATAGAGTGCTGAGTCTGGAGTCGAGAAAACTTGAGTTCAAATCCAGCCTCAGACAACTTACTAGCTGTGCAAACCTAGGCAAGTCATTTAACTTGTTTGCCTCAGTAAAATGTATTAATGGGATTAATAATAGCACCTATCTCCCAGGGTGGCTATGTGGCTCAAATGGGATAATATTTATAATGCATCTGGCACATAGTAAGCACCAAAAAAAATAGCTACGGTTATTATTACTAGACCTGTACCTAGGCATCTTATCTCTATTGCTCTCAGTTGAGTCTTTCTTGCTTCCCTCTCATTCTGTTTTTGGATTTCTCTTTTCATTGCTAGGCATTTCACTACAGTAGTATTATGTTCTCCAATGGGCCACGATTCTCATTACCAGTTTCTGGGCTTCATCTCATAACGGCTCTCTGACAGCCAGCTCCACTTCAATCAGCTGGGATAGACTAGAGGGCAGGTTGAAAGCTTCTTTTTGTTAGCCAGATCACACCCAGCTCACAAAAGCTAGACTGTGTCTTCCAGTCTAACCTGATCTTTTCTTTTTATCCCTAGGTTTGGGGTGGAAATCATAGGCTTTTGCTCTAGACACCTACAATCAGTTCTTCTACAAAGTGACATGTGTTCCCAAAATCACAATAAAAACCACAGTTTATGGGGAAAATGGAGTTTTAGGGGAATAATACCCCAAAACTCTGTGAGTGACACACTAAAAAAACACAGGCTAATAAATGGTTGAGAAATATATAAATGCTACAATAAATAGTGGCTGTGTCCATGGCCTCTGGATGCTGCTAGGCCTGTGCCCTGCTGCCTATCACAGCTCTAGGCCTTGAGGTGCCCATGTCAGAAGCAGTGAGGTGTATGGACCAGCTTTCCTCTGCCCAGGGCTTCAACAGCTCTAGATCATATACAATATATGCAACAAAAGAGGCACTTTACCTTGACAAAAATCTGAGGTCTGTTTGTGGAAGCAGGCTTCTGAAGAGTTGCAGCTTGTGAGTTATTGTAAAATAGTGGAGTTTTCTGAATAAGAAATTGTACGTACATCATAAAATTCTTGTCATGCTAAAAAGGGCATCAGTTGAGTTGGAATAAATTTGCGTTTTCAAAATAAGTGTTATAGCAGAACTGACTGTATCTGATTTAGAGCTAAAAATTCCTAAGATACTCTGTCAAATCCCCTGGTTTTGATGCATTTGTATATGTATCTACATATGTACTCACACACATATAAACACATATATCTGGATGGATGGATGGATGGATAGATGGATCGATATACAGATCTATCTATCTACCTATTATCTAGGTGGTGCAGTAGATAAAGCATTGAACCTGAATTCAGAAAGGTATGAGAACAAATCTGACTTCAGACACTTACTAGCTGCGGACTTTGAGCAAGGCATTTGATCTCTGTCTTCCTCAGTATTCTCATCTGAAAAATGGGGATAATATCACCTACCTCCCAGGGTAATTGTGAAGATAAAATAAAATGCTTTGTAAACTTTAAAGTGATACATAAATGCTGGCTATTATATATGTATATATAGAGAGATTTAGACATATCTATATATATATACATATTTGTGTGTATATAGGTTCATTTAAACATATACTATCAACACAGAGAGAATATATTTTTAAAAACTGCAGAAGTCACAAAATCTATAAAATCTTATACTAAATTAAAAGGTTATGATGCATACAGAAAGCATACTTAAAATAAGAAATAAATGTGCTATAGTTTTTTAAACATGGCAACTAAACCAGTATCCATTTGGATAGGCGTTACATTAATATTGATGATGATGATGATGCAAAAAAAGAAAGGCTTCTAAGAGATAGAGGTGAGGAGTGAATGCTTCTTAGGTGTGAGAGAGCTTGTGGAGATGTACAAAAAGGTAGATTATCATCTGACTGAGACAAACTATGTTTTACATTATGTAAATATTTGAACTAGGCAGGGCTCAAATTTCATGCCAAATTCAACTTGTTCATCCAAATAAATAGTACAATTCAACTTCAAATTTAACAAATATTTGTTAACAACCTACTGTGAACAGAGCCCAAGAGAAAGATTCAGAGATCAAGTAAGATGCAATACTTTCCCTTTGAGAGCTCACAGTCCTTAGGGTAGTGTGAAATGTGGTGTCTTGGTAAATGCCTTAATAACTAATTCCCCCGAAAAAGCAGGGAGGAGATGTATACACAACACACTTTAAGTTTAATCTATATTATTAGCCTTTTCTCCACTACTTTCTTAACTTTAGGTAATCAATGAAACAATAAATCAAGCACTGATTTGTAACATTTGTCAATTTCCAAGGTTTAAATGCTCACACAGAAAATTTAACAATTGATCCTCGTGAGCTAATTCAAGCACACACTGGGTTTCATGCACTAACTCCAGCATACCTACAGATATCAACCACATATAATATAAAATGATATACACTAAGTATGTAAAAGAGGCAAAACCCAAGTGCTTTGTGAGCTTTCAAGTCATTGTTAACTAGATGGGAGGAGAGAAGTCTTCACGGAGGGAACACAAGTTGAATCTTCAAAGATGGGTAGGATGTCATTGGATAGAGGTGGGAGGTTTACCAGTCACAGAGAAAAGCATAAAGTGGGGCCAAGTATAGAGAACAGCAAGTAGTCCAGTTTTCCTGGAGCATAGTGTACATGGTAGGGAGCAGCATGAATTAAAGCTGAAAAAGTATGGTGTCATCAGATTATGAAAGGCTCTGAATATGAATTCATATTATAATTGAATAATGGGGAACCACTGAAAATTTTTCAGCCAAGCAGTGAAATCAATTATGATCACAAGGTAATATCCATTGGAAAGTAAGTTCCTAGAAGTCAGAAACTCCCCAGTGCCTAGCTCAGTGATTGAGTAGATGCTTAATAATAAATATTTGGTTAATTGATATGTGCCTGAAGATGGGATATGATTTACCCCCTACTATAACTAGATCTGTGATTTAGAGAGATACTTTCTAATGAGGTTTTGCCTTATTTTATTTCTGAGAAATTAAGGTAAATGGATCCAAAGATTAGAAGTCAGATGTAATACATAGCTTTTAAAAATGGTGAGGGGTAGGGAGAAAAAAGAAGCAACCTAAGAAATTTCATATGGACCTCATTTGTTGATTGACTAATTATGATCAAAAATAATTCATGACCTGGTTGCCAATCTTCTGCAGATGAGCCTTTCTGAACTAAGGTATACTAGTCCTTGGAAGTAACATACAGTAACCAGATTCCTTGCAGCTATGTGGCCCAGTGGATAAAGCACTGAGCCTGGAGGCAGGAAGACTCATCTTCCTGAGTTCAAATGTGGCCTCAGACACTAGCTGTGTGATCTTAGGTAACTCACTTGACCTTGTTTGCCTTAGTTTCCTCATCTGTAAAATGGAGCTAGAGAAGTAAATAGCAAACCTCTCTAGTATCTCTGCCAAGAAAACCCCAAACGCAGTCACAAAGAGTCAGACATGCCTGAAATGACTGAACAACAACAAAAACAAAAACCAGATTCTTACTCAAAGTCTTTCCATCTTGGTAGGACCAACCATAGCTTGTGGTCTAGTGGCATAGTCCCCAGGCCTTCTTCCATACTCCATTTTCCATGTCATCATAAAACCTTGAGAAGGACTTTGGTAGACGAAGCTATAAATACAAGAAAAGGAGAATAACAATAACACATGTAAACAGAAGTACCAAGACAACAGTAGGAGAGATATTCCAAGTCAGCACAAGCTTTGTATATCCAAGAATTATTCTCTGCAGGATTTCAGAGGAAAGGTGCCAGCCCTTCAGGAAGATGTGGTCAGTGAAGGTTTTACTGAAGTCACACTTGAGCTGGACCTCAAAGGATGGGTAGACTTGGTCAGCAAGAAGGAATGAAGAATTCCAGAGAGGTGAAACAGCAGTGTGTTCCAAGTATATAAAGACCTTGAAAAATCTTTGTATTAGCAAAAAAGGCAACTGATACTCTGGATAACAATAACTGTCAATGTCACTTTCCTCTTTGAAGTCTAGAGAAGCAGTTTTCAAGAGCTTAATTTAGTAAACTGAATGATAGATCCTATAATGCTAAGAGATTTTTTTTCTCTGACTTGTCCAAGAAGTCTCTTTTCCTGAACTGTCCCTAGGCTTGTAGTGTGGGGATAATCACCTTGTCTGCTTTTGCATTCTCTACATTTATACTTGATACTTTCCCCAATCACCTAGTATGAAGGCCTTGATAACCTGATATTTGGAGTAGATGAAGTAGATAGTCACTTATATAGGTTTTGAGGGGCTCTGGAAAGGCTCTCTGACTGAAAATATCTCCTCCATTGTCTAATGTAGTGTTTGAAATGCTGTTATTCATATTGACTATGTATCTCACTTGGGTCAACTCTGCCCTCAGCCAAATTCACATGGGGCTCCCACACAATGCTACACCCCAGTATCTATGTATCCATTAAAAATCATAGCTCATAGCCCCTAATACTGTGTTTACTTTGAACTGTGTCCTCTGGCTTACTACAAAAAAAAGGAAATTCATTCAATAAAATAACACACTAAGACAAGAAGCAATAAAACATTCCCCCATAAACCCGAAGCATACTCTCCCACAAATACGTAAACCATGAATTAGAAGAGTTGAGACATATGGGGAACATATTTGACCTGAGAAAACTCACTAAGGGGCACACACATGGAGCATATGAGACCAGAGGACACACACATGGAGGGAAGACAGATGCCTCCTTCACTAAGTTGCTTATGCCTTCAGGAGATGCCATTGTGCTGTTCCTGCCAGGATGATTCTCACTGATTTTCCTCCCGTGGCGTTCAAACTTTGTTGGGTACTTCATGTGTTCCAGATACACTGCCTCTGAAAGCCATGTGGACTCACTGCTTGTTTCTGGCATCATGAGGTGGCTTCATGAAGTTGGTCTGCTGGTCCTGTGGTCATTCTTGGGTCCTGCCAGATGTGGCTCTTTTGAGTAGAAGTCTGGGAAGTTTCTCTCTGCTCCCACTTTCTGAATTCAGCTGGAATTGCCTTCTGTCTGTAGCACTATGCCCCTCTGTAACTCAGCCGAGGTGCTACCTCTTCCTCTCTGCAGGAGGAATGGGTTCTGCCATTGTTTTTTAGCTTAAAACTCAGAGCTTTTCACTTCAGCTCTTTCAGAAAAAGGCAGAGCCCTCATTTACCCACACATAAGACTGGTAGTGGCGGGAGGAAATTCCTGTTTCTTTCTTCAGTATAGAAAGTCTCTGTTTCTGTGCATTTCTTTGCAGAAGGAATTTCCTTAACCCAGGGGCTTCACTTTTTGTAATTTTACCCTCAGGCATTCATTCATCCATATTTTCTGTTAATCAATGGCAGGATCTGTCAGGGGCCTTACTCTGCCTTAGAGTGAGAGGCTTTTAATTCCCAAACTCACTTCGGGCAGGTTCTGCCAAAGAAGTCCCACAAAGCTATGTGGGTCTGACCCACCACAATCTTTTTAGTGGCCTGTAGCTAGGTGGAGAAGGGAATAGAATGCTGGACCAGGAGTCCTGAAGAACTGAGTTTAAATCCCACCCCAGGCACTCACAAGCTGTGTGACCCTGGGCAAGTCACTTAACTCTGTTTGCCTCTGTTCCTCATCTCCAAAATGAGCTGGAGAAGGAAATGTCAAACCACTCCAGTACCTTTGCTGAGAAACCCCAAAAAGGGTCACAGCTAAAACAACTCAACAATAATAATAACAAATCCCTTAGATCTATAATGCAAAGAAATGAGAGAGGAAAAAGTATTAGAATAAACTAAGTTCAACCAATCAATTAATCAACAAGTATTTATTGCTAAGTACTGTGCTATGTGTTAGGTTTACAAAGACAGAAATGAAAGCTGTTCTTGCCCTCGAGAATCTTACCTTTCACCAACATAGTCATATTTAAGTAGATACAAAGTATATATCAAATAAATAGGAGTTGGGGTGGGGCAGCAACTAGAAACTAGTGATCCAGGATAGGCTTCAGTGTAGAAGGTATTCCTTGAGTTGAGCTATGAGTGAAAGAAAGGCTTCTTCTAAAAGGGAGAGGTGAGGAGGAAATGCTTCCTAGGTTTGAGAGAGCTTGTGAAGACATACAAAAAGGGTGGATTATCATCTGAATGAAACAAACTACGCTTAATGTTATATAATATGTGAACTAGGTTATCTATTATTCCCCTTTTGGCACTTTTGGCTTTATCTGAGCCAAATGAGGCTAGAAAAGAACATTGTGAAGGGCTTTGAATGCCACAGAGGAATTTGTCTTTGATTCTAGAGGTAACAGGGAGCTATGGAAGTTTATTGAGTAGGAAAGTGATCTGGTCTTAGCTGCATTTTAGAAAAATCATGTTTGTACCTGTATAGAATATGGATTAGGGAAGACAGAGACTTGAGATAGGAAGACAGGAAGAAGATCCATTAGTAGGCTATAACCCAGGTGAGAGGTGGTAAGTGCCCAAACTAGAATGGTAGCCTAGAGCCCAGAGAACAGAGAGAAGAGAATACATTCAAGAAATGCTATGGAGATAAAATGGACAAGATTTGGTAAGTGATTGCACACACACACATATATGTGCAGTGAGAGAGAATGAGATATGGAGGATGAGGCTGTAAACCTGGGTAATTAGGATGGTGCTGTAGGGTGTGTTCAAGGAAGACTAGTAACTCTGATGTAAGAGCTGCTGAGCCCTTTTCACGGCTGCTTTCCACCTTTGGTGTCCACCTGTTCCACCTAACTCTCATCTGCGGCTATAAAAAGCTTTTGCATGCACAGTGGCCACACCCCAGTAAACCATTTCTGCAGATGGGCTAAACCAGGTTGAGGGTAACCAAGGAGTCTCAAATCCATCAGTGAATTGGGGGAGTGTCTACCCCAAGCATATGAAGACTTCCTCTGGTAGAATGGGTAGATTAGAACAATTTGTTCCAAAGGCCATGAAGGCAGCTAAAGTAGGCACTGTGGAGCACTTAGAGTGTGGTTAGATATCAAAGACACCAAAGTTATCCATTGCATCTCAAGTCACCACCAGTCATCTTGACTCTGTCCTGCCACTGAACTGTTATGACTCTGGAAGAGAGAGTGAGGCCCATGACTTCATGTAATGCTAAATCCACTTAAATCTAGTTTACACAGGAAGCAAAAGACATACCATTTTACCATTTTTATCTATGTCAAAGTCCTGTGGCAACGGGCAAATGACAAAGCAGCAGGTGCAGATATGCTGTGAGCTGCAGTCACAACTTTATATATAGGCAGCCCAGGCCATAGGGTCATCTTCTCACTGGAAGCAGTAGTGGGATTTGGCAGCCCCCCTGGGTGTCTGAACAGCCTTTTATGGATCACACTGTTCACCTCCTGGTGTGAGGAAGGGGCTGGAAAAGGTGCCCTAAAAACTGCCTGCTTACCTAACCCTGGCCTGATTACTGTGGCAGGCAGGGATCCCAACCTGTGGTAGAAACACACAAATAAATGTACAAAAACTTCTACAGGGATGATCCCATTCACTATCAGTACATGGAATGTGTGTACACGTATAGACAACACAAAATCCAGTAGACCTGAAAGATGAACAGCTCTTGTTGCAAGAGAACTCAGCAGGTATCACATCCAAATAGCAGCCCTGAGTGAAACAAGGCTGGCAAATGAAGGCCAGCTTACTGAAGTTGGAGCTGGATACACATTTTTCTGGAGTGGCCACAGGGAAGGGGAATGATGTGAAGCTGGTGTAGCTTTGCAATCAAAACTTATCTTGTCAACAAGCTTGTACACCGACCAAAAGGAGTGAATGACAGCTCATGCCAATGCGATTGCCACTTGACGAAAAACACCTTGCCACCATCATCAGCTTATCTGTTCCCACCATGACAAATCCTGATGAGGTCAAAGAAAAAATTTGTGAAGACCTGGAGGCCCTCATCATCAATGTGCCAAAAGAGGACAAGCTTATAATTCTGGGTGACTTTAATGCTAGAGTAGGCTTAGACTCCCAAGGAGGGCAGAAAGTCCTTGGGAGGAATGGAGTTGGAAACAGCAACAGCAATGGTCACTTACTACTGAAGACTTGTATATCTCATGACCCTCCCATCACCAACAGTATTTTACATTCACCTAAATGCAATAAAACTTCATGGATACACCCTCACAGCAAACACTGGCATTTAATAGACTATGTGACTGTAAAAAGAAACAGGATGTGAGAGTGACAAAGGCAATGTGTGGCTCAGAGTGCTGGACTGATCACAGACTTATCCTCTCTAAGCTAAATATTCGCATTCAACAAAAGTGGCAGCCTCAAGGGAATATGACTACCAGAAGAATTAATGTCAACAGATTAAAGCACTTCTCTGAGCAGAAACAGTTTGTTGCTAATTTGGAGGGAAAGTTGAGCCAACACAGAGCCGGCAAAAGTGGAGCAGAAAAGGAGTGAGGAGCTTTCAGAGATTTGGTGTATAGCACTTCATTTGCTCATCTGGGTCAGAACACTTGCAAACATCAAGACTGGTTTGATGAAAATGATGGGGAAATTCAGAAGCTGCTAAATGAAAAACGAGAACTCCACAGGGTTTACCAGCAGGATAATTCATCCATCTCTAAGAAGGCAGCATTTAATTCCATCAAAAGTAAAGTACAAGCAAAGCTTAGAGAGATGCAGGATTTTTGACTCAGTAAGAAGGCAGATGAAATTCAGTTTCACACTGATAGTAACAATCCAAAGTGCTTTTATGATGCCCTAACGGCTATTCATGGGCCAAAGACCTGTGGTGCATCTCGATAACTTAGAACTGATGGAACCATATTGATTAGTGATAAGGACATGATCCTAGAGAGATGGGCTGAACACGTCCATGTTCTCAACAGACTGTCATCAATCAGTGCTAAAGCCCCTGACCATTTACCTCAGCTTGAAGTCAATCCCTCCCTAACAGAAGTCCCAACCGAAGAAGAGGTTTTGAATGACATTAGGCTCCTTTCATGTGGCAAAGCACCTAGTACTGATTCTATTTCAGCTGAGATTTACAAAGTGGGTTTGGGTTATATGGAAAGAGGAGATTATCCCCCAGGAGTTCAAGGATGCCTCCATTGTCGATGTCTATAAAGGTAAAGGAAATAGATTATCCCATAGCAATCACGGAGGTGAAGAGGTACCTGGGGGAGGAGGGGAGTGTCTCTCTCTTAGTCATTGCTGGCAAGATTGCTGCCAGAGTCCTCCTAAATAGGCTGATCCTTCACCTGGAAGATGGCCATTCACCTGAGAGCCAGCATGGCTTCAGAAAGGGCTAAAGAATGGTCGATATCGTGTTTGTTGTTCAACAACTCCAGGAGAAACACCAAGAGCAGAAGAGAGGTCTGTATACAATCTGTGTACAAGGTAGATCTGACCAAGGCCTCTGATACTGTCAAGTCATGAGGGCTTATGGAAAATTTTGTCAAAATTTGGTTGCCTGGAGAAGTTCATCAATATTGTACATCAGTTTCACAATAGCAGGCTTGCCTGGATTCTGGATAATGGACAATCCTTTCACATTTTTCCAGTCCCCAGTGGAGTAAAACAAAGCTGTGTGCTTTCTCCTATGCTTTTTAGCAGGATATTTTTAGCCATGTTGTCAAATGCCTTCACTGAGGTTGAACATGGCATCAAAGTCAGCTATTGCACTGATGGTAAAGTCTTCAACTTGAAAAGGCTACAAGCTAAGACTGAAGTGGAGGGAGTGTTGATGCATGATTTTTTGTTTGCAGATGATTGTGTTCTCAATGAAGCTTCTGAAGCTGAGATGCAACAAAGTATGGATTGATTCTCTGCTGCTTGTGCTAATTTTGGCCTAACAATTAACACCAAGAAGACACAAATGTTCCATCAGCCAGCACCACACCATCCATCAGTTACAGCAAATGGAGAAGTCTTGAATACTGTAGATAAATTCACTTACTTTGGCAGTATACTTTCTAGGGATGTACACACTGATAATGAGGTTGATACACTCATTTCCAGAACTAGCTCAGTATTTGGGAGGCTCTGAAGGAAAGTGTGGTAGAGAAGAGGTATTAGACTGACTACCAAACTGAAGGCCTACAGGGACGTTATGCTGACCTTATTGTTGTATACCTTCAAAACCTGGACAGTATGCCAGCTCCATGCTGGGAAACTGAATTGCTTCTATCTGAATTGTCTTAGAAAGATTCTGAAGATCACCTGGCAGGATAAGATACCAGACAATGAGGTTCTTTCTTGAACTAAATTTCCATGCATTCAAACTCTACTGTAGAGAGTATATCTATAATGGACTGGCCACATTGTGAATGCCAAATATACACTTGCCAAAAAGACTATTTTATGGAGAACTCACACAAGGCAAGTGCTCACATGGTGGTCAGAAAAAGTGATACAATGACATTCTCTGATTGTCTGAAACTGATTGTATGAAACGGGAGACACAGGCATAGGACCACCCAGCATGGCATGCCCTCATCAGAGAAGGTGCTCTGCTCTATGAGCAAAGCATAATTGAGGTAGCTCAAAAGAAATGCAAAACGTACCACTTTACAGAATCCACCCCATATGTTCATATGGACTATTTGTGCCCAACCTATGATAAAGCATTCCTGAGCTCATACTGGTCTGATCAGCTACAATCAAATGCATTGTACCTTGACTCCAACATAGTGATATCATTTTGGTCCTCTTTGAGGACGAAGGACAACAACCATTAACAGAAATACAGAAGCTTGAAAGAGGGTTGAGTTTGGAGGCAGGAGAAAGTAACAATTTCAGTTTTGGATATGTTGAACTTTGAGATGCTTATAAGCAATTCAGCTTAACACATCCCACAGGTAATTGGTGATGGGAGACTGCAATTCGGGAGATAGACAATCACCTAGCAATGTGAAGTGAAACTAGATCTAAAAGCCCAGGGGAAAGGTTATGGCTTCTCTCCTGCTTCACCGAATTCTTGTCTTCCGTTGCTTTGAGTTGGCCATACAATCTCCCTGGGTCTTGAAAACGTCTTAACTGTTGTGAATTTTCTAGCATGAGGCAAATTCATTTGGAAGGTAAACAGCTGAAACTGTTATCAGTTAACACTTTGCTAAGAATTAGCTGCTAACCAGCAGAGAGCAAAGCAGATAATCTAAAATACCTGGGATGGGGCAGAATAGGGATGAAATGGGAAGGAGCAAAACCAAAAACCAACTTTGCCTGGGGTCAGTCTTTCTTGGGTGCAACTCCTCCTTCAGGAGAAAGCCAGTATTTCCAGACAATCATTGTGAAAATACCCTATCCTACTCTTGTTTGTCCATACCATTCCCCTTTTCCAGAGCTATCCAGTTTTGTGGGGCACACTAGAGTGTACAGCTTCAGTAAGCTACAGGTGCAGTAAGCTTGAGCAGTGTCCCTCCTACAGGAATCTAAGGGGACTGATTCTCTTTCCACCATGTAATCTAATGCCTTGCTTCCTTGTGTTGGCTGCCTACTGCCCCGGCCATGGAGAGACAAAGTTTCATCATTTTAGTTCAGATGGACACACCCAGCTGGCAAGCGAGAATAATAATGAAGGGAGAATATATCATTATTTACCTAGAGTTTGGAGCCTCTGTCTTACTAGACTTTTGGATTTTATAAATCCAAAAGTAACTAAAGCTGGGATCTCTATTAAGAAACAAATTTGTAGCAAGCTGTGACTCGGAAGAAGTCACTCAAGACAATAATGGAAAGATTTTCTTCTAGTTATCTAAAATTCTTAATGAATGTGTGTAATTTTCTTGTGTGATATTTTAGTCTAATTCTACTTGCTGTGTCACAGCTCCTGCTCATGCAGGCAGGACATTCTTAAAGGCAGATGCCTTGCATAGAGAATGTGCAAATAACTTGAAGCTTACTAATGAGAGCAGACATTTGTATAATGTTTTAAAGCAATTTATAGATCTCATTTGAGTATCACAGAACCTGTTAGGTGGGGTATTATTATTCCCATTTTACAGAAGAAGAAATTGAACCGCTCATAATCACAGAGTCATTTTCAGGATTTCAACCCAGGTCTTTCTGACTCCAGGCCTAGCATGTTATCCCTGCTGCCATGTGGACTTTCCTATTATTTATTTTTGTTGTCAGCATCTAGCACAATACTTTGCATGAAATAAGTACTAAATAAATGTTTCTTGAGTTTGCTGAATCAATATGCTAATATTCAGTGGAGCTCACTAGTATGGGTAATCTCTCTAATGCTGTAAATGCACTGCAATTCTTGTCATTGTCTTAACTTAAATCACCCACGGTGGTCCCAACCAATGGCCTAGAAATCTTTCTCTTTTTCTCTTGACATCACCTGAGTACTAATGGAACATAGAGATTGATTATCTGTTATCTTTTACTCACCACATCACTACCCCACTTCCTTTTCTAATTATACATGTCTTTGATACTTTTTTCTATCACTTTTTGCATGCAATTCTTCATTGTTAACATGCTACAGACTATTTATACCCACCATATGCTGAATGTACAGGATTTCCCAAAAGTCTTAGTGCAGTTTTAAGCTTTTGTAGCTTTTGTTGTTATAAGCTTTACTAGCTTAAAATTGCACTAAAACTTGTGGAACATCCTTTACATATATATTTATAATGCATGAGTATACATCAATATGTCAAATACCCATGATTTTTTCATTGTGGGAACTCCTTACGCTGACACAGATTGAGGTTTACTGGGTTCTCAGAAAGGTTAAGTAACTTGATCATAAAACTAACAAGTATCAGTAAGGATCTGAACTCAAGTGCTCTTGATTCCAATTCAAATCAAATAAAAAAAACATTTATTAAGTGACTACTACATGGTGGTCACTGTGCCAAGTTCTGGGGATACAAAAGGAGGCAAAAGATAGCTCAAGGAGCTTACAATCTAAAGATGAAGGCAACATGCAAACACATATACAAAGCAACTGGTATATAGGATAAATAGGAAATAATTCACAGAAGGATGCCATTGTAATTAAAAGGGCAGGGGAAGACTCCCAAACCTTTATTCATTATGCCATGCTGTCATAATCTGAATATACATCTAGATATGTATGTATGTACAATCCATCTCTATATAGTGATTATTTTCTCTATTCCATGATCTCTCATTCCTCACATTACCTTGTCTTACATTTAGATATGGACATGTTTTATATTTCCAGTAAATGGTAGGTTACTTGATGGAAGGGGCTATTTTATGATTTTGGTCTTTGTATCTCTAATGTCTACCATAGTTCCTTGCACATAACAGAAATTTAACACTTATTTGATGAATAGAATTGAAGGAAGGAGTATGAGGATGTATATGAAAAGACAGATTCATGACTGGTATATGAGGGAAAGTGTCCCTTTAGCTTAAAGCTCCAGCTAGAATTGTGATGGTGAGGCTTTGTCATGGGTATCCTGCTCTACTTTTTCTCTCTGTAGTCTAATGTACACGTGCTCATGGATAGCAGCTACCCAAACCCTGATGACCTCAAACCAATTTGACTGGTCTAACATTGCTTGAGATTGTGCTCAAGCTTTCACAGTTCTAGTTTCAAAACTCTTAATTGAATCTTCTTGAAAATTGAAGAAAAGTTATCATTTTAAAATGTTAGCAAAATTTTTTTTAAAGAGAAGTTTCTGGTTAACAAGGATTTGAATGGAATAATACCTTGCCAAGACTGTATAGGAAGTTGTTTTAACTTTCTCGCCAAAAGAGCATGCTGAAGGAGAAAGAGCTGAAATTCTTTGCTTACAAAGGTCCTCTATTTCGATGCTGACCTGAACAATTGACTGAATAGCTTTCCTGTAAAGGAAGTTCCTCTGCATCATTTAATGGATATGCAAGGTAAGGAGAGAAGGTCAATTGTTTCCATAATGGTTTCCCGGTATTGAAAGATAGCTAAAGAGAATATGGGTTATGGACCTCTTCCCTATTAATAGGACAAAGTATTCTATTGGTAAGGCAAGACCACTTTCATATGCAGATCGTGAACAGTCATTATGTACCTTCTACTTACTGAGTTAGGTCATTGAACAGAAAGACAAAAATAAGACTGTCTCTTCCTTGAAGGAGCTTACTTTCTACAGGAATTCGGGAATTAACACACTTACCCTTGACAGTATACCAACAGTCAACATATCCCAACATAACAATGGATCCATGATCTCCCTGAGAGAAAAGGAGCAAGCATTTATTAAGCAATTACTATGTGCCAGGCATGGTGTTAAGAACTTTACAAATCTTATCTCATTTGATCCTCACAATGAGTCAATGAGGTAGATGTTATTATTATCTTCATTTTACAGTTGAGGAAGCTGAAACAGATAGAGTGATGTGACTTCATACAGCTAGTAAGAATCTGAAGCTAGATTTGAACTCAGATCTTCCTGACTCCAGGCCCAATGCTCTATTCATGCCCATTTAATTGATATAGATATTCCCTCCTTTGTTGCAAATCACAATTATCCAACACCTTATTATCTTGTATAATTCTTATTCATGTTAACCTCCATGGAAGACCTATCCAATATTCTGGACAGATCTCAGCCTACTAGGGCAGAGTCTAAGGTCCCAGTGGGAGGAGGATAAGGAAGATTGCCAGAGTGCCAGCACTATGGATTGAAAACATCCAGGAGCAAGTAAGTATTTGCTAGCTTGAGATAGCTTCTGATCCCTTTTGGCTATATTGTTGTGCTGTCTACTTTACAAGTGTTAAACTTTAACAAGACATAGTTATGATCAAGGTAATATATACCTTTTTTATATTTCCCACTTTTCAACACTGACATCTGTCTGAATACTCTAGATTGAAGTTGGTGCAATTGGACATACTGTCTTCTCATTTTTATACTTTCTTCGAGTTGGAATCTGATTTTTGTCTGTTGTTCTCACAGTATGACTACCCAACTGCAACTGATATATCTTATTACCCAGAGGTACTTGGCTCAGGAAAGACTCAGTAATAAGAAAGGCTCCATGTGGCATTTCTTCCCACATGAATCAAAATTTTAGACTATAAATGGGCCTTTAGAGATCATCTAACCCAACACATTCATTTTACAGATGAGGAAGCTAAGACTCAGAGTGCCAGATTTAGAAAACATCCATCAAAGAGAAAGAGTTGTACAGAGGAAGTGGTGAGGGTACACAGCTGTCTTTAGTTACAAACTATTTTCTGTATTTAAGAAGTACCAAGATCTTCCTTTGTGACAGATGATTCTGGTTAGAAAAATCTAGACCCTGATTTGTGGACATAGAAGAAAATAAACTGAGTTAGCATTTTGAGCAGAGTGAATAGGTTAGAGGAACTGAATATGAAGAAGGTGAGAGAGAATGAAATGTGATGATGTATCTATGAGTCAGAGCAATGTGTGAGGGAGAGGGACATTGGAGAGTGGAAAAGGCAGGAGAGAGGAGGGGAAAGGGAGAGAAGAGGGAAGGGATGGAAGCAGAGAGAGAGAGAGAGAGAGAGAGAGAGAGAGAGAGAGAGAGAGAGAGAGAGAGAGAGTTTGTTGAGGTTGGCCATAAGAAGGTTTAGTCTACACATAATGTAGATCGCCTGAATCTTGATGGAGACTGAATGGGAAGACTCTACCGAGACTGAGTGGAAACAGATTGTGAATATTGGCTGCCAGTCCTAATGCCTTTCTACTCGTGGATATTTTTTTTTGGGGGGGGTAATGATTAGAGAGGTCATTTGAGTACTATATTCTATCTTAATGGTATTTCTGAGACCCCAGTATTCTCTTCATAGGAAAATCAATCCATTATTCAAAAATATGTGTACATGGTGGAGCACATAATATAAAAGTCATTACTTGCTCAAAATCATACAACTAGTTATTGACAATTGAGACTAAAACCCAAATCTCATTCTCTACATTTTGTTAACTGATTTTAATTTTTTTCATTTGTTGATATCTCTTATTTTCATGTCACCTTCATTTCCAAATCTATCCTACTTATCTTCCCTTCTCAGAAAGTTATAACAAAGGAAAAAAGAAAGGAAACAAAAGAATTTCAGCAAAACTATCCAATATATCAATTGAATATGATAGTACATATATATGAAAATATATGCACATATATATACATAGACATGCATACGTGCACACACATATATATATACATGCATATATACATATATACATACACACACATTATATATATATACATATATATATATATATATATATATATATATATATTATATATATATATATATCCATAACCACAGTTCTCTACCTCTGCAAAGAAAGGAGGAAAAGGAGGATTATTCAACCTCAAATATCTTCTTCAGGGCCGTGCTTAGTCACTGTAATTATACCACATTCAGCATAATTTTGTTAGTGGTGCTGCTCTTCCTTTGTACTTTTGTACTTTGTTGTAGCCAATGTATATATTGTTTTCCTCTTTCTACTTACATTACTTTCCACCATTTCATATAAGTTTTCCCATGCTTTTCAGTAGTCCTCATTATCATTGTTTCATATGGCAGAGTAATATTCCATTATATTTATGTCATATGTTGAGCCATTCTCCACTTGGAGATGCTAATACAAATGGGCATATTAACACAAAAAGTGATACTATAAATATTTTAGTGTATATATTCTGTCTTCATCCTTCTTGGGTATAGTCTTAGCTATGGGATTTCTAGATAAAAAGGACATGGATATCAGATCTACTTTCTTAACATAATTCTAAATTGCTTCCTAGAGTAATTGAACCAATAAACAGTTCTACCAACAGTATATTAGCATGCTTCACTTTCTACAACACAGCTACATTATTGACCACTCCTATCTTTTGTCACCTTTGTCAACTTTCAGGGTGTGAGATCAAACCTGAGCCATTTTGATTTTTATGTCTCTTGTCATTAATCATTTTGCTCAGTCTTGCATGTGGTTCTTAATAGTTTGTATTTATTGTTTTGAGAACTATTTGTTCATATTCTTTAACCACTTAACTATTGGGGAATGAATCTTGGTCTGTATGCCAATGTTAGTTTCTCATATCTGACCCTTATCTAAGACATATGAGATAAACATTTTTCCCAATCAATAGCTTCTCTTCTTACTCAAGTTGCACTGATTTTGTTCATGCGAAAGAACACAAGTCTCCTAACTTCTAGTCTATTCCAGTGCTTTCTCACTTTAAAATACCACCAATCAAAGATTCCCCAAAGAGCAAGAGAGTTTGTTCTTGGCTATCAGGGAGGTTTCTAATTAAGTCACCATAATCATTACTATTATTGAACATAGTAAGATAAGAGTTAAAATGAATTTAATTTCTCATACCAGATTGTTTCTTTAGTTGTTAAATTACAAGAAATCTGGTGCTAAAGGGCCCTAACAACAACAGAATTTTTGGTCAGCAGATTGTACTTACCGTATCTTTGAATTGCTACCGGTTTTGGTAATGTGACAACAGTAATAAATCTAAAATTCACCTTCTCAGTAGAAGTACCAAATCTATTACTTCTTTCTTATCAGGGAGAATTTAACAAAGTAATTCAGAACCAAGCAGACTCAAACAACAGTTATATATAGTCAGTGTGAAGCAAATAGAATCCATTAAAGTAAGTACATGAGAAAAGATTCAAACTACAACAGACATTAAATAATAGAAGTTGGAAAGTCCTAGAGATAGCAGAGGTAAGTAGGATTGTTAACTGTGATGTCAGATGTGAAGCATGATAAAGTATGCAGACAAGTTTATATAAGTTCTTTGGTCATCTTTATAACCACCAAGAAATGATAATTATTAGAAAGCCTAGTCTACTCCTTTCACAGATACAGTTTTAATCTAAGATTGATGAAAACCAATAAAGCAAACTGAGGTTAGTGTCTCAGTAATTTGGAGCAGAGAGCCAAGTAAAAACTTCTTTAAAAGATAGGAGCATTGCATTCATATAGTGGCTTGTTGAATTGGATGAAATCTTTCTGGTGCAAAGGTAACTAGTGCAAGAATCATGTAAAATTGTAAAATCAATTCAAAAAGTCATTTAATTGCAATCAATATTACATTGAAAAAGGATACAGCATAACATACTAATATACCAGTAGGTACTAGTTAGTGATTGGTTCATTGTCAAAATATGTGTATGATCCAGATTTCTTTGACATTTTCCCAAATTAAAAGATGTTGTCTTAGACTTAGTACCACATAAAACAGTATTATTTTGAAGGTTTTTTTAAAGGCATTTTAAAATTCATTTTCTTCCCTCTTTCATAAAGACTGATAATTCAAAAGGGCTTTGACTACATTTTAACCTAGCTAGATGAGTCCCATTAAGCCCTTTCAACACCAAAATCAGACTTTTCCCAAGCAATCTGTATAGATTTCCCATATTTAAACAAAACACAACAAAATATCAAGGGGAGGCATAATCATTTGGAAGATTCGTTCATTTAGCTTTTTGATTAGGAATTATACTTCTTGGTTTTAAAACAGTGATACCATTCAACTAATCTGCTGTTGAGAAACTATGAACCTAAAATTCATTGACTGCTAGAACTGGAAGAAAACTTAGAGATCTTCTAGTCCAACTCCCTTATATTACAGAGGAGGAAACTGAGGCACTGAGAGACAGGAAATGTCTTGTCCAAGGTCTCACAGCTAGTTTTTGGCAGAACTTACACTTGAATTGAAGCTCTTTTAACTACACTTTGATCACTAACTGCACTTTGTTCATCTTCTCATACATGCTTTTATGAATATTACACAGTAACAGCATCAATACATTATAACCAAACTTTAACACAGAACCATTAAGATCTATTGTAATATAATTAGACTGATCAACTGCATATAACATTGTTTAATGAAACTAACTTCCCCAAGAAACATCATTCCACCTTTGCATTCTATAGTTACAGAACCAAAACACAAAATTAGATGTGGTTTGCCTATGTGTTTTAATCATGTCTTCTCTAATAGATTACAAATTCTTTGAAGGTAGGGACTGGATTGTGGTAAGTGCTCCATAAATACTAGTTGAATTGAAGTTATTTTGAAGAGCTCAATTTAGAATAAGGAACACCACTGACTTTATACTAGCAGTATGACTGTGGTCAAATCATTGAAACTCTCTAAAACTTCACAGGTACCTCATCTGTAAAATGGGATTAATGTAACTCAAACTACTTGTCTTCTATTGTTGCTCTGTAAAGCTTAAATTGCCCTACTCAAATTCAATTAAAACACATTCATTGAGTACTTATTACCTGTAAAGCACTTCAGTGGGAGCTGAGAAGAGAAAGATCAAAGATCACTCAGCCCCTTACTATCAATGACATGAAAAGTGGGGACATACATATTCAGAAATAAATATGTGTGATAAATGTAGAGGAGTCTAGACAAAGTGGTATAAGAAATAGGAGAAGGAAGAGATTACTCTCAGTTGAAAGGATCAGAGAAGGCTTGATGATGGAGGTAGTACCTTGAAGGAAGACAAGGATTTCAACTGATGGAGACTTGGTGGCAATGAGTTCCAGACATGGGGAAAAGCCCACACAAATGTGTTGAAGTGGAGGAAGGCTGGATGGTAGTGGGAGAGAGTTTATAATATAATTTGTCTGGAACAGAGACAACATGAATGTAAAGAGAATGAAATAATGCTGGAAAAGGTAAATTGGAGCCAGATTACTGAGACCCTCAAATGTCATTCTGAAACATACTGTTTCCTATGGACTGGGGAACTGCTGAAGTTGTTTGGGCAGGGAAGTAACATAGTCAGATATGCTCATTAGGAAGTTCTCAGTCCTTTTGGAATAGGAATAGAGAAGGTTGATAGTTGGGTTCACACAAATTTACAGATCAGAAGAATAGAAATGGCAGAAAACCAAGGCAGTAAATGTTAAAGGTGGAGGACAGCATTGTTGAAAAGGCTGACATTAGGTTAAAGACTTGAGAAGAAGGAGAAATGTAGAAAGAACAGAGGGAGTAGGTTGGCAGAACAGGGAGGGATGGAGAAATTGGAGGTTATAATGAGGAGAAAGACTAAGTTTAGTGAGAGTGAAGTTATAAGAAAGGACAAAGATCAGAAGACTGCTTTCAAAGAGAAGGATTTTAGGGCAAGATGAGATATAATAATAGGTTTTTCACAATACTTCTTTAGAAAATCAGTCTCCATTTGGATTTTTCTACCTAGTAAGGGTATTACAGAATCACATAACTCCCAGATGATAGAGATCATCTACCTTTTGTTTGAAGTTATCTCAAGAAGGAGAATGCAATGTCGCCTAGGAAGTTCTATTCCTTAAATTCAGCCTAAATCTGCCTCTCTTCAGCTTCTACCCAGGGTTCTTCATTCTGCCCTCTGGGATCAGGCTGAACAAGTCTAATCTCTCTTCCCAGTGACAGCCCTTCAAATAGGTGAAGACAGTTATCATGTCCTCCCTAAGTCTTCTCTTGCCCAGGCTGATTCTCTGATAATTGTCAAACTCTCTGGAGAATATGAAAGCAATTAAAATGAATCTAAAGCAAGTTCATCAGCTATATAATCATGTTTCCCCCAATCTCATTGCAAATCATCTCTAATAGGCTTAGGACTCTTAAGGGAGTTTACCAATTCTCTCAGTCCATTCATTACTATTTAAAGGAAAATCTTATTTGGTGCAATAGGAAAGAACTAGAAATCTCTAACTGAAGCCAAATTTCAGAGAACCTCTGTAATGTACATTACAATAGAGTGAAGCAATTGATGACCCCAAGAGAGTTTTGCCCTTGTTGCTTTAATGGACTGTGTAGATGTAGCCAAAGTATATTTGGATTCCTCTAATGTATAAGCCAAAAGCTGTACAAAGAAGCTCTGGTGAAAACTATGTTACTCTACAAATATACACACACACACACACACACACACACATATATATATATATGTAAATTCATTCCAAATGCAGAATGAATTCATTCCAAACATCTGGAACATTATTCATTTCCTTGTATCCTTTAAACCACACATAATTAAATTAAGAGCTTATAATTTAGGTCAACTCACTAAAAACAGAAACAATTTCATACAATGGGACTTGAGAAGGGCCCTGTTTTTGACTAATTGTTTTCTGTATTACCTTTCAACAACAACAAAATATATGAATCACTGAGCATACTGTTGTTGTCACTGCTGCTGCTGCTGCCCTTCATTCTTGAAGAGGACCATGATATCAGGAAGGTGAAGCCATGACTTGTAAGTGAATTGGATTTAAGTGACTCAGGGCTGTGCAAAGTCTCTGGAGCCATACATATATATGTAAATTCATTCCAAATGCAGAATGAATTCATTCCAAACATCTGGAACATTATTCATTTCCTTGTATCCTTTAAACCACACATAATAAACCAGTGGCAAGATATAGATCAGGATGACTGGAGACAACCCTGGATACAGTGGGAGACCTTTTTAAACTAATGTTCTTCCCAAGTTTCAGTTTGTCTGAGGCAACACCCGTTCAGTTATTAAGGTTAGCTAAGAAATGAGACAAAGAATGGCTCCTTTTACCTAGTCAAAAACAAACAAAAAAATTAACCTGGGAGGGAAAGACCCTCAGAGTCTCTGGCCAAAATGGAAGCTATTGCTATTTACACTCACACTGAACCATCTGAGCCCAAACAATGACCAAGTCAGCATCTGAGGGTATGATTCCCTATGTGGACAGAGGGATAATATACTAATGTATTGCCCAATGACCATATTTTATAAAGTGACAATTTGTTCTTACCTATTAATTGCTCCTCTATACAATCAATCAATCAATCAATCAATCAAATGACAAGCAGTTATGAAGAGCCTACTATCTGTTAGGTACTGTGTGAGGGGCTAAGGATACAACAAAAAAAAATTCAATGGTCTCAAAGAGCTTACATTCTATCTGGGGAGACATGTTCATATAAATAAATTTAAAATGCATATAGGAGGTAGAGCCAAGATGGTGGAGTAAAAGCAGTGAATTTCTTGAGCTCTCCCTCAAAACCCTCTAAATACTTGTAAAAAAAAATGGCTCTAAACAAATTCTAAAGCAGCAGAACCCACAAATGACGAGTGAAACAAATTTCCAGCCCAAGACAACCTGGATGGTTCATTGGAAAGGTCTATTGTGCCGGGCTGGGAGAGGAATGCAGTTCAGTGTGGGTGCACAGGCAAAGTAGGCCTCAGCAAAGCTGGAGCAGGCCTCAGAGGATGGAATCAGGGGTAGCTGTGACAGTTTCCAAACTTCTCAACCCACAAACACCACAGACAACTTAGAAAGTCAGTAGGAAAAGTCTGAGGCTTGGTCCAAGCCTCGGTCCTGGTGCACCACCGGGATAGTAGCTGATTCCAGAGCTCTCAACTGACAGACTGAGGGGGAATCAAGTGGCTGATCAGAGGGGGATTGCAGGGATCTCTTTGCTGGTGCTGAGGCAGGATTCTCTTGCTTTGCCCGAGCTTTGATCTGGGTCACAACTCTGGGTGGTGGGCCTGGGGCGAGGAAGAGCACAGATGTGGTGGAGCTTGTAATGGCGGTACCAGGGAATCCTCCTCACAGTTCCAAGGCAGAAAAGAGTGCTTGTTGCCACTCATAGACTACAGCACAAGCCAGGAAAGGAGTAAACACCTTGCCCTTGATCATATCACCTCAGAAGAACTGAAAACTTACAGGTCCCTAGAAGTATCTCTGAAAACAGCTGCACAAAACCCCTGAAGCCTGGGACATTCTCCACACTGGAAGCAGACTCCTACCTTAGCAAAGAGTTTATAACTCACCTAATTGGCTGGCATCATGAGCAAACTGCACAAAAAAGTCAGACCATAGAATCTTTTTTTGGTGACTAAGATCAAAACATACAACCAGAAGAAGCCAACAAAGTCAAAGCCTCCAAGAAAAATATGACTCAGTTCCAGGCCATGGAAGAGCTCAAAAAAGATTTTGAGAAGCAAGTAAGAGAAGTAAAGGAAGAACTGGGAAGAGAAATGAGAATGATGCAAGAAAATAATGAAAAACAAATCAACAGCTTGCTAAAGAAGACCCAAAAAAATACTGAAGAAAATAACATCTTAAAAAATAGACTAACACAAATGGCAAAAGAGGTCCTAAAGACCAATGAGAAGAAGAATGCCTTAAAAAGCAGAATTGGCCAAATGGAAAAGGAAGTCCAAAAGCTCACTGAAGAAAATACTTCCTTAAAAATTAGAATGGAGCAATTGGAAGCTACTGACTTTATGAGAAATCAAGACACTGTAAAACAAAAACAAAAGAATGAAAAAATAGAAGACAATGTGAAAAACTTATTGGAAAAACAACTGACGTGGAATATAGATCCAGGAGAAATAATTTAAAAATTATTGGACTATCTGAAAGCCATTATCAAAAACAAAGCCTAGACATGATCCTTCAAGAAATTATCAAGGAAAATTGCCCTGATATTCTTGAACCAGAGGGTAAAATAGAAATTGAAAGAATCCATCGATCACCTTCAAAAAGAGATCCCCAAAGGAAAAACCCCAGGAATATTGTAGCCAAATTCCAGAGTTCCCAGGTCAAGAAGAAAATATTGCAAGCAGCTAGCAAGAAATAATTTAAGTATTGTGGAAACACAATCAGGATAGCACAAGATTTAGCAGCTTTTATATTAAGGGACTGGATGGCTTGGAATATAATCTGGAGGGCAAAGGAAATAGGATTACAGCCAAGAATCACCTACCCAGCAAAACTGAGTGTAATCCTTCAGGAAAAAAAATGGACATTCAGTGAAATAGAGGACTTTCAAGCATTCCTGATGAAAAGACCAGAGCTGAATAGAAAATGCGACTTTCAAATACAAGACTCAAGAGAAGCATGAAGGTTGAACTGTTTATATTCCTGCAGGGAAAGATGATATTTGTAACTCATGAGACCTTTGTCAGTACAAGGTGTTTGGAGGGAAAAAAAAATTATATGGATAGATAGATACATAGATACATAGATAAAGGGCACAGAGTGAGTTGAAGAGGAAGGGGTAATATCTGGAGAATAAAATTAAGGGGTGAAAGAGGATTATACTTGGAGAAGGAGAAAGGGAGAGGTAGAGTGGGGTAAATTATCTCACATAAAACAGAGAACAAAAGGCTTTTACAGAGGAGGGGAAATGGGGGAAGGTGAGAGGGAATGAGTGAATCATATTCTCTTCAGATTTGGCTTAAGAAGGGAATAACATAAACACTCAATTGGGTTTAGAAATCTATCTTACCCTACAGGAAAATAGGGGGGGAAGGGGATAAGAGAGCAGGGGGATGATAGAGGGGAGGACAGATTGGGGGAGGGGGTAATCAGAAGCAAACACTTCTAAGGAGGGACAG
The DNA here is from genome assembly GCF_003287225.1 of Phascolarctos cinereus. Classification (NCBI taxonomy): domain Eukaryota; kingdom Metazoa; phylum Chordata; class Mammalia; order Diprotodontia; family Phascolarctidae; genus Phascolarctos; species Phascolarctos cinereus. Next base: position 133,748,128 of record NW_027555514.1, read on the forward strand.
GGTCAAAAGGGAGAATAGAATAAATGGGGGGTGGGATAGGATGAAGGGAAATATACTTAGTTTTTCATGACATGACTACTATGGAAGTGTTTTGTATGACTACACATGTATAACCTGTTTCGAATTGCTTGCCTTCTCAATGAGGGTGGGTGGGAAGGGAGGAAGGGAGAAAATTTGAAATCCAAAGTTTTAAAAACAAACATTAAAAATTGTTTTCACATGCAACTGGGAAATAAGATATACAGGCAATGGGGTATAGAAATCTACCCTGCTCTATAGGAATATAGAAGGGGAAGGGCAGATAGAAGGGAGGGCAGATTAGGGGAAGGGGTATTCAGAACTCATGCCATCTTGGGGTGGGGGGAGGGAAAAGATGGGGAGAAAATTTGGAATTCAAAATCTTGTTGTAGTGATTGTTGAAAACTAAAAATAAATAAACTAGTGTGTTGGGTGAAAAAATAAAACAAATTTAATATGATAGTAAAAATGCATATAAAATAAATACAAGTTTTTGAGGGGTTAAGTAGCAATAGCAACTAGAACATCAGGAAGGAAGGAAGGAAAAGTGTCAGGCCTTATGCCAAGTGCTTTACAAATCTCACATGTGATCTTCACAACAACCCTACTAGGTAGTTGCTATTATCATCTCCATCATGCAACTGAAGAAACTGACACAGATAGAAATTGAGTGAGTTGTCCAGCATCAGAAAGCTAGTAACTGTCTGAGGCTGGATTTGAACTCAGGTATTACCTTGGGCAAGTCACTTAACCCTGTTTGCATCAGTTCCTCATCTATAAAATGAGCTGGGGAAGGAAAGGGCAAACCACTCCAGTATCTTTGCCAAAACAAAACAAAACAAAACCGTGAAGAGTTGTACACCACTAAAATGACACAATGACAACAACAACTTCCTGAAGCCCAACACTTATCTACTGTGCCAGAGAAAACACAAGCTGACCTTTATTTATTAATTTACAAGGCCAAGGCATTAAGTGACTTGCCCAGGATCACACAGCTAATAAGTGTCAAGTGTCTCAGGTAAGATTTGAACTCAGGTCCTCCTGACACCAGGGCCAACGCTCTATCCATTTCACCATCTTACCCCCCACAAGCTGACCTTTAAAAGAAGCTAAGGACTCCCAAGAGTTGATTCAAGGAGAAAGGGAATTTCAAGCATGGGGGAATAGCCTATGAGACGGCATGGCAATAGAATATCATGTATGAGAAGTAGTAAATAGGACAATTTGGTTGGATTTTAGAGAATGTGAAGGAAGTAATATTTAATAAGCCTAGAAAAATAGGTTGGAGCAAGGATCATGAAAGAATTAAAATACAAAACAGTGTAATCTGCATTTTATCCCAGAGGCAAAGGGGAACCAGTGGAGCTTTTTCAGGAAGAGAGTAACACTCTCTTATCTTGGTCAGAACTATGTTTTAGAAACATCAGTTTGGCAATTCTATGGAGAAAGTGTCGAGGATTGGAGAGGGAACAGGTGTGAGGTAGAAAGGCTGATTTGGAGTCTGTTATAATAATCAAAGGAAAGATGATGAGGGCCTGAACTAGAGTGGCGGCCACAAGAGTACAACAAAGGAGAAAGATGCTAGAAATATTGTGGTAAGGCCTGGGAACCAATGGAATATTGGAACTGAAGTAGGTAGATTTGGGGATAACTCCCAAGTTGGAGACTGGTATGAGGGGAGAGAAAGAGAGAAGCAGTCAAGAGGCAGGAGTGGCAGGCTTGAAATGAACATCATTTCAGTGAGCAATCTGTAAAATCATGGATTCTTTGGATTATATAGTAGAAGGTCATAATTGCCCTTTCACTGGAGGTTTTCAAATCAATAGATGCTCACTAGTTGGGCATTCTGTCTGAATATAGGTTGTACTGACTGGTCCCTTCCAGTTATGATTCTGATTATGCAATTAATAGAAATAAGAAGGTTTTATGAGGAAAGGTTTTCTGAGCTCTCTTTGCAACATGTTGAATTTGAAGCATTAGTGAAAGATCAAGGTGGAGATACTTTACATCCCTCATGGGGCTCCTTTCTCTCTCAAATAACTTTGAAATCCCTTCACATTCCCCCCATTGAAAACTATTCTTAGGAAAGAATCTAACGTCAATCATTTACATATTTTGTGACTCAATCCATTCCCTCCATTGAAAACTATTCTTGGGAAAGAATCTAATATCAATCATTTATATATTTTGCAACTCAATCAGTGTTTTAACTAGAATGACTACCTTCCTGCTCAGGTACGCAATTTCTTCATGTTATCTATCAAAATTTTCTATAAAGAATCAGGTACAATATGTGCCCACTAACATGTAACTGATTGGTCACAGCTTGGTCCTCCTCCCTCAGCAAGGTTTGAATTTCAATGAAGTTCAAAGCCTGAAGCCTGATGATAGAATTATTTCTGGGAAAAAACAAGTAGGGAGACTTTCCCAACAGTCCTGATATCAAAACACATAAACAATATTCTCCTTTGCCTATGAATAATGCCAGTCTTGGGACTAGAAATCAGACAGAACAAAATCTAAATATGCTATTCATGGCAGGGACCAGGCTCCTTGTGGAGAATGAAGTACAATACCTTACACACACAACAGATAACCCAATGCATATTTATTTGGATTTAGTGATGCATGGCATAAGCTTTGTTCTGGCATGTATCATGAAAGTCTAATAAACACTATTAAGGAATATAATGACAATAGTAGTGGCCATATTGATTGTGATTATAAAATAGAGGCTTTCATTGAACTAAACTTTGGGGTTTTCCAGGCTATCATCTCTGCTTTTCTATGTATTTTACCTAGTAACTTTAATATCTGATTTTTTTCTAAGTTATTTGCATATTTCCATAACCTAGTTTTTTTAAATTTTTAAAAATTTTCCTTTGTAGTCATAACATATTAACATCCTTCTCTTTGTATATAATAGTAATAAAAATGCTATCTTTTGGCAGGAAAGGTCTGTCACATTTGGGTAAAAGGGGAGCATAGTCCAGAACAAGAAGCATGTCAGCAAGCCAGCAGCAAGTCCCTCTTCAGCAAACAGGAGGCAAATTCTGAGCCCCCATGTGGTGGAGCATCTGCATGATGCTGCCATAGCATAACCAGGAGAATGGGCAGAATCCAGATTTGAAAACTACTATGTACTTCAGCATAGCCCCTGGCAAAGAGGCAACATCCAACAGCAAGACTCCATGTTACTTCAGTGTCGCCCCAGGGGAACAGGTAAATGTCAACCCTATGGGTGCATAAGCAAACAGGCAGCAGCCAGTTCCAGCCCTGCCACATGCTTCAGCATAGCCCTGGGCAAAAAGGCAGCTGCCAGCAGCCAGACTACCCTGTATCTCCAGGGAAATACAGAAATACCCCACTGGCCTCAGCACACACCAGACACCAGCACTAGGACCCCAGCTCAGCACTAGGTAAGATGCCAGACCCCCTACAGCCTCCAGCAGCACTAGCAACCTCCCACCCCACCCCTACAGTACTGCACCAGACGTGAGGTCCCCATGGGCCTCAGGGCAACATCAGTGCAATAGCAGGTAAACAGCCAGTGCCTACAGCCACATGGCACAAGAAGCCTGGCACGGTGCTACTTTCACCCCAGGAGAAGAGCTCAAATTTAAAAGAAAGGAAAAAGATGAGCAAAAACAACAACAACAGAATCTGATCATAGAAAGTCAGGTGACAGGGAAGATCAAGACACAAACTCAGAAGAGGACAACAATGTCAAAACATCTATCGGCAAAACCCCAAAGAAAAATGGGAAGTGGTCTCAAGCCCAGAAAGAACTCATGGAAGAGCTCAAAAAGGAGCTTAAAAATAATATGAAAGAGGTAGAAAAAAGTTTGGAAAAGAAATGAGAGTGAGATAAGAGAATTATGACAAAAGAGTCAATAGCTTGGAAAAAAAAAAACCAACTGCTTAAAAAGTAGAATTGGCCAAATGAAAAAGAAAGTACAAAAGCCAATTGAGGAAAACAATTCCTTAAAAGTTAAAATTGGGCAAGTGGAAACTAATGACTCTATGAGACATAAAGAAACAATCAAGCAATTTCAAAAGAATGAAAAAATGGAAGAAAATGTAAAATACCTCATGGAAAAAACAACTGATCTGGAAAATAGATCTAGAAGAGACAGTATCGGAATCACTGGGCTACCTGAAAGCTATAATCAAAAGGAGCACCTGGACAGCATCTTTCAAGAAATTATCAAGGAAAACTGCCCCAATGTCCTGGAACCAGAGGGCAAAACTGGCATTGAAAGAATCCACCAATCACCTCAGGAAAGAGACCCCAAAATAAAAACTCCAAGGAACATTATGGCAAATTTCAGAACTATCAGATCAAGGAAATAATACTACAAGTGGCAAGAAAGAAAAAATTCAAATATCAGGGAGGAACAATTGGGATTATACAGGATTTGGCAGCAGCAGCACTAAAAGATTGGAGGTCATGGAATATGGTATTCTAGAAGGCAAAGGAACTATGACTACAAACAAGAATCACTACTTGGCAAGATTAAGCTTAATACATCAAGGGAAAGTGGTCATTCAATGAAATAGAAGGATCTCAAGCTTTCCTAAGACCAGAATTAAACCAAAAATTTGATCTCCAATATCAAGCCCCAAGAGAAGCATAAACAGGTAAAAAGGAAAAGAAAACATAAGAGATTCAATAGGGCTAAACTGTTTACATCCATACATGGGAAGATGATATTTGTAATTCTTAAAAATTGCATCACTAATAGCATAGCTAGAAGGAATATACATAGACAGAGGGTATAGGTATAAGGCAAATTTGAGGAAATGACAGAAAAAATTAAGGGATGAGAAAGAGGAGTACACTGGGTACAGAAAGAAAGCAGAAGCAGAATAGGGTAAAGTATTTCACATGAAAAGGTATAAAAGACCTATGACAATGGAGGGGAAGATGGGAGGGTGAGCAATGGGCATCACTTGAACCTTATTCTCATCAGTATTGGCTCAAAGAAGGAATAATATACACAATCAGTTGAATAGAGAAATCTATCTTATGCAATAAGGAAGTAGGAGAGGGGGAGAGTAACAAAAGGGAAGAGGGGTATTGACAGGAGGGAGGGCAGAGCAGGGGAAGTAATAGACAGAAGCAAAACACTGGTGAAGAGGGAAAGGGTGAAAAGAGAGAGACAAAAAACAAGAGGAAGAATAGGATGGAGAGAAATGCACAGTTAGTAATCATAACTGTGAGTGTGAATGTGAATGGGATGAACTCTCCCATAAAACAGAAGTGGATAGCAAAGTGGATAAAAAAAAATCAGAATCCTACAATATGTTGTTTATAAGAAACACATTTGAAGCAGAGAGACACACAGAATAAAGGTAAGAAGCTGTAGCAGAATGTATTATGCTTTAGGTGAAGTAAAAAAAAAAAAGCAGGTGTAGCAATCCTGATCTCAGACAAAGTAAAAGCAAAAATAGACCTAATTAAAAGAGATGAGGAAGGAAACTACATCTTGCTAAAAGATACTATACATAATGAAGCAATATCAATACTAAACACATATGCACCAAGTGGTATAGCAACCAAATTCTTAAAGGAGAGGTTAAGTGACTTATGGGAAGAAATAGACAGCAAAACTATACTAGTGGGGGAAGTGAACTGTCTACTCTCAGAACAAGATAAATCCAACCAAAAAAACAACAAGAAAGAAACTAAGGAGGTAAATAGAATATTAGGAAAATTAGATATGACAGACCTTTGGAGAAAACTGAATGGGAACTGAAAGGAATATACCTTTTTTGCAGCAGCACATGGCACCTACACAAATATTGACCACGTAATAGGGCATAAAAACAACAAAATCAAGTGGAGAAAGGCAGAAACATTAAATGCATTCTTTTTAGATCATAATGCAATAAAAATTGCATTTAACAAAGGGCAGTGGAAAGAAAGACTAAAAATTAATTTGAAACCGGATAATCTAATCCTAAAGAATAAGTGGATCAAAGAACAAATCATAGAAACAATCAATAATTTCATTAAAGAGAATGACAACAATGAGGCAATATACCAACATTTATGAGATGCAGCCAAAGCAGTTTTTAGGGGAAAATGCATTCCTCTAAATTCTTACAACAACAAAATGGAAAAAGATCAAATCAATGAATTGGGCATGCAACTAAAAAAAAACTAGAAAAAGAACAAATTAAAAATCCCCAATTGAGCACCAAATTGGAAAACTTGAAAATCAAAAGTGAGATTAATAATATTGAAAGTTAAATGAGTTAATAAATAAATGTAGGAGCTGGTTTTATGAAAAAACTAATTAGATAAGCCATTAGTGAAGTGGATTAAAAAAAAGAAAGAAGAAAACCAAATATCCAATATCAAAAATGAAAAGGGTGAAGTCACCCCTAAGGAAGAATAAATTAAAGCAATCATTAGGAAATATTTTTCCCAATTGTATGCCAATAAATCTGACAATCTGAGTGAAATCAATAAATATTTATGAAAATATAAATTACCCAAATTAACAGATCAGGAAATAGAATGCCTAAATAACCTCTTCTTAGAAAAAGAAACTGAACAAGCCAACTCTCTAGGGAAAAAAAATCCCCACGGCCAGATGGGTTCACAAGTGAATTCTACCAAATAGTTAAAGAACAATTAATTCCAATACTATATAAACTATTTGGAAAAATAGGAGAAGAAGGAGTCCTACCTTTTATGATGCAAATATGGTACTGATACCTATACCAGGAAGAGCTAAAACACAGAAAGAAAATTATAGAGCAATTTCCATAATGAATATCAATGCAAAAATTTTGAACAAAATATCAACAAGGTGATTATACCAATATATCACAAGGATTATACACTTTGATCACATGGGATTTATACCAGGAATGCAGGGTTGGTTTAATATTAGGAAAACTATCAATATAATTGACCATATCAATAACAAAACCAACGGAAATCATCTGATTATCTCAATAGATGAAAAAAAAGCTTTTGACAAAATATAGCACCCATTCCTATTAAAAAATACTAGAGAACATAAGAATGAAGGGAGAGTTCATTAAATTGATAAGTAGTATCTATCTAAAACCATCAGCAAATATTATCTGATAAACCCACATTTATTGCTAACAAAGTCCAGCAGCAAGAGATAGAAAAAGAAATTCAATTTAAAATAACTACAGACAATATAAAATATTTGGGAATCTACCTGCCAAATACAATTACAAAACACTTTTCACACAGATAAAGTCAGATCTAAACAACTGGAAAAATATCAATTGCTCATGGGTAGGCCAAGCCAATATAATAAAAATGACAATTCTGCCTAAGCTGATTTACTTATTCAATGCCAATCAAACTACCAAAGATTATTTGAGGGGCAGCTAGGTGGTGCAGTGAATAGAGCACAGCCCTGGAATCAGGAGGACCTGAGTTCAAATCTGGCCTCAGACACATAACACTCACTAGCTCTGTAACTCTGGGCAAGTCATTTAACCCCACTGCCTAGCCAAAAACAAAAAATTATTTGATAGAGCTAGAAAAAAAATAACAACAAAATTCATCTAGAAGAACAAAAGGTCAAGAATATCAAAGGAATTAATGAAAAAAAGATACAAAGGCAGGTGGCCTAGCAATATCAGATCTCAAACTATATTATAAAGCGGTAATCATCAAAACTATTTGGTACTGGCTAGGAAATAGAGAGATGTGTCAGCAGAATAGATTATCATATAAGATACAGTAGTCAATGACCATAGTAACCTAGTGTTTGATAAACTCAAAGAAAGACCTCAGCTTTTTGCATAAGAACTCACTATTTGAGAAAAACTGCTGCGAAAACTGGAAAACAATAGGACACAAACTAGGTAAAGACCAACAATTCACATTGTATAAGGTCAAAATCAGTGCTTGATTTTGATATAAAGGTTGACACATAAGCAAAATAGAAAAGCAAGAAATAATCTGCCTGTCAGGTCTATGGAGAGGGGAGAATTCATGACCAAACAAGAGATGGAGAGTATGTAAAATGTAAAACAGATAATTTTAATTATATTAAATTAAAAGTTTTCATACAAACAAACCCAATGCAATCAAGATTAGAAGGAAAGCAGAAATCTGGGGGGAAATCTTTATAGCAAGTATCTCTAATAAAGGCCTATTTCTCAAATATATAGAGAACTGAGTCAAATTTATAAAAACATAAGCCATTCCCCAATGGATAAATGGTCAAAGGATATGAACAGGCAGTTTTCAGATGAAGAAATCAAAGCTATTTATAGGCATATGAAGAAATCACTTTTGACTAGATAAATGCAAATTAAAACAACTCTGAAGTACCATTTCACACCTATCAGATTGGCTTATATGACAAAGGAAAATGATAAATGTTAGAGAGTCTGTGGGAAAATTGGGACACTAATGTGCAGTTGGAGTTGTGAACTGATCCAACAATTCTGGAAAGCAATTTGGAACTATACCCAAAAGGCAACCGAATTGTGCAGACACTTTGGTCCAGCAATAACACTACTAGGTCTGTACCGCAAAGAGACCATAAGAAGGGAAAAAGGACCCACATGTCCAAAAATATTTATAGCAGTTCTTTTTGTGGTAGAAAAACTTGTACAAACTGTTGAAAAGTGAAATGAACAAAACAAGGAAAACACCGTACACAGTATCAGCAACACTGTGTGATAATCAGCTAGGAATGAATGACTCAGTTCTTCTCAGCAACACAATGATCTAAGACAAGTACAAAGGACTTAAGAAGGAAAATGCTGTCCTTATCCACATGAAGAACTGACGGGCTGTGAATGCAGATCAAAGCATATTTTTTTTCACTTACTTTATTCTTTTTCCCTGTGTTTTTTTCTTTTGATCTGTTTCTTCTTTCACAACTGTGACTAATATGGTAATATATTTTCCATAATAGCACATGTATAACATACCAAATTGTCTACCATTTTCAGAAGAGGAAAGGAAGGGAGGGAGAAAAATTTGGAAAGTAAAATCTTATAAAAATTAATGCTAAAAATTGTCTTGACCTGTAATTAGGATGAAAATGAAATACTATCAAAACATTTATAAAAACACTATCTTGCATTTTAGTAATACGCTATATTTTTAAAGCATTGAAAATTTCATTTAAACCTTACAAGAACCCTATGAGGTAAGAAGGGCACATAAAATTATTAACTCTTACAAATAAGGAAAATTAGGCACCTGGCAGTTAAATGACTTGTCCAATGTCACTCAGATTATTCAGAGCCCTAAAGCGTGGTATCATGGATAGGCTTTAAAGGCAGGAAGAGCTGGATTTAAATCCCACCTCTGACACATAGTATCTATATGAATCTGGGCAAGTCATTTAACCTTTTATTGCTTTAAGTGCCTCTCTAAGACTGTAAGTCGCAGAAAAGGCATTGACCTGTATTGGTTGAGGGATGTTTCCTCTTCTAGGAGTTTGTTGTTGTTTTTCAGTTGTTTCAATCGTGTCTGACTATCCCTGACCCTATTTGGGGTTTTCTTGGCAAAGATACTGCTGGAGTGGTTTACCATTTCTCCAACTCCTTTTACAGATGAGGAACTGAGGCAAACAGGGGTAGGTGACTTGTCCAGGGTCACACAGCTAGTAAGTGTCTGTCTGAGGTCAGATTTGAACTCAAGAAGATGAGTCCTTTTGGTTCCAAGCCCAGTGCTCTATCCATTACACCACATAGCTGCCCACATCTAGGAGTACCATCTACTAATGAAATCACAGGACCAATCTTTCTCCCATTAGATCCTTGACTACTATAGCAGTCCCTCGCTCCTTCCACTTTTTTTTTCCTTCAAGGAGTATCCATAGTCTGCTTTGATAGAGAACCTTAATATGTATAAAGTTCCTCACATACATTATTTCATTTGATCTTTACAACAACCCTGCAAAGTAATAAGAGCACACATATTGGCTTCTTTATTTTTACAGATAAGAAAACTGAGGCTCAGAAAAGTGATTTCTCTAAGGTCATGTGACAAAACCAGAATTAGATCCCAGACTCAGGATTCCTGATTCCAAGTCCAACATTCACATTTTTTTTTCTATTCCACTTTCCTCCCTCCTTACTAAGCAAAGACAATGTTACTGATTCATGAATGTAGGCACATACTTTGGGTTTCTTTTTCCAAAGCCAGTTATGACTCTGTATTGATCCAGCTATACATTCTCTCCTGGCCCCAATCATGATCAAAGCAAGGTAGGCATATGTGTGTATGTATATATATATAAAACTATACACATATATGTATGTACATACATGAAATATGTGTATCTGTATGTATGTTTCTGTATTTGTGGATATAGTCATATGCATATATATAGATATATATAGATATATATCTATATATATGGGGATGTATATATGTGTGTATATACACACACACGTACACACAAGGAGGCATATATACCCATATAGATAAGGTATGATTTGTGATCAGAAGTCACAGAACAGGTTGAAACAAAGTGCTTTGACCAGCTTTAAAAACATAACACTTTAAGCAAATGATCTAACTGGTAACAAACCATATTGTACTGATAGAGGTCAGTAATTCCATAGAGATCCAAATAATTGTCTTTTGAAAAATCTGCCTAGGTAGGCAGATATTGATTAAAGTGTCATTAAAGTAAAAATGATATTTTAATGTTGTTGAGGATTTAAAAATATTTTTATGCATTTTTTATCACACTTGAGGCTTTGTAGGTGAAGGACATACCTTTTTAAAAAATCAGATAATAAATAATGAAATTATCTTATAAATATTTTATCATGACTGGATACAATCAAGTTAAATCATATTTATGTAGTGTTTTTTAAGAGGCAGTAATTTTAAGGCTTGGGTGTTTTAACATTAAGTATTAAATCATCTTGCTTTTAAACAATCAGTGGAGTAGCTAACATGCCCATTTCTTTGACCCAGAGATTCCATTGCTGGGCAAATACCTCAAGGAAGTCATTAACAGAAAGAAAGGCTCCATGTGCACCAAAATATTTATAGCAACATTTTTATGGTAACAAATAACTGGAAACAACATAAATGCTTATCAATTACAAAAAAACTCAACAGCTCTGGTGAACAGAAGAAATGAAATATAATTTTGCTATAAGGCACAACAAATACGGTCAATTCAGAGAAGCATGAAAACATTTATATGACCTAGTAAAAATGAATTAAGTGGACATACATGTGTGTGTGTGTGTGTGTGTGTGTGTGTGTGTACATATATACAGAGAAAGAGAGAGAGAGAGAATTTTTTGAAGTTGGGAGCATAAGAAGACTGACTACTACAATGGAAATAACAATAACTATAACAAGCAGAAAGATAAACCAAAAAAACAACCAAAAGATGAATATTGCAAAATTATAATGAACAAGTTTGGCCCCAAAGGAGAGATATGAGAAGACACCTCCTCTCTTCCTTTGCAGGAGGAGGGGCAGGGCAAGAGTATGGAATATTTCATGTAATGTCAGTTTTTGCTGAACTTTCTTTTTCTCTTCTTCTTTTTAAGTCTTTGTTACAAGGGATAGCTCTTTGGAGGATAGAGGGAGGGAGATACAGGGAGAAATCTAGTTGATAAAAACTAAAGATATTAATAAAAATCTATTTTTAAAAAATCAGCAGTTATGGTTGTTTTATGGATAAGGAAATAGAGGCTTGAAAGCTACAAGACTCAAAACAAGGCTGCTAATGGAACCATTGACCAAACTATCTTCTTCCATTTCTAAAAAATGTTAACATTTTCTAGTGGTCAGTGAGATCTTGTAGATGACCTATTATCCCTCATGGTTTAGGAATTCCATTAGCAGGCTTAATATCTATTTGCACCCCCTTTCTGTAATCATAAGTGTCCTGGCTTACAGCTTATTCAAATCAACATTATAGGATGTCTTGCTTCCTTTGAGCATCTAACCACGACTCCAGGAATTAGGCAAACTGAGAGTGAGGCAAATCTTACTTCCTAGGGTATTAAATTTTCTGTTGCTAGAATATAATTATCATAACTTAATTCTTAGCTCTTAATAAAGAGCAGAAATAGAAATACTACTAAGAGAAATTTTTTCAATAAATATCTATGCTCAGAACAGAAGCTGCCTTTCCAGCTAAACTTTCAGTGTACCCTTTTGGTATAATCTAACCCAGTCACTCTTCATTTCTGGCCAACTCCAGTCATTAAGACCTGATCCCTGGAGGTATAAAATGGGTAATTAGGTGCTTACCCTAACACCTTACTTAACCCTTATCTGGGACCTACTTTTCCTAGTCTCTAGAAAAGCTAGAAAACACCTTACTTTTGTTTCTCCTTGCCAGTCTTTATATCTTGATCTTTCATCATCTGAATTGTAAGAGAAAAAGCAGGAAAGGATATCTTTAGGTTTCTTACTCTGTAATAATCATGGTTCAACCTTATGGTCTTTTCCAACCCAGTTCATGGATTTCCATAGCAATGACAATCAAGTGCTTTCACTAAACTTTATTTGTAGTTCCACTGGTGACACACTATAGAAAAATTCTTGACCACCTAATGTAAAATAGATCTGTAAGAAAGAAATAAAAAAAATGGAACAACAGGAAAAAATGATAGAAAACTTTCACATCTCAGAGGTGTAAGCTCAAGCAATAATTTTCCTTTACCTTGTTCAAATTGTAAGTTCATGTTAATGAATCTCTTTAATGTATGGTTTTTTTAAAATTTTAGCTGAGATGGCATTCTTGAAATTTGTAAACTCCCAGGAAAACTTTTTAGACTGGATTTTTAAAAAAAGCATTTTGATAAGGAAAAGACATAGTATTCATAGGCATTGTGTTTTGATAATAAGCAAGAAGGGCAGATCCACTTAGGAAACATGCTTTGAAACAGTGCTTCACTAGCATGACACATGTGTTCCTTAGGTTCTTTTAGGAACCAAGCCACATGGACTTCTTATTTACTCCAATTTGGACCTCTCGCTCTGTGACCCAGCATTGCTCTGTGAGTACAAACTTAATTAACTCACTGTATCTAATTGGCCCCAGGTCATGCCTCCCCTTCACATCTCATCCCAAATTCAAACAATTTGTTGAGTTTTTTTTTTCAGTTTATGTTGTGAATGACCATGTTCAACCCTTGTGAAAGATTCGGCCAAGCCACCATCTTTCCATCTGTTTACTATAGCTTATGACCAATAAGAAGAGAAATTGGAAAATATCTACTGAAAGAACACAAAGGTGGCTTCATTTTCTTAGAGGGAACTGAGTTTAATTAGAATCTTTCATGTCACCTTCTTTATTGGACACTTCACTTTCTGCCAAGGATGGCATAGTCCAGTGGAAAAATAATGAACTCAGAGAATGTAGATTTACATCCTGCCTCTAATGCTTACCATTTATTTGACCTCATACAAGTCATTTAACCTTCCTATGACTCAGTTTCCTCATATGTAAAATATAGGGGTTGAAGTAGATGACCTCTTAGGTTCCTTTTAACTCTTAACCTATGAACTATTACTTACTGTGAGACACATGGGCTGTTTTTCGTCTCTTTATTCTGTGTTGCTGAGTATGCTCTTTGGCACTCAACCAAAACACGTTAAGAACAGTCATCATACAATTGTTAGGTTTATACAGCACCTTTCATCTGAAACTACAAGTGCTTAATAGACATTTTCCATTTCATCCCACCCTCAGCCTTCCTGTGAAGCTAGCATTCAAATGTGATACTTACATGTTCCAACATCTAGACAAGCATCGCTTAATGCTAGGAAAGCATTTTTAAAGATGAAAAATACAGTTCTTGCACTATTCTTAAGAGTAAAACAGCTTTCAAAGAATGGGTGACATCATCAAGCAAACCTGCTGCCATTAAACTGGAAGCAAATAGGAGCCGTGCTATTAACATTCCTGTACAAAGGTAAATTAAAGGCTCTTTTCTCCAGATTCATGTAACATAAAGACTTAATTTTTATTCTTAACTTCCCCAAGATTAGCATCAACAATGCATGAAAGACTTGGCAGCTAAATATTTCCTTGGTTAGAGGCAGAATCTCACCATGTTTCTAGCCCTAGTCAAATCACCCTGTACCCCTACCCCCATCTCTCTCAAACAATCTACCTCAGGTAATTATTTCTTTGCAGTAAAGTGTTTAAATTCCAGTTATCTAAGTCCTATATAGCTTGCTTTTAAAAATTACAATGTAAGATATAAAGAATGCATAGCAGCTGATCTCATTTATCTTCATAAACAAGGTATCTCATTGCTCTTTACAAGGGAAAATAAATGTCAGGTGGGATCAGTCATCATCTATCTAGCTCAATAGGTGTAGGGTGCATATTATTATTGCTCTTTCCCTTCTCCAGAGCTAAAACAGCTTTAGAACAGTGTTTTGAATGACATTCAATCAGTGATGAGAATGAAAATGATTTACTCTGGGAACCCTGACTCTATCACTGTTAAATCATTCGTACACCATTAAATGACTTGCAGAAGAGTGGGGCAGGGTGTTTTTGGTTGTAACTGGTGCTCTGCAATCCCCAGTCCCCATTCTCACTATTACTTGCAATGTATCATGGGCAAACTGTACTCAGTGGCCCAGAGGAAAAGAGGGAAATCAGACTCTACATGACTGTTTTCTACACATGCAAAGGCATTTGGCTGCTTTGACTTGACCCAAAAGTGAACCGGAATTGGTGAAGTGAAATGGAGCCAATTAAGAAAAAAAGCTGTCAAGTTTATCAAACTACCTGTTCTTAAAATTTGGTTTTCACTGTCCTGATAATTCACTTAAAACTTGGTCAAATATGCACCCTAGCTCATATAGCTTCTTGACTTTTATTTTAAAACTCCACTTTGTTTTAAGTGGTAATTCAGTTCAACAAGCATTTATTAATCATTCACTGTGCTCAAGGTACCTGTTGGGAATTATGACAAATGTTACTGTTTAGTCATTTCAGTTGTGTCCAACTCTTCCTGGCCCCTTTTGGGTTTTCTTGGCAAAGATACTGAAGTGGTTTGCCATTTCCTTCTGCAGCTCATTTTCCAGAATAGGAACTGAGGCAACCAGGGTTAAGTAAATTACCCAGGGTCACACAGCTAGCAAGTGTATGAGGCTGGATTTGAATTTACAAAAGTGGGTCTTCCTGACTCCAAGCCCAGTACTCTATCTGCTGCTCCACCTAAAAAACAAAAGAAAACAAAACAAAACTCCCCTTAAGAAGCTCATATTCTAGTAGGGGAAATAAGATATACTCAGGTAAGTACATGCAAAATGAATATAAATTAATTTGAGAGGTAAGAGTGAATTATAAAGAACTAGGGTTTTCAAGAGGTAAGGTAGGAGAGCATTCAGGGAAACAGCCTCTGGAAAAGCCCACAGGTGAAAGAGAGAAGGTTGAAGATGAAGAGTTAGGCTGAAAATAGATTGTGTGAGGGGGAGTAATCTGATTGTTTTTACTATAATCCTGGGTTATAATATACTTCTATTCTGCCTGCCTTTTGGAGTTGAATTCAAAATCATAACTCCAAGAATATAAGAAAAACAAGTGAAATAATTTATTTATTTACTGAAAACATAGTCACTGATTTCATTTTATGTCTAAGGCAATGTGCTAAATACTATAGGTATTATAAAGAAAGAAACAAGAAGAGTGGTCATTTTGATGCTGACAGTAATATAAGACAAAAGAGGTCAGCTTCAATCAGGTCTTCCAGGCTTAATAATTGAAGGACCAGGACAATTTGCATGACTCAGACACTAATGGTCTAAGGGCTGTAAATGGAAGGAGTGTTCTCATTCCAACCCAAAGAGACAGTAGGCTTGGAGGAGTGGTCGCTTGGGCTGAGCTAAAGGATTTCAAAACAGAAGCTTGAAAGGTTTTTGGTGGATGGGTGTAGGTGTAAAACCTCCTCAAAGGAGGGGATTGTTTAAGGATTCATGGGTTTATATATCTAGAGCTGGGAGGGACCTCAGAGATGCTTAATTTTATTTCTGGTAGATGTCTCCAAATTTGTTGTCCTCATTCATTGCTTCTTGCTATTTTATGACCTAGCTATACTCATATTTCTATTTAATAATTTGATAAGCTTCAATCATGCTACTGGGTATAATCAAATAAATATTATACTCTTAACCAGTGTGGAGTTAGCTTTCATTTCTCTCTACTTGCAAAGAGAATAAGTATTTGCTGACTAGAGTGGCTTCTAGTCTTTTTTGGACCCCTTACTACAGTGATTGATTTACATAGATTAAACTTTCTTAAGAAATGGTAAAAGTCTGTCAATGTCTTTTCTTTTGTCTCTTTCCCATTTTTTAGTGTCAACAGATTATTTAATCAGGACAGCTTGTAGTTACCTCAACTGCATGCCTGATCTTATATTGTTTTTTTTTAATTTTTCACTGAAAGAATAATTAACCACTTGTCCTCATCCTCTCAATTCCCTCATAGTCTGCTATCGATTATTATTTTTGCTTCAACAATTGAGTGGGCAGACTGAAAACAACCAATTTATTTGATAACTATGCCCACTTCGGTAACCAATTGTCTTATTTGTTAAATATGCTGAATTTCATTTTTGTCATACTATTTGATGCTTGCCATATCCAGCACCTCTTAACTTACATTTTAAATAAAGTATTCATAATATATAGACATGGATTTTTTTTTCTTCTTTCTTCCTTTATGTCCACCATCGCATCAAAGACATCCTGATAATTCTCCAAAAATTTTTTTTTGTTTTCTTTGCTGTCTTTCTGGTAGCAGGATGTCCTCATTTTAGATATACCCCCCTCTTGTGATCTCTTACTGTGCCTGACACTTTTTGAAGTCCCTGTATCTAGCCAGAAACTTCCATTGACTCAGGCAACTTCACTAATTGAATCCTCTCTGTCTTTGATTGAAGAAACTGGAAACAAATTACCTATACCTAAGAGAGCCCCTACCCCTTCCAATAAAACCCTTGGCTGTCTTATTCATCCTGAAAGAACCCTGTTTTTCAAGACAACCCAGATGTTCCTACATCAAACTGGGAGGAGAGCCAAAAGCCTGGCAAAATTTCCAGTAAAGTTCCTGTGACAGATTTTTCTATTTGGGGAGGACCAGCCTAGTTAAATTTGAAAAAAACATTATGACCATGTAGACTAGGTACTGAATTGGTAATTCTTTGGGCTTTGAAACCCATAAAACAAAGAAAAACACAAACTTGTTCTCAGTCCCATTCAGTCCCTTTCCATTTCTGCAGTGACAGTGACAGCAAAGTAGGAAAAAGGGATTTTAAGAAGTGCTAAGAATCACCATGATTTGATCATCCAAGAACATTAGCTTAATTGTTGATACTGTACAGAGGAGATCCTTATCTAATGAACCACCATTACATAGAAATAATGCTCAAGGAACTGAATAATATTAATCTTCACATTATTAGCATAAATGAAACCAGGAGACAGAAGGTTATTAAGACCAAAAGGAAAAGTGGCTCAAAGGTCTTTGGAGAGACAAATGACAAGAGTTGGTGAAGTTGACTTTGCCCTATTACCAAAGAGAAAAAGAAATAACATCCCATGATCATATCACATTGTAAGAGTGATGGCAGCATCAAAAGACCACCAGGGAAATAATGGCGGCTTAAGTATCAGCACCTGTAAATAGCAGACACAGATATTCTATGAAGAAGTTGGAAAGGATCTCCTTATTAAATCATCTCATACAGGCAATTCTGCTGTACTGGAAATGTGAATTTATTCCAGTGCAACTGATGTATTAGGGAATAATTTGGGAATAACTCGAATTTTGAATTTGCTCGAACAATACTCGATTACTTCTAAGAGGAACAATGAAAACAGAAAAGTGCCCACTTCACAGTAACTTATAAGCTGCAACCGACTTCCTCGAAGCCATTTTCAGGTCTTTTTTTAAGGCAAAGTGCCATATTTGCTGTATATCTTCCAGTGTAGTAGAAATCATGAACAAAGAGCCGGTTGGAACTCCCTCCCCTTTCCACGGCCTTTGACCCCAGGCCTGGAGCTGTGGCCTGCTCAACTTGCTTACCTATAAGCTGAGCTACAAGTGGAGACCATGGACCTTACCGCTATTTATTGTAATATTTATGTATTTCTTAACTAACACATATAACACTGTTAGTTTTTTTTTTTTTAAGTTAGGTTCTTATCTATTTGTTTGGGGTTTTTTTGCATGTAACTGACAAAATTCTCCTAATCCCATTTTTCCCATAGGCCCTGTGGCTTTTATTGCAAGATTTTACTTTTGGGAACGCATATGTCCTGTTATAGTAAAACTAACCATACTTTAATACTTTGTGACTCCAGGGCAGAGGTAAGCAAAGGGAACATGGTAAATCATATGCTGCAAAACTGTGGCTCAGAGAGGCTGGTAAACTACAGTGAAGCCTCACCAAAAGGACTTCAGTAGCCTCCCCACAAAACGAAGACAGCACCAAGAGAGACTCAACCCTGTCCAAGTAAGGCCTGACAATGACTGAATGCCGCATTTCCCAGTTTTGGTAATCAACTAGACAGCAATTCTCCAGGCATTCTCCCCATTCATGACATTATCACCAGAATAAATCAGCAGCAGTCCCCTATTTTTGATCCGCAAGCCAGCTCTGAGTTCCCTATTTCCTACTCTCAATATCTGGTACTTCTTTGCCCAGATAAGAATACTAATTCAAATCCATGCCACTTAATATATATTTTTCGACCTCCCAATTCCACCCAAGGCCACTAGTCAACCTGTTTCCATTGTCTAACTACCCTTCTTATGGTGAGCATTGTTGTTTAGTTATTTCAGTCATATCCAACTCTTCATGACTCCGTTTGGGATTTTCTTGACAAAGATACTGAAGTGGTTTGCCAATTTCTTCCTTCAGCTCATTTTGCAGATGAGGAAGCTGAGGTAAACACTGACTGGCCCAGGGTCACATAGCTAGTAACTATCTGAGGTCATATTTGAACTCAGGTCTTTCTGACTCCAGGCCCAGAGCTCTACTTTCTTTCTGTGTTTGGTCTTACTGTACTAGGTTTCTTGTACTGTGCTTTGGGATTCTGAACCTTACTCAAACTACATTAAGACACTTGCACCTATATATAATGAATGCTTTCTTCAAAAGGTAATTTGGGTAGAGTGTGGGTAAGGCATTGTACATTACACAAATACCAACTAACACATAAATACACATAGTCAAGAAATGTTTACCTATGGAGTAATCATAAGTGAATTAGCTGTCTGTCCAATCAGTTCATTGGCTTGTTAGAACAAAGATAAAATCAATACCAAATTACATGAATGAATACAAATGAAAAGAAAATATGGTATTGCAGATGCGCAACAAATTGGGTCCAGAACTGAATAGAAAGAAAAGCAGGCAGAATTGTATTTGAGTAGTTGCCCAGTGCTTTTAATTACCCCAACTAAGCTTTTTTTCCTCTGAAACAAAGGACTATTTACTATTACTGTATATCTTTTATGTTAATATTCAGAAATGATATTTTATTAACAAAAATGAAAGTATATTATGAAAGGAAACCACACATTTTCTACTTTACAAAATATTTCCAAAAGGAAAATGGGAGAGACATAATATGAACTTTAACATAAAACTTAAAATGTTGACCATTATAAAATTTAATTTAACATGGTTACTATTTATAAATATCCATTAATGTCCTCATTTTACTGACACAGTGGGACATAGATGTGAGCTATTGACATTTGTTCTTACTGCAATGTATATGTGGGGGAGAAGAAAAAACCCAACCTCTTGTCTGGACAGGTCAGCCCACACGGTGAGAGGTGGCTATTAAATAAAAGCCACTTGAGAGCAGGGACGGTTTCCCTTTTCTCCTTGAATCCCCAGCACCTAGCATGGTGGCACATAATAGGCACTTAAATGCTTGCTAAACTGAATCAATTGAATAACTTTATTTTATTTTCACCAATGTCTCCACATATTCACATTCTCTAATTGGTTTTTCATTTTAGTCTCCAGATAATGAAACAGATAGATTATACCAAAAATTATGCTGAATTTTGTCAAAACACAATTTAAGAAATGTTCATTGAGTACCCACTGTGTCCAGGGCACTGTGTCATACTTTTGATCCTCACAACAACTCAGAAAGGTATTTACTATTTTCATCCTCATTTTTATGTATGAGGAAACTGAGGCTCACAGAGGTTAAAGGATTTGTCCAGGTTCACATGGCTTTTAAGAGACTCAAATAGGATTCATTGCCAGGTTTTCTTCACCCCAAGTTCAGTGTTCTTTTCCCTAAACTATGCTGATTTTAATGCAAAATAAATACATCAAAGAGGAATAAAATGAGTCTTGAAATGAGAAAGTTCATTAATAACTGGGTAGACTAGATAAGTGTTCCTGGAAAAGGTAAGATTTGAATTGGACTTTAAGAGATGGATTCAATAAGAAGAAGGAAGGGATCCTTCCAACATAGGGAACAACATGAATAAAGTATAAAAAAGCCAAGGAAAGTGTTGGGCCTGCAAAAGAGACAGGATTCTAACTTTTCTAGAATGTTGTTGTTGTTGTTGTTTGTTGTTTTTCAAAGAGGACCAGTGACATCATAGGGTGATGTCTTGACCTATGAATGAATTGGATTTAAGTAAGGCAGAGGTGTGAAAGTCGTCAACCTCACTCTCTCTTCCTGAGTCATTGAAGTCCAGTGGGAAGACAAAAGTCAAGACAACTGGAGATTACTCATCAGTGGATGATCCACCTTCATGGCTGTTAGAACAAATTGTTCACATCTGTCTATTCTGCTGGGGAAAGTCTTCACATACTTGGAGTAGACATCCTCCTAACTCACCAACAGGCGTGAGGACCATCAGTTATCCTCAACCTGGTTTGGCCTGTCTGCTGAGACAGAGGGAAAGCTGGTGCACGGATTTTTGTTCTCAGATGATTGTGTACTCAATGTAGCTTCTGAGGCTAAGCTGCAACAAAATATGGATAGATTCTCTGCTGCCTGTGCTAATTTTGGCCTAACAATTAATACCAAGAAACGTAGCTTCTCTACCAGCCAGTACCATACCATCAATTATAATGAATGGAGAAATACTGAATGCTGTGGATAAATTCACTTACCTTGCAGGGGTGTACACATAGATAATGAGGTTGATGCATGTATTGCCACAGCTAGCTGAGCATTTCGGAGGCTTAGAAGGAAAGTGTAGGAGAGAAGAGGCCTCAGACTGCCTACAAACCTGAAGTTAGCCATTTTATGGAGCCATTTTGCTAACCTCATTGTCATATGCCTGTGAAACTTAGACAGTTTACTAATCACAGGCCAGGAAATTGTCTTAGGAAGATTCTGAAGATCACCTGGCAAAATAAGGTACCAGACACTGAGGTCTTTTCTCGAGCTAAATTGTCAAGCATTCAAAGACTACTGCAGAGAGCACAACTCTGATGGGCTGGCCACATTGTTCAAATGACAAATGTACATTTGCCTAAAAGACCATTTTATAGAAAACTCACACAAAGCAAGTGCTCACGCAGAGGTCAGAAGAAGCGATACGAGGACACTCTCAAGGTTTCTCTGAAGAACTCTGGAATTGATTATGTAACACTGGAGACACTGGGAAAGGACCACCCAGCATGGCATGCCTGCATCAAAGAAGGCACCGTGCTCCATTAGCATAGCAGAATTGCAATAGCTCAAAAGAAACATGAGATGTGCAAATTTAGAGACGTTTTCAATCCAAATGTTCACGTGGATTATTTATGTCCAACTTGTGGTCGTGCCTTCTGAGCTCACATTGGTTGGATCAGCCACAGTCAAGCACACTGTATCTTGACTCTAATGTAGTGATGTCATTTTGGTCCTCTTTGAGAATGAAAGACATGAACAAAACAATCGGGGTGTGGCCTCTGCACATGCTACAACTTCTTGGTTGTCAAAGGTGAGGGTTGGGTGACAGGTAGACACCAAAGGTGGATGAGCAAACCTAAAAAGGGCCCTCAAACCAAACATGCTAGTCTCCTCCTGAACTACCAGAACTATACCCCCTTTAGAATGTAGTGCACATAGAAAGAAATGTGAGATAAAAACCAGAAGGAAAGAATGAAATCTGATTGTGGACAGCCTCATATGCTAAGCAAAGCAATATGAATTTTATTCCGAAGGCAACAGGAAGCCATTAAAGGATTTTGAGCAGATGTGAGGCATGATGACATAGACGACATCTGATAGCAAAGTGAAGGATAATTTTGGGGGGAAGAGTAAAGGTGAGGCTTTTGAAATAGTACTGATGGATAGTAATAAGGATACGTACTATGATGATGACAGTGGGAATAGAGATTGTGGTGGTAGAATTAATAGGACTTGGTAACATTGGATGTGAGAGAAAAGTAAGAGAACAAAGATTTCAAAGATGGGAAAATGGATGAATGGTGGTGACACCAAGAGAAATAGTAGTGAGAAAGGAAAAATAGATGTTGAAGGGAAAGGCAACTAGCTCCGTTTTGTAAGTGTTGAGTTTGACAGTGCCAGTGGGACATCTAGGTAGAGATGTGCTTTCAGTGGTTGGCGATTCAGTTCTGGAGCTCAAACAAGAAATGAAAGATGGAGGCACAGATTTGGGAGTGATATTTGAAGCCATAGGAATGAAGGAGATTGACAAATTTATGGAGTCATTTAGATATGTTATTGACAAGATTCTACAATCAATCAACAAGTATTTATTAAGTGGGTACTACATGCTAGACTCTAGTGATATAAACACAAAGAAGAAAATTATCCTTACTCCCAAAAAGCTTGCTTTCTAATGGGAAAGACAAACATATATACATACATACATACATACATATATATATGTATATGTATGTATGTGTGTACAAACATATATACATATATATGTATGTGTATATATGTATGTATGTATATGTATATGTGTGTATGTATGCATGCATGTATGTATATACATACATATATTTGTATGTATAAATGTAAACTTTGTACATATACTATATATATATAATATAGGCAACATAAATATAAACATAAGCAAAGAGGCTAAATACAAAGTAGTTTGGGTGGGAGAGAGAGCACTAACATTTGAGAAAGATCATGAAAGGCTTCATGTATAAAATGTTTGAGCTGTGTCTTAAAAGAAGAGAAGACTCTATGACACATAGATAAGGAGGTAGTTACATTTAATGCATGCGGGACAGCCAGGGTAAAGGCAAAGGAGGGGAGACTATCAGATGTGAGAAACAGTCAAAAGTTCAGTTGGGGTGGATCACAGAGAGGAGCGATATCCAAATAGCATTGAAAGACTAGTTGGAGCCAGGTCGTGAAGCTTTAAAAGCTAAACAGAGTAGCTGATAGTTTTTCCTGGACAATAGGAAGCCACTGGAATTGGTTAAGTACACGAATCACATGGTTGAAGCTACACTTAAGGAAAAGCAGTATGTCCAGTTAACAGAAATGTGTGCAGGATGCTGTGGAGGTAGAAATGGCAAGATTTTCAACTAATTGGATATGTGAGGTGAGAGAGAATGAATAATCGAAAATAATGCTTAAAACTGCATCATATTAAATACCTCTGGAAAACCAGATGGACTTCTTTCTGAACTCCCATGTGGAGGTTATCTACATATTTTTCTAATATTACCTGGATAGGAATACACTTTCTCCACACTATAGAATTTGTTATAAATTCAGCATGCCGTAGTAAACAGAATACTAGGTTTAGAGTGAGGAAGACATGTATTTGAATCCTGTCCCTAATACTCACTGACCCTGGACAAGTCACAATCTCCATGTGCTTGAGGTATCTCCCTTAGATTTACATACTTAATTTTAGAAGAGGGAGTTTCCTACACTAGCAAAACAATTCTTCCTCCCTATATTCACCAGTGGAATGTATCAGCCTTACTAATTTGTAATCTTACAGATTACTTGGCATAACTTCTATTCCCTACCATAGTCCATCCTGGACCATGTGGATGGCCCCAGACAGAGCTGGCACCAGGTGGGAAGCCTTTCCCTTTCTCCACCCCAGGCTACCCCAGATCTTACCCTGAAACTTTTTGTAAATGTCCCATTGTCATTTTTCCTTCTTGGTTGGACACTGCCTACTCCCTTCCTCCCATCCCCATCCCTACCCTGGCGGAAGGAACCAAGAATCCTATGATCCTTAGGCCCACTTCCTCTTTACTAAGGGTGTCAGGCTGCTCCCCTCCAGACTCCCCACTCTAAGTACAGACACCTGAATTCATCTCAAGGACTGCCAAGCTCTCCAATACACATTTTCTTGCTCATTTAGAACATGAGTTCCTTGAGTGCAGAGATTGTCTTCTTTTTGCTCTTTGTATACTCAGCAATTAGCACAACCCTGAAACAGACTAAGGGCTTAATAAATATCTTTTCATTCAATCATTCATTCATTCATTCAATATTTATTGTGACAAAGAGTAAATATTTTATCATTTACTCCAACCCAAAAGAAAGATAAACTAGTTTTTTATGTTATTTTTTAAATGAAAACATTGGCAAAGATGACAAAGAATGGAAATCATTAGTATTGGAGTGGCTGTGAGGCACATTTATAGCCTGTTGGACAAATTGGTTCAACCATTTTGGAAAGCAATTTGGAATTATGCTAAGGTAGTAATTAAATGTCTAGACCCTTTGGCCCAGAAATCTTGCTGCTATAGGTATATTCCAAAGATTTCAAAGATAGAAAGAAGAGTCACATATACAAATGTCTGCTGCTTGCTAGTAAACATCTAACAACTAAATCTTGGAGGAAAAATGTCCACATGATACCTTTTAAAGTTTAACCTGCATTATTGACATTATCTCTATTACTTTAAGTCTAAACAATCAAGTAAACAATAAACCAAGCCCTGAATTGTAGCCTTCTCAGATTTTAGAGGTGTAAATGTTCACAATGAAATTAAATAATCATATGGGGAACTAATTGAAGCTGGCTCCAGCACACCCCTCAATATATGCCAAAATATTGAAAACAGTTCTTTTTATAGAAGCAAAAACCTGGAAACAAGAGGTGCCCATCAACTAGAGAATGGATAAATACTGTAAGGAATGGAGTGGAATAATGCCTCATTGATGATTATGAAGAACATGGGAAGACTTCTGAGGTGAGGGAAAATGAAGTAAGCAAACCCAGGAAAGCAATATGCAAAACAACAATACTTCAAATGGAAAGAACAACACAATGAAAACAATGTCGTATAATCACATGTAAGCTTGGCCCTCAAGAAGAGGTGGGAGAATATACTTCCCACCTTTGCGGGGTGGGAATTGGACTATCAATGTAGTTGCTTTACTGGTTTGTTTTGGAGAACTGTTTGCTTTCTCTCTTTTTAAAGATCTTTTTTTTTTTTACATAAGGGGCAGCACTCTGGGTGAGGTAGTGATAGGGAGTATATATTGGGAAATTAAGGTGATATAAAAAGTAAATCTAGCTGTATATTGTACCAACTTCTTTCAATCATAGAAAGCCTTCAGAATAGCTACGTGGACTTCTCATCATTGCAGTCTTCATAGACCTAGGAGATGGAATTAACTATGAACTCTGAGCTGGGCTGGCAAAGTCTCTGCTGGAACAGGCCTCTGGGTGAAGACGCCGTTCACCCTGGTGGAGCATGGAGGTACTCAACAATATTTTTCTTCTCTGCTGTCTACTTATCCCTTCATTTCCTATCTTCCTCCACTCCCTCAGGCTGTCTAGCAGAATTCTAAAAGTCCATTCAGGAAAAAAACTCTGCCCTCTCACTCAGAATACAGGATATCTCAGTGTCTTAGGGCTGCAAAGACTACAATTCCCAGAAGTTAATGCAGTTATTCTGAAATTTCTCCACAAGAATGGGAGAAATTCCAATATGTGGCTACACAAAAATACATATTATATATAGATATATAGAAAGATATACATATTTCTCTATATATTATATACAAATAATATGTATATATAAACATATAGGTATATGTATATACAGACATATATATGCAATTTTATATATATAATGTATACATAAAATCTCTCATATGACCCCTCTCCATTCATATATTTATGTTTATGTAAATATGTGTGTATATATTTAAATAACATCAGCTGTTAAAAATTTCAGGTTTATTTGTATCCCTCCAGCATGTAACATAGTACTTCCATACTGTAGGTATTTAATAAATATTGTTGCAATGATTTGAACTGAAGAAGTAAATAACACTTAAAAGTATAAAAATTCTAAAGCTTCAGTAAATTCAAAATCTAAAATCATGACCATTTTCTTTGGATTCAGATTTGATCAATTTCTAGGTGCACATGAATTGATAGGGTTTTGGTGTGTATTGGCACAGACAAAAGAAGACAGACAGCTTTAAAGCACGCCTGAAATCTGAGATTTCTATTCCATATTCATGACTTTTCTTACTCTCTCTCCCAAGCTGAATCAGCCAAACTTCTTGATAATGTATAGGTTCAGAAACACATGCACAAGAATCTCTTGCCAGCCCCATCCCCCCTCCAACATTCTAATTTTCTTATTCCTTGTCCCATCTGGCTTTGCAAGGGCATAAAATATCTGTTATATCACATTATTTTAGGCCACTTCCAACGACATTCACTGACTTCGAACACGGCTTCACTGTTCCAACATCTGATGCAAATGGTTCCTTTCATTCTCTTCAGACCAAGCCACCCATCTTTAGGTCTAACTGTCACTCATCATCATCTGTGCAGCAGTCTGCTCCACTTTCTCTGCCCGTCTGTTCAGGCTTAGGGAAGCTTACTGTTGAGCAATTGCATTTCTCACTGTTGCCAAAACAGGTTTTATTTTATGTAGTTGTACACAGCAGCCTGGCTGCACTGCCAACAACCACCCCTCTGGATAGTTCCAAGCTTGCAACTTACTAGTCATAGCAGTGGAGGAGACAGGGCCAAATATCTTTTAATTGTAGATTTCAGGAAACAAAGAAGCAAACATTCACGCTATACATTTCTGTTTGCATAGCATCCAGAACTATGAGACTAATGCAGACAATGCCATGAATACTGCTGATCCTATATGGAATCTGCTAAGTGTCGACACTGCTAACAATTCAACCGATATAAAATTGCCATATGGAGATGAGCGTGAGAAAAAGTCCTATGCATCTAGGGAGTGCTTAATGACTATGAATTGGAGATGATAATGCAACAAGACATACAATTCCCTTTAAGAAGTGTCTAATTAGGATAAAATTGCACAGTCATTTTTTTTCTGATAGAAGATGGAAGTGAATGCTCGCTTTTTTTAAATTAAGCTTTGCATATTTTTAAGTTTTTGTGTAACACATGTGTAGTTCAATAATTTGGCAATTGATACAAGTTAGCCAGTGACAAACAACCTTGAAATAGCACATGGTGATGGGTGGATACACTCTTGTATGCATTAATGCTTGGACAATGGAAATGGAGTGAGAGCCATAGAGAAATAGAGCCATATCAATCCCTTTTCTCCTTTTGAAACAAAATGCTGTTCGTTTGGGTTTTGTTTGTTTGTTTGTTTGTTTTTTGGTTAAGAGAAATGTAGTAATATCTAAGTCTGATATGAAACCTGAATAGCAGTGTAGAACATTGGATTGTGTGATGACCTGTGAATCAGAAAGCTCTGGGTTTGACTGTTGTTTTTGAGACATACTGACTGTGACCACAGACATGTCATTTAACGTCTTAGTGTCCCAGCTAACTCCATAAGACTATAAATTGCAGAACAATTGATGATCTGTGTTATTATTAGTGGGTTTCATTGCTGGGAGCCTCTCTGGACCAAAGAATTCACAAGAGTGGTTTAAAAAACCACTTTGTCCATTGACATCATACAATCAAATGAACCTAAAATACCTTGTATGCTTTATGGCATCTATGTTTTAAAATTATGGTTTTCTTACATATTTTATTATATGCTTATATTTATACACTCTTGACCTTTAATAAGAGCAGAATTAAGAAACATACATCAGAAGTAATGTACTTTTCTTCCAAATGGATTTCTAATGTCTTCCGTAACTTCTAAAAAGAAGACATTTGAATATGTGGAGAGAGAATATCACCCAGTTGTACAGATTCACTTTCTCAGTGTGAAAGGACTCACTTAGCTACTTGACAGCACGTGGAGACGCAGCAGGATACCTCTTTGTGAAGAGACAGTCTCAGCAGGGAGATCTTATATGCTCTTTACCAAGAGAAAGTTATCTGGCAACTGATTAAAATAGGACTGATTTAACCAAGACCCCATCCATTTGTATTTCATGATGTATTTCACATCTCTCTGTGCCAAAGTAGCCCTAACCCAGTCTTCCTGTATCTATTCCATAGTGCATAAGGGTTCATGTCCAATGGCCCTGAAAGAAGTGACCTAAAAGAAAAATAACTATTATAAAAGAATTATGGCATTAATGTTAAAGCAGGCTGATAAACAGAAAATAACTCTGCTTAAGAAGTGTACTATGAAAATCACTTCAGCAGTGCAAGGAGCATATGGGAATAAAATAAATATCACTGCCCATCATACTCCATCTTCCAGAATAACCAGCATAGAGAATTTCTTGTACATATTATATCCCACCTCCCACCTAAGCACCTTTGTATGGTTGTCTTCCAAACCTCAAAGGCCTCTTGGAATAGCTACCTTCATCCAAAGCTCATTCCCAAGTGTTAGCACTTACTCCCTATCCAAATAATTCTGCATTTACATTGTTCAGATTATATATTTACTTATCTGTGTGCATGTTGTTACCCCTACTATCGCAGAGAATAATAGCTAACAATATAACATTTTAAAAGCACCTTACAAATATTATCTCATCTGATATGTAAGTTCCTTTTTAAAATTTTGTGTGTCTCCATTGTCCACTAAGGTGGTAAGCTCATATTAGATGCTCAATAAAATAATTTTGTATTAGTTGAATTAGTTCTAAAAAAAAACTACTGAAGCATGCAGAGTCATTGTTAAATGAGTAACTTAAGTAGGAAGTGGTCACCATCATCATCATAGTCATTAGTGAGTACTTTCTGCCCACAGGGTAAATGCTATGCAGTGAAGGAGGCACTAGAACATAAAACATAAATTTCTACTCTCAAGGAACATAATCTAGTGTTCACAAAAGAAGTGCGAACATTTGGTCAAAAAGATAATTAAATAAATGGAAATATACGTGTGAACATATGCTATGGAGGAAGGTGTTATTGCCAAGTAAAGTTTAAATGAAGGTTCATATATCTTTTTTGCCATTGTTCAAGAGAGTTTTAAGCTTTTCTTTGTTGAATGGGAATTCATTTCAATTAAACTCAACAAGTATTTTATAAGATATGCTTTTTGCCAGGGACTGTACTATACATTGGACTTGCAAAAACAAAAATGAGAATTCTGGCTCTCAAGGAGCAAAGATTCTAATAGATGAAGCAACAGGTATGTGTATAAGTAAAAATAAAATGAATATGAAGTAATTTTAGTAGGCAGGGAAGACTGATGATAATTCAGGGAATGAAGAATGGATTCTTGTAGTAAGTGGCACTTTGTCTAAGTTTTACATAGACTTAGGGATTCCAAGACATGGATATGAGGCAAGGAGAGCATACTAGGCATGGGAAGTGGGAGACAAAGTTTATGGGAAACATTAGTGGATAATGGGGAATAATGTGAAATCAACCTGGAAAAATAGATTGAAGCCAGAAAATGGAGGACTTTAAATGGGTTAGTTTGGAATACATGAGGGAAGTATATGCCTTTCAGTGGGTTGGAAGAGGGATGCAAGCCAAGACAAGGGGACAGAGTCAGAGGCAGAAGTGGATGATGATAAAAAAAAATGAATCAACACTTTATTTGATGTTCAAGCTTCTGGCCCAGTTATTTGAATTATAATCTATGCTAGTCCTTGCTTAGGGATGGCCCAAGTACATGGTAGTTTGAGTTGGTAACTGTCTCTGGATGATCAATGCTGGCACTAGATCATCTCTTGTGTTAAAGACTGTATGTTGGCAAGGTCAGTTCTGGTATTTCTCTGGGAATTCTGTTCTCTGGATCTGGAGAAAGAAATCGAAAACCACTCCAGTATCCTCACCAAGAAAACCCCCAAATGGGGTTATGAAGCACTGAGAATGACTTGAATAAAAACAACAAGTGGACTTAGAAGAGAAATTGTCTATCTGAGATGGCAAAGATGGCCAAATTCAAGTTTTCAGAAGGAAGAAGATACAGTAATTGACTTTGATATATTGTCTGGCACCTAGGTGATGTCCTAAGACAAATAAGAAGGAATTCTAGGAAGAGAGAACACAGTCAGGAAAAACCATGCATGTACAAATGGAAACTGAAACATAAGCCCTGAGGAAAGTCCCAAATAAGAGTAAAGAGAAATAGCCAGCATTTACATAGCACTTTCAGGTTTTCAAAGTGCTTTACATATGTTATTTCACTTAATATTTACCACAACACTATGAAGTCGATGCTATTTTTCAGATAAGGAAACTGAGGCTAAGAGAGAAAAAATGACTTTGTCTAGGGTCACACAGCTAATTAAGAATCTGAGCCAGAATTTGAATTCAGATCTGCCTGACTCTATGTCCAGTACTCTCTCTACTGTACCACTTAGAGAAAGATTAAACCAAGACCAAAAATGTTACTATACTGTGTTTATGCTTTTGTCTAGAGAATGATGACCAATTCTGGGAAATCTGGCACATTCTTCACCACTAATATGGTAGGAAATCACTTAGTGTATCATATATGCTAGAAATAATAATCACTGACATTTATAAACATGGAGATGTATT
The DNA here is from genome assembly GCF_003287225.1 of Phascolarctos cinereus. NCBI lineage: Eukaryota > Metazoa > Chordata > Mammalia > Diprotodontia > Phascolarctidae > Phascolarctos > Phascolarctos cinereus. Next base: position 133,778,970 of record NW_027555514.1, read on the forward strand.
TATGACTCAAAACTATTTTCCTTTCTACAGTCCCACAAGTGTAGATAGTGTAAATACCACCATGTTTTCAGAGATGAGGACAATGTGTTTCAGAGAAGTTAAACTATTTGTCTATATTCATATAGCAAATAAATGGTGGAATCCAGACTTGAACTCATGTTTTCTGAATTCATGTCTAGTACTTTGTCCATTATCTCACATTGCCTTTCCTCTGGCAAGACTGGTGTTAAACCAAAAAAAAAATTATAATGATGTTGAGACTGAAAGCTGTATTATACCTACCAATCAAATATACTATGTGTTTAAAGAAACAAAATATTATCCAGGGGTTGCTATTTGACTTAAAAGAACATTTTATTCTCTACTGAAATTATTTTCTCTATTAAAAGAAAACTTCCCTGGAAGTGATCTGAATTTTTTAACATTAGCATTACTTCATTACCATAAAATCATGATCTTTTAAAAACAATTGAGAGTACAATTAACCTTAAGAAAAGGATGTCATCATTTTCTGATTGATTGACTCATCTTTCGGGAGCCAGACATCTAAAGCTAGTGTTTCAAATAAAAATAAATTTATCAGAAATGGGAATTGATCTATATTTTGCTGGCTCTTGGAATACAAAGCAGACTTTGTGGGGTACATTTCAATGAGTCATCCTTGTTTTTCATGAAAAACATGATTTTTGCAGTACTGTAACATTTTGCTCTTTATGGCTACATTTGCATAAAGTGAATACATTACAGCATAGATGTTGTTATTTAGCTGGCTAAATGGTGACAGGCACACTCATGCTGTGGTGATTTCATTAGTCTGTTCTGTGCTCGACTTTTTGGGGTTCCAAGAACATAGCAATGAAAACTCCCATTAGACTGAAACTTTCTTAAATGTATTTGATGATGCTAATCTATTCTGAGTTTTGGAATAGGCACGAGTTTATCATCAATAAGAAAATTAGAACAAGGTTTCCCTTAAGCTATAAAGTCAACCTTGAAAATATATACAATAGTAAACACATACACACACACACACACACACAGAGATTTGCTAGTTAAATATGCTTTTCTCTTGGTTTTAGATAAAAATTGGTTTTGACTTAAGCAAGCTTCAAATGTGGGTTACTGCATCAAAAATATATTAATATGAGCAGCAGGTATATAAGAAGGTCATGCTGCTGATCAGGTTGCTATTTTTCCAAGACTCCCAGGATCTCTGCATGAAACACTTCTCTTGTGGACACAACTCTAGTACTGTCTGCCATCTTCTGTGAACACTGTTCTGGGAAAGGGTTTGAGGTCCCAAAGAACTCCCTTTTCTAGCCAGCAACTTTTAGAAAATTTCATAAATTGTCCAATAAACTTTGGGCTAGCTAAATCTTGTTCTATAAAACAAACATAAGATAATATATCAGAACACAAAGCTATTTTAAAGGCCACCTAGTCCAATACCCCCATTTTGCCTAGGAGGAAACTGAGTCCCAAAGAGGTTAATTAACTTGACCAAGGTCACAGATGGTAGTAAGTAGCAAAGGCAAGATTTGAATCCACATACTTTACCACACTCAAAAATGATTTATATAGATTAATTTTTAACAATAACTCTAAAGATACAAATACACAAGCATTTATGCCTATATGATGGTATCAGATTACTAATCAATATCGTCATAAAGCCCTATTGGGTTGGCTCACTTGAAATGAGGCCTATCAGATAAAATCCAAGCAGGATAGAGGTAGAAGGAGAGAAAGAGAGGGGAAGAGGGGAAGAGGGAAGGAGTGAAGGACATCCTAGTCTTCATGGAGTTTGGTGGTAAGTTACAGAAGAAAGGCAAAGATTTTGTTTTCATATCTTCTCTGACCACCACACAGAAGCATGCCAGAAAGAGAAAATGGAGGATGGAAGAGATATATCTAAGCTGCCATTGTCTCCTAGTAAAAACAGAAAACCAAAGAGAGAGTAATGCAATCTTGAATAGTGAGTCAAAGTAAAATCGAAGATACTGGCTCTCATCAGCCTAACGGAGGAAGAAAAGTCCCATATGTATTTTCTACTTATATCCATCTTGCTAGAATCTCATTTAGTATTCCTCAGTTCTTGCTAAATATTGGTGGCAAAACTGCATCTTATTCATTCTGCCAGATTTGACTGTCATTAAAAAATGCTGCTCCTTTTGAGGGGCAAACCAGTTGTGAAGAAGTTTCAACCCACCTAACAAGAGAAAGTTGCCTCCTTAAGCCATTTATACATCCCATCACTGACCCTTTTTTCTAAGCTGTACTGGGCCAGAAGGAGTTGTGTTTATGGATAGGATTTGGGATAGGGATATGGAATAACTCGTGATTTTTACTGATGTGGGAATATCTCAATTAAAAATATCTAGCAGCACAAGACCCTTATTCCTAAACTCACTCATTTGTACCAAGGACCATGGAACCAACATCTTCACTAGATTTTTGTCCACCCATTCCAAAATAAAGAATTTGAATTAATTTAGTTTGACCTCTTAGAAAAGTTACTCATCCATTTGATGGAGCATCTTAAACTTTTAAAAATTAATTTATTTTGCTTTATCAACTATCACTTCCACAACCTTTGAGTTATAAATTTTTCTTCCCCTCCCTCCCCACTTCCCTCCCCAAGACAGTGTGCAATCTGATATAGGCTCTACATATACATTCTTATTAAACATATTTTCATATTAGTGATGTTGTAAGTAAGAATTAGAACCAATAAGAAGAACCATCAGAAAAAGGAAACAAAACACAACAGAAGAAAAAAAATAGCAATTAGTATGCTTCGATCTACATTCAAACTCCGTAGTTCTTTCTTTGGATGTGGATAGCATTTTCCATCATGAGGCCTTTGGAGATGTCTTAGATCCTTGTATTGCTGAAAAGGGTTAAGTCTATCAATATTAGTCATCTTACAATGTGGCTGTTACTGTTTACAACATTCTCCTGGCTCTGCTCACTTCATTTAACATCAGACCATACAAGTCTTTCCAGGTTTTTCTGAAGTCTGCTTGCTCATCGTTTCTTATAGCACAACAGTATTCCATTACATTCATATACCACAACTTGCTCAGTCATTCCCCAATCGATGGGCATCCTTTCAATTTCCATTTTTTTGCCACCACAAAAAGAGCTGCTATAAATATTTTTGTACATGTGGGTCCTTTTCCCATTTCTATGATCTCTTTGGGATATAGCCCTAGAAGTGTTATTGCTAGTTCAAAGGGTATGCACGTTTTTAAAGCCCTTTGGGCATAGTTCCAAATAGCTCTCCAGAATGGTTGGATCAGTTCACAACTCTACCAGCAGTACATTAGTGTTCCAATTTTCCCACATCTTCTCCAACATTTATCATTTTCCTGTTTTGTCATGTTGGCCAATCTGATAGGTGTGATGTGGTAGCTCAGAGTTGTTTTGATATGCATTTCTCTAATCAATAGTGATTTAGAACATTTTTCCATAGGACTATAGATGGCTTTAATTTCTTCATCTGAGAACTGCCTCTTCATATCCTTTGACCACTTATCAATTGGGGAATGACTTGTATTCTTACAAATTTGACTTAATTCTCTCTATATATTTGGAGATAAGGCCCTTATCAGAGAAACTCGTTGTAAAAATTCTTTCCCAATTTTCTAGTTTCCTTCTAATCTTGGTTGCATTGGCTTTGTTTGTGTAAATACTTTTCAATTTATTATAATAAAAGTTATCCATTTTGCATTTCGTAATGTTCTCTATCTCCTGTTTGGTCACACGTTCTTCTGTTCTCCATAAATCTGATAGGTTAACTATTCCTTGCTCTCCCAGTTTGCTTACAGTAACAGCATTTATATCTAAATCATGGACCCATTTTGACTTTATTTTGATATATGGTATGAGATTTTGATCTATGCCTAGTTTCTGCCATACTCTTTTCCTGTTTTCCCAGAAGTTTTTGTCAAAGAGTGAGTACTTATGCCAGAAGCTGGGATCTTTGGGTTTATCAAATAATAGATTACTATAGTCATGACTACTGTATCTTGCATACTTAACCTATTCCACTGATCCACCACTCTTTCTTAGCCAGTACTCAGCAGTTTTGATGCTTTATAATACAATTTAAGATCTGGAATGGCTAGACCACCTTCCCCTGCATTTCTTTTCATTAGTTCCCTTGATATTCTGGACCTTTTGTTATTCCAAATGAGTCTTGTTATTATTTTTTCTAACTCTATACAATAATTTTTTGGTGGTTTGATTAGTATGGCATTGAATAAGTAAATTAGCTTAGATAGAAATGTCATTTTTATTATATTAGCTCGGCCTACCCTTGAGCAACTGATGTTTTCCAATTATTTAGATCTTACTTTATTTGTGTAAAAAGTTGAACTTAAATTCTTTAGACCCAATTCTATGAAATGAAAGAGAGTTACATGAGATGCCTCCCTAAGGCCCCTTCCAACTCTGAATCTTAGATCCAATTATTTGATGATGATTAAGATCATTTTAAGGGGCAGCTAGGTAATGCCATGGATAGAGCACTGGGCTTAGAATCAGGAAGACTCGTCCTCGTGAGTTCAAGCCCATTCTCAGTTGTGTGATTCTGGGCAAATCACTTAACCCTGTTCACCTCAGTTTCCTCATCTATAAAATGAGCTGGAGAAGGGAATGGCAAAACCATTCCAGTATCTCTGCCAAGAAAACCCCAAATGGGTCATGAAGAGTCGGACGTGACTGAAACTACTCAACAACAACAAAGATCACTTAAATAGCCTATCCTGCCCAATTCAAAGGATTATACTGCTCATTCTACTGCTTTGTTTTGGGTGAGTGATAGTGATGATTACTGTTGATCCTATTACAAATGAAAAAGAATATTCAAACATAATGTATATTACTTTCATATCAAAATGCCAGTCAGATTTTTGGCTCTCTCATTCTCTTCCCACGCTGCTTCCAACCCTACTTATTCAAGGTCTTCAAATATTACATGAACTGACTAGTGGTGAATTCATGATGGATTTTCCTTAAAACTTTCTGTTGTATTGTTTTCTTGTGTATTTAAGCTGGGACCTCTTAGAGCTGAATAATGCTTCCCTGCTATTTAATATGCTTCTATACCACCTTCTGCTTGGAAGGTAAAGAAATTTCTCTTTTAAATGTAAAGGTCAATTGTAGCCCAAAGGCTTTAAGAAATCAATGTGCCCGTGATAATTAAAGGTTGCGATTTAGAGGAAGACTTAACAATATAATAAGTTAAAATCCAATAATGAAGACTTGAGAAGTGTTCTAGATAATCAAACCTAACACTTATAAATGTAACTAATAAAAAGAACTCTTTCTAAGCAGTTTTTGAAACATTAAAAAAACTTATTATAAATTTAACATTAGATATAAAAGCTTTAAATCTTTTTCAAGCTGATAATTCAATTACCGATTTATTAAAAAGCCATGTGGGCCTGAAACTCCTAGTCCAGTTGCATGATTTGATCAAAATTAAACTTCAGCTGATCTGTAAATTATCTGTAGTTTTTTCTTCTATTAACTGAATGGTTTAAGGACTTCAGATTACTAGTATTACTAAAACTTAAACAATCATCTACATGCTTCTTGAACCAAAGATTCATGAAATTGGTTATCATCATATGGAAAGAAATGTTCAGAAATGTCATACACTGCTGGAAGAAAAAAACAGATTTCTCTCTCGTATGAAAGTGGTCCTAAGGAGACCAGGAAAAATGTCAGAGGAAGAAGAATCAGTAAGGCCCAGCTCCCCTCACAACTACACTATAAAGATTTAAGAAGAATGCTAGACAAAGTAGTGAACAGGAAAGCTAAGAAAATACCCACCATGGGTCATTTTTACAGCTCAAGATCACAAATTCAGTCTATAAATTCAAGCAAGTTACCAGGGCAGGAGTTCAGTGTGGTTGCTTTAGGTCCCTTGGCCCCCAGTCTTAGAACAGGAGTAGGTAGGTTTGCAGTGCTATCACTCAAAACCCAGAGCAGGATCACTGATTCAGGTCCTAGTCTCACAGTAGAGGTGGACTGTCACCACAGTCATTCTGAATCTTTATGATGGTAAATTGGACCATCTTTTGTCTCAATTCTTAGTCTTTACTTATTGAATGGGCCTGGACTCAGACAAACTGATGCCTGGGAAAGACCTTTCATCCACCACATTCTTGACCATCACTCCTTGTCTTGACTTTTATCTTGCCCATGGACTTTCCATGAGCCTGATAGACTTTGTGCAACTCTGTCTTACTTAAATCCCATTCACACACAAGTCAAGACACCACCCTCATGGTGTCATTGGTTCTCTTTGAGAATGAAAGATGAACAACAACAACAAAGCTTAGCCTTTTAGCTCACCTACATAGGTTTTAGGGCCAGAAACTCTCCACTGGAACTCCACCCAGGGGCAGATTATACTGCAAGTTTGCAGTTCCCTTCCCAAAGCTGCTCCATGAGCCTTGAGAAACTCAGGACTCAGTACCCTGGAAATACAGCAGCAAGATCACAGATAACACATACCAAAATTATAAACGAAGTCATAACATTTCCTCCAGTAGTTTGTAGAGCCTGACCCTAATGAAAAGTTTTATTCTGAGACATAAGCAGGAATGTGTTGGAGCCAGCTAGAACCAGATGAAAAGAGCCAATTGTTAGATTTTCAGTGAGAGTGTTTATGCCTTAGAAATCAGCAAACACTACAAATCAGGACTTGATTTATTGTTTTGTTGATTGTTTAGACTATAAAAAGTAATAGATAAAATGTTAATAATGCAGATTACACTTAGAATGTGTCGTGAATATTTTTTCCCAGGGAGTCAGTTGCTAAAAATTTGCTAATATGCTTCAGGAAATAAAATTGGAAGAATGAATATTTTAAAAAAAGACTCTCACAATAAAGAATTGTTATGCTTTAAGGATACTGAAGACTCAAACCCCAAAGAAGAAAATAACTCTAAAACAACTCTAAGCAAAACCTCAAAGACAAATTACAATGCAAATTATAATTCCTAGAAAAAAAATTAAGTGAAAACTAAAAGATCATACCAATTAAATAAGAATGCTAGAGGGAGAAATTGAAAGGTAAAATTTACTCGTAAAGAGAATTAACGGCTTAGTACAAGAGGTAGAAAAAAAACCCTTATCCAAATAACAGACTCCTTGAAAATTAGAATGAGCCAAACAGAATTAATGACTGCATGAGACAGAAAAAAAAAATTAAAACAAGATCAAAAGGTTGAAAAATAGAAAAGGCTATTTCTTAAGCTATCAGATCAAAAGTAACTGATCTGGAAAATAGATCAAGGACAGATAATTTAGGAATCATTAAACTGTCTAAAAGCCATAACAACAAAAGATCCTGAATAGCATAGCTCAAGAAATCATGAAATAAAACAACCCAAACTTATTTGAACCAGAAGGAAAAGTTAAAATAAAAAGAATTTATTGACTACTTCCTGAAATTGACTTCTAAAGGAAAATTTCCAAGAACCTAATAGACAAATTTCAAGGTTCCAGGACAAACAAAAAATGCTTTAAGTAGTCAGAAAGAAAGAACTCAAGTACTGAGGAGCTGCAATCAGAATCAATCAATATTTGAGGGTTGTCACTATTAAAGAGTGGAAATTCATGAATACTATGCTCTAAAAGTCAAAAGTTACAGGTTTATAGCCAAGAATAACTTACCATGTGAAACTGAGTATAATCCTACATGGGAAAAATGAACTTTGATGAAATAGAAGATTTCCAAACATTTCTAATTAAAAAAAACAGAGCTAAGAAGAAACTTTGAAATACAAATACAGGAGTTAAAAGAAGCACAAAGAGTAAATATAAATGAACACTAGGTAGGAATTACATATGGATGAAGAATATGCATTCAAATAGAATGTAATATAAATTTCCCCATCAGAACTTTAAAGTCATAGAATTAATAAGAATAGTTTTGTCTGGGAATAGTTTTGTCATATTTTAATGATCATAAAAGAAGAAAGAAAGGGTAGGGGAAAGGGATACCAAGAGAAAAAAGGGAGGAGGAAAAATAGGCATCTTATAATCATCATGTACAAGTAGAAGTGAGGACATCACTCAAACCTCAGTTTAATCTGAACTGGAGTGTAGAAAACACAAACTCAAAGAACTTAGTGTAGAAATAAATTCAAATCAAAGGAAAATAGAAGAGAAAAGGGAGAGGGGGAAAATAAAAGGGAAGGGGTTAATCATAAGCAAAACAAACGAACTCAGAGAGGAGATTTTTTTTCTTGGTAAATAGTATCTTATTGTTTCCAATTACATGTGAGGATAGTTTTCAACATTCGTTTTTTATAATATTTTGAGTTTCAAATTTTTCTCCTTCCCTGCCATCTTCCTTCCCCAAGACAGCAAGTAATCTGATATAGGTTATACACATAAACATATTTCCACATCAGTCATGTAGTGAAAGAAGAAACAGAACAAAAGGGAAAGACCACAACAAAACAAAACACAGAATAAAAATGAAAATGTTATGCTTTGATCTGCATTCAGACTCCATAGTTCTTTCTCTGGATGGGGATACCATTTCCCATCATGAGTCTTTTGGAACTGTCTTGGATCATTGTATTGCTGAGAAGAACTAAATTAATCAGTTGATTATCCTACAATGTTGCTGTTGCTGTGTACAATGTTCTTCTGGTTCTGCTCGCTTCACTTAGTATCAGTTCATGTAAGTCTTTCTAATATCTACCAACTCATCATTTCTTACAGCACAATAATATTCCATTACATTCATATACCACAACTTGTTCAGCCATTCCCCAATTGATGGGCATTCCCTCAATTTCTAATTCATTGCCACCACAAAAAGAGCTGCTATAAATATTTTTGTACATGTAGGTCCTTTTGCCTTTTTTATGATCTCTTTGGGATATAAACCTAGTAGTGACATTGCTGGATCAAAAGGTATGCACAGTTTGATAGCCCTTTGGGCATAGTTCCAAATTGCTCTCCAGAATGGTAGGATCATTTCACAACTCCACCAACAATGCATTTGTGTTCCAATTTTCCCAAATCTTCTCCAACATCTATCATTTTCCTGTTTTGTCTTGTTGGCCAATGTAATAGGTATGAAGTGGTACCTCAGAGTTGTATGAATTTGCATTTCTCTAATCAATAGTGGTTTAGATCATTTTTTCATAAGATTATAAATAGTCTTAATTTCTTCATATGAAAACTACCTGTTCACATCCTTTGACCATTTATCAACTGGGGAATGGCTTGTATCCTTATAAATTTGATTCAGCTATCCATACATTTTAGAAATGAGGCCTTTATCAGAAATACTTACTGTAAAACTATTTTGCAGCTTTCTGCTTTCCTTCTAACCTTGGTTGCTTTGGTTTTGTTTGTGCAAATCCTTTTTAATTTAATGTAATTAAAATTATCCATTTTGTATTTTATAATGTTCTCTATCTGTTGTTTGGTCATAAAATTTCCGTTCTTCATAGACCTGGCAGGTAAACTATTCCTTGCTCTCCTAAGTTGCTTATGTCTAAATCATGTACCTATTTTGAACTTATCTTAGTATACAGTGTGAAATATTGGTCTATGCCTAGTTTCTGCCATACTATTTTCCAGTTTTCCCAGTAGTTTTTGTCAAATAGTGAGTTCTTATCCCCAGAAGCTGGAGTCTTTGGATTTATCAAACAATAGATTACTATAATCAATTACTTCTTTGTCTTGTGTACCTAACCTGTTTCACTGATCCACCACTCTATTTCTTAGCCAGTGCCAAATAGTTTTGATGATTGCCACTTTATAATATAGTTTGAGATCTGGTATGGCTAGGCCACCTTCCTTTGCATTTTTTTTCATCAGTTACCTTGATATTCTTGACCTTTCATTCTTCCAGATGAATTTTGTTATTATTTTTTCTAGCTCTATGAAATGCAGGTCCTTTCACTTGCCATTGTCTGGCTGGGGTGTTGATGTACAACAGTTCCCTGAGCCTCCCCTAATATTGGAATGGCACTAAATAAGTAAATTAATTTAGGTAGAACTGTCATTTTGCTTATATTAGCTCAGCCTACCCATGAGGAATTGATATTTTTCCAATATGTTTCCAATTTATTTCCGTGAAAAGTGTTTTGTAATTATATTCATACAGTTCCTGAGTTTGTCTCAGCAAGTAGAGTCCCAAATATTTCATATTGTCTAAGTTATTTTAAACAGAATTTCTCTTTCTATCTCTTTTTGCTGAGCTTTGTTGGTAATATATAGAAATGCTGAAATATATATATATATATTATATATATATAAAACCATTATCAGGTCTTTCTCTGGATGCAAATAGCATCTTCCTTCATATGTCTTTTATAATTACAATAATCAAAATTACTTAATCACTCAAAGTTGTTCTTACAACACTGATGTTACTATATACAATGTTCTCTTTGTTCTGCTTATTTCACTCTTCACTATTTCATGCAAGTCTATCCATGTTTTTCTAAGATCATAGATCTCATCATTTCTTATAGTACTCCATCACAATCATACACGACAACTTATTCAGTCATTCCCCAGTTGACAGGCATCCCCACAATTTCCCATTCTTCACCACCACAAAGAAAGGTGCTATAAAGATTTTAAAACATGCAGGTTCTTTTCCTTTTTCCCTAATCATCTTGGTTAACAGACCTAGTAAAGGTATTGCAGAGTCAAAGGGTATGGGCGGTTTAATAACTCTTTGGGTATAATTCCAAATTGTTCTCTAAAATGGTTAAACATCCTCATCTTAAAGAATGAGTGTGTTAAAGACAAATCATAAAAATAAAATCAATAGTTTCATTAAAGAGAATGACAATGATGAGACAACATATCAGAACCTATGGGATACAGAAAAAGCAGTAATCCGAGGTCCATTTGTTTATAACACTCAAAATGCAATGAAAATCAGCTTATCTTTATATAGAGATAAAACCCATTAATAATTTTAATAATAATTTAACAAGACAATAATAAATTATTGTTGATAATAAATTATCAAGATTCAAAGAGAGTAAGAAATCCCCAAAGGTAAGTAGTAACAGTTCCTCAGACACTCAGGCCAGGAGAGGGAAGAACTGGAAAGGGATAAATTCACCAAGTCTCAGTAATAAAGGGAAACAGTTGAATGGTGATCAGTTCACCAGGTCCTAGTAGTGATAATGGTACAAAATTCTGCTTGGGCAGATCATTCCTTAAGTAGTTTATTGAGCTAAACAAGACTCCAATTGCACTTGATTTTATTCAGTTCATGGTCTGGCTGCTGGTGCTGATGTGCAACAGTTCCCTGAGCCTTCCTTAATTCTACTCCTCTATATGAACATTCTAAGTTCCTGGGCTTCCGCCTGTCAAGCCAATCAAGTTTCTGCCTCCCATCATCCTTCAACAGAGTCTCAGTTCTGTAGCCTAAAGCCTACAAAGAAATAAACCAAACAAGGATGTACTACAAAATGGAAACTTACATTTCTGTCGCTCTGAATCAGCAGACCTTTGCAATTGGCTGTGAGTGGCTGAGTCCAGCAGTAGTCTTCTGAAACTCCTAACAGGGCAAGCCCACAGGCATGTTTCTCAGATCTAAAACCAGGAAAAACTTGCCAGGAACTTGTGAAGCTCAGTCCAAAAAGGCAGAAATTAGACTTTCCCTTGGGTCAGACTACTTTGGGAGCACTGAAAGCTTTTAGATCCCTAGCCTGAGTTGTCTCTGAAATCAGGGAATAGCACACTATCCAATATCCAGAGAAACTAATAACACAACCAATGTGGACTTTCTCTCCTGAAATACACAGAGGCCAGCCCTAATATAAAGTCCAAAATCAGCAAGCAAGCTGAAAGAATGAGCAAACAAAAAGGGAATCCAACCATAAAAAAACTATTATAGTGATAGGAAAGGTCAACACATAAATCCATAAAAAGAAAATGACTCCAAAACATCTGAAAAAAAAACTTTAAAGAAACAGCTTAGGCAAAAAATTGATTGGAATTCCTGGAAGAGATGAAGCAAGAGTTTAAAAATGTGTTTATAAATGAAATGAGAGTACTAATGGGAAAGAATAGAAAATAAAAGAGAGTTGTCGAAGAAAGAATTGGAAAAGGAATTAATATCTTTGCACTTGAGTTACAGAATCTTGCCCCCAAAAAAATTCCCTACAAATTAGAATGGAGAAAATAGGTAGACCAAATAGAAGCTAATGATTCTATGGGACAACAAAAAAAATATTAAAACAAAGTAAAAAAATCTGAAAAATTGAATAAAGTATAAAATTTCTCATGGGAAAAGCAATTGACCTTGAAAAGATTGAGGACAGCTAATTTAAGAACCAATAGATCAAGGCAGCTATGTGGTACAGTGCACAGAGCACCAACCCTGGAGTCAAGAGGACTTAAGTTCAAATTTAGCCTAACACTTACCACCTGTGCAACCCTGGACAAGTCACTTAGTGAACCAAAAAACTACTTAAAAGTTATGATAAAAAAAATGCCTAGAAGGGGCAGCTAAGTGGTACAGTGGGTAGAGCACTAGCCCTGAAATCAGGAGGACCTGAGTTCAAATCCGGCCTCAGACCAGACTTGACGCTTAACTAGCTGTGTGACCCTGGGCAAGTCACTTAACCCCAATTGCTTAAAAAAAATGCCTAGATACCATATTTCAAGAAATCATGAAATAACACTGCCCAGATCTTTTAGAATCAGATAGCAAACTAGAAATAGAAAGAATATACAAGTCACCTCCTGAAACCCCCAGATTAAAACTCTAAAAAAACTACAGCCAAAGTCCAGAGCTTTGGTACAAAGAAAAAATACTGCAAGTAATCAAAAAGAAAGAATTCAAGTGCCAAGAAGCCACAACCATAAAGGAGCAAAGAGCTTGGAATACAACATTCCAGGAAGCAAAGGATGAAAGTTTAGAACCAAGAATAAACACATCCAGGAAAAGAGCAAAATCTATGGGGGAGGAGAAGAAGGAAATGGATTCTTCACGAAAGACAAGACTTCAAAGCATTCCTAATGAAAATGCCAGAGATGCATAAAAACTACAAAGTAGAAATACAGGAGTCAAGAGAAACATAAAAAGGTAAACATGAGTGAACAATCATAAGGGACTAAACAAGGATATACTGTTTACATTCTAACATTAGGAGATGATACACATGTACCTTCTCAAGCCTATTATTATTAGGGTTACAGAGGGTGTCTGATTAGAAAGAGGGCCTTGGAAAGATTTTGTTGTTTCTTGATCTTAAATGACTAGAAAAGGAGGGGAAGAGTCTGACACTGAGAGGGAAAGGGAAAGGAAGATGAAGGGAAAATTATTTCACATAATAGATGTACACCAGTAACAGTCCATACAAATAAGCAGGAAAGGATGGGGAGGGGGGAGTGGCTGACACTTGAACCTCCCTCTCATATGAACTACTTAAAAGAGGGAGAATGCACAAATAATTGAGTACAAAAATACATCTCACTCATTAGGGAAACAGGAAGAAAAGGGGAGAAAGTAGAGGAATAAGAAGGAGGGTAGATTAAGTAGGGGGAGTAAATTAATCCTGAGTGAAACAAACTGTAAGTATACACAGAAATATTTATAGCAGGAATTTTTTTCCCGATGACAAAGAATTAAAACTTGAGTAGGTACCCATGAACTGAGGAATGGCTAAACAACTTATGGCATATAAATGTGATTTAATACTACTGTGCAATAAAAAAACAGCAGCTAGGTGATGCAGTGGATAGAGCACCAGGCCTGGAATCAGGAAGATCTGAGTTCAGATCTGACCTCAGACACTTACTAGCTGGATGACTTCGGGCACGTCACTCAACTCTGTTTGCCTCTGTTTCCTCATCTGCAAAATGAGCTAGAGAAAGAAACAGCAAGTATCTCTGCCAAGAAAACTCCAAATGGAGTTCTATGATTTAATTTTAACAAAATGGTAAACTAAGGCAGATCTCTCAGCAAGATAACATTTATTAGCAGGGACAAGCTACCTGTCAATAAATGGGTTAATGAATTTCTTCCTTTAATGCTAAGGACCCTAAGCAAAAGGACAGCTCCCCTTACATAGTTTTTTGGGGTACAGAACAAAGGGCAGAATAGATTACAACATGGGATTAAGGGCAACATGAATGGTTACAAAGCTGAGGTGTGGGGAATAACATGATTGGTTGGAAGTTTGGTAATGGGAGCTAGCAATGACCCCTTTTCTTTTCTCACAAGACTAAGAAATGTTCTTTGTTTGAGTCCAGGTGCAAGATAGCATCCCAGACTTTTGGACAGCAAACCAGACATTCTTGAAGGATAGCATGGTGGTATAAAGATTTCAGGTCTGAACTCCCTTGCTTTCTCACACATTCCCCAAGGTTAGCAAAATTCCTTGAACAGGAGAGCTGGATTTTAAAACTTAACCCATTACAGGGCAGCTGAACTCTGAACTAAGTTCAGAGACAAAGAACCACAACTTAAACAGTTACAAGACAAAAGCAGTTATAGCGTAAAATCAGTTACTTGTAAATAGGATCAATAAGAAATAATACAGGATTGATTTTAATCCTCACAGGGCTTACAAAGAGTCAGACATGATTGAAATGACTCAACAACAACAATAAGAAATTAGGAAGGGATATTGTCAGAGACATCTGGGAAGATCTGTATGAACTGATGCAGATTGAAGTGAACAGAACCTGGAGAAAAATTTGTTCAATGACAACAATATTGTAGACAAACAACTTTGGAAAACTTAGGAACTCTTATTAGTGTAATGACAAACCATGATTCCAGAGGATGAGCAGTGAAACACGCTACTCACCTCATGATAGAGAAGTGAAGGATTCAGGGTAGAGAATGAAACTTTTTTTTTAATGTGGTCAATGAAGAAAATTTGTTTTGTTTCACTCAGCATTGTTTGTAAGAGAGTTTTATTTTCCTTTCCTTCTCAAACAGGGTTAGGGGTAAGGAAAGCAAGCATAGTTTTTGTTGACAAAAAAAATTTAAAAAGAAAAATAGACAAATATTACAGAAGCCCTATAAATGCTCTGTTTGCTTCTGGTCTCTCGCCATTTCCTGTCAATTCCTAACACAGCTACTAATGTAATACTAACATAGAGCTCAACCACATCACTCCTCCGCTCAAAAGCCTCCACTGATTCCTCTCCTGCCTTCTAAAACCAGTCTAAATTTCCTAGCCTGGCATTCAAGGTCCCCCACAACATTGCCCAAACTGACTTTTCTTGTAATACATGACACTATTCTACTACTCCCATTCATATATTCAAATGAGATTGCATAATTAAAGTACTCTGCAAAACTTAAAGCAATCTATACATGTTAGGTAATGGTAGTACTAGTAGTAACTGAGATGTGGTGTGCAATATTGGCTGTGAAACCAGGAAGACAGGTTCAGATCTTGCCTCTGATGCATAATAGTTAACATGGCCCCCAGCAAGTTGCTTAACCACTAAGTGTTCTAGGCTACTCTACAATAGCTTAAGTTGCAGGAATAGAGCCAACGTACAAAGAGTGAGGCAATTTTCTCACCCAGGAATTCTCTATTTCTATTATGATTATTTGGACAGTGGATAAAGCATTGGGCATGGAACCAAGAAGATCTGAATTCAAATCCAGCTTTAGACACTTACTAGCTGTGTGACCCTCAGCAAATCACTTAACTGTTTGCCTCAGTTTCTCATCTGTAAAATGATCTAGAGAAGGAAATGGCAAACCACCCCAAAGAAAAACCCAAATGGGGTCATGAAGAGT